>NC_042962.1:18932965-19568835 GCF_901001165.1 Salmo trutta
TCAATCCTGCAGACATTTTTTGGTAACCTTCCCCAGATCTGTGCCTTGACACAATCCTGTCTCAGAGCTCTACGGACAATTCCTTTGATTGGTTTTTGCTCTGACATGCACTGTCAACTGTGTGACCTTATATAGACAGGTGTGTGCCTTTCCAAATCATGTCCAATGAATTTAATTTACCACAGGTGGACTCCAATGAAGTTGTAGAAACATCTTAAGGATGATCAATGGAAACAGGATGCACCTGAGCTCAATTTCGAGTCTCATAACAACGGGCCTGAATACTTATGTAAGTAAGGTATTTTATATATATATACATATACACACATTCATTTTAGAATAAGACTGTAACGTAACAAAATGTGGAAAAAGTAAAGGGTCTGAATATTTCCCGAATGCACTGTATATTTAGGAATAAAGTGTCAGGTAGTTAACAGTAGCAGCAGTGTAAGTGATGAGTCAAAAAAGTTAGTGCAAAAAGGGTCAATGCAGATAGTCCGGGTAGCTATTTGGTTAACTATTTAACTAACTATTTAGCAGTCTTATGGCTGGGGTAGAAGCTGTTCAGGGTCCTGTTGGTTCCAGACATGGCGCATCTGTACTGCTTGCTGTGCGGTAGCAGAGAGAACAATCTATGACTTGGTTGGCTGGAGTCTTTGACAGTTTTTAGGGCCTTCCTCTGACACTGCCTGGTATAGAGGTCCTGGATTGCAGGGAGCTTGGCTCAGTGATGTACTGGGCCATCCGCACTAGAGGTCGACTGATTAATCGGAATGGCCGATTAATTAGGGCCGATTTCAAGTTTTCATAACAATCGGTAATCTGTATTTTTGGCCACCTATTTGCTGATTTAAAAAAAAAAAACTTTATTTAACTAGGCAAGTCAGATTAAGAACACATTCTTATTTTCAATGGCGGCCTAGGAACGGGGGTTAACTGCCTTGTTCAGGGGCAGAACAACAGATTTTTACCTTGTCACCTCGGGGATTCCTTATTGCAACCTTCCGTTTATTAGTCCAACGCTCTAACCACCTGCCTTACATTGCACTCCACGAGGAGCCTGCGTGGCAGGCTGACTACCTGTTACGCGAGGGCAGCAAGAAGCCAAGGTAAGTTGCTAGCTAGCATTAAACTTATCTTATAAAAAACGATCAATCTTAACATAATCACTAGTTAACTACACATGGTTGATGATATTACTAGTTTATCTAACGTGTCCTGCGTTGCATATAATCGATGCGGTGCCTGTTAATTTGTCATTGAATCACAGCCTACTTAGGACAAACGGGTGATGATTTAACAAGCGCATTTGCGAAAAAAGCACTTTCATTGCACCAGTGTACCTAACCATAAACATCAATTCCTTTCTTAAAAATCAATACACAAGTATATATTTTTAAACCTGCATATTTAGTTAATATTGCCTGCTAACATGAATTTCTTATAACTAGGGAAGTTGTGTCACTTCTCTTGCGTTCCGTGCAAGCAGGCAGGGTATATACAGCAGTTTGGGCCGCCTGGCTCATTGCGAACTGTGTGAAGTCCATTTATTCCTAACAAAGGTCGTAATTAATTTGCCCGAATTGTACATAATTGTGACATAACATTGAAGGTTGTGCAATGTAACAGGAATATTTAGACTTAGGGATGCCACCCGTTAGATAAAATACGGAACGGTTCCGTATTGCACTGAAATAATAAACGTTTCGTTTTCGAAATGATAGTTTCCGGATTCAACCATATTAATGACCAAAGGCTCATATTTCTGTGTGTTATTATGTTATAATTAAGTCTATGATTTGATATTTTATAGAGCAGTCTGACTGAGCGATGGTAGGCAGCAGCAGGCTCGTAAGCATTCATTCAAACAGCACCTTCGTGCGCTTGCCAGCAGCTTTTCGCAATTCTTCAAGCATTGCGCTGTTTATGACTTCAAGCCTATCAACCCCCGAGATAAGGCTGGTGTAACCGATGTGAAATGGCTAGCTAGTTAGCGGAGTGTGCGCTAATAGCGTTTCAAACGTCACTCACTCTGTGACTTGGGAGTGGTTGTTCCCCCTGCTCTACATGGGTAACGCTGCTTCGAGGGTGGCTGTTGTCGATGTGTTCCTGGTTCGAGCCCAGGTAGGAGTGAGGAGAGGGACGGAAGCTATACTGTTACACTGGCAATACTAAAGTGCCTATAAGAACATCCAATTGTCAAAGGTATATGAAATACAAATCGTATAGAGAGAAATAGTCCTATAATTCCTATAATAACTACAACCTAAAACTTCTTACCTGGGAATATTGAAGACTCATGTTAAAAGGAACCACCAGCTTTCATATGTTCTCATGTTCTGAGCAAGGAACTTAAACGTTAGCTTTTTTACATGGCACATATTGCACTTTTACTTTGTCCAACACTTTGTTTTTGCAGAATTTAAACCAAATTGAAAATGCTTCATTATTTATTTGAGGCTAAATTGATACTATTTATGTATTATATTAAGTTAAAATAAGTGTTCATTCAGTATTGTTGTAATTGTCATTGTTACAAATAAATAAATAATAATTTGGCCGATGAATCGGTAGCGTCTTTTTTTGGTCCTCCAATAATCGGTATCAGCGTTGAAAAATCATAATCGGTTGACCTCTAATCCGCACTACACTCTGTATCGTTTTACTGTCTGGTGCCAAGCAGTTGCCATACCAAGCGGTGATGCAGCCAGTCAAGATGCTCTCAATGGTGCAGTTGTAGAACTTTTTGAGGGGGAAGAAGTGTTGTCGTGCCCTCTCCACAACTTTGTTGGTGTGTTTGGACCATGCTAGATCCTTGGTGATGTGGACACAGAGGAACTTGAAGCTCTCGACCCGCTCCACTACAGCCCTGTTAATCTGGATGGGCAGGCCCTCCGTTTCCTGTAGTCCATGATCAGCTCATTTGTCTTGCTGACGTTGAGGGAGAGGTTGTTGTCCTGACACCACACTGCCAGGTCTCTGACCTCCTCCCTATAGGCTGTATCATCATCGTCCGTGATCAGGCCTACCACCGTTGTGTCGTCTGCAAACTTAATGATGGTGTTGGAGTCGTGCGCGGCCACGCAGGTGTGGTTTAACAGGAAATACAGGAGGGGACTAGGTACGTACCCCTGAGGGGCCCCCGTGTATTGTTGCCTACCCTCACTCCCTGGGAACATCCCTTTAAGAAGTCCAGGATCCAGTTGCAGAGGAAGGTGTTCAGTCCCAGGGTCCTTAGCTTAGTGATGAGCTTGGAGAGCACTATGGTGTTGAATGCTGAGCTGTAGTCAATTAACAGCATTCTCACATATGTGTTCCTTTTGTCAAAGTGGGAAAGGGCAGTGTGGAGTGCAATAGCGATTGCGTCATCTGTGGATCTGTCTTGCCCTCCCTCTCTCTCTGTCTGTCTCCCTCTTACTCAAATTGCACTTTGAAAAACACCCTTCAAAATGAGTCATCCAATGTTATCATACTCTACAGGAACAGAATTAACCAAATCTGGCTTAGGGCTCCCAAAATGCTAGAAATGTCCCTGATAATGACACTTTAAAAGAAATCTACATTTTCACCATCTGATAAGGTTAAGTGCCTTGCCCAAGGGAACATCTACAGATTTTTCACCAAGCCATCACTTGAATTCGAACCAGAAACCTTCCGATTACTGGCCAAAGGCTCTCATCAACTGCTAGGATACCCGCCTCCCTGTTTCCACTAGGAAAGACCCAACCACAGCTGCCAAGAGAACACTCCAAGTTTCAAAGAGTCATAGAAGATTTTGAAAAACATTAAGGAGCAATTTTGAAAAAACAAAAAACGAAGTAATCATACCATATTTTGAAAACGTTATAGAGAATCCCACTGTCAGACACAATCCATCAAAGTCACATCTAATATCATCTCTAAAACAGCAAATATTTCATTATCTGAGCATAAAACCTGTTTTACATAAGTCACATAAGCAGCTGCTTAGGGCCCTGTGGACAATCGGGGGTCCCCAACCAAGAAGTCAGTTGGGGTCTTAACTTACTGTTAGTAGAATACACAACGTGCTATCTTAACTATTTCAAAATGTGGTAATGCATCAGCAGTTGTCCTATTGATATGTCAGTAAATGTTCCCATGTCAGCTAACATTTTATAGATTGCTAAGTAAGTTAGTCTAGCCAGCAATCTAAACCTTATAGTTATCATGGCTGAATTACTGACCGGGTACGCAGGCCATGTGCCCAGGGGTTGTGACCTCCAGGGAGACCCCAATGATTTTGTCAGTCACTCTAACTCAGATATCATATGAACATGGCATAAGTCATGGCCAAATGTGTAGAATTGCAGGAAATTACTGCCAAATTTTTATCTCCGTCGTGTTTAAAATGTTTTGTCCCTGATGGTGACACTTGCAAAAATGTAGAGATCTACATTTTCACCATCTGGCCAATGGTGAGTCATGGGGATGGGGAGTTGTTAATTGACTGAACTCCTCCAAAACAAGAGATATCAATCAGCACTGGTATTGGTCGCCCCGCTTCGATAGGTCTGTATAAACAAGTCTTCCAGATAAACCATGAGTCATAGAACAGACATGTCGCTGGACAATCACATTACCAGGGGACTCTGAAACTCTATCTGACTGCTCGTCCTCCCATTGAGTGTGGGCGTGTCATTAAAGAGACTGCACAGAGTCAGATAAACGGACTGAAAAGGGAGGAAAAATAAGAAGGAAGACGGAGGACTAGTAATATAACATCTTTCAAAGTTGGAAGTTCATCTGGTTTGAGAGGTGCTGATAGTCTCCCACACAAATCTTTATCACTGCCAAACTAACTAACGATGAAGGAATGTGTTGGTGGCATACACAATGAAGACTCTCTTATGAGGTGATGCCATTGAGAACAAAAAGTGTAATGGTTTATGCTTTATTTGGTGGACATTTTGTGCTGTATTTAATAGACTCAGCCCATCCATGTCCAGCTAACCACACTTCCATTGTTTCATGTATAACAGATATTGGGGGTTTCAATGGTCAAAAGTGACATGACCTCAGCAAGTTGCTCATTTCACATTAGTTTGCACTGCTTTGAAAAGGAATACCTGGTCATATAATAATAATGTCTTTAGCTGTCGTAGTTTGCCAACCCTACAGTCTTTAGTATATAAATACACAATGTTGATGCTGATAAAATATCTTAAATGATGTCACATATTTTCTTCAAATCTGAGACTGATTCCCTAGGCAGTGTACCCCTGGTAAGGTTCATCCAAACATTGTGACCAATCATTTACAGTAGCAGGCATCTGGTCCAATATCTCACCAATCTGGTCCTTAGAAATGTCATTTGTTTATATTCATTTTTACCAAGCATCCTTAACATCACATCCATTGTGTTATAAAACCTACACAGTTTTTGACTAGTGATTTGAGGCATCAAAACATATATTTGCTCGCTCCCTTTGGTTTCGTTTGTAAGGCAAGATTAGTCCCCATACTGCAAGATCGTGAACAAGAATATATAAATCTGAATATTCTGACGGTAGGAAGTGAAACACAGACAAGGACAACCTGACCAGTGTCCTGCTAAACAATATAACGTTGTTATATGGTCCTGCAGGACACCCCATCCACATAGTTTAATTTAGCAAAGCAAATAGGGTTAAGGGCCTTGTCAAAGAGAACGTCAACAGATTCTTCAGCTAGGCGTCTCTGGGATTCAAACCAACAACCTTTCGATTACTGGCCAAACGCTCTTAACCGCCAGGATACCTGCCGCCTCGTTTACACTAGGAACGACCCAACCACAGCAGACAACAGACAACACCGAGTTCCAAAGTCAAAGATTTTGAAAAACATTAAGGTGCAATTTTGAAACAAAAAAACAAAGAAATCATACCATACTTTAAAAACGTTGAAGATAGTCACAGTGTCAGACACAATCCAACAAAGTCACATCTAACATAATCTCTAAAACAGAAATATTTCATTATCTGAGCATAACTCCTTAACAAAACTTCTAAAAAGTGTTTAGTGCTTAGATGCTACCTCTGAAGTTATTAGAAAATAACGTATTTTCATAATGGCTTCTTAACAGCCTATTTGGCCTCCAACACCGTATTCCCGAAATGCAAAACAGTCAATTTCATTTATTTGAATTAATCTGAACAAAAACACAGTTTTAGTCGCATATTTGTATTACTTAAAATTACTTCATATTGGCACTTTTTATCGAGTGATCAATAATTAAGAAATGTTTATTACTTGCATCAAGTTTAGTTGAGTTATTGTTTTGTTAGATGTTGCAACGTTGCATAACTGGGTCTGATGGATGATACATTGTTAGCTCAGTAATAATATCAATAATAGTAATGAATAATTATTATTATTGTTATTATATGGATGTGTATTTATTATTTTTATTGCTTGTTTTATTTTCTAAGTGTTTATGCTATTATCAAATGTAGCCAGTGGACTGATTTAGAAAGTTTCCAATTCAATATGGTAAGTTCCAAAAAAAAAAAAAAAAAACTTTTCAAAATACTTCAGTAATATGTCTAGATTATTGCACATATTTCTTGGATCGTCAATGATCAATGCAGCTGCAACTTTAGCAACACGCTTTATAAAATCCGCTTACCTGCAGCGAGACAAACTGGCAGCAGCAGCCTGAAGATCAGTCCGCACACCACCTGGGAAGCCATTCCTTTAGGATTTATAAAATATAAACAGACAGCTGTCTTATTGTGATACGCTGCTATCTGGCATTAGGGAATCTTAATGCACCCGTCCAGCTCTCTCCAAAGTCCAGGTGAGATGGCATTGTCCCGTTGGTGTCTCCAAAATCCTTTTTAGAAGTCCAAGTCCAAAACAGCGCTTTTGATAAGCCATAGCCAACAGCCGAGAAAAGTTTAGGCACAGCTGCTTCCTCTGCCCTTAGTTTCGACACCCCATATCCAAGACCCTAAACATCTGGGCCAGTAGAATAACAATCGTTATGCGGTGTAGCACACCATTTCTAACAGGGGGAAAAATGTGGTTGTAACAACAATGTTGCAGTTTATCCACACTAGGCTACCTGTTGATAACGGTTGGACCACGCTTATAGTAAATAAATACTTCCCTAAATTACAGCACCGTGCTTAAAACAGAAAACAATTATGAAATACGGTCAGCAAGTTGCATATTCATAATCTCCGTCTTGGATAGTTAACGGAGTTTGTCAAGCGTCCTGTTTCTTAATTCTCCTTTAGTTTGGTAAGAGAAGACACTTAGAAATGCGTAAAAGCGTAACTATAATTTCCTTCGGAGTAGCCTTAACGGACATCGCGCACGCCCCAGCCCCGCACAGCTCTATGCTTTACCTCATATGATTACAATTTTGTCCTCCTCAATGAAAACTTCACAAGACCACCCTGTAACTGACAAATGACTCCACCATTCAGAAGTCAGGCAAGAATTAGGGAATGATGCCTAGTCCCCAATGAGGAGGAGCGGGAGGTAGACGCAGGGCAGGGCTGTGAGCGTGTAGCCTAGCCTAACATGTTGCTCGCCCCTCCTCTCAGAGAGCCGCAGGCGTGGCGACCGCATTCCAAGCCCTCCTCTGGGTCAGGTAACTCCAACCCTCACAGATTCCAAGCTGGGCCGATTTTACACGACTAACGGGAAAAGGGCAATAAGGGTTGAGCCTTGCACAGGGACAGGTCATGGACTTGTAGTTCACTATTATATTATTTGGATATGATCTACACAATCTATATCATGTTGTTATAACCATAGAGATAGAGCATGTTCACACACACACACACACACACATACATTACCAGTCCAAAGTTTGGACACACCTACTCATTACAGGGTTTTTCTTTATTTTTACTATTTTCTACATTGTAGAATAATAGTGAAGACATCAAAACTATGAAATAACACATATGGAATCATGTAGTAACTAAAAAAGTGTAAAACAAATCAAAATATATTTTATATTTGAGATTCTTCAAAGTAGCCACCCTTTCACTTGATGACAGCTTTGCACACTCTTGGCATTCTCTCAACCAGCTTCATGAGGTACAGTAGTCACCTGGAATGCATTTCAGTTAACTGGTGTGCCTTGTTAAAAGTTAATTTGTGGAATTTCTTTCCTTCTTAATGCGTTTGAGCCAATCAGTTGTGTTGTGACACAGTAGGGTGGTATACAGAAGCTAGCCCTATTTGGTAAAATATCAAGTCCATATTATGGCAAGAACAGACATGATGGTCAGTCAATGTGGAACATTTCAAGAACTTTGAAAGTTTCTTCAAGTGCAGTGGCAAAAACCATCAAGCGCCATGATGAAACTGGCTCTCATGAAGAACGCCACAGGAATTGAAGACCCAGAGGATAGGTTCATTAGATTTACTAGCCTCAGATTGCAACCCAAAACAATGCTTCACGGAGTTCAAGTTACAGACATATCTCAACATCAACTGTTCAGAGGAGACTGCGTGAATCAGGCCTTCATGGTCGAATTGCTGCAAAGAAACCACTACTAAAGGACACCAATAAGAAGAAGAGACTTGCTTGGGCCAAGAAACACGCACGATGGACATTAGACCGGTGGAAATCTGTCCTTGAGTCCAAATTTGAGATTTTTGGTTCCAACCGCATTGTCTTTGCGAGACGCAAAGTAAGTGAATGGATGATCTCCGCATGTGTGGTTCCCACCGTGAAGCATGGAGGAGGAGGTGTGATTGTGAGGGGGTGATTCGCTGGTGACACTGTCTGTGACTTATTTAGATTTCAAGGCAAACTTAACCAGCATGGCTACCACAGCATTCTGCGATACGCCATCCCACCTGGTTCAAGACAAAGGAGATGATTGTGGACTACAGGAAAAGGAGGACCGAGCACACCCCCATTCTCATCGATGGGGCTGCAGTGGAGCAGGTTGATCGCTTCAAGTACACCAAGGAGGTGTCCACATCACCAACAAACGAACATGGTCCAAGCACACCAAGACAGTCATGAAGAGGGCACGACAAAATCTTTTCCCCCTCTGGATACTGAAAAGATTTGGCATGGGTCCTCAGATCCTCAAAAGGTTCTACAGCTGCACCATCGAGAGCATCCTGACTGGTTGCATCACTGCCTGGTATGGCAAATGCTCGGCCTCCGACCGTAAGGCACTACAGAGGGTAGTGCGAACGGCCCAGTACATCACTGGGGCAAAGCTTCCTGCCATCCAGGACCTCTATACCAGGCGGTGTCAGAGGAAGGCCAGCCACTCTAGTCATAGAATGTTCTCTCTGCTACCGCACGGCAAGCGGTACCGGAGTGCCAAGTCTAGGTCCAAGAGGCTTCTAAACAGCTTCTACCCCCAAGCCATAAGACTCCTGAACATCTAGTCAAATGTTGCATCCCCCCCCCTTTTACACCGCTGCTACTCTCTGTTGTTATCATCTATGCATAGTCACTTTGGGGCGTGTCAGGCCCCAAAGTGAACATAATTGTACACTCACAAACTCCATTAAAATTGAGGGCTGAGGGGCTTACGTTGCAAACTTCCCTTGCTTGGCTAATCTTTTGGACCGATGACAAATATGGCCTCGTGGATTCCCCCAAGGACATTGGGCTGAGGGTTTAGGGCCGAGGGCTGTCTACATTGAGTTTGAAACGCAGCCCTGGTGTCACGTTTACTCCCGGCCACCTCTCTGGTGCTTGACGTCGCCCGTTGTCTCGTCATTACTCACACCTACCACCACCGTTATGCGCACCTGCGCCTCATGACACTCACCTGGACTCTATCACCTTCCTGATTACCTCCCCTATATCTGTCACTTCCCTTGGTTCTTTCCTGAGGTGTTATTGACTCTGTTTCTCTTTCATGTCTCCTCGTTTCTTGTTTTGTACTATGTTCTATTTATTATCAAATTTGCACTCCCTGTACTTGCTTCCCGACTCCCAGCGTACACGTTACACATGGCCTCCACAATCACCATACATCAACTCAATTGAGATGGTTTCGGATGAGTTGGACCGCAGAGGGAAGGAAAAGCAGCCAACAAGTGCTCAGCATATGTGGGAAGTCCTTCAAGACTGTTGGAAAAGCATTCCTCATGAAGCTGGTTGAGAGAATGCGAAGAGTCTGCAAAGTTGTCATCAAGGCAAAGGGTGGCTACTCTGAAGAATCTCAAATATAAAATGTATTTTTCCATTTGTTTAACACATTTTTGGTTACTACATGATTCCATATGGGTTATTTCATAGTTTTGATGTCTTCAGTATTATTCTACAGTGTATTAAATAGTAAAAACAAAGAAAAACCCTTGAATGAGTAGGTGTGTCCAAACTTTTGACTGGTATTGTATATATATATTGTCACGGATCCCCGGTACTGCTGCTCACAGATCCCCCCGGTACTACTTCGCTGGCCTCTAGGCATTACTGAACTGTCTAAATACGCACCACTCCTGGTTCCCATTTCCCCTGATTAGTAATTGTATATATGTGCCCTCTGTTCACCATTGTCCTGGTCGGTTGTTGTTCCCATGTCCGTTGGTCTTGTGAGTACCTGTGCTTTTGTTGTTTCGGTTTTCGTGGTGCGTGTGTTGTGCATTTGTTATTACGGGTCTCGTCCCGTGTATTGTTATTACGGGTCTCGTCCCGTGTATTTATTAGAGGTTTAACCTCACTCTTTTGTTTGGGTTACATCCCTGTGTTTTTGTATACGTGTTTGTTTTGGGCTTCGTCCCTGTGCCTTTCATGGCATGTTGTATTTTTGGGTGGAGTATTAAAACCCCTATTATTCCTGTGCCTGTCTCCAATCATTTATACAGCGTGACAGAATAACCGACCCTAAATGGAGACTGCGGGATGGTCCGTCCAACACCGCTGCAACTTCGGCAGCTGCAACTGGCAAATCTGACGCCGCCGCAACTTTGGCAGCTGCATCTGACCCGCACAGCGTCCCTGTGGTCGTCCCCGAGGCCTGTATCATTCCGCTGCTAGTGCAGTGCATCGGGGTACTGTCACGGATCCCCCGGTACTGCTGCTCATTCCGTTCAATAGCTCCGGAGGTCTACGTCACCAGCCTCTAGGCTTCACTGAACTGTCTAATTACGCACTCCTGGTTCCCATTTCCCCTGATTAGTAATTGTATATATGTGCCCTCTGTATCCCATTGTCCTGGTCGTTATTGTTCCCATGTCTGTTGGTCTTGTGAGTACCTGTGCGTTGTTGTTTTGGCTTTCGTGGTGCATGTATTGTGTTCTCGTTATTACCGTCCCGTGTATTGTTGTGTACTTGTTATTACGTGTCTCGTCCCGTGTATTGTTGTGTACTTGTTATTACGTGTCTCGTCCCGTGTATTGTTGTGTTCTTGTTATTACGGGTCTCGTCCCGTGTATTGTTGTGTACTTGTTATTACGGGTCTCGTCCCGTGTATTGTTGTGTTCTTGTTATTACGGGTCTCGTCCCGTGTATTGTTGTGTTCTTGTTATTACGGGTCTCGTCCCGTGTATTGTTGTGTTCTTGTTATTACGGGTCTCGTCCCGTGTATTTATTAGAGGTTTAAACTCGCTCTTTTGTTTGGGTTACATCCCTGTGTTTTTGTATATGTGTTTGTTTTGGGCTTCGTCCCTGTGCCTTTCATGGCATGTTGTATTTTTGGATGGAGTATTTAAACCCCCTGTTACGTATTCCTGCGCCTGTCTCCAATCATTTATACAACTTGACATAGATAGATATTTATTAATACTCCGACATTGCTCATCCTAAATGTTCTATATTTTTCTTAATTCCATTCTTTTACTTTTTAGATTTGTGTGTGAGATATTACTGCACGGTTATTGCTATGAACACAAGCATTTCGCTACACCCGCAATAACATCTGCTAAATATGTGTATGCGACCAATAAAATGTGATTCATATTATCTATGGTTATTGCGTATTCAGACTTTTCTCATTCATTAATTGCTAGGCCTATACTAATTGTGTAAAAATAGGCTAGTTGAGGATTATATTAGGAATAGGCCTTCATGCATATGGTTATGATTTTGTACTTCACTTATTGTATGAAAATAACAACATGTAGACCCATGTAGGCTAAACCTACACACAGTAAATCATAGCCTAACCTATGGCTCAGCAACAGTAATCTAGGTGAGGTATTCATAGGCTACAAAACAGTTTGTGTAACAATTTGTTTGAAGTAGAGTACAGATATAGGTTAAAACGCATATGCTTTGTGTTGTTACACAACTTAAAACAAATAGCGCAGTAGCAGGCCTGTTTGGTTTTAGAAGAATAGTCATGTATAGTGAAAGTCATGTATAGGCTACAACAGCGACATCTATCGGGATTTGAGTGGTGCAACATGAGCGCTTCAGAGCCTTGCTACAGTATCTGTGTTCCTTGGGACATCCCTACCCCGTTGAATTTGCATTTTAAAATGGTTAAAAGTAATGAACTGTCATGAAATGTGATATTTGGATGAAACCAGATCAAAGTATGAAAAATGACAGTTGCTTCTACATTGATAAAGTGTGATCATAAAGTTGCTGGTCCCCTCCCCCATGTCAAAGACTTGGATTCAGGAGGCAGAATTATTAAGGGGACAGTGACATCACCCTAACTGATATTCTCTTACCTAATTTAAATAAGTACGCCTTCTAACCAACATCTGAGAAGGTGTGTTTGCAGAGGGGCGTGGTTTATATGTAAATAGCTACTCTACTGGTGCCAAAATTTGACTGTAGGGTTTGAACAAATATAATTAAAAGTTTACACTATTCATTTATCACAAATATACTTATATGTTTCCCTTTTCATCTGTGTCTGGCGTTAGCTAGATACTGACCAGCATGGAACAAAAGGGGGGAAAGGGTTGTTCAAAACTCTGACGCAGTTGTCATGTCAACACATCTGTCAGAGCTGCTGTGAATTGCATCACAAGAGACATGCCAAACGGGAGATGTATATTAGAAGAAAGTACATCATTGATGCAGTTTCAATGTCTGGGTTGCTTTAAGTCATTTAACTTTGGGGCATTTCTATCTCCCAAAAATATGATGGGTGTTCCAGGGACAGGGTTGGAGAGCCCTGGGGGCAAGGGTTAAGGTTAGGGTTTAGGGTAGGGACGTCACAAGGATTCAAGACAGCAGTAACCTTTCTACCTGTCACTGTCATCTGAGAGATTCTCTTTCCACAAGGCCTATAGGCCTATCCAGTTGTTTTTATTTATTTAACCTTTATTTAACTAGGCAAGTCAGTTAAGAACAAATTCTTATTTACAATGACGGCCAAACCCTAACCCGGACGACGCTGGGCCAATTGTGCACTGCCCTATGGGTCGTACCTAGTGTTATGAAATCTATATCAGTTGTATTTTCTTAGAATGTAATTTGAATAGAGAACAGTGATTGTTAGTAGCATATTCTAATGTTGCTAAGCAATGTGGCTAAGCAATGCTACTGTACCACTTCTTAACCATCTAAAAGTGGAACGCCCGAGTGTCGCAGCGGTCTAAGGCACTGCATCTCAGTGCTTGAGGCGTCACAACAGACACCCTGTGTCACGTTTTAGGGAAGACCCAGATGCAGACAGTGTCAAAGTAACATACGTTTATTACTAGAACAGGGGATAGGCAGTCTCAGGGTCAGGGCAGGCAGGCAGAGGTCAGTAATCCGTGGTGGGACAAGGGATGTCAGGCAGGCAGAATGGTCAAACCCAGGAAAACTAGAAACAGACAGGAGCAAGGGGAAAACCGCTGGTACGCTTGACAAACAAAACAAACTGGCAACAGACAGAGAACACAGGTATAAATACACAGGGGATAATAAGGGGAGATGGGAGACACCTGGTGGGGGGTGGAGAAAGCACAAAGACAGGTGAAATTATGCCAAGTGTGGAGAGAAAATGTTGCAGTTTTTAAAACAAATTTCATGCAATTTTTTCCGTGGGGCAGAGAGAAACATTTAGTTTTAAAGCTATTTTCCTACAATTCTACACATTATGGTCATACACTTAGGTTAGGTTGGAGTCATGAAAACTCGTTTTTGAACCACTCCACAAATATCTTGTTAACAAACTATAGTTTTGGCAAGTCGGTTAGGACATCTACTTTGTGCATGACACAAGTCATTTTTCCAACAATTGTTTACAGACAGATTATTTCACTTATAATTCACTGTATCACAATTCTAGTGGGTCAGATACACTAAGTTGACCGTGCCTTTAAACAGCTTGGAAAATTCCAGAAAATAATGTCATGGCTTTAGAACCTTCTGATAGGTTAATTGACATCATTTGAGTCAATTGGAGGTGTACCTGTGGATGTATTTCAAGGCTTCAAGGCCTCAAACTTCAAGGCCTCTTTGCTTGACATCATGGGAAAATCAAAAGAAATCAGCCAAGACCTCAGAAAAATAATTGTAGACCTCCACAAGTCTGGTTCATCCTTGGGAGCAATTTCCAAACGCCTGAAGGTACCATGTTCATCTGCACAAACAATAGTACGCAAGTATAAACCCCATGGGACCACGCAGCCGTCATACCGCTCAGGAAGGAGACGTGTTCTGTCTCCTAGAGATGAATGTACTTTGGTGTGAAAAGTGAAAATCAATCCCAGAACGACAGCAAAGGACCTTGTGAAGATGCTGGAGGAAATAGGTACAAAATTATCTATATCCACAGTAAAACAAGTCCTATATCGACATAACTTGAAAGGCCGCTCAGCAAGGAAAAAGCCACTGCTCCAAAACCGCCATAAAAAAGCCAGACTACGGTTTGCATCTGCACATGGGGACAAAGATCGTACTTTTTGGAGAAATGTCCTCTGGTCTGATGAAACAAAAATAGAACTGTTTTGCCATAATGACCATCGTTTTGTTTAGAGGAAAAAGGGGGTGGCTTGCAAGCCAAAGAACACCATCCCAACCGTGAAGCACGGGGGAGGCAGCATCATGTTGTGGGGGTGCTTTGCTGCAGGAGTGACTGGTGCAATTCACAAAATAGATGGCATCAAGAGGTAGGACAATTATGTGGACATACTGAAGCAACATCTCAAGACATCAGTCAGGAAGTTAAAGCTTGGTCGCAAATGGGTCTTCCAAATGGACAATGACCCCAAGCATACTTCCAAAGATGTGGCAAAATGGCTTAAGGATAACAAAGTCAAGGTACTGGAGTTGCCTTCACAAAGCCCTGACCTCAACCCTATAGAAAATTTGTGGGCAGAACTGAAAAAGGGTGTGCGAGCAAGGTGGCCTAGAAACATCACTCAGTTACACCAGCTCTGTCAGGAGGAATGGGCCAAAATTCACCCAACTTACTGTGGGAAGCTTGTGGAAGGCTACCTGAAACGTTTGACCCAAGTTAAACAATTTAAAGGCAATGCTACCAAATACTAATTGAGTGCATGTCAACTTCTGACCCACTGGGAATGTCAAGAAATAAAAGCTGAAATAAATCATTCTCTCTACTATTATTCTGACATTTCACATTCTTAATATAAAGTGGTGATCCTAACTGACCTAAGACAGGGAATTTTTACTAGGATTCAATGTCAGGAATTGTAAGAAACTGAGTTTAAATGTATTTGGCTAAGGTGTATGTCAACTTCTGACTTCAACTGTATATTAGCTGACATGGGCTAATTGATTGACTGTCAGTGACTGACATAAGAGAAATACTACTGATGCACTATCAAAATTCTAACTTGCACCTTATATTCTCCTATTCCTACTCTCAACGGTAAGATGAGACCCCGACTGATTTCTTATGTTCGGTTATGCCTAGGGCCGGCCCTGTGCGAGGGGCCATGTGAGTGTGAAGTGAATTAGATACGGACATCATCACAAGGATACAGCATCACACACCAGGCCAGTAAAAACAGAACCAAAGAGCTAGCTACTGTAGAACCAAAGGACACATATGTGGATCCATATTTGTACAGGCATACAGCTGTAACTACTGTACATCACATTGCTATTCTATCAAAGAAAAACAGATATGTCAATCATATGAAAGGAACCACAAAATTCATTAGACAATGTGTAAAATGAATATCCAAGTTTCTTGTGAAAATGCTTGTGGAAAAAACACTATGAAAAAGGTGCTGTCTAACAGCACAGACAGTGAGAAACAGGTGAATACAGCTTGCAAAAAAACAAAACATACATACTGTAATTGTTTATTTATTCATTTAATATTACATAGTGAATAAGTAACGGTGCTGAAAATAACCTTGGCAGTGATTTAGGTCTTAATAACATGAACAACCATCACTACAAGCCAAATCTCTAGCTCCCATACAAACCTGCTCCATCTACAGTATTGTCATTACGTCATTGAAAACACTTCTACATTTTCCACCATCTTCCTATTTTCCTTTGTCTGTATGAGGATCCATATTTAGAAAAAGTTGTTTAAAAAAAAGAAGGTTAAATATGGTTAAAAACTTCAGTCAGTGTATAAACCGTAAGAAATAAGCGATAAATCATACAAAACCGTTTCATTGAGTTTCAGTAACTTTAACGCAATGTAACAGTGTGTGGATCATAATTAAAGGGACATTTGACTCACAAATAAATGAATACCTAGAACGTTACTGTAGATATATGCGTTGGATGAGGTCCAATTTGGAATATGACTGATCTATTCCTTTAATTTCCTATAATACATTTCTATCATGATCTGGTACCACGTATGGCAAAGACTGTCAGACAATCTAGGTAATAACTACTGTAAATGTAGTCAAAAATGTATAACTGTCCCTGTGTGTATATTATTACATATACACAAGTTAAACTGTAACAAGAGTTTGCATATTGAAGGAGGAAAATTGTGTTTCTAGCTAAATCTCGTGAAAGAAAGAGTAGGCTTGCGGAGTACACAACAGGACAGTGTGCTGCAGGATTTCATAATTTGAGGTAAAAGGCGGAGGAGAATCCACTAGAGATGGAGGTTGACTTTCACTTTTGCACACCTGGGTCACTGTCGTCCCGCTCGTAGCTGATTGGCTGCAGTTGCTGGACGATGTAATTGGCCATCTCGTGGGTTCCCGCAGCAACCACTCTTCGGGACATGAGGTCAAGAGGACCCCCTGGAAAAGAAAAACACATACATATGTTATGTAACAAACACACTCATATAACCACATATTAAAATAAACTATAAATAAACTATTAAAAAAATAAAACTATAGATAAATACATTAATCAGTCCTAACCCTAAAGCCTCCCCCCTAATAAATACAAAAACGAAATTAACTATTTCAATCACATTTCTATTCAGGCACCATGGCGACCCACTACAAGACTGTTGGAACTGGTTGAAAGGTTGAATGGAGTCTCTTCCAACATTACAGGGAAGGAACTGATAGCTTGGCTTCGCCTGGCCTCAGAGGGCCCTTGTTCTCTCTGGGCTGCCAGAGACTGAACTGCAGCACACCCAGCAGCTGACCACATGATCCTGACCTCACGCCCAGACCAGTCCCTCACACTCTCAACAGTGGTCCTTTTGTGCAACACCCCGGGCCTGGAGAAGAAGAGATGAACGAGGCGGGCAGCCAGTCACTTCTTCAGCCGGATATCAAGCTCAGCCTCACAAAGGCTTAAGAAGTCCATTCACTCATACAGTATCACTCAAGGGATAGCAGCCATGGTGTGAAATACAATACATTTTGGATTCTCTTTTTTAAAGTCAGTGTGTCCATCACAATAATGACAGCCTATAAGAACTGCTTTAATCATACTCTAGGGACTTTTCCATAATAACAGCATGCATTCTTTGCATTCTGTGGGGCCTCAATAGTTATTTTCTCAAGTGAAAGCTCTAGTTAATTTATCCATCTCATCTCTGCCTCCTCCAGGAGAACCGTACAGCTGAGAGCTCAGTTTGAGACCAGATAACAGAGGACAGACAGGACAAACGATTTAAACAAACATTGACTGCTTGTGAAACCGGTCCCTATCACCCATCGACCATCATTGACGAGCAGTAACATATTCTATTCTAGAACCCCCACCTGAGGTGTCTATGACGACCCCCCCGGCCTCTCGGATGATGACAGCTGCGGCGGCGATGTCCCAGCAGTGCAGGCCGTACTGATAGTAGGCCTCAGCCGCCCCCGTGGCTATCAAACACAGGGCCAGGGTGGAGCTGCCGATGATCCGCACCCTGGAACACAAGGAGTAGCCTAGGGCCGTGTGTATCAAGCGTCTCAGAATAAGAGTGCTGATCTAGGGTCAGGTCCCCCCTGTCCATGTAATCTTATTCATTGTTATCCAAAAGGTAAAACTGATCCTAAACCAGCACTCCTACTCTTAGACATTTTAAATGTACGGCCCCTGGTCCCAGATCTGTTTGTGACAATGGCCATAGGGGTTGGAGAGAAAGATCAAACAGATCTGGTACCAGGCTATTCAAGGAAAGTCTAGGGCCAAAATACATCACTGTTTTGACATTTGTAGCGCGTCACATAGACCCTGATGTGAGGCCCATTAGACCAGGCTCATGTTCATTAGGGAACACAACGGAAAATTAGTGTCCAGGTAATCCCTCCCTGTTTCAGTCTGTTTTCTTCCGTTTGGTGCCTAATGAAGATGACCCAGAATGACCACTGAAAGTATTGGAGAACAAACGGTCAGTTCGTACCCATGAGTTGGAGCACTCAGTAACTTCATGATGTTCCCTGAGAAAATGTTCAGTGTTGCTGGGTCCCGCTTGGCTCCGATCTCGGTCAAAATGAGCGCCTTGGAGACATCTAACAGTTGTTGGGAATAGAAAAACAGCTTTAGATTAGGATAATGGATACAGTACAGGTGTGGGAACTTAATTTGATCACTCTTTTGTTGCTGAGAATTTTCCTGCACCGCAGGAGACAGATCTTTGTGATTTACATAAATTCACTGAAAACCCACAGTTATATTAACAGTATTGCACATTTCATGTAGTCTAATTTTGGCAAAGTAAATAGCCTAACCACATATGTTTGAATCCTATTGCTGCAGGATTCTTTTGCTGTGACAATATAGGTCAAATGAAGAGTGTATATCTGTACATTTTGGTAAACCAATATTTTTTTTAACATAAATTAATCAATCAAGCTTTTGATAATTCTATATGGTACAATGTTTGAGTTGCTTCCCTTGGTAGTTTAACACATTACAATCCACTCCGAAAATGTGGGTGTGTCACACAAAACAACAAGGAGAAGTTGACTTACCTTTTTCCTTTGATACTTGGATCCTTACACCATTGCAAAATGCCCCATGGCCTTTTCTAGCTGTGTATAATGTCCCATCGAAGCAATGGTAGATCACTCCAAACTCAAGCTACATTTGAAAACAAATGAATAATAATAATAATGAGAATATTTTCAACTTGATCAATTCTGTTTACCCACATTACTCATGCTTACCTCTTTCTTTACAGCGAAACCAATGCTAACTGCAACCATGGGGAAACTGAGAAAATCAAGTACATCATCAGTAAATCATCTTTGGTGATAGTATTCTATTGACGACAGAGCATTCATCTTTTATTTTTATTATCAGCTATGTTCTCTTGATTTCAACATGTATATTTCCAAATCACTAATCTGAGGAAATGGCTGTCGTGTATATTTTTGTGTAGGAATCTGTATTGTACCTGTGAACAAAGTTGCAGGTCCCATCGATAGGGTCTATGATCCAGGAAGGGCTGTCTGTGAGGAAGCATTTCTCCCCAGCTGCAGACGACTCCTCTCCAATGAACCTGTCAGGTCACAATTTACAGTGAGTGAGTACCTTGATTCACGTAACAATAACGTCTTTGCTTACCCCGTGGCTGTAAGGAAGCACCATTCACTATCACTCAGCAGTGTCAGAATGAGATGCCTAAATTCACTGGTGTGTTAAAATGCTTCAATTCACAAAGCAAAGTTAGCTATTAGCTCACTAACCCTTACAAGGAGATAATTTTTTGATGATTCAGTTTACCATCACTCGCTTGTGAAGAGAGAAGCCAACGCTTACTATTTTTGACCCATTCCATTTAATTGCCTAGACAATTCCCCTGGACCCTATTTCTTCAGAATCCACAGATCTGAATGGACTGGAAAGGATGTTGTCAATATAAGGATGGCTACATGGCTGTGGCTCCACCTAGCCCTCCAATACTGCTAACACTTATTCAGTAAACACAGAGATCTTTCAGATCAGGAAACGCAGAGGGACTAGGTTAAGGGGCTAGCTAGGGGCCAGAATGGAACCACCCCTGTGTTGGGAAGATACCATTGGCATACATGTTTGAATACACAATTGGAAGATGGGGGGTGGGGGTGGGCAAGAGGCGTCACTACAGACACCCTGGGTCGAATCCAGGCTGTATCACAACCGGCCGTGATTGGGTGTCCCATACGGCGGTGCACAATTGGCCCAGCGTCGTCTGGGTTTGGCCGGTGTAGCCCGTCATTGTAAATAAGAATTTGTTCTTAACGGACTTGCCTAGTTAAATAAAGGTTAAATATTTTGGGGGGGGGAAGATACCATTGCGTACCTGTGTGAGGGGAACTTGTCCCTAAGGGTGGAGATGATGAGCTCTTCCACCTGCTGGTCTGCCTCTGTCACCAGGTCAGTTGGAGTGCTCTTCGTGCTCACACTCTTCTCATGTTTCACTGCTTCCTGCACTACCTGGAGGGAGCAGGAACAAGTAACAAATAACACACACCACCAACATTCAAGACTGGGAATCAGGACTGTCTGTGACATACAGTACATGGGCTTTCCAAGTCATTTTTGAGGGTATTCCCAGTTTATACAGTATCAATATATTAATGAATTGGCCTATTTTGAAGATTGTAATCTATGCAACAAGCTTTACTGGTCCCACTTTTTTAACAGGTATCATATAGGTAACAATGTGTACCTACACTGTAATTACATTGTATCTGTACCTATAACTGCAGTACCACAAAAACGTGGTCTTAGAGTCACTTCACATAAAGTGAGCCCGGTTATCTTGTCCACTGTTACAATGTCTGCTTTGGTCTGCCTGGTTAAACAGGATAGGAAGATCGGAGTGTCAACACGGTGAGGCATAGCAGGTCATGAACATGCGCTGTCTAAAGTATAGCCCAAACGGACGTAAATGGAATAATACTGCCATCTGCCGGCCAATTGGGCTATCTAAAGTAAAGTGCAATGGGTAAACTTACTGCACTGTATTGAAATGATTAAACACTTGTTGAAATACAGTGTTAACATGTAGGTCCAAAAAATAAATATATATATAATAGGTCTACGGGGCAAAATAACCCCTGCAGGTCCTCAATACAAAATAAAAATAAGAATTTGTTCTTAACTGACTTGCCTAGTTAAATAAAGGTAAAATAAAAAAATTAAAAATGACATTGTAGCCTTCGAGATGTAGCCAGGTTAAAAACCTTTTAGCCAGGTTCGAAACCTTGTAGCCAGGTTTGCAAAAATATAAGATGTCGTTACCTACATTAAAAAAACGTTACAAAGAGCAACATAGAGACATCATGGAACTGATGGATTACGGCGCCCTTGATTTACCTTGCCAGCTCTACATGCAACTTCTACAGCAACATCCATGCACTCCCGCCAGCCCTTGTCGCTTTCCGAAGTTGCCATTTTATAATGAGGAGCAGATGCTATTGTTTTGCCGTTTACATCACCTTATTCTAGACATCCAGCAGTCAGCAAATTATAACCTATTATGTGGCTTGCGTGCGGTGTAGGCTACGGTCTCTGCTATGGTCCCGTAATGGCCGTTGTCCTCTGTCGACTTACTCGGTGCTGCAGACGGGTGCTCTCGCCTCCACCGTCCTGCTATTGAGTGGATTTGTGCGGCCTATATGTCCGACCTTCGATACAACAACATTTGTAAATAATGTACGATTCTACGTCGGATGCGAAGGACCTTGATAGGCGCAAAACAAATCTCTAAAATAGTCCCGTCAACGCCGATGAGACGTTACCAGTCTGTGTGGAACTAAATAAAAGCAACTCCATGTTATTGACAGCCATTGTCAACCTGTAGCCTATAAATAAATCCAAGAAATAACATTTGGCGAGGAAAACGCTTGATTAAACAATATTGTATTTTACATATTTAACTCAAGTTAGCTCAGCACGTAGAATGAAATATATTGCAGGTAACAACGATTTATCCAGAAGAAGATGCAAGACGCATTCTTCTCCAGTAATAACGAAAGAGATGCCGTAGTGAGAAAGGTAAGCGGAACTACCACTGCACCACGTGATCATGTCTGGCATGCTGTCGCCGCGGTCACCAATGGCTGTCACTTGAAACACCCTTTTGCTAGAGGGATAGCCTACAATTGTATCCACGACCAAGAATGTACCGTAGCCTAGTAGACTGCATTACATTTGTGCTTGAAGATCAAAGTGAGGTCTCTCAATGCATCGAAAATATTTAGTCTATCTACAGTGCATTCGGAAAGTATTCAGACCCCTTGACTTTTGTTACATTACAGCCTTATTTTAAAATTGATCAATCTACACACAATACCCCATAATGACAAAGCAAAAACGGCTTTTTACATAAGTATTCAGACCCTTTACTCAGTACTTTGTTGAAGCAACTTACGCAGTACAGCCTCGAGTCTTCTTGGGTATGATGCTACAAGCTTGGCACACCTGTATTTGTGGAGTTTTTCCCATTATTCTCTGCCGATCCTCTCAAGCTCTGTCAGGTTGGATGGGGAGTGTTACTGCACAGCTATTTTCAGGTCTCTCCAGAAATGTTAGATCGGGTTCAAGTCCGGGCTCTGGCTGGGCCACTCAAGGACATTCAGAGACTTGTCCCGAAGCCACTCCTGTGTTGTCTTGGCAGTGTGCTTAGAGTCGTTGTCCTGTTGGAATGTGAACCTTCACCCCAGTCTGAGGTCCTGAGCGCTCTGGAGCAGGTTTTCATCAAGGATCTTGCTGTATTTTGCTCCGTTCATCTTTCCCTCAATCCTGATTAGTCTCCCAGTCCCTGCCACTGAAAAATATCCCCACAGCATGATTCTGCCACCAACATGCCCCATATTGACAAAGCAAATACAGGATATATTTTTTTAAATGTTTGCAAATTTATTACAAATAAAAACCAAAAATATCTTATTTAATAGGTATTCAGACCCTTTGCTATGAGACTTGAAATTATGCTCAGATGCATCCTGTTTCCATTGATCATCCACAACTTGATTGGAGTCCACCTGTGGTAAATTCAATTGAATGGACAAGATTTGGAAAGGCACACACCTGTCTATATAAGGTCCTACAGTTGACAGTGCATGTCAGAGCAAAAACCAAGCCATGAGGTCGAAGGAATTGTTCGTAGAGCTCCGTGACAGGATTGTGTTGAGGCAACAATCTGGGGAAGGGTACCAAAATATTTATGCAGCACATGACAGCCTTTTACTGAGGAGTGGCTTCCATCGGGCCATTCTACCATAAAGGCCTGATTGGTGGAGTGCTGCAGAGATGGTTGTCCTTCTGGAAGGTTATCCCATCTCCACAGAGGAACTCTGCAGCTCTGTCAAGAGTGACCATCGGGTTCTTCGTCACCTCCCTGACCAAGGCCCTTCTCCCCCGATTGCTTAGTTTGGTGGGCGGCCAGCTCTAGGAAGAGTCTTGGTGGTTCCAAACTTCTTCCATTTAAGAATGATGGAGGCCACTGTGTTTTGGGGACCTTCAAAGCTGCAGAAATGTTTTGGTACCCTTCCCCAGATCTGTGCCTCGACACAATCCTGTGTCAGAGCTCTACGGACAATTCCTTCAACCTCATCGCTTGGTTTTTGCTCTGACATGCACTGGTGTGTCCCTTTCCAAATCTTGTCCATTCAATTTAATTTACTGCCGGTTGACTCCTATCAAGTTGTAGAAACATCTCAAGGATGATCAATGGAAACAGGATGCATCTGAGCTCAATTTCGAGTCTCATAGCAAAGGTTCTGAATACTTATTAAATAAGGTATTTCTGTTTTTTTTTGTAATAAATTTGCAAACAAAAATAATATGTTTTTGCTTCGTCTATATGGGGTATTGTGTGTAGATTGATGAGGAAAACAATGTATTTAATCAATTTTAGAATAAGGCAACAATGTTGAAAAGTCAAGGGGTCTGAATACTCTCCGAATGCACTGTAAATATGAAAAATAAAATGTTTTTCTTGATGAATGATTGTAGAGGATGTCTTCATTGATCACACCTTTGACTACACATTGGATAGATATTATGGAAATTATAGATTTTCTGTCAATTTTGTTGGGTAATGTAAGTGTATTGATTCATGTGAAAACTGTAATCTACTGTAATTTACAGTACTGTAGCATATTGCTTTCATCACTTCTAAGGGTGATTTTAAATGCGTGTCCTGCATTGTTTGCCTTTGGATTAACTGGTAGATAAAACAACTAAATTGAAAAGATATCATTATGTTGTGTTTTAGTGATTAAACCAACATTCTCATTACATTTCACAATAAACTTAGATTTTGAATCAATGGTTATGTGGCAAAATATGTTTACAACCCAAATGAATGCACAATGACAGGTTTTGAATAAAAGACTGGCTGTGTGTGACCAGTTTGCAGTTTTATATAATTTTTTAAACCTTTATTTAACTAGGCAAGTCAGTTGAGAACAAATTCTTATTTACAATGACGGCCTACCGAGAAACAGCGAGTTAACTGCCTTGTTCAGGGGCAGAACAGATTTTTTTTACCGTGTTAGCTCGAGGGATTCAATCCAGCAACCTTTCGATTATTGGCCCAACGCTCTAACCACTACCTGCCACCCCCAAAAGGGAATTAAGAGTTGTGAAAATGTGCAACATACTTGTAAAAATAGTACCAAAGCGATAAAAAAATTGTAATATTCCTAATATGAAGAAAAGAACATCAGCCAAGCTTCTGATTAATGAAATGCTACTCAGATAGGGTCTGACAATTCCTAGAGAAGGATCTTGTAATGGTGAGCACCCTTGTAAACTATTCTCTCCATAATCCCAATGCATTGCTGGATAGTGATGAAGATTTAAGAAAGGACGATTAAAGAGAGAGATTTAGAGCAATTTTATTAATTTACTTACAGATCTATAGATAATATAGGCATATATGATAGATATTCCGCAAGGGTTAGAATTAGGTGGAAACACATGCAAAAATGCATTCTACAAGGTATTTTGAAAGCAGCAGTGGCTATAGTGGGGTGCCTCAATAGACTAATCCTCCCATTGTGCACCCAGTGCATGGTGGGTTAACTGGCTTGACTGGATCAGAAACAATACAGATGGGTTTCTGTCAGAGATTACATAATAGGACTCATGAAACAGCATACCACTCTTCATCCCACTGCTGGCTTGCAGTGGGATGGTCCCTGGATGGGAGACCAGATGCTGCTGGAAGTGGTGTTGGAGGGCCAGTAGGAGGCACTCTTTATTCTGGTCTAAAAAAAAATATCCTAATACCTCAGGGCACTGCCCTGTGTAGTGTGCCCTCTTTTGGATGGGACCTTAAACGGGTGTCCTGACTCTGTGGTCACTAAAGATCCCATAGCACTTATCGTAAGAGTAGGGGTGTTAACCCCAGTGTCCTGGCTAAATGTCCAATATGGTCTTCATACCATCATAGCCACCTAATCATGCCCAGATTCCAATTGTCTCATTCATCCCCCTCCTCTCTTCTGTTTATTTTAATTTATTTATCTAGGAAAGTCAGTTTAGAACAAATTCTTATTTACAATGACGGCCTACCAAAAGGCAAAAGGCCTCCTGACAGGACGGGGGCTGGGATTAAAAATAAAAATATAGGACAAAACACACATCGTGACAAGAGCGACACCACAACACTACATAAAGAGAGACCTAAGACAACATAGCATGGCAGCAACACATAACAACACAGCATGGAAGCAACACCACATGACAACAACATGGTAGCAACACAACATGGCAGCAGCACATGGTAGAAATACAAAACATGGTGCAAACATTATTGGGCACAGACAGCAGCACAAAGGCAAGAAGGTAGAAACAACAATACATCATGGAAGCAGTCACAACTGTCAGAAAGAGTGTCCATGATTGAGTTTTTGAATGAAGAGATGGAGATAAAACTGTAACTATTCCCCAGGTCCTTGCTGTAAATGAGAATGTGTTCTCAGTCAACTTACCTGGTAAAATAAGGGTTAAATATGAAAAATTATGTATAAAACAGTCTTTTTCATTTCCAAAATGAAATGAAATGAAATCACATCAAAATAATATTAGGCCTATTAATATCTCACATCTTGGATTTCCAAAACCTTAAAGAGAATTCTTGCTAATCATGTCACTATGTGTGTCCGAAGTGTATAAGGTAGTTTTTGTCTTTCCTTTCAGTAAGTTATATATCATCAGGAGGATAGATGATACAATTTAGATGTGTGGATGGTTGAAAAATACAAACCTTATAATGTTGAAATCAAAACGATGTAGCTAGTCACAAATCATGGGAAATGCACGTGACAAAGTAACGTACCAGTCAGGCTTGCACAATTAGGAATCAGATCGATCTCTGAGGAATGTTGCTCGTCCTGCCTTTTTTAGAAGTCAAAACTCTCTCTCCCTCTTTCTCTCTCTCACACACACAGGCTACACAGTCTATTGTTTTGTTGTTGACCAGGCTAAACAGTCTATCTCACTCATGCTTTGAATACTTTGTAGCCACATTAAGCCCGCAATTACAGTCAAATGTACTTTATACTTTATTTCCTAACGCAACAACTATTCAGTGGCCGCATTCTCTCGACTAGGGTGCGCACATCGCACGCGAGTCAAATTTGGGAGATTGCTGTCGCATGGCAATCCTAAACGGACCAAAAAAACTATTAACACGGACGAATATGCGTATTTCTTTGCCAGGGATACGGTTATCTAGGGCACGTATTTTTCATGATTTAGTTCGCCTCGTCCCTGTGTGGAACAGATTCACATTTCGTTCTCAGACATGCACGGACATTTCACTCTGTTCTTATCTGTCATTTGCGTGTTTATCTTATGTGAATATTTGATATATCACCCTGCAATTTTGCATTGTTCGTGGTCGGAGTTGAATGGAAACAGAGGCTAAGGACTCCCCAACCGCCCCAAGCTTCGCGCTTTGTTTCTTTCGCATAGCCACCTGCTAAGGTAGGCTGTACACTCCTGTTCCAATTTCATGGTGTATGCGTTTATTACTTAGTTATCATACTGATAAGTGATAAAGAATAAAGTTTACATAACCCTCATATTATTTGTGTGTTTTACATTAATCTAGGACTGTCATTTGTTGAATGTTTTAATGAAAGTGCATTTCAAACGTCTCATTGGTCAAAGCTCGAACGTTCATCTCAGATCACGTGACAAGAAAAGAAACTCTGAAATAATAAACAGACACAGACTGCACAAGTCAAGTCCTTGAAAACAAAAAGCATAAATCATACATTTTGTGCATAGCTGATTGAGTCAGGACTATTGGAATTTGCATATCGTGGGAAAACATCATTTTGATCCTGTGTGCACTGAACACTTTGGGTTGGATAGTGGGCAGTGTTTTTAGGACAGGAATATAATTAATCGTCTTAATATCAGATTCTATGAATTCACCATGACATCCAACTTCACCAGCTAGGGCAACCAGATGCCCCGCTGTGACTCCAATGTCTCATGTTCACATGGTCCACAAAATAACTTATAGTGGTCAGCCTCAATAGTTTTCTTCATTGAGACAGGATGCTACCAGGACATTGTTTCATGCATTATACAGCATGATGGACAAGAATACTTTAAATCGGTGGTTGTCTCTTGGTAGTACTGGGCGGTCATTGCCTAAAGGTCATTATTAGGACCAGGGGATATTCCTTATGTGGCCTGACCAAGGACAACTCTGGGTTGTTATTGTAGGCTATGACTATAATCGGGTCCCAGAGTTTCTCCTACTTGTCCTTCTTAGTGGTCTTTCCACATGGTCAATAAAACTCCCTGCCCTAATCATAGTGTACTGTACATTGCTTCCTGATAGAGCATGGCAGATGGAGAGGGCTTTCCGGACAGCCCTGGGGCTCTCCTACAGCCAGAGGTGGTCTTCATTTTGGGAGACATCGTTAACTGAGGGGAAAAGGAGCTCCTCAAAGGTTTGTTGATAGCCACTGCCGGTTATTAGACCACACACAGCACCAACAGCTGGACTACTCAGGATAGTATGTGATCATGTCTTTTAGCACATAAGGGATCTGTGTGTATGTGTGTGGTCTAATTACCAACAGTGTCCATCATTTATTATAATTCCTAATTATATTGTATTATCTCCCACTTATGACATAATGGTATGATTTAACCCAAATCCAACTGATTGAGGAAGTAAATAACAGTAGTGGCCCAAATGGTTGTGTTGGGAGGAGATGGAGACATCCTTCTGTGTATAGTGCTGAGAGGGGTTAAGGCAGATGTTGATACCCCAGCTCAAACTTCTCTGTAACACTTTACTTGACACTGAGTGTCATAACACGTTATGACAGTCAGAACCATGTCATAATATGTCATAACAGCTAACATAACTTTTCATAACCTGTCATAGTTGGGGGCGGCAGGTAGCCTAGTGGTTAGAGTGTTGGACTAGTAACCGAAAGGTTCCAAGATCAAATCCCCGAGCTGACAAGGTACAAATCTGTTGTTCTGCCTCTGAACAAGGCAGTTAACCCACTGTTCCTAGGCTGTCATTGAAAATAAGAATTTGTTCTTAACTGACTTGCCAAGTTAAATAAAGGTAAAAAAATATAATAATAATAATAGCATGATCATAACACAGTCATGACCCATATATTTCCACCTGTTGTGACATATATTGCGTTATTTTATGGCTGGTTATGACACCTACATAAGTGTCAAAACCCACATTTATTAAAATTATATTTTTTTCTGCCATGAAGTTTCCTTTGTTGTTGTTGTAATGAATTCTTTACAGTCATCATTTTTTAATCATATTTCAAATAACATGTAGAAAATACACTTTATGTCATGAAGCATTATGACCATCCTGTGTCATTTTACTTGGACTAAGACAATACACTTTATGACACTGTCAAGAAGCATTATGACCATCATAATCATATAAGCCGCATTGGCCTGACACATACAGTTGAAGTCAGAAGTTTACATACACTTAGGTTGGAGTCATTAAAACTTGTTTTTCAACAACTCCACAAATTTCTTGTTAACAAACTCTAGTTTTGGCAAGTCGGTTAGGCCATCTACTTTGTGCATGACACAAGTCATTTTTCCAAAAATTGTTTACAGACAAATTATTTCACTTATAATTCCCTGTATCACAATTCCAGTGGGTCAGAAGTTTACATACACTAAGTTGACTGTGCCATTAAACAGCTTGGGAAATTCCAGAAAATGATGTCATGGCTTTAGAAGCTTCTGATAGGCTAATTGACATCATTTGAGTCAATTGGAGGTGTACCTGTGGATGTATTTCATGGCCTACCTTCAAACTTAGTGCCTCTTTGCTTGACATCATGGGGAAATCCAAAGAAATCAGCCAAGACCTCAGAAAAAAATGGTAGACCTCCACAAGTCTGGTTCATCCTTGGGAGCAATTTCCAAATGCCTGAAGGTACCACGTTCATCTGTACAAACAATAGTACGCAAGTATAAACACCATGGGACCACGCAGCCATCATACCGCGCAGGAAGGAGACGCATTCTGTCTCCTAGAGATGAACATACTTTGGTGTGAAAAGAGCAAATCAATCCCAGAACAATAGCAAAGGACTTTGTGAAGATAGTGGAGGAAACAGGTACAAAAGTATCTATATCCACAGTAAAATGAGTCCTATATTGACATAACCTGAAAGGCTGCTCAGCAAGGAAGAAGCCACTGCTCCAAAACCGCCATATAAAAGCCAGACTGTGGTTTGCAAATGCACATGAGGACAAAGATTGTACTTTTTGGAGAAATGTCCTATGGTCTGATGAAACAAAAATAGAACTGTTTGGACATAATGACCATCGTTATGTTTGGAGGAAAAAGGGGGAGGCTTGCAAGCCGAAGAATACCGAGGAATGGGCCAAAACTCACCCAACTTACTGTGGGAAGCTTGTGGAAGGCTACCCGAAACGTTTGACCCAAGTTAAACAATTTTAAAAGGCAACGCTACCAAATACTAATTGAGTGTATGTAAACTTCTGACCCACTGGGAATGTGATGAAAGAAATAAAAGCTGAAATAAATCATTCTCTCTACTATTATTCTTCTGACATTTCACACTCTTAAAATAAAGTGGTGATCCTGACAGGAAATGTCAGGAATTGTGAAAAACTGAGTTTAAATGTATTTGGCTAAGGTGTATGTAAACCTCCGACTTCAACTGTACATGCCCTTATGTCAGTCATCAGTCAAAAAGAGGGTGTCTTGTCCTGCTCCTGAAATCTGCTCCTGCAATCATCAGCAACAGATCATTGGGTGGGTCTGATATTGATGTGTACGCAATTACAATGATCATTTTATGTGGTCAGTTAAAAACATATACAGTATCAGTAAAAGGTTTGGACACACCAACTACTTCCAGGGTTTTTCTTTATTTTTACTATTTTCTACATTGTAGAATAATAGTGAAGACATCACAACTATCAAATAACACATATTTAATCATGTTGTAACCAAAAAAGTGTTAAACAAATTAAAATATATTTTATATTTGAGATTCTTCAAAGTAGCCACCCTTTGCCTTAACGTAATATGCATTGTCACAACAGGTATAAAAATATGTGTCATGACAGTGTAATGACCATATTATAATGGGTTATGACAAGTTATGCCAGCTGTTATGACATATTATTAACGTGTTATGAATCTGGGTGTCAAGTAAAGTATTACCAACTTCTCCTCTGTGACAATCTGAATATGAACCTTGTGCTCTTCAGGACTGGGAGGCTGATCTTCCGACACCCCAGTGATATGGAGCTAATGCCATCATTGGGAACCACAACATCGGCTTCCATCATGGGTATGTTAAGTTCAGAAGTCTCACTGTTAAATAGAAGCTACCAAGTGATGCTCACTTGGTAGCCTTGGTAACATTCTTTCTCTTTGAACAGTATGAACTGGCACAAACTTGAACACTTCGAGAGGGTGTTCAACGTCACCTCTGCCCGGATTGTAACCACAAAGGGAGTCAAGTAGGTCTAGTGTAAATAGCAACATCTAACAGTTTAACAATGTGTGGTTTGTGGTTAGTCACGTTGATGTGTTCCTTAGCTTCCATCATTGCACCGTCATTAATGTACATTTTGTATGCGTGTGTGTGTTTCCCAATTTAGCTTTGTGCTGGTGAACAGTACGTATGGCTATGCATGGAGACCGTTGCCCCATCTGCGAGCATGTGGAGAACGAGCTGTACAGCCTCTCTCAGGCTCTCAACTGCTCTGTGCAGGTGATCTTCATCACACTCATCATCCTCGTCAATGCCACACAGCACACAACAAACACTCACACACACAGAGCATTTGAGAGAAGCAGAGATTTGAGCATTGACTAAATAAAGCTGTTTCTCCCCCAGATGCCAAATCTTTTCAGCCTCCTGAGGGGGAAAAGGCGTTGTCGTGCTCTCTTCACAACTGTGTTGGTGTGTGTGGACCATGATATATCCTTAGTGATGTGGACACAGAGGAACTTGAAATTCTCGACCCGCTCCACTACAGCCCCATCGATGTGGATGGGGGCGTGCTCAGCTGTCTGTTTCCTGTAGTCCACAATCAGCTCCTTTGTCTTGCTGACGTTGTTGTCCTGTCACAGAGTACAGAAGGAAACCCAGTGTGTGCTTGAGAGTATTTTAGCTTACATTTACAGTAAGTCATTTAGTAGACGTGCTTATACCTTATTTACATAAGTATTCAGACCCTTTACTATGATAATCGAAATTGAGTTTAGGTGCACCCTGTTTCCATTGATCATCCTGGAGATGTTTCTACAACTTGATTGGAGTCCACCTGTGGTAAATTCAATTGATTTGACATGATTTGGAAAGGCACACACCTTCAATATAAGGTCCCACAGTTGACAATGCATGGAGCATTATGGTGTGGGGAATGTTTTCCTGGCACACGTTAGGTCCCTTGATATCAATTGAGCAACGATTGAACGCCACAAGGTATCTGAACATTGTTGCTGACCAAACCCAATAGAGTATATTTGGGAGGAGATGGAATGGGTTGTTTGCAGCATGAATGTACCGCCGTCCAATCTGCAGCAACTGTGTGATGCCATTGAGTCAATATGGACCAACATCCCTGTGGAATGTTTCCGACACCTTGTAGAATCGATGCCCCGAATAATTCAGGCTGTTCTGGAGGCAAAGGGGGTCCAGGCCGGTATTAAATGGGTGTACCTAATACAGTGGCCACAGAGTGTATTTGACCACATCTGTATCATTAGCATTCATTAGCATAGTTCACTCACATAATGTCCTAAGTGTGGCAGGTTGCCTAGCGGTTAGAGCGTTGGGCCAATAACTAAAAGGTCGCTGGTTCAAATACATGAGCCGACTAGGTGAAAATCTGTCGATGTGCCCTTGAGCAAGGCATTTAACCCTAATTTTCTCCAAAGGTGCATACTTGGTCCAAACACACCAAGACAGTCGTGAAGAGGGTACAACAAAACCTTTTCCCCTTCAGAACACTGAAAATATTTGGCATGGGTCCCCAGATCCTCAAAAAGTTCTACAGCTGCACAATCGAGAGCATCCTGACCAGTTGCATCACCGCCTGGTATGGCAACTGCTCTGCATCTGACCGTAAGCCGCTACAGAGGGTAGTGCGTACGGCCCAGTACATCACTGGGGCCAAGCTTCCTGCCATCCAGGACCTATATATTAGGCGGTGTCAGAGGAAAGCCCATAAAATTGTCAGAGACGCCAGTCACCAAAGTCATAGACTGTTTTCTCTGCTACCGCACGGCAAGCGGTACCGGAGCACCAAGTCTAGGACCAAAAGTCTCCTTAACAGCTTCTACACCCAAGCCATAAGACTGCTGAACAATTAATCAAATGGCCACCGGACTATTACATTGCCCCCCATTTGTTTTGTACACTGCTGCTATGCATAGTCACTTCACCCCTACCTACATGTACAAATTACCTTTAACCTGTACCCCCGCACACTGACTCTGTACCGGTACCCCCTGTATATAGCCTCATTATTGTGTTACTTTTTATATTTTTTTTATTTCGTTTATTTGGTAAATATTTTCTTAACTCTTCTTGAACTGCACTGTTGGTTAAGGGCTTGTAAGTAAGCATTTCACAGTAAGGTCTACACTTGTTGTATTCGGCGCATGTGACAAATAAAGTTTGATTTGACTACTATGGCCGACTCTTTAAACAACACGTTTCACTGCATCTATCTGGTGTATGTGACAATAAAAAACATCTATTTACTGTTTGTTGACCTTTTCTGTGGGCAGCACTACCCTATGTACCACCTGAACGATGTAGAGTGCACTGGGCAGGATATCGCCTCTCTTGAAGAGCGCCACCAGGTGTTCCATGAGCATTATGACATGCTATACCAGGAAGCTTCTCAAAGGGTGAGTTTAAATACACAGAACTATCACTCACACATGGGATTCATCTCTATTGTCTGAAGTGGTCTCTGCTTGCTTTCATAACTCGTTTTTTTCCAGATCAGTGCAGATGAAGGAAAGGTCCCAACAGAGGAAGCCACTTCAGACTGAGATAAATCCCTAAGAATCATTCTGAAGGGTATCTTTTTGACTGAAAACAATAATAGGTTGTCACTTACAAGCTTGTGATTGGAGAAATATGATGGATTCTTTTGATTCCACTCTGCAGTTACTTTGTTATTTTCCGCCCTGCCTTATCCTGAGTGGCCACACCCACAGTGCCTGTAAGGTGGTTCATGACAACAAGCACCCAGAGATCAGCGTTCCTTCCTTCAGCTGGAGAAACCGCAACAACCCCAGCTTCATCCTGGTAACTAACTGTCAGGGTTGGGGTCAATTCCATTTCAATTTAAGTTTACTTCATGAATTTAAATATAGTGTTAGAAGGGTAGAGAATCGGGACACAACATCCCTCTCCCTGCAGGGCACCTTCTCTCCCACGGACTTCCAGTTGGCTAAGTGCTTCCTGCTAGAGGAGAGCAGCATGGTGGCCATCTACTGCGCCACAGCCATGGTCGTCTCCCTCATGCTCATAGCCCACCTCCACTTCTCAAAAGAGCTTCATGCTCCTAGCCACCAGCCTCATGGGCAAGCACAAGGGCCTGTGACTGTTATAGTGAGTGTTTCCCCTAGATCAAATATTTATTATTTCCTTGGCAGGCCACATAAAAATAGGCCCCTGAAGCAGCATTCAGGGTAGCAAATAAACCAAGTGTGATTGAAATCAAAGTAACGGCAGGGGACGTCTCATCTGTGTGACCGACCACCTTTGACCCCCTCACCCTGACCATGTTCATCCCCGAGACCAAAGAGACTGCAGTAGGGTTGACACTCCTGACATCCAAACCAACAGCACCTTTTAAAGGGCCTTGGTCGCTCTTTGTTGGTGCATTTTAATAGCGTGCACTGATGTTATCCGTTCATTCTCCTTATAAATTATTGGCAACTGAATGCGGTTTTTTGACCTTTAAATGTGACCCGGACAAAAACAGTCGAGGGAAGACGGTGGAACTGGGTTTCTTGCAACTGTAATTTATGCATATACAAAGTGTACATAAGTGTCATTTCCCCACATATTCAGTTTAGACAAACCAACAAAAACAAAAAAAAACAAAGGTCTTCTGATGTGCCTCTTTATTAAAATAAAAATACTTTTTGTATTCCTTAAAAGGCCTGAAAACACAAACGTTATCACATCTACCTCCTCGCTCTGAGAATAGACTTGCACATTGAAAGCTTCTGTTCAGTGTAAAGAATATCCTGTCTAACTGTGCCCACGCTCACAATGCCTGTGCCATTGTGAAGGGATCTCTATGACCGAAGGATCACTACTTTATCATCTCGTCTCATTCTATATAAGTTGATGCCTATGCATCTGTATGCATACATACGTTCTAGACATTCATAAATATGTATACGCATAGGCACACACATTACTATGTATAATTGTACATATAGATTTATAGAATATATGTATATCTTTATAAATGTATATGTACATATATATTAATATAAAATGCACATGTACAATGTACATATACAATGCATGAGTACATGTGTGTATATATGTTTTACAGTACATGCATGCTTTGAAGCACACATACACACACATTTACTGGCACGCGCATGTATACATCTCATACACACTTCATATCTAAAAAGATGCTTCCTACTGTAGTAAAACAACGCCAGGTTGCGATTTGGACACGTCAATGGATCTTCCAATGTATTAAAGCTGAGAATCAGAAATAAAAATATACATTTTCACCGTCGAAACGAAAGAGGATGAAGGCATGTCTCTGGCTGCGACCTGGGGTCACTGCGGTAGGTAAGTGGTTAATTTGCATAATGTATACAGGATTTGTTTTTTTGTTTTTTACACCGCACAAATTTTTCTGCCGTTTTCTACTAAAGAACATTTTCCTTTTTTATAAACCAGAAAAACTAACCTCTACAGAGAGAGAGAGAGAGAGAGAGAGAGAGAGAAACTCCCTGCCTGCAGTCTCTACTGTCAGATAGAGTTTGACATCAAGCTGTACAGCGCAGTCAAAAACATACATCAGAGCTCAATTTACAGGTACAGCCATTATCAAGGCACAAAGATATTCTACAAGAAGTTTTTTCTCTCAATAAAGTTGTACAAAATAACATTACATTTTGCAGTCTGTACAAGATAATCAACCTTGCACAGTGTGCAAGATAATAAACTAAAACAAAAAAAAATAATATATATATATATATATATATAACTATTGCCCAAGAGGATCTAAGTCAAAAAGGACTGTCTGTGGGCAAATCAAAGTGAGTGTGGTATTTCTCTTTCCATCTAGACACGTGGCAGAATGCTGCTGCTGCCCTACGGCAGGAGGTGCATTGGACTCAAACCCCCAGCATCCTCCTGGTCTCCCACAAGCCCCACCCCCCCTATGCTAATTCTACAGCTCTCAGCATCCACACAAAGGCAGTCTGAAAGTCTCTCTCTCCATCATGTTGCAATAAAAACAAACAACCCCAAATAAAAAGTGACAGAGTAATAAATATCTCGGTGCTACATCATGTGTATACTTCCTTGACGGCGTTAAGTTACCTGATGCAAAGTGCATTACATCTCCTGCCCGCCCCACCGCCCCACTCCTTCATCAAGTACTCAGAGCAGAATAGAGAGAGAGAGAGCGAGGGAGGGAGGGAGAGCGAGCGAGCGAGCAAAGCGGAGTAATCCATGCAAAGGAGTGTCGGAAGGTTGATTCCAACTCTGGAACCAACACACACAGGAGTTACCTCATTAGATACCTCAACTCTCTCACACAGACACGCACAAATGCACAAACGTACACACAAATGCACAAACGTACATACACACACACACACACACACACACACACACACACACACACACACACACACACACCCTCTGACAACATCAGCTGGTCCAGATCCAACCCCAACAGAAACTACAGAAGACTAGTTCAAATCAAAAACTACAAAACAAGATGTCTAAAAAGGCTTAGTGGAATGAGCAGAATAAAGGCATTTGAAATAAAAGACTGAGGCACACACACATCCTTTCCCATCCCCACTTATACCTACAAAATAAGAGTAAAAAAATGGGCCAAAATTAAAGAACAAAATAAAACCAACAATGGCAAACAAAATGACAGCATTGTGATGCTTCAGTAGTTCTCCTGGTCCCTGTGGTGAAAGGAACTTGTGTTTTGGGAGTGGAAACAAACTGCACCGGGATTGGCCCAGAGCCGACTGGATGGTGGGCTGCGACCAATCACAAGAGTTCGTACTGGCGCAGGTGCATCCTCTGGATGATGTCTCGGCAGTCGTTGAAGACGCGGCGGATGTTCTCCGTGTCCACGGCGCAGGTGAAGTGGGGGTAGCAGTAGTGCTTTCCGTCGCCGCTCGCCGTGCTGATCCTCTGTGGGGAGACATGCACATTTCTGTTAACTTCCTGAATTGAAACGGAAATTACCCCAAACCTGAAATGGTTAACACTACAATACAAGCATCTACAGTCAGTACATAGAATGAAAATTGTACGTACAAGGAACTCATCTCGGATGAAAAACTTGGCCCGGGTCACTTTAGGGTCTTCTCCAGGGTCTGGAACAGCTGTTCAGAAAGAGACAAACAGAAGAAATCCAGGTTCATCAGTACAAGGATACCATATCATTAGGACAGGATGTAGTGCAGTGCCTGATGACAGTATCTGCAATCAAATGTTTATGGAGCATCTCTAACTAGTGCTCTCCGTGCTCCAAACTATTCTGTGATTTCATTTGACGATAGGGAAGAAAGGCATGTTTATGCTATTGTTTACATACTGCAACTGAGTACCCGGGATTATCTATAAATTAGAGGGTCATATGAGGTCTAAATAAAGGTTTATTCCAGGGCCCGCGCAAATGATTCCATTTGAGCCACAAATTTCAAAAGTGCGAGTCGCCAAAATGGGATAACCTTTGTATACATCTTGAGGATCGGTTCGGAGGTCCTTCACTGTGAAGCAACAACAACGATTTGGTGCACGCTTCGTTGCTGGAAGAGTGTAATGTGTGGGTCTCTTAGGTTAGTAAATCTTCTTAATTATTATGATCAAGTTTTACTTAGAGAAACAGAGTGTTTTCCGCACATCTCAGTACCCACCTTCGGCCGGCACAGTATAGCGAGAGTACTCAGGGAAGTAGTCTTCAAGCTTGGATTTCCCTGCTAAGATCTTGTCAGCCAGCATATCCTGCTTGTTCAAGAACAGGATGACTGAAATGGTCCGTAAAAATCTGAAAAGAAAGATTGTAAAGAATGACGTGACTAGACGGGCATTTAAACAATGACACTGTGTCAGAGTTATTGGAATGTGAATGGATGGGTTCAAAAAGAAAATCTCTCTATCCATCGCTCATGTTTTGCTTCTGTTTGACCGATTCACACTGACATCACCACCTTGACTGATTAAAACTAAAATGGGAAGCACGCTTCATTCTGTTACTATTATTACTGTCAATCGCTAAAAGTACATCCTCTTACAATAATATATAATCCATTGGTCATATTTTTATACATGTAGTGTTGCAATGTAATTTAAAACAAATGTTCACCAAGAATTTGTTACAGAAATAAACAAAGCTGGTTTGAAATTAATTCAGTTTGCAAATGTATTGCAAGTATATTGAAATCACAACAAAATGGAATGCAAACGTTATATTCGCCTATTACTAAATCTGGTGTGAAATTTTCATTAGGGCATAATTGAGTCGGGAGAGGGCAGAGAGCCTGATTAGGTGACCAGGACCAACCTGTTATTCCAGATGCTCTTGAAGAGATCCAGGGATTCCCGGAGTCTGTTGGTGCTGTTGTCTTCCCTTATGACCATGTTATAACTGCTGCTTGCCGCCACAAAGATGATGGCCGTCACGTCTAAAAGAAATAAGAGCACATTAAATGGGTTGTTTTAGCATGAATGGTGCATAATGGTGCATAATGGTGTGTACTATAAGGACCAGACGCAGTGACATCGTAAACCATGTAATGTTAAAGGAAAATTCCACTAAAAGACTATCTTTAGTCATTTGTTTCATTAGTCCACTGTTGATACAGTCCAAAAACATCACACTATGACACCTTCTGTATTTTTTGTTACTTGGTAGCAACTAGCTACAGACCCTGTGTTGCGGATCATTTACAACTAGTTTGGACTGTCCAAACTGTAACATTCATGTTAATCTCATGCTTCACTAACTAACGTTACAGTTTTAAGTGGAGATACTCTTTGCTACTTTTCAAACGAAGACTAAGTAATATTTCACATAACAAGTTGCTATATATGCCTTCTCTTTTATTCATGAGGAGTAATAGCCGAGAGAAGGCAGGAGACACTTTGTTTTGTTTAGCGTCACATTGGCTAGACTGCTCCCTGTAATGGATCAGTCGTCCACCAGGCTACACTCTACGATTAGAGGGAGGTGGGCGTTGGGTGTCTCGGTTAGGGAGACAGGGGAATGGGGTTCAGTGTTTTACTTTTAGGATAGATTTATGTTTGTTTCAACAGATCCTCACTACAAAATACTAATGTGGTCCTTGTGGTTACTAAACATACACCATCACCCCTGTTAACCAACCCGTTCACACACCCCAATATCCCGGACCTGTGTGTTAATTGTAACACACATCTAGGCACCTTGTATCATTGCCCGTGGGAGTGTGCTGAGATAAACATTTTGGAGCTCAGTGCTGCACTACATCTCTGAGATTACCCCAATACCATTAATCCCTAAACTTTGCGACCTAAATCTTTACCCAGACAATCTCTCTTTACATAGGAGAGAGAAGAAAATGGTTGACCTCTGTCTATTACAAGCTAGATGTTCAATTTCTCTCCTCTGGAAGTATGTCAGTTTCCCCCCACTTGGTCATTGGTTAAAACAACAGATTCTTATCTTGTCAGCTCGGGGATTCGATCTTGCAACCTCTCGGTTACAAGTCCAACGCTCTAACCACTAGGCTACCTGCCACCTACAAACCGGTGATATTGTAGAAGCATTGGAACTGTACATCTGTATATTCTAAAGAAATTGATATGAATATTGGCTATAGTTCAAGCGTAATGATAACGTGAGGCCTTTTTCCTCTTCCGTTTATCTGTTGTTAAATGTTGGGTTGTTGTTATGTTTTTGTCTTTGGGTTGGGTGAAAAATAATAATTGTATTTCTGTAATGGTTGACTGTCTTATTTGGAACTAATACATAAGTGTAAAATTATATATATTTTTAAATGGACTAATTAAACAAATAGCAAAATAGGAGATTTTTGAGTGGTATTTTACTTTAATGAACTCTTCCATATAAAATGTGGAAGTGGATCCAGATGGTATACAATGCTGAGCTACTGTGGCACAGTCCCTGTTCCACCACAAGACGGTCAGGAGATAACGCAGGACTTCCGGTTTCAGGTAAGGTTACTCATTAAGCGAGCATGGTTCACTGAACCACCAACACTACATTTGCAAAACAACATTGTGGGCAGCAAAATTATACACATAATCCAAACTTACCATTGAAGCACTGGATCCATTTTCTCCTCTCGTCTCTCTGGCCACCTACATCAAACATACTTGGAGGGAAGGAAAACTCTTTAACAGATGGTCCAATGTGTGAAGGTGCCTATTTAACTCAAACATGTCTTGATCTCAAAACATATCTTATTTGTCACATGCGCTGAATCCAACAGGTGTAGACCATATTGTGAATGCTTACTTACAAGCCCTTAACCAACAATGCAGTTTGAAGAAAATAGAGTTAAGAAAATATTTACAAAATAAACATTTTTACAAAATAACAAGACTATATACAGAGGGTACCTGTACCGAGTCAATGTGCAGGGTACAGGTTAGTCGAGGTAATTGAGGTACAAATCACGGACAAATTGAAATGGACAGCGTGGTGACCGCATGGTGAAGAAGGCGCAATAGCGCATCTTCAAGCTCAGGAGGCTGAAGAAATGTGGCTTGTCACCTAAAACAGTCAAACTTTTACAGATGCACAATCGAGAGCATTCTGTCGGGCTGTATTGCCAACTGGTACAGAAACTGCACCGCCCTCAACCGCAAGGCTCTCCAGAGGGTAGTGCGGTCTGCACAACGCATCACCGGGGGCAAACTACCTGCCCTCCATGACACCTCAGTACAGGTGCATCAAAGCTGGGACCGAGAGACTGAAAAACAGCTTCTATCTCAAGGCCATCAGACTGTTATACAGCCATCACTGACAGAGTGGCTGCTTCCAACAGACAGAATCAAATCTCTGGCCACTTATTCCATATATTTATATGTACAGTTGAAGTTGGAAGTTTACATACACTTAGGTTGGAGTCATTAAAAATCGTTTTTCAACCACTCCACACATTTCTTGTTAACAAACTATAGTTTTGGCAAGGTGGTTAGGAGATCTACTTTGTGCATGATACAAGTCATTTTTCCAAAAATTGTTTACAGACAAATTATTTCACTTATAATTCACTGCATCACAATTCCAGTGAGCCAGAAGTTTACATACACTAAGTTGACTATGCCTTTAAACAGCTTGGAAAATTCCAGAAAATTGCGTCATGGCTTTAGAAGCTTCTGATAGGCTAATTGACATCATCTGAGTCAATTGGAGGTGTACCTGTGGATGTATTTCAAGGTCTACCTTCAAACTCAGTGCCTCTTTGCTTGACATCATGGGGAAATCTAAAGAAATTAGCCAAGACCTCAGAAAAAAATGGAAGACCTCCACAAGTCTGGTTCATCCTTGGGAGCAATTTCCAAACACCTGAAGGTACCACGTTCATCTGTACTAACAATAGTAGAGAAGTATAAACACCATGGGACCACGCAGCCATCATACCGCTTAGGAAGGAGACGCATTCTGTCTCCTAGAGATGAACGTACTTTGGTGCGAAAAGTGCAAATCAAATCCAGAACAACAGCAAAGGACCTTGTGAAGATGCTGGAGGAAACAGGTACAAAAGTATCTATACCCACAGTAAAACAAGTCCTATATTGACATAACCTGAAAGGCCGCTCAGCAAGGAAAAAGCCACTGCTCCAAAACCGCCATAAAAAAAGACAGACTACGGTTTGCAACTGCACATGGGGACAAAGATCGTACTTTTTTGAAAAATGCCCTCTGGTCTGATGAAACAAAAATAGAACTGTAATGACCATTGTTATGTTTGGAGGAAAAAGGGGGAGGCTTGCAAGCCGAAGAACACCATCCAAACCGTGAAGCACGGGTGTGGCAGCATCATGTTGTGGGGGTGCTTTGCTGCAGGAGGAGCTTGTGCTCTTCACAAAATAGATGGCATCATAAGGAAGAAAAATGATGTGGATATATTGAAGCAACATCTCAAGACATCAGTCAGGAAGTTAAAGCTTGGTGGCAAATGGGTCTTCCAAATGGACAATCGCCCCAAGCATACTTCTAAAGTTGTGGCAAAATGGCTTAAGGACAACAAAGTCAAGGTATTGGAGTGGCCATCACAACGCCCTGACCTCAATCCTATAGAAAATTTGTGGGCAGAACTGAAAAAGCGTGTGCGAGCAAGGAGGCCTACAAACCTGACTCAGTTACACCAGCTCTGTCAGGAGGAATGGGCCAAAATTCACCCAACTTATTGTGGGAAGCTTGTGGAAGGCTACCCGAAACGTTTGACCCAAGTTAAACAATTTTAAAAGGCAATGCTACCAACTACTAATTGAGTGTATGTAAACTTCTGACCCACTGGGAATGTGATGAAAGAAATAAAAGCTGAAATAAATCATTCTCTCTACTATTATTCTTCTGACATTTCACATTCTTAAAATAAAGTGGTGATCTTGACTGACCTAAGACAGGCAAGTTTTACTAGGATTAAATGTCAGGAATTGTGAAAAACGGAGTTTAAATATATTTGGCTAACGTGTATGTAAACTTTCGACTTCAACTGTACATATTCTTATTCCTCCCTTTTCATGTGTGTGTATAAGGTAGTTGTTGTGAATTTGTTAGATATTACTGCATTGTCGGAACTAGAAGCACAAGCATTTTGCTACACTCGCATTAACATCTGCTAAACATGTGTATGTTACCAATACAGTTTGACTTGATTGGACTTGAATATAGTGCCTTCGGAAAGTACTCAGACCTCTTGACTTTTTCCAACTTTTGTTACGCCTTATTCTAAAATTGATGAAAAAACATTTCTCAATATACACATAATACCCCATAAAGACAAAGCAATTTTTTGTTGACATTTTAGCTAATTTACAGCATTGAGTCTTCATAGGTATGATGATACAAGCTTGACACCTGTATTTGGGAGTGTCTCCCATTATTCTCTGCAGATCCTCTCGAGCTCAGTCAGGTAGGATGGTAAGCGTCACTGCACAGCTCTTTTCAAGTCTCTCCAGAGATGTTTGATCGGGTTCAGGTCCGGGCTTTGGCTGGGCCACTCAAGGACATTCAGAGACTTGTTACGAAGCCACTCTAGCATTGTCTTGGCTGTGTGCTTAGGGTCGTTGCCCTGTTGGAAGGTGAACCGTCGCCCCTGTCTGAGATCCTGAGCGCTCTGGAGCAGGTTTTTTATCAAGGATCTCTCTGTACTTTGCACCATTCATCTTTACCTCGATCCTGACTAGTCTCTCAATCCCTGCCGCTGAAAAACATCCCCACAGTATTATGCTGCCACCATGCTTGGATGGTGCCAGGTTTCCTCCAGATGTGACACTTGGCATTCAGGCTAAAGAGTTCAATCTTGGTTTCATCAGACCAGAGAATCTTGTCTTTAGATGCCTTTTGGCAAACTCCAAGTGGGATGTCATGTGCCTTTTACTGAGGAGTGGCTACCCTCTGGCCACTCTACCATAAAGGCTTGTTTCGTGCAATGCTGCAGCGATGGTTGTCCTTCTGGAAGGTTATCCCATCTCCACAGAGGAACTCTGGAGCTCAGTCAGTGACCATTGGGTTCTTGGTCACCTTCTTGACCAAGGCCCTTCTCCCTCGATTTCTCAGTTTGGCCGGGCGGCCAGCTCTAGGAAAAGTCTTGGTGGTTCCAAACTTCTTCCATTTTAGAATGATGGAGGCCTCTGTTCTTGGGGACCTTCAATGCTGCAGAAATGTTTTGGTACCCTTCCCTAGATCTGTGCCTCGACACAATCCTGTCTCGGAGCTCTACGGACAATTCCTTCGACCTCATGGGTTGGTTTTTGCTCTGACATGCACTGTTAACTGTGGGACCTTATATAGACAGGTGTGTGCCTTTCCAAATCATGTCCAATCAATTGAATTTACCACAGCTGGACTCCAATCAAGTTGTAGAAACACCTCAAGGATGATCAATGGAAACAGGATGCACCTGAGCTCAATTTCGAGTCTCATAGCAAAGGGTCTGACTATTTATGTAAATAAGGTTTGTTTTTTTATTTTTAATACATTTGATTTTTTTCCCGAGAGACCTGTTTTCGCTTTGTCATTATGGGGTATTGTGTGTAGATTGATGAGGAAAACATTTAATTTAATCAATTTTAGAATAAGGATGTAACGTAACAAAATGTGGATAAAGTCAAGGGGTCTGAATACTTTCCGAATGCACTGTAGGTGACTTATAGAATAGGGATTTCTCAATAAAGACCTTGCAATACAGTTGATTGGACTAGTTTTCTACATGGAGTGATGATGGAAACAGAGCTCCTGTGGGTAAAGTTAACCACTACACTAAACCACTTGGCAGTATGTTGAGTTCCTGTGTCGTGGTGTTTTAGAGCAGATACTGCTTTCCTATTTAGCGTGCATACGTTAGACAAAATGGTAATTTCACAATGTCAAAAATAAACAAAAAACAAAAACCTAACAAACAAAAGGAAACAATACTTTGCATGATATCCAGTTAAACTTCTGACGACCCTCCCACTCTTTCTGCCAAATTCTTTTCCTTTGCTCGTTTTCCTTAATAGGATGTCGGTGGGCAGAGCCAGGAGGATCGTCAGCGAAATGGGACACACCTGGGCTCGGGTCTGTCCCGGGGATAGATGCACCTTCCCCCCCATACCTTGAGGAGACTCTCGCCATGCAGAAAACACTTGTTTTTAGTTGTGGCATTTTGGGGCTTCTTTGTGTTTATTTGTTTTGGCACCTCTCAACACCCCTCATTATCACCATCTATGCAGTCATCCACTCACTTACACTACGAGCACCATTGTTATTTGTATATAGTTTACTTTGTTTAATAAATATATTTTTGTTATTGTTTTCTCTCCGCGTTGTCTCCCTCTTTGTTATGGCCTACGAGCCGGTTCGTAGCAAGTGGGGGCTCATCCGGGATCATAAAGTTGGTTCCTAGACATTTTGGCGTATAGTATTTTGTTGCATTATGATGGGTTAATGCTAATTGGGATGCGCTTTGGTTGGTTTTCACTGCCCAGTCTTATAAGTGTTCGGTATAGTGCCTTAGAGACGTATCAGTGATTTTGGTTGTCCTGTGATGTCATCAAACAGGTGCGTTGCCTTAAAGTATGCCAGTAATCCTAATACTTGGGTTGTTAAGCTAACTGGAATGAGTATAATGTTTGGGAGAAAACGCAGAGTTAGTGTTTGTTAAACTCTGTAGGTGCTTTGTTTGCATCTTTTGTTCCAGCTTTTTTGAGTTGTGCTGTTTGGTGCCCAGTGTTGGTTGCCTTTTTGTTTGTTTGGTAAAAACTTGCCACTGCGGTGGATAGTTGGTTGTGTGCTGCATTGGAGAGAGTACATTGGTTAGTTTCCAGGCCCCTGCCCAGGCTGGAAACTCTTGCTCTACTCACTGTTGGGACATTGGTCCGGGGAGGTGAGTACAATCGGCTGTGTACCTCAGTGGGTGATTTGGTTAGGGTAGTGCCATTTGCTACCAGGAGCTATAGCCTTTCTTTTCCCCTTTTAGGCTTGGTGACGTGTTCCACTTTGGAATATGTTGGGCATGCTTATTTTGTTATTTTTGTGCGGTGTCCGTGGATGGAGTACTTGTCTCGGGGGCACATCCGTGGCTCGGGGGGGTGGGGGGGTGATCTGCCAGCGTGCTGGGGAATTTTTCCATGCCCGCGAGCTGCAGTACGTAATTACCGGCCGCAAATCCGCACGAAGATTAGGGTTGAGGTATTGCAGGATTTGGGGAAGCTCCTTATATATCTCATCTCTCTTCTGTGGTGCCCAGTGTGATTGGCACTTCTCTTGTTGTGGTCCGGTCTGGATTTTTTTTTTGCAGTTACTTGTGACTGACGTCTGTAACAAGAGCGGTTAAAATCGGTTAGGGAAGCAAAGCTCTCGGGGGAGAGTTTGCTTTGAGAAGGTGACCCTGATTTACCTATGGGTCGCTCCTCTCTCGGTCGTGCCCCGGACACATTTGATATTGTTGGAAACTTATGGCTGTTGCCAAAATGTAATGAGAAAGACCCCGAGACGTTTTTTCCGTTGTTTGAGCGTGTTGCTGACGCTAGGATTTGGCCTGATTCTGAACCACTTTAAATGTTGCAGTGTGTGTTGACTGGCAAAGCGCAGGAAGCATATTCAGTTCTTAGTGTAGCCAACAAATGTCAGCTATGCTAAGGGTAAAATGGCTGCGTTACAGATTTACGAATTGGTTCTTGAGTCTTACCGCCAACAATTTAGAACTTTAAAAAGGGCTGATAAACAGACTCATGTTGAGTTTGTGTGAGAGTTATCTTCACATTTTAATCGCAGGTGTGCCGCCCCTGCGGTCATGACTTTCCCGGGGCTGTGATCTGGTTATGCTATAACAATTTAAGGACACAATCCCTGATCAAATAGCCACGTACATTAACAAACAAAAAGGGAAGATTGTCTCTGAAGCTGCGATTTTGGAGGACGAGTATGTTTTGACTCAGAAAAGTGCCTTTGCAGAGCCCCGTATTCGGAATGAGTGGGGACGTTCAGAGAGATTTGGGTCTCGCCCACCGAGATACTCTGGTTCACGGGCAGAGCTTCATTTATCCAGGGTTGAGCCTGGCTCCTGTGGCATAGCAGGCTTCAGTCAAGAGTGTCACTACTGTCAGAGTTCAGGTCATTGGAAAAACGAATGTCCTGTTCTCAAGTCTAAGGGTAAATGCATTACTCACGCTAAAGTTAAACCAAAGCCTACGGTGTTTGCAGCGCCGGTCCCGCATCAGTTCACTCCGTCTCATGCCCAGGGGCATGTGAAAGTCCCAATTGACCCAGATTACTTACCGTTCATTACGGAGGGTTTTGTGTCTCTGTTAGGAAGTAACGACTTAGTGCCAGTGAAGATCCTGAGGGACACAGGTGCTTCTAAGTCGATTGTGTTAGAGTCTGTTACCCTTCTCTGCTGAGACTAAAACACTATTCCCTGAATCAGTAAGGGGAATCGGGTTGAACACTGTCAGTTCTATTACATAAACTGATGTTGGATTCTGAAATGGTGAAAGGTGAGGTTGTTGTAGGCGTGCAGGATTCGTTGCCTATTGAGGGTATCAACGTTATCCTTGGGAATAACTTCGCTGGTGAGCATGTATGGCCTGTCGAGTCTCCATCTCTAGTGGTTTCCGCTAAGTCGTCGTTTGTAGGGTTTCCCGATGAGAGCGCGCAGAGTTTCGCCAGATGCGTTCTCTGCTTACGTGGTGACGCGGTCCATGAGCCGTGGCGACCTGGTCACTGAGCTGGCTAACGATGTTACAAAGAAATCTGTCACTACTTTACCTGTGATCCTATTATCTGTGGCCCACTCCAATCTAATCAAGGAGCAACGGTCTGACCCCACATTAGAAGAGTTGCGTGACCAAATTGTGCTTGTGGAACAGTTTGGCGATGTCGCCCAAGGCTATTTTCTCCAGGATGATGTCCTGATGAGAAAGTGGGTACCTCATAGTAGTTGTTTTGTGGGGGAGGCTATTAGTCATATTGTTGACCCAGTTAAGTTGTGTGAGTTGGTGCTGAAAACTTCCCACGACAATGTTGCTGGACATCTGGGCGTGAGGAAAACCTACAATCGCATACTGAGACATTTCTTTTGGCCAAGGTTAAAGAGGGATGTTTCTGCGTTCATAACCTGTCAATTAATGGGTAAACCTAATCAAGCCGGTACTGCTGTTTCCTATTCCTGTACTCAGCCAACCTTTTGAGTATCTGATTGTTGACTGTGTTGGCCCTCTGCCTCGCTCTAAGAAGGGTAGTTACCTGTTCACTGTGATGTGTCAGACCACTAGGTTTCCTGCTGCCTATCCTCTCCGGTCTATCACAACTAAGTCTGCGCTAAAAGCTTTGACTCAGTTTCTCGCTGTTTGGAATCCATAAGGTTATTCAGAGTGACCAAGGTTCTAATTTCACTTCTAATATGTTTGGTCAGGTTCTCCAACAGCTCCATATTAAAACACAATGTGTCTAGTGCCTATCCCGCGCAGAGTCAAAGAGTGCTGGAACGTTTCCATCAAACACGTCTTTGTTGAGAGCTTATTGTACGGAGATGGATAAGGATTGGGAGGAGGGGTTGCCATGGTTACCGTTAGCCGCCAGGGAGGTTTCACAGGAGAGCACAGGTTTCAGTCCAAATGACCTAGTGTTTGGACATAGTGTACGTGGGCTTCTAGCAGTGCTCCAGGATGAATGGAAGTCTCCTAAGCCACCGCAGTCCCTGTTATCTTGTGTGTGATTTCCGGCGCCGCCTGTATGGTGAGATGGCCAAAGAGAAGCTGTCATCTTCACAGGGGAGGATGAAAGGAATATTTGATCGGCGAGCTGAGCCTCGTCACTTTAGTCCAGGTGACCAGGTTCTTGCTCTGCTGCCAATTGTTGGTTCTCCTTTTCAAGCCAACTTTAAGGTCCATATACGGTTGTGCGCCAGTGCACTGAGCAAAACTATCTAGTTGCCTCTCCGGGAACGGAGGAAAAAAAGCACCATCTGTGCCATGTCAATCTGCTAAAACCCTACTACACACGTTCCTCTGGGGACGAAGAGTGGGAGTCCACAGAGGACGGTAAACCTGTTCTTTTGGCCAGTACTGTTACACTGCTGGGTCCTTCTCTTTGTCATGCTATGTCCGTGCATGGTGAGGAGGATATCCTTGGTCCTGACTATTGTGTACGGCAGGGTAGATACAAAAAAATACAGCGTCACTAGATGTTTTGGATAGCCTTCTTGCTCATCTACCTGCTGATAGGCGAGACGATTTGGTCAGTCTGAGTTTTCCAGTTTTGTTTTCTGATACACCAACATGTACAAACGTAACAGAACACGATATTGACGTTGGGGATGCTGACTGAAATGAAATTGAGAATGAAATTGCAGAGCCTTCTTTCTCCAGCTGGGCTTCTCCCTGTATCTTGGTCAGTAAACCGGATGGGACAAACAGATTTGCACGGACTACCATAAGGTAAACAGTGTCACTAAGCGTTGATCAGGTCGGAGCAGCGAGGTTTGTGAGCAATTTTGACCTATTAAAGGGCTATTGGCTGGTGCCACTGACGCATAGGGCATGTGAATGCTCTGCCTTTGTTACACCTTCAGGTCTGTACACGTATTTGGTTATGAGTTTCGGCCTGCGTAATGCACCTGCCACTTTTCAGTGCCTTATGAATAGGGTTGTCTTCGGTCTAGTCGGGTGCGCTGTTTATCTGGACGATGTAGTGGTTTATGCAGATATTTGGGAGGAGCATCTGGCCTGTATTCAAGCCTTGTTCGACCGCCTGGCTGCGGATTCCCTCAATCTGGCAAAGTGTGAGTTTGTACCTTGGTTGGGCAGGGTGAAGTGTGTCCTGTTTGGGCTAAAGTGGTAGCTATTGATGCTTTTCCACCGCCAACCACTAAAAAGGAACTGATGCGTTTCTTGGGAATGATAGGTTATTACCGTAGATTTTGTAGGAACTTCTCTACCGTAGTTGCTCCCCTGACAGATTTTCTGAAAGCTATGGCGGTTTACGTCAGGTCTCCTCTCTGTCAACAGGCTTTTGAAGATGCAGAGGTTACTTACCTCAACTCCGGTGCTGGCTGCTCCTCGTGTGGATTTGTCATTTACCTTGCAGGTGGATGTAAGTCACGTGGGGGCAGGTGGAGTTTTTCTGCAAGCAGATGTGTCTGGTGTTGAGAGGCCTGTTAGTTAATTTCCAAGAAGTTTAATCGTTATCAGTTCAACTACTCCGTGGTGGAAAAAGAAGCGCTAGCCCTCATATGGGCGCTACAACACTTCGAGGTGTAGGTCGGGTGTAGTACCTATTGTGGTCTACATTGACCATAACCCTCTCACCTTCTTGAGGTCTATGATGTGTCCTAACCAGAGGATAATGCGATGACGTTTCTTTTTACAGGCATTCCATCTCGATGTGCAGCACATCAGGGGGTCTGATAATGTCGTTGCTGACACATTCTCTCGTGCGCCCTGTTCCTGAACGCGTCTGGTCCTATTGATCGGTGGACACGCGTTCTCATACTCGTTGTCCCCGAGTGTATGCGTGTCGTCCACGTGACCGGCCACTGTTTATTTTGTGTTGTCCTGTTGTGCCTGTCTTCTGTTCGCTGCTGTCCTCATTTTTTTCTTTCCTCTTAAAGGTTGCTTCCTGTGCACAAAGGTTGCTGAGGTATTGGGAGGCTGAGGTTGGCTGGGGCAGTAGGTAGCGTTTACCAGGGTAGTATTTTGTTTGTTTTTACCTGGGTTCGGGTCTGTCCCGGGGATAAATACACCTTTCCCCCCATACATTGAGGAGACTCTCTCCACGCAGACACGCTGTTGTTTTTGGCATTTTGGGGCTTCTTTGTGTTTATTTGTTTTTTGCACCTCTCAACACCCCTCATATCACCATCTATGCAGTCATCCACTCACTTACACTACACACACACAAAATTGTTATTTGTATATAGTTTACTTTTTTAAATATATTTTTGTTAGTTCTTTATCTCTGCGTTGTCTCTCTCTTTGTTACGGAATACGAGCCGGTTCGTAACAAACTGAAATGAAAAACGACCCTAAGGGACCAAAAGGTGGGGACATTTCCATTATAATATGAAACAACAATGGCCATGTACAGTACACTGTGACTTCATACAGTTAATACAACAGACAACATCACAATGAAGGGGACACTTACTGAAAGTTCACTTTGTCGACTTGAAATCTTGTTTCGAAAATCCCTGAAGTCAGAACTCGGCAGCGAAGCAAGTCCTGGGGTTTAAAACAAGAGGAGCACAGAGATGAAGATATGCACTAAAGGAATGAGTAGAAAAGAGAGGTAGAGAGACGGAGAGACTAAAAGTGTATGTTTTCCTACGCAGTGCTTATTGATTAAGCAATACAGTTACAGCTATGGTTGGTAACATTTGGCATGTCATTTTATCACTATTTAGCCATGCGCTAGAGTGTTGAAAAGTCATCTTACCTGATCTGTTGGTGTGTAGTCATTCGACCTCACCGACTCAATTCTGTCCAAGAAGCTGCAAAACACAAAACATCATTATACGACACTGCCCTGGATCTTAAGAACAGTAAATATCACTGTCATTACAGTAGATACAGCTTAAGATCTGACTCTACACATTTAAACTAAGAAAAGAAACTAATGCAGGCACTAGCATAGAACAATCATATCCAGAATATCTCATCACATAGAGCAGTGCTATATTGTAAGATATAGAATGGGGTCCATTCTATCCACTGCATATCTATCTGTAGCCTTTTGAATGTTTCACCTCACTAGATAGCTATATCCCTATGACAACGGACTATAATACTACTGTAGGGCTGATCCCAGCACTGTACCATCCTTCCCCAGCAGAGGGCATCAGAGCACATCCCCCGCCTATTTATGTCCCCCTTTTCCTGTCCCATTACATAAGACCGCAATTAGTTCCTGCCAGAGCTAGACGAGAGCCTCTCGCTCTGGTGTGCACTGTGCATGAGCTGTATGTTCCCTGGGTGTGTGTGTGTGTGTGTGTGTGTCCCTGCGGTAGAAGAGACGGGGGGAAAAGACACACACACACGGCAGCCTGTAACCACTGAACAGCATGGTGATATCACCAGCACTGTCACTAGTCTAAACCAGCAGATACCACACTACAAATCCCTATTCTGTTCTGTTCCGTTCTATTCTGTTCTATTGTATTCTAGGAAGCAACGACAACACAGAGCAGTTCTGTACAGGTTTATTTGACATTGTGTTTTTACCTAAGAATTCAGTTCTAGGAACTGACTGATATGTAGGTCTGTGTGTGATGACAATGATCACACTATGAGCCTTAGGGAAGTCCGACTGTCTCAGTCCTCATCTCTAAGTACCTAGAAAAGGGCCAATCAGGTCAATTCTAAAGTCTATTTAACCAGTCACTGTTCATAGAGAGTTGGATCCACTAAAACCTTTATTTTACAGTAAATAAAGAACCAGGTAGTTACTGAGATTCAGAATGTACAGCGTATGATATAAAAGGTAATAACCTTTACCTTTTGGTTTATATTGGAATTATTCAAACTAGCACCAGTCGGCATCATTTGGTACAAGGCAGTTACCAATAGAATTCTTTAGCAAGTACCATAGTTAATAAAGTGTTAACAAACCTTTGATACAAGTGCCAGATTGTTTACACAAAAAACACTGAAACAAAAAAAAGGTGCCCTGCTCTGAAGTTTGGGCCTGTAAACACTACAGCAACACAGCCAAGTTTCATCATTAATTATCCATGACTGCAGTGACCCGCCCCCACCATCCCCTGCTACCAACACTCCGCTATTAAATGCAAGGTTGACCTGTTAATCCACTAACAGACCAATGCTGCCCTGCTTTTTTGACTCAGACTTGTCCATAGCCTAGATCTACTGCACTGATGCTATTAATTGGTTGAATGGAAAGATGGGATCAATAGTTTCCACATTTTGAGTGGCTGTTGTGGTTAATGTGAAAATCTGGTCAGTCACCAAAACAACAACACAACGTACAGGGAATGGCTTTATCAGAGGAACCTGACAGTTCCAAATAACAGGCAGAGAAATATATATATATTCCCAATGGATCTGGACGGCCTATACTGTAGTCTTTTCTACTTCTATTAATAAATTGAAGAAAATGGCTGTATTTTACGCCACAAGTTATAGTATAAAGGCAAACATGCAAGCTTGATGAGTTTGAACCCATTTCACACTAGGAAAACTAGGATGCTGAAATGTCATATTTGTACTTTCTGTCATTTAGTAGATGCTATTATCCAGAGCAACTTAGAGTAGTGAGTTCATACATTTTCATACTTTTTGCGTACTGGTCCCCAGTGGGAATCGAACCCACAACCCTGGCATTGCAAGCACCATGCTCTACCAACTGAGCCCCCCCCCCCCACACACACACACACGTTCTCAGTTACACACCAGAGCAGTATACTAAAATAGCTCTGTCTGGTTCTAGTGTTACATGTCTGAATAGCTGCTGGGTGTTTATGTGTGTGAGTCTGGCCTGCTTATCTCTGGCTCTGCCAGAAAACGACAGGAATTTACACAACTCCTATATTCCTGGTAGCAGCAGTCATTTAACATTACGAACTCTATCTCCATCCAGGTCTGTGTCTGAAATGAAACCCTATTCCCTATAAAGTGTACTACTTTTCACCAAAGCCCAGCTCCGGTCCAAATTAATGCTAGTCTGAAATGATATTCATATAGTGTGCATGTTTGACCTATATGGGCTCTGGTCAAAAGTAGTGCGCTATATAGGGAATAGGTTGCCATTGATGTCTAGGGGGGAAATGAGGGAAGAACATGAAGATTTAGTTGACTAGATTGATGTTAGGATTCTTAGTGCTACTAGAAGCTATGGTAGGAGCTCTCGTTCTCCCTGGCAATGGAGAGTTTATACGAGGAAAGACGGGGCCATTTTGCATCCTAACAGATACCACACAGACAGAGACACACACACACACCCACCCAGCTGCAGGGGAGCTGGGGCTAAAAATATCCCTGGGAATGGATCCGCTCCGAAAAAGACAGATTATACAAGCCCCGAGCGGGCATATAAAAACACACACACACACACACACACACACACACACACACACACACACACACACACACACATTAGAGCTGGGACAATAAACTGAACATTTTCGACACGGACCATCACTTATCGCATGCATTTTGCTGATATTGTTCATTACGATAAGTAGCTCTATGCTAGGGAAAATGTTCATGGGACAATTGATGGCGAAAACCATCAAACTAGTAGTAGTAGTTGATCTTGCTACCATGGAAAGGTAAATATCTGTCTATGTGGAAAAATCACCCTGTTTAATTCTTTAGTCATATCCCAGTTTCCTCATTTACTTATGGACCTGCCTACACAGAACAACTTTTTAAAATTATATGATCAAAAAATATTCCACTTTATTTGGAACGGCAAACCTGACAAAATTAAAACGCCCTATTTATATAATGCATATGAATTCGGAGGGCAAAAATATTTAAATATTAAAGCATTAAACCTCTCACTAAAATCTTCAGTCATGCAAAAGTTAAACTTTAATCCGAACTGGTTCTCCAGCAGATTAGTAAGAATGGCTCACCTAGTGTTCAAAAATAGCCTCTTTCCCTTCATTCAGATTACAACCTCTCACTTAATTTGACAATTAAATAATCTCCAAAATATAGCTATTTTTAAAACAAGCCATAGAAAAGCTGGTTGCAATTTCAGTTTAATCCACCAGAAAAGACGAAATAAATATTACAACAATTATTATGGTTAAACTCAAATATACTCCGTTTTTTTATCAAACATTATTTTTAGATATTATATTTTTTTACTGTAAAATCTTTGTCAATTATATTATAAATAAGACTGTTGGAGTTGTCACGGCATGCAGCTAAAAATGGAGGAGGAAAGTAGAAGTGGGAGAAGCTAATGAACTTGTCAGCCCTGCATTAAAGACTAAAATAGGTCAAATGTTTATGTTGTGATAAATAAAAAAGCATACCAGTTCCATATAAAGACCAGAAAAATGACAGCTACGCCATACAAGTTGCAAAATAGTTTGAAAGAGATTTGCGATGTGCCGATTCCGTCGCACATGGTTTATGAACTGATACACAAATACGTTTTTCAATTTCAATTATAAAAAAAATGATTGTAGCCAATAGGACGTTATGTATATAGGGGATGCAACACAACAATTACCTAAAGCTAACTCTGCAAATACCACAGCTGGGTGACTTGAAAAGCCATAGTCATTTGATCACTAATATAATAATACTCTTAGTAAAAATGGTCATCTTTAATTTACAATCTGTAGAAACTATGAGAATAGAAAGGTTTAGAACATTAATTTTGTGAAACATCACAGAACATTTGAAAAAATATATGGCAAATAGAAATCATCTCTGGATGGTTTTCAGAGATAGATGGGAGGGGTTGAGGGTAGCTGAAGGGTGGGCCAAAAAAATGGATTACTAGTGTAATTGGTACTGTGTCTGTAAAATGTATATAGTATGTATAAGCTGGAAGTAGAAGCCTAAGTGTTGCTGTCCATTAGTTTACTCCAAATTAAGGGAGGAGTGGTAGGATTAGGGGAAAATAATAAAGAAAGAAAACATAAAAAAAGGGATATATATGGGATTGGAAATGCAGACAATTACATTGATAGAAACCACAATTTATCAGCAATTTTAAAGCTGACTACCCCCCCCAAAACAAATGGTAAAATAAAAAGTATTAGTAGTTTAAAGGATCATTTGTGCACTGCACATTAATGTTATAAAACATATTATTCTATTTAGGTAAGTACAGCTCAGCACATACACTGCGCAGGCCCCACCAGTTTGACACACACACACACACACACACACACACACACACACACACACACACACACACACACACACACACACACACACACACACACACAAACGACTAGATTTATGGACACACTTTTGAGAAACTGCTCATGGAGAGAGAGAAAAAAAGCGAGAGAGAAGGAGAGAGAGGTCTGTATCTCTACAGTTGGTCCAATCACTAACTTCCATAAATAAAACAGGGACGGAAATAGAAGCAGAGCCGTGATAGGATGTTTGATTTATCCTAAAGGAACAGGGCCAGCTTCTTGACTCTTAACTGACCGAACCCAGCAGACGGCTAGGCTCTGTTTGTGTTATTCCTCTAGTGGCCTCTGGGTGGCACCCCCTCTGACTGAGATGGGTGAAGCCAGAGCACCTCCTTTAGTGACTGACCGTGCCTGCGTTGAGCTGCAGCTGGGTTGCCGTGGCAACCTCTGTCAGCTGGGTCGATAGAGAGCGCTCCTCCTCTTCCTTAGCTGGCTTGCGCTCACTCACTCACACACAACCATAGGCAATGAAACAATCACAAACAAACCCACACGTCTACAATAGCCTAGATTAGAATAAAATGTAAACAAAGACACACTCGCGAGTACACACACATCTCTTGCCCTGCACCACACTCTCATACTCCACCTCGGGAGGAATGCAAGTATGTCAAAATTCAGTCCAACAATATGAGAAAAGAAGCCATAACAGCTGGGCCTAGCTGACTGGGGAGAGAAGTCATAAACTAGCCAAAGAATCACAGTGTACATCACACACACGGTCTTCAGATTTTATCTGGCTACAAACATCTGCACATGGACAAACAATGACCAAAAGATATGTAGGGAATGATGAAGGTAAACTAGAGAAGGAATGAACTGACGAGGACCAAGTGGTAGAGAAGGACGGGCCTACTCTATCCTCCATTTTAGATGAATTACCAGCAGTGAATTTCAAACACAGATTCAACCAAAAAGACCAGGGAGGTTTTCCAATGCCTTGCAAAGAAGGGCACCTATTGGTAGAAGGGTAAAAAAAAACCTGACATTGAATATCCCTTTGAGCATGGTGAAGTTATTAATTACACTTTGGATGGTGTGTCAATACACCCAGTCATTACAATGATACAGGTGTCCTTCCTAACTCAGTTGCCGGAGAGGGAGGAAAACGCTCAGGGATTTCATCATGAGGCCAATGGTGACTTTAAAACAATTACATAGTTTAATTGCTGTGATTTGAGAAAACTGAGGATGGATCAACAACATTGTAGTTACACCACAATACTAAAGAATTGACAGAGTGAAAAGAAGCTATATAGTATAGTTGCCATTTGGGGCCTATATACAGAAGTTGCCGTACACATTAGTCAAACCAGAGTCTAATATATATGTATATAATCCTAAAACGCAGCATATCTTCTGAGCATGCAGTAGGTGTGTGTGTGTGTGTTTGCCTGTGCTACATGACTATAGCAAATGCTCTGTGTATGTAGTCTGTGTGGGGCCGTCCCCTCCACTTCCCTAAAACAGCTAGCTTTCACGTCTCCTTCACACGCGCACACGCACTCACGCACGCACACCCCCCCCCCCCCCCCCAGTTTGTCGCACTCCTGAGTGACAGAGGAGGGGGTGGAAGGCACTGGGGGCTCCCTATCACTGATGAGGCTTCACACAAGGATGAGCAGGCTGTGAGCACACACACCTCAAAGGCCTACCGATCCCTCTCCACTACCATCACAAATGTGCGTGTGCCTGTGCTGCTATAATCAGAGATGGTGTCACAATGAGATCCTCTCAAGGCCTTCTGCCCGTGAACAGAAGCTGGTTCCGTGAACCGTAGGGTTGGAGTGTTTGGCAGGACTGTGTGAGTGCACAAGCCAAGCTATGTGCACGTCTCTCGGTCTGAGTGTAGGTGTGTGTGTGTTTATGCTAGTGTGTGCACTGCAGACCACCTCATGTGTGTAAGTAGTACAGTCTGTGTGTGTTAATCTGCCCAAACACCATGGAATACTATCTAGTATGTGTGCAGACCACCTCGGTGGCATAGTCCCTCCCTCCCTCCTCTCGCTCTCTCTCCTTCTGTGGCTGACCTTCCTTTGTTTAGAGCCTATTGGAGGGGTTCTCTCTTTGATTTGGCCATGCAGCCATGTGACCCTGTAGCCAGTTTGTGCTCGGCAGCAGTGAGTGGCTAAAAATAGCTCCAGCTTGCCCCGGCTCCACGGCTCGTTTACATAAGCTCTGTGGAAGGGGGAGGAGAGACCCCGTGGAGAAGAGGGGAGAAGGGGATGAGGGAGGACAGGAGCATTGTACAGAAGTCCACAGGCGCTGGCTGGGGCCTAAAATGCAGCGCTGCTGCCGACTGCTCTGCCCTTCTCTTCCTTCCTTCCTTAAGATCTCCCTCTTTTTCGCTCTCCCCCTCTCTCCAGTCTTCTCTCTGTACTCGTGGGCTGGGGCACGCACACGTACAGACTGACACAGAAACACGCACACAAACACACTCTAGATGCAGACACCCTGCTGCCTGTGCCTCTGTACCTTGTGCTAGCTAGCGCTATAGGGAGGTGCTCTACTTGACCTCATTTAACATAGCTGCTTTGAAACAGGAGGCATTACCTAGGCCTAGATTCAATCAGATCAAGCTTTCACCAGCGATAGCAGACACCCGCATAGCGGATGTTTTGGCTGTGTCGGAGGTGGTGTTGGAGCCGACAAATCAGAGAGCAGCTACTCCTGATCATTGCCACAGCCACACCCGCCCCACTTGCGTTAGAAGTTCAGAACGAGAAAGCGTACTGTAGAAATAATTATGCTCAAATGTAAAATGAATTCAACAAAATAATGAGAATTTCTATCATCCTAATCAAGGTATAGTTTACATCTCACATTCCAGTGTTCAAACTTGTAAAGAACGCTGCATGGGATTTCTGTTAATGCGACTGCGTATAGCCAATGGCAATTTCCGCTTTAGGTATAATGCCGGGAGCCACTTGTGGATTTCTCAGCTCTAACTCAGTTCCTCCTCAGACACCTCCAAAACCACCGCTATGTGCATGTTGGCTAAAGCTGATCTGATTGAATCAAGCCCCTAGTCTGTCCTTATGGTGATATGTTCCTCTGCTGCTAAGCACAACCAATCACACACCACTAATGTGTCAAAGTACCAATCAACCAAACTACAGGTATAGGATCTTAATTTGATCACTTTTGTTGCTGAGAATTTTCCTGCACTGCAAGAAGTGCAGATGAGCATCGTGATTAACATAAAATCACTGAAAACCCACACTAACAGTATTGCACTTTTCATGTAGCCTACTTTTGGCCAGCTAATATCCTAACCACTGATCAAGCAACATTATGAACTAAATGTTAAAATCCTGTTGCTGCAGGATTATTTTGCTATGACAATATTGGTCAAATTAAGGTCTTACACCTGTAGCTTGTATCGTGCTGGAGTAACATCTGTAGTTCTAAGCTGTACTAAACTGTCATAGGATGGTTTTCCAATGCTTTGCAAAGAAAGGCACCTACTGGTAGATGAAAAAAAAAAAAAAAACCTGCCATTGAATATCCCTTTGAGCATAGTGAAGTTATTAATTACACTTTGGATGGTGTGTCAATACACCCAGTCATTACAAAGATACAGGTGTCCTTCCTAACTCAGTTGCCGGAGAGGGAGGAAACTACTCAGGGATTTCACCATGAGGCCAATGGTGACTTTAAAACAATTACATAGTTTTCTCCAATCACAGCAATTAAACTGAGGATGGATCAACAACATTGTAGTTACTCCACAATACTAACGAATTGACAGAGTGAAAAGAAGGAATCCTGTAATGAAAAATATTCCTAAACATGCATCCTGTTTGCAACAAGGCACTAAAGTAATACTGCAAAAAATGTGGCAAAGCAATTCACTTTTTGTCCAGAATACAAAGTGTTATGTTTGGTGCAAATCCAATACAACACATTACAGAGTACCACTCTCCATATTTTCAAGCATAGTGGTGGCTGCATCATGTTATGGGTATGCTTGTAATCGTTAAGGACTGGGGAGTTAAGGATAAAAAAAGAAACGGAATGGGGCTAAGCACAGGCAAAATCCTAGAGGAAAACCTGGTTCAGCTTTCCACTTGACACTGGGAGATTAATTCACCTTTCAGCAGGACAATAACCTAAAACACAAGGCCAAATCTACACTGGAGTTGCTTACCAAGAAGACAGTGAATTTTCCTGAGTAGCCGAGTTACAGTTTGACTCAATCTGCTTGAAAAGCTATGGTAAGACCTAAAAAATGGCTGTCTAACAATGCTCAACCAATTTTGAAAATAGTATTGTGCAAATACTGTGCAATCCAGGTGTGCAAAGCTCTTACAGACTTACCCAGAAAGACTCACAGCTGAAATTGCTGCTGCTGGTGATTCTAACATGTATTGACTCAAGGATGTGAATACTTGTAAATTAAATATTTCTGTATTTCATATTAAAACATAGTTGCAAAAATGTCTAAAAACATGTTTTCACTGTCAGTACGGGGTATTTGTGTGTAGATGTCAACAACAAAACATATATTTAATCAATTTTGAATTCAGGCTGTAACAAAACAAAATGTTGAATAAGTCAAGGGGTTTGAATACTTTCTGAAGGCACTGTATGATATTGGGATTACTCAGAATATTACACATGGACATTTCCTATGGCTGGATATGGGCTCATTCAATATCCTGAGATATGTGACATCCTATTTTCTCTCTTCACGTTGACAAAAACTGACTGTATACATCACATATGTGTTTTCTCAGCACATTCAAGATATGAAGCTATTTTGATTTCAGATATGCTTCTCTTGGCTGAGGTCCATATCCGGATCTTGATAGGATTTTCGACATGCTGAAAATAAGGATAATTTCGGAGTTTTCAGCACATACTCAATAATTTGTCAAAAATAAAATCCATATTTATTATTCACAAATCATTTTTGGATTGCCTCTGGATATCATACATGGCATGGCTGGATATTGACTCATTAGATATCCTGAGATAGAGAACATACAATGTCCAGATAGGCCTATATGAGGAATGACACACACTCAGCCTACATAGTATATTTTCTCAGCACATACAATGCATATGCTCTTGCCTGAGGTCCATATCAGCATTTTGATATGCTAAATAAGGACAATTTCTGATGCTTATGGGTTGAGCACATACCCAATAATTGGACAAATATTAAATCCATATACATTTTTTTGTTACTCAAATTTCACATTAATACACATTAGACATGGTAAAATGTATAGAATTGCAAGAAAATGAGCTTTAAAACTGCAAAATTCTCTCCAACAACAAGAGGGGTGGGAACAGTTTGTCATGATATATGGTCATTTTGATGTATTTAACTGTATATCCAGTATGTGGCCTATTGCAGGAGTCAGTACCACCCTGCTGTTGCAAGCACCATGGTCCAATCAGAATTAAAAATAACTACTGCAACTCAATGGTCTTTAAAACAAGTCAGGCAGTATAAGGGCACTGTGCAATAATATAATATGCCATGTAGCAGATGCTTTTATCAAAAGTGACTTACAGTCATGTGTACATACACTTTTTGCGTATGGGTGGTCCCGGGAATCGAACCCACTATCCTGGCATTGCAAGTGCCATGCTCTACCAAACGAGCTACTGTACAGAGGACCTCCGGTGTGTAGGCTACACACTTGTGTGAGTGCCACCTCTTTGTATAATCTGGAAGAAGTCCAGTGCAACGGCAGAACCACATGAACAGTATGGTAGGACAATGCCATAGTGTGATTGAATTCAACTGTACTGAGTAATTGGGCTGCATTGCACATGCTAGGGAGCCCTTGTATCACGGCTGGCCCGCTCATTAGGCAGGATTAGGCGGCCGTCTATGGCGGCAGATTGACAAGGGCGGCATTTTCTGAGCTTTACTGACCAAGATGCACCTCAAACCTCACAAAATTCTGCCAATGACAATTTCTCTCAACCAGTGGCATGTGGGCTTTTTAGGTGAGCGTTGATGCCGCCCTTTGATAAGCAGTGCCCACTTTGTCAAAGGCAGGGGGGAAATTATTTAGCTTGTCTATTCCCAGCGCGTCTCTACAGGGTGCTGTTGGAGAGATGCATCTTTTTTTTATTTAACCTTTATTTAACTAGGCAAGTCAGTTAAGAATACATTTTTATTTACAATGATAGCCTACCCCCGGCCAAACCCTAACCCGGGCGACACTGGGCCAATTGCGCGCCGCCATATGGGACTCCCAATCACGGCCGGTTGTGATACAGCCTGGAATCGAACCAGGGTCTGTAGTGACGCCTCTAGCACTGAGATGCTGCGCCACTCGGGATCTCTGCAGCGCTCCACCAACGTTCCATCAAAAAAGATGATCAAACATAAATGATGTGGCAGATCTAGGATATGGTAGAAAGAGTATGTGACCTTTTCTGTAGCCTACAGGCTGGAGATACAATGTATGAATTACACTTTTTACATCATGCAGGTTTCTCTGATCAAATAGGCTAACCTTAATGGCGCTCAATCAAATAAAAAATGTGCTGTCATGTTAACAAACATATCCTAAAAACAGGACAGGTCAAAGTTGAATGGACAATCAACTATTGTCCAGAAGTTTCACCTCATTGTCATGATCAGTGGTTTCAAGTTTGTATCTGTAAATTTTTTGACAAGCTGATCATAGTGAAAAAGAAAATACTCTTGCATTTCCCGCTGTGTAAACACATTGCAAATATGCTCGCGATAACTCCTGATAAAGTTAGGTAGATGATATTCAGAGTTTATTTAGCCAAATTGATTAGTCACAGGAATCAGGATTAATAAAGCGAATTCAATGGCCTTTTTTAAAAACGGTGGGCCGACCACATGGATGGGCATTCATAAAATGATATTGCGGTTCGACATTGTAGGCTACACCCCAGTAAGCATGAGCCAACATCTTTTTTGGTCCTGTCTGGAAGTCGTTTTACAACCGGTAGGCTTACCACATACAGTAGATATATGGGCATTCCTAAAATTCCATTTCAGGCAACACCTCAGTAAGCATGGGCCGATGCCTTACGGACATCTTTTTTTTGGTGCAGCTCAGGACCGGCCTTGATATCCACATCCACGGATATTTGTTTTTGGTCCGTTTTTGTTTGGTTCAGATTTTGTCCGGTCTAGAACAGCCTTGATTTGATCCAATCATAGACGTCTATAAATTACTTATTTTCAACTTTCATTCAAAACCAAAAATGTATTTGATTTCAATGTCCGGGAAATACGTATTATTTAATATCCGGAAAAGATACCTTTTCAACATCCTGGAAAATATGTATTTAAAAAATACGGAAAATACCTTTAATTCAGAACGGAAATTGAACCCAACTTCAACGTCTGTAAAATACGTCTTTTCAAAGTAATTTTGCTTACTGGGACTATTCTAGGACTATTCCGGCCCTGCCATGTATGGCAAATATTTGCATAGGAAACCTGATATTCCTGAGTTCATTGAGAAAACAAGCAAATCGCACCCACTTCAACAAAAACAATACTTGATCTCAAGTTGAAATCTCAAGACTGTGTTCTGATATTTTTATTTTGTAAAATGTAGGCTATATGTGTTCAGCCAAAGTTCATACCAAACTCAGTGGATTACCAGAATTAAGGGTGAAATACAGCTGAGACAGAAACCTTAACTCAACTAAAGGTCTTATACCAACCTGGTTTGGGCAAGGAAAAACAATCTTCACATAGGACCAACTAGATGAACTAGGCTAGCTGGGAGAGAGAGACACACACAGACAGAGAGAGCGACAGAGCGAGAGACAGAACAGAGAGAGAGCGAGCAGAGAGGAGACCAAGCGAGAGAGGAGAGACCGAGCGAGCGCCAGAGAGGTGAGACCGAGCGAGAGACAGAGCGAGAGAGGACAGAAAGAAAGCGAGAGAGGACGGAAAGAAAGCGAGAGAGGACAGAAAGAAAGCGAGAGAGGACAGAAAGAAAGCGAGAGAGGACAGAAAGAAAGCGAGAGAGGACAGAAAGAAAGCGAGAGGACAGAAAAAAGCGAGAGGACAGAAAGAAAGCGAGAGGACAGAAAGAAAGCGAGAGAGGACAGAAAGAAAGCGAGAGAGGACAGAAAGAAAGCGAGAGAGGACAGAAAGAAAGCGAGAGAGGACGGAAAGAAAGCGAGAGAGGACAGAAAGAAAGCGAGAGAGGACAGAAAGAAAGCGAGAGAGGACGGAAAGAAAGCGAGAGAGGACAGAAAGAAAGCGAGAGAGGACAGAAAGAAAGCGAGAGGACAGAAAGAAAGCGAGAGAGGACAGAAAGAAAGCGAGAGAGGACAGAAAGAAAGCGAGAGGACAGAAAGAAAGCGAGAGAGGACAGAAAGAAAGCGAGAGAGGACAGAAAGAAAGCGAGAGAGGACAGAAAGAAAGCGAGAGGACAGAAAGAAAGCGAGAGGACAGAAAGAAAGCGAGAGAGGACAGAAAGAAAGCGAGAGGACAGAAAGAAAGCGAGAGGACAGAAAGAAAGCGAGAGAGGACAGAAAGAAAGCGAGAGAGGACGGAAAGAAAGCGAGAGAGGACAGAAAGAAAGCGAGAGAGATAGAAAGCAAGAGACAGCGAGCGAGAGCGTGCGTGAGCGAGCGAGCGTGTATGCACAATGCTCTCCCCAGCTAGGAACAGAACAGGCCAGTCAGAACAGGATTCCTATTGTGCTCCCACAGGACTATATTAAGGCCTTATCAGCCTGCAACATCAACAGTGTCCTCTGCTTCCTACTGCCCACAGAGCACACAAACCAGGATATGCAGCTAGCGCAGACAGCTTTAGCGTGCTAGGCTAACGCTAACGTTTATCGTGCTAACGCTAATGTTTTTGAGGTGGCGATGTTGTTGCTGAGGTGGCGATGTTGTTGCTATTGTGGCGATGGTAGCTATTAAATACATGACTACTTGAGCATCAGTGACATACTCGAGGGGAGTTGCTGTGTAGCTTTGAGAGTACAACATACGGTTGCTATGTGTATATTTGTATACATGTTGTTGTGGAAATTCTGTTTTTATTTAAAACAAGGTTCAGACACACATGCCATTTTCACATTATCATGGAGACTTCTCTCACACCAATCCATAGATCAACAATAGTCCATAAGCAAGTCCAGTTATGCAATGCAGCCCTCAGGACCACCCCACACCACCAAGTCCATGCATAGAATGTACATCGTTGCCACCATTAATTAACAGTGTGAATATGCAAGATGTCTACAATGAAAAGTAAAAGGGCATAATAAAAATTGAAAAGCATAAAACAAAAGTTAAGACATTCAGTGAGTGTCAGGAATTCAGTGTGTCATAAAGCACAAAAGTCTTAATAATTCTGCATAGGCCAATTCTTATTTCTTTTTCTTACAGTAACTATTGCACTAGGTTGTTTCTATGCAAAACCTGAAGTCCCAGACGGGGTCCATTTCGACAAGCTTAAATCTCAGAGTTTTGTATATTAGGATAAAGTAATCGACTAGCCTGAAGCCAACATTACCAGAGAGTAAGAGGAAGAGGATCCTCTGTGTACTTGTATGATATCAGTTACTGAAATATACAGCAAGCTTATGGATAAACTCAATGGTACACAAGCGGCAGTGTGTCTAGATGCTAGGATTCAAGCTACAGTACAGTATTCTCACAAATGATATAGAAAACTAGAAAAATATAAGAATCTTTGGTATAGTTGTTGGCAAGTCGTCAAAATGTTGGACTGCCCCCCTATACCAGTTGCTTGGTCATTTTGTACACTGCATTTAGGTCACTGTAGTTTCAATGCAGTGTGATACGCCTACAAACGGACCGTTTTTTGGGATTGATATAGTAGGAAGTAGAGTAAATACGTAACACGATTGTTACTAAACAAGACACTTCACTTCAGAACAAGTTGAGTCAATCTCCTGACAACACTCCAATGGATAAACAAAGTGGAATGAAACAAACTAGCCATTCCATGACATTTATGGGCTTTTCAAAGGCACACAACGATGCATCAATGCACAGCCCAACGGCTCCAAACTGTACAACGGAACAGAACATTGAAATCAATTTAAATGAAACAGAAAACGGATCTCCCCCACCTCCCAAAAAAACCCTAGATGCACTATGTACAGTCTAAATGTACAATCGGTATTGATTGGCTTATAGGATTGTGGAATGTCAATATGGGCCTCCTCTTTGACACAAGCACTTGGATCTGCCGACTTGTCTATCTGCCCATAATCATTTAGAGTTTAAATTGGGGTTGAGAGCGGCTAACTGAAGCAGCGGCTAACTGAAAAATAGCAGCGGCTAACTGAAATAGCAGCGGCTAACTGAAAAAGCTAAGTGGAAAAGGGGGTGCTACCAGACACTGACTACTGAGCATTTTCCATTGCTTTACATAGTCATTGGAGGACTTAAGAATAGCACCATGGAGCCATCCTGGATACTACACAGGCTAAATTCAGCACAGAGAAGAGGGTAGGCTATGCTGGCTGCCTAGATACAATGTGTTCTGAACCAGCTACCACTGGACGATCACAACTTAAAAAGACTCAGCAATATGACAATCATAACAGAAGGGCGACTTCTTGCTTACAGTCATCAACAACAGATTTTAAAACAGCCAATAGTGGCAGTCTTGCCAGATTTGACTTCAGTATGATGATGTGATATTGCTAAAACTACCTTTAAAGCTAAACAAAGTGAGCAGACTAGAAGAAACATGCTATCATGCTAGCTACGGCTAAAATGGACAGGAACAGGAGGTCGAAATGCCAGCTTGTGCTAACTTAGCGCTAACCATCAGTTATGGGCCCTCACAGATGGCAGTTTCCTCCTCCTAGCCCAATAGGTGTCAATGGAAACGAGATAGCCAGTGAGCAGTTGAACATGGATACAGTGGAGCTACTGTGCGTCATGGCATTGAGCGATATGTGCGTGCGCACACACAGACACACATGCTCTCACACACACACTCAGCCAGAGCAAACACTCAGATGGGTGTGTGTCTGCCTTCAGTAAGCCTCAGCATAATGGGTGACTTCCTGGGAGAGGAACAACAAGGGGGTCTGACGTCACATATTTCACTCCACTCGACACAACCCGCTGCCATGTACAGAATGACTGGAGATTAGAAGAGGACAACTTGTGTGTATTTCACAGTCACAGTATTTGCCAGGGGTATAATACACTGCTTCACAGCGAAGAGGGGAGCACAAACAGAGACTAGACCGCGGTAAGCCAAGTGGCGTCCGTAGCGCTTTCCTAAACAAAGGAGTGCTTCTCATTCAAGCACATCATGCATAATATGTTAGAATATGTATGCTGCATAATGGGCTGTACCGTCGCCTATGGAAATGGTATGGTTATTAATGAGGGTCAAATAAAGACCAAATAAGGGGTCGGGTTCTGAGAAGTGCACACAAAAAAGTGTATACACATATAGTACCAGTCAAAAGTTTGGACACACCTACTCATTCAAGGGTTTTTCTTTATTTTTACTATTTTCTACATTGTAAAATAATAGTGAAGACATCAAAACTATGAAATAACACATATGGAATCATGTAGTAACCAAAATGTTTTTTGAATAAATCAAAAGATATGTTATATTTGAGATTATTCAAAGGTAGCCACCCTTTGCCTTGATGATTGCCAAGAGTGTGCAAAGCCTTCTCTCAACCAGCTTCACATGGAATGCTTTTCCAACAGTCTTGAAGGAGTTCCCACACATGCTGAGCACTTGTTGGCTGCTTTTCCTTCACTCTGCGGTCCAACTCATCCCAAACCATCTCAATTGGGTTGAGGTCGGGTGATTATGGAGGCCAGGTCATCTGATGCAGCACTCCATCACTCTCATTCTTGGTCAAATAGCCCTTACACAGCATGGGCGTGTGTGTTGGGGCATTGTCCTGTTGAAAAACAAATGATAGTCCCACTAAGAGCAAACCAGGTGGGATGGCGTATCGCTGCAGAATGCTGTAGTGGTTTCTTTGTAGCAATTCGACCGTGAAGGCTGATTCACGCAGTCTCCTTTGAACAGTTGATGTTGAGATGTGTCTGCTACTTCAACTCTGTGAAGCTTTTATTTGGGCTGCAATTTCTGAGGCTGGTAACTCTAAATAACGTATCTTCTGCAGCAGAGGTAACTCTGGGTCTTCCTTTCCTGTGGCGGTCCTCATGAGAAACAGTTTCATCATAGCGCTTGATGGTTTTAGCAACTGCACTTCAAAGTTCTTGAAATTTTCCAGATTAAGACATGAAGGTCAGTCAAAGTAATGATGGACTGTCGTTTCTCTTTAATTATTTGAGCTGTTTTTGCCATAATATGGACTTGGTCTTTTACCAAATAGGGCTATCTTCTCACAACACAACTGATTGGCTCAAACATATTGAGAAGGAAAGAAATCCCACAAATTAACTTAACAAGGCACACCTGTTAATCGAAATGCATTCCAGGTGACTACCTCATGAAGCTGGTTGAGAGAATATCAAGAATGTGCAAATCTGTCATCAAGGCAAAGGGTGGCTACTTTGAAGAATCTCAAATATAAAATCTATTTTAATTTGTTTAACACTTTTTTGGTTAATACATGATTCCATCTATGTTATTTCATAGTTTTGATGTTTTATTCTACAATGTAGAAAATAGTAAAATAAAGATAAACCCTGAAATGAGTAGGTGTGTCCAAACTTTTGACTGGTACTGTTTCCACACACGCGCCCCAACACACACACACGCAGACACAAACGCCTAAAACATCATGCTCCATTGAATCTCTAAGGAGCACCTCTGAGGACTTGGGTGCTTATGTGAGGTCTAAAAAGGCCAAATCAGAATGCCGTGAGGGCCCAGGACACATGAGGAGAGTCGACGGAGACACGTCACTGGCTGAGAAAGCACCCCAGGGCTGTGATTGGATGGAAACTGCAGAACTCTTCTACAGCTGTAGGATCTTAATTGGATCAACGTGGAGAACTTTCCCTTACTAAATATGTATCAACTCCTACAAAAAGATCCATTAATTATAATCCACATTTCCTGTTGCTACAGGATTATTTTCCTGCTGAAGAAAACTAGCTCAAATTAAGTTACTACATCTGTAAGGACCCAGCTTTCATTAAAGAGGATGCTTGAGTAACACTCATGAACACACAATGGATATTCTCACCCGTAACACAACTGGACCGGCTTAATTGAAGTTGCACTATGTAGAAATCGCTTCTCCATTTCCTGGTTGATAAAATTCTAATAGTTTGCATGCAACGTCAGTGGAGAGACGGGGAGTCCACAGGGACAAGAGAGAGGGGAGATAGGATGAAGACGGGGGGAGAATGATTGGCATGGAGGATGAAAGAGGCAAGGAGGGATGGATGGAGAAAAAAGGATGAGATGGGAGAAAGGGAGGGCACGAGGGATGGGGGGGTTACTCACTACTGTGCGCAGTCGATGAGCTGGTACTCGTTGGAGCGCTCGAAGCACGCCTTCACGCCTTCATCGTCCCAGAGCTGCTTGGCATGTTCGAAGAACTCCTGTTTTTCCACGAATTCAAATAAAAGAGGGAAGAACAGAGAGGGACAGGGTTAGGAGGAGAGACACGTGACAGCCCAGGGAGAAACCTGTGCTGTCAAAGCAGAGAGACAAGAGAGCCAACTTATCATCACTTTGAGTTCCATGTATATCTGCATGATAGATTAAAGTACATTTCATGTAAGTGCCCTCTGTAGCAGCAGGTTAGATGATCACAAGTGTCTTCCATCATACATTATTCACGTGTTGCACCATGTGAAAAGATTGGTCGTAAGGGATGAAATAAATAAAACTAAGGTGGAAAACGTCTGATCCATTCACAGCGTGAACACAAAAACAAGAAAAAGGGGGGTAAAATGATACCGCTCGCGGAGAAAGAGCATCCCCATAATTACCAATTCAATGAGGGGCTAGTGAGTGGAGGAGCAGTCTATGGTTTGTAATGACAGAAGGTGTGTGGTGGAGGAGGTTGGGAAGGGAACTTGTATCATGAGGACAGGGCTAATCTGACATGATACCGGTGGCTTTTAGAGAGCCAGAGAGACATACTGTATAAAGATGAACTTTTAATATCCAAACCGAGAAAGACAAGACAATATAATGCTGAACTTTTAGGGACAAACCAGCGCTAAACAAGCGCTAAAATCCGAAACGCTTTTTTGGACACAACACAAACACACTATTCGCTGTCTTCTGCCTCAGAAGTATACCAATAGGAAAGAGGGAGGGAGAAGGTAGGGATGATTGGAGGCAGGAAGACGAACAGAGGAGAGAGGGAGGTTCTGAGAAAAAGAGGCTTGTTCCTTAGAGAGAGTCGAGAGATTGGTATACAATAATTAGTCCCCCGGTGGGGTCATCACATAACCACAACACAAGCAAACAAATGGCAACAGACACTCAAAACAAACTCAAATGCTAAACAGGGCTTGACATTAACTTTTTTTATCTACTTGTCCATCGAACAAGGTAGGACAGATTATTCACTTTTGAAATTCACTTGTCCCAACAAGATCACTTGTCCCAATAACCCCCAAAATTTGCTAAAACAGTGACATTATTTCTCAACAACCAATTTTGAGAGCTTGAGAGACGGTTTTACAGCCGGAGTATGAAGCATTGGTTTCATCAACTCTCTCCCCCTCCCCGGCAACAGTCCACTGGCACATACGCAGGTGATGCCAACACCATGACTTTTCCAGGATTTTCATTGCCGACCTAAAATTTGTTATAACTGTGCAAATAACTCACTAACTAGCGATGAATATCAACAAATGTGCACACGTGGCTCGCTTTGATCTCAAAAAACGTATGTCACGACTTCATGACTGAACGCGACCGCATGATTGAAAGACTGCTCGTGCCTGTCAATGAAGGCCTACAATAATTTTATTGCGATGCGCTCTGCAAAGATTGGGAGGACAAATGGCACCGGAGAAGGCAGCCATTTTACGTGCCCCCAGCCGATTGTTTTTGTTTGTAACTTGTTTTTTTTACTTATTGTGTACATAATGTTGCCACTACCATCTCTTATGACCGAAAATAACTTCTAGAAATCAGGACTGCGATTACTCAGCACAGACTAGAGAATCCTTTTTTTCCTTTCACGACTCTGACGAGCCCGATGCGAAGGTTATACTGCTTCCTCGGGAACAGGCCCCAATCCCCGTGATCTGCGTAAAGAGGAGGCGGAGAAAGAGGGGACGAAGGTCGGGCTGCTATCTGAGAATTCATAGGTAATCGAATAAACCCCCACTTCCCTCCAATCTGCTAGCAAACGTGCAATCTTTGGAGAATAAATTCGACGAGTTACGCGGAAAATTAAACTACCAACGGGACATTAAAAACTATAACATCTTATGCTTCATTGAGTCGTGGCTGAATGATGACAATATCAACATACAGCTGGCTGGTTATACGATGTACCGGCAGGATAGAACAGAAAAATGCAAAAGGCCCAGTACATCACTGGGGCCAAGCTTCCTGCCATCCAGGACCTCTATACCAGGCGGTGTCAGAGTAAGGCCCTAAAAATTGTCAAAGACTCCAGCCACCCTAGTCATAGACTGTTCTTTCTACTACCACACGGCAAGAGGGTACCGGAACGCCAAGTCTAGGTCCAAGAGGCTTCTTAACAGCTTCTACCTCCAAACCATAAAACTCTTGAACATCTAGTCAAATAGCTCCCTAGACTATTTGCGGTGCATCCCCGCACCTCAACTAACCAATGCCCCCGCACATTGACTCTGTATCGGTACCCCCCTGTATGTAGTCTCACTATTGTAGTGCTGCTCTTTAATTACTTGTTACTTTTATCTGTTATTCTTATCCGTAATTTTTTAAAACTGCATTGTTGGTTAGGGGCTCGTAAGTAAGCATTACACCTGTAGTATTCGGCGCATGTTACTAATAGAATTTGATTTGAACACGTCGCACTTTGATCCAATTCTGACCGTGGCAGCCACATTTTTGATATTGTGATTTTTTTACTTGTCCATTCAGACAACTTAAATATATAATCTGCTTGTCCAACAATTTGTTTTAATTGACCCGGACAATGTCAAGGCCTGCTAAAGTCGCTAACGCCGATGCAACAAGGGCTTGAGCAACGTTTGATCCAGCCTTGTTCACGATTCTGCTAAACAGTCTGCGCTGATCCACTGCGCAGTATCGACCATGTATCTGCTGTCTACTAGGGATATAACATTGTTTTCCCAATTCAAATATTTAAAAAGTTACAAGTGCATCGGTCCACAGACCCCAAACCGATCCAAATGTAGCATGCAATTCACTTGAATCTTCAAAAATTTAAAAAATCTTATTTTGTGACAACTGATGCTTTCTCTCCTTTAGTGTCGAACTGCATGTAACTGTTGACAGTCATTAATCTACAAGTAATTCTGCATGCTGAACAACCCCAGGCAATTTTCACTGTTCAGTAGCCTAGTCAAACTGCGCACTGTGCCCAGCTTCGCAGGCTGAACAGCGCAAGATAGGCGGCCTGTTCCTGATCTTGCACATCTGTGTTGCACCCCAAAATGGCTTGCGTGATACTAGGCTTTATGAGTTGAGTGACAACCTATATCATTTGCTAGGTTATTATTATCTATGTGCTGATGAAAATGATATTTTACCGGAATAGAAAGTAAGCTACCGGAGACAACAACTCTCATCTGGCTATACCTTCTGATCAGGACTTACAATAGATTTTATTTGGATTGTTCAGGTTTACCATAGGCAATAGTTTTGGTAGTTTTGCTTTAAACAAATCAGTGTATATGCTATTTTTAGATACTGTACAAGGTAAAGCTTATAATTTCATAATGGGGAATACAATCACTTTTGCAAGGGCACACCGCATGGCCGAAGGGAGAGAAGATCACTTCATTAAAACTTCCAAACGATCAAAACAATTGGATTTTGAGATGGGGGTGAAATCCAAAGTTGTGCTATATATATTCATATGTCATAGCTAATTTGTAAACAATAAATATTTACATAATAGTGGGTGGATGGTGATTTCAGAACCAAAGTAGGGGGGACAAAAAAAACTCTTATTGGTAGTGGGTTGGTAGATCCCTAGTCTACCTTATAGCTCAGATCAGTTGCCTACATAGCATATACACCATAGACATACATCATTTAAACACACACACACACATACACAGAGAGAGGTCAGCTCAGACAGACCCAGCTCAGAGGCCCAGCTCATGAGCTCCATCAGCAGCAGATGTTAATGTACAATGGAAAATGTGTTTATGCAACAAATGTTAGTGCATCGAATCATATCGCATCGATTCGTTCTCTAATCAAAATGAATCGCACAAAATATAAAATGCAACAATTTCAAAGATTTTACTGAGTTACAGTTACTATAAGGAAATCAGTCAATTGAAATAAAATGTATTAGGCCCTAATTTGTGGATTTCACATAACTGGGCAGGGACGCAGCCAATCAAAATTACTTTTTCCCCCACAAAAGGGCTTTATTACAAACAGCTGCCCGGGTGGCTGGTCTCAGACGATCCCACAGGTGAAGAAGTCATATGTGGATGTCATGGCTGGAATGGTTACACGTTGTCTGCGGTTGTGATGCCGGTTGGACACACTGTCAAATTCTTTAAAACAACGTTGGTAGAGAAATGAACATCCAATTCTCTGGCAACAGCTCTGGTGGACATTCCTGCAGTCACCACGCCAATTGTGTGCTCCCTCAAAACTTCAGACATCTGTAGCATTGTGTTCTGTAACACATTTTAGAGTGGCCTTTTATTGTCCCCAGCACAAGGTGCACCTGTGTAATGATCATGCTGTTTAATCAGCTTCTTGATATGCCACACCCGTCAGGTGGATGGAAATGCTCACTTACAGGGATGTAAACACATTTGTGCACAAAATTTGAGAGAAATAAGATTTTTGTGCTTATGGAATATTTCTGGGATATTTTATTTCAGCTCATGAAACATGGGACCAACACTTTACATGTTGTGTTTATATTTTTTGTTCAGTATAAAACGTATCGTTCCTGTATCATATCAGAGCCCATCTATCTAGAAACGTATCGATTGGTCTTAAAAGGAAAAGATGGACATCCCTACTATCTACCATGTGTCAACCATTTTCCAGAAATCCAACACAGTAGGAGGACATTTAGTCATATTGTCATAGTTTACTTTCATACAGTGGTAGAGAAAGGTTTTCACCACGCACGCCTCAAAGCTGCCATCAGAGAAAAAAAAACATCCTTCCACACACTGGAATGTGCAAATTGCAAGAAAGAAAAATTCTACATAGTTCCTATGATATTTCAGAACAAATAAAAAGCGCTCCAAAACGACTTACTAAGCGTCACTTATCAGGTTTAATGTCTCCACTGAAATACAGCTCTGTATACGATCACAACCGCACCTCTCGGACTTCCTCTTTGCCCCCATTAGTTCCAGGTGACATTTTGGATGTACTGACCCAGCAGAGTCGCTCTCTCCACAAAGCAGAGTCAGGATGTCTCTTTCTCCACAAAGCAGAGTGGGGATCTCTTTCTCCACATGCAAAGCAGAGTCAGGATGTCTCGCTCTCTCCACAAAGCAGAGTCAGGATGTCTCGCTCTCTCCACAAAGCAGAGTCAGGATGTCTCTTTCTCCACAAAGCAGAGTCAGGATGTCTCGCTCTCTCCACAAAGCAGAGTCAGGATGTCTCGCTCTCTCCACAAAGCAGAGTCAGGATGTCTCGCTCTCTCCACAAAGCAGAGTCAGGATGTCTCGCTCTCTCCACAAAGCAGAGTCAGGATGTCTCGCTCTCTCCACAAAGCAGAGTCAGGATGTCTCGCTCTCTCCACAAAGCAGAGTCAGGATGTCTCTTTCTCCACAAAGCAGAGTCAGGATGTCTCTTTCTCCACAAAGCAGAGTCAGGATGTCTCTTTCTCCACAAAGCAGAGTCAGGATGTCTCTTTCTCCACAAAGCAGAGTGGGGATCTCTTTCTCCACATGCAAAGCAGAGTCAGGATGTCTCGCTCTCTCCACAAAGCAGAGTCAGGATGTCTCGCTCTCTCCACAAAGCAGAGTCAGGATGTCTCTTTCTCCACAAAGCAGAGTCAGGATGTCTCGCTCTCTCCACAAAGCAGAGTCAGGATGTCTCGCTCTCTCCACAAAGCAGAGTCAGGATGTCTCGCTCTCTCCACAAAGCAGAGTCAGGATGTCTCGCTCTCTCCACAAAGCAGAGTCAGGATGTCTCTTTCTCCACAAAGCAGAGTCAGGATGTCTCTTTCTCCACAAAGCAGAGTCAGGATGTCTCTTTCTCCACAAAGCAGAGTCAGGATGTCTCTTTCTCCACAAAGCAGAGTGGGGATCTCTTTCTCCACATGCAAAGCAGAGTCAGGATGTCTCTTTCTCTACAAAGCAGAGTCAGGATGTCTCTTTCTCTACAAAGCAGAGTGCGTCTGTCTGCCAGGGCAGTTTCCTAGTCAAGGCTGATGATCTTACCGCGGGAACAGGAAGTTGATAAGCGGAGGAGGACAGAAGCGGGAGGACACCGAGCCAGTTCATATGCTCTGCTGCCTGTATCAGCCCAGATGCTGCTGTACTATGTGTTTACAGGGAGAATGGAGAAGATACAGGGATGTTGCTTTAATGTGTGCCATGTTATTATGTTACAGCAACACTGAGCCAGGTCCTATCTGTCTTGTGACTGAGGAAAATTTGATGTTTTTCCCCAAATGAATGAGTTATTACTTGCACTGGACCAAAACAGAGAGCACAATGAGGGTGCTCTAAAAATGGTTTAGAACTACTAATTCCAAGTGACAAACACCCAGCCCATCTTTTTCTACAGTTTTGTCAAAGTTTTTGACTTAGCAAGTGAATGATCGAGCACTGTGGAGTGTAGAAATGAGGAGGTACCCAGCCTAGTTAAATCCACCTCGAAAATAAGTGAAATCCACGACTTCGGCTGCGTTTAGACAGGCAGCCCAATTCTGATATTTTTTTCACGAAAAGGTCTTTTGACCAATCAGATCAACTCTGAAAAAGATCTGATGTGAAAAGATCTAATGCGATTGTTTGGTCAAAAGACCAATTAGTGGAAAGAATATCAGAATTGGGCTGCCTGTCTAAACGCAGTTTATGAAATCCAAATTTACACCAGTTTAAATTGCTGGAAAAACACCTGAGCTAAAAACAAAGGAACTGTAAAGAACGTATGTAGACTGTGATAGGCAGCATATCACAGGGCTGGGGATCACTAAAGCAGCTCTGTGGGTCCCCACAGTCAAAACTCACAAGGCCCAACACTGAGCCCTGGGGAACACCTGGTGACACAAAAACACGTTAACAAAACCCTGATGCCCATTTAACCAGTATGTCCTTTACTGTACCTAGGCCTTCATTAGTGACGAAGCAATGGCAAAAAGAGTAATTAGGAGTGTGTTAAACAGAGCTAGTCCTGTGCCAAGGGGCTTTGGCTAATGGCGTCCCTGGCTACTTTGGGGCTTCCTCCAGTCCCTCCACACCGCTACCCTAGTTATCAACACTCCCCCTTGTATACCCTCCAGTGGATCAGTGAGGGAGATTGTGCTAGGATACCAATGTCTTTAGTGCCACAACATTTGAGCTCCCAGGGCAGGGTCTCAATCTATGGCGTGTTTGTTCATTTTTAGGGCCACAGTTCTGTCCAGGTGGGTGCTAAGTGATGGGTTAGGCAGGGTTCAGGCAGCGCCTGTGGTCTGGTACCTGACCTAGAACCCAGGAAGGCTATGTTTTCACTGGGGATGTTCCACTCAAAACAAATGTGTGTGTGGGTGGTTGGTTGGAGGGAGAGAGGGGGTACTAGCCGTGTCTTCTACAACACTTTAACAATGTTATGGTAACCTTCACAGACCAATCTAAATTCTGGTGAGACGACATCCTCAGCCATGTGTAACAAGTAATGAGCACACTTACAGTGAAATAAAAAGCCTTTTTGGTAGCCTGCCTGTCAGCTACGGTTTGCTGTCACTAAACGCTCAATTAAATGTTCAAGTGTTTCAGTTGTTTGTGCATATGGATGCAGGGTTGAATACAATTGTATGCATGTTCCATAAAACTCACGTTGCAATTTCCACATTGTTAGTCATGGCCATCCTTTTTTGAATGAGATGGTTCATCAACTTTATGAAAACAACATCAAAACAAGAAGTCCCAAGAACAACTGCCTTGAATGAATTTCTACTCAGAAACCAAATTTCAGAGTACAATCAGACAAAGGATTCTTAGATATATTTGTCAACGCACAGCTATGCATTATGCAATTTCTCAGGAATCCCACTATCACAGAGCCTGCTTTTCTGTCCCAGGTTTAGCTTTCCTGTCACACATAAAGCTACGATGAGTCATCAACAAAATGAAGAGGATATTTTTAGCACCTAATAGTTCTCGAACACAACACACACACCCTCAGACAAAACCGTCAGGGGAGACATAACGCTGGTCACAACGCCAGCGAGGCATGATCCTGCGTCTCTCAGATACGTCCTGTTACACTTCAAAACACCCCTTCCTGTCAAACACACACACACACACAACTGTCTCTCTGCCCTTTTGCCTGTCTGTCACTAAGATAATCTGGTGTAAATGGCTGCCGTCAGGAAATGGTGATGCAGGCCAGAGCAAAGGAGCCCCAGACAAAGGATTAACAGGAAGAGATCTAGAGAGAAGGGGAGCGCACGAGAGAAGGGGAGCGCACACGCGCGAGAGAGAAAACAAGAGAGCAAACGAGAGAAGAGAGTAAGAGAAAGAAAGAAAGAAAGAGAACATCTGGTCCTGTTACCAACTCTTCTTGATGTATGAGCTTTTCACTGGCAGACAAAGAGAAGAATAGCACTGAAATGGATCTGTCGGTGACAATGTGTTGAAATGCTAGCCTGACATACACACCCCTTAGACCAAAAAAGCCCTATGAGGTAACATTTTACTAACATGCCACACAGCACTTCAGGATTAATCCACAATTAACAATTGGCGCTTTTAATCGAGTTTAAGGAAGTTCGGGAGGGCACACAATTATACAGTGGTATTCAGTGTCTTCGACAAGCATTACAAAATGCCATTGCTGAGGCATGTCTGAAGACTAGAGGTCTGTGTCTCATATGATCATTTTATTTAGATTTTAAAGCATATCGGTCTTCAACTTGCCATCATTGGCCTACTAAAGAACGTAGGACTGATCTGACGGTTAACACATACTACAGTTAACTGCACCAAAATAATGGAAACACATGAGTATACAAAGTATATTGAAAGCAGGTGCTTCCACACAGGTGTTGTTTCTGAGTAAATTAAGCAGTTAACATCCCATCATGCTTAGGGTCATGTATAATGATAATGGGCAGGCCATTATTTTGGCTACCGTGGCTATGCCCCCATAGGATGACAATGCCCCTATTCACAGGGCAGGAGTGGTCACTGAATGGTTTGATGAGCATGAAAACGATGTAAACCATATGCCATGGCCGTCTCAGTCACTAGATCTCAACCCAATTAATTGAACACTTATGGGAGATTCTGGAGCGGTGCCTCAGACAGCGTTTTCAACCACCGTCAACAAAACACCAAATGATGGAGTTTCTCGTGGAACAATGGTGTTGCATCCCTCCAATAGACTTCCAGACACTTGTAGAATCTATGCCAAGGTGCATTGAAGCTCTTCTGGCTCGTGGTGGCCAACGCCCAATATACTGTATGTATACTATGTAGGCTTAATGAAGTTAGAGAGGCAGTTTACTCCATATCGTACTGTATGGTATCAATCCCGTCCACCATTCCAACCATTACACTCTGGAGCGTCCCTCCAGCCGACAATCTAAAAACTCACTGGCGCTTCTCTCTCCTCTTCCGATGGCTTAACAAAGGCGGCCTAATACGATCAAGCTGTGTGTGTGTGTGTGTGTGTGTGTGTGTGTGTGTGTGTGTGTGTGTGTGTGTGTGTGTGTGGAGAAGCAGGAGACACTCCTCAGGGCTCGGGTTTAAGGAGGCTCGTGACACAGCCTGAATAAACGCAGTGTGCAGTTTACGGTCTCTAATGGAGGGGCCCATGAAAGACAGCAAACGGGACGATGTGTACTTAGCTTACGTCTCCTTAACCGTTTCAAACCTATGGCCGGTTACCGCACTCTCACCATATTGGCCAAACCCATTCGTATGTTTTGTATTTACAATTCTGTAGTTGTCTCAGATAAATGTATTCATTGGTAGATTCCGTAATTTACAGGAGATATTAACGTGCGTTTTATATCATGGATAGTTTCCGCTTAACACCCGCATCTGCCATCAATATTTTCTGCTAAATAGAATAGATAGACAAGTAGATAAAGTGTAGTCGTGATGTTGCATAATGAAGTATCACATGTCAACTTTGGGCAAATGCAAAAAGCAGAGCAAACTGAACACGAGAATGCATTGGAGCCAAGTCGCAGGCCCAAAATACTATCTACGATTATTCTAGTCTAGCCGCTACTGGCACCATGTCAAGAAATCTTGGAATGGATGAAAAAATTAAAGCTCTTAAATTATGTAACCACAATCAAATGCTCAACTGCTGAGGCGTTATTTAAAAAAGGGGCAATATGTAGTTGCTACATCCATTTTTAAACTTATAAATTATATATATACCCATTGATTATTGAAGAATATAACTTATAAATTCCTCATGAACTTCCACTGGGGCACCTGGTCAGAACCCAAGGTATAAGATTGTTCTACTCCAATGTTTGATATCATGGATGGTCAGTCCATAGTGCCATCTATGAATTTGAGAGTAATTACATTTCTCCAGGCTCATCCTTCAGCTTTTTACCAAAACAGATGTGGGGTGATATTGCCGTATGAAAAAATGGACTACTGTGATTCTCAATTATCAACGAATGCGGGTGGGTATAGATTAAAGCGTATGGTATGCAGACTGCATTTTATTGTTTTAATAATCTGAAGGGAACCATTTTGAAAGTGCCTGCGTGCGTGCGTGCATGCGTGTGGGCATGGTGAATGAAGTTGAAGGCATAATTTCATTCATTCAGGTTTAAATTAGAAAAAAACGTGGTTAAACCCATTTATTTCTCAACTTAAACACCGGACAATTGCTCTTTTTAAAGTCTGTTTATTAGCAACATTAAGAAGCTAATTGGATGATATGATTTACCTAAAGGCCTATATAGCCTAGCATGGAAGTAAAGACATCACATCAAATCTTCAGCAGAGGCCAATGCTGAAATGTATTATTACATTTTTTTTTTACCCGATTTGAGGAAAAATTGCATTTTGAATCTCTGCTGTGGTAGACAAAGGCGGTTTTGAGTCCCAGCAGAAACAGGGCCGTACATGTGACATGGGAGGCCAGACATAAAACACAGACCTGCTTTAGAGGGAAATTATTAAGTCGTTTGGTTGCTGTGAGGGCCTCTCTTTGTCTCTGAGCCTCTAGCCAGCATGTTTACTAACAGAAATCGATGCGCCATTACATAATAGGCCTAATTAATGAAGCCTGTGTGTTGCAGCCAATACATCTACTGTTCTGACAGACTAGTATACAGTATGCATCTCCACTAGCAGAAATACACAGACGGACGTGCCGACACCTCCAACAACTGGGCAACACAAGAGAGAATAGGACTGAAATGGCGTTCTAATCAGCTTTAGTTTGAACGCTAAAGCAAAAGCACTCGGTTGAAATATCAGACCCAACTCAAAATGTCTGACCTGAACAACGTGGACATGTTTGAGACTCAATGCAATAAACTTTACGTAGAACCTCTTCTTACAACGGCCCATTATAAAAACTAATTGAAAACACTAAAACAGAGGAAACGTAAGCTCTTAACAAATATCCTCCTCTTGGGGTCAAATAAACTTTTGAAAGTCCCATACTTCAAGTTTGTCGGCCAATCACAACCAGTGCTTATCATTAGCAAGCCGATGTCAAATTCACAGTGGCCTTCATCAGGGCTCGTACTGTACACGGTTGAAAGCATTAGATAAGTCAGCATCAACACGTCCTGGAGCAGAACCATATTCTCGTCATCCGCTTCATGTCGTCTGCAACGTCTCAGAACCAACACAGGGAATCTAAAACACTAAAAGAAACTACTGTTTGGATTCTTTCGTAACACCTCGGCACCAACAGACCAACGCTTTGTCTGCCTTGCCTTGACCCAGTGCATGCAGAGAAGGCATCAAACAATTCCTTGTGAGGAAGAAGGGACGCTTTAATTTAAATGTCTAACGATGCACTCCCCCAAACTCACCCCTCCTCCAAAAAAAGCAAATTAGGTTAGTAAAAGCTTTTTCTAGGAAGCAGACTCATCATGTAACAGTTTATTAGTATTTATCTAGTCCAACAGATGTGCCCAGATTGCACACTGGGCCAGCCTCCCCTTACTCACTGTCTGAAAAAACAAGGTTACTGATTGGAGCAAACTTTTGGACCTATGTCCTATTTTGTGGACATTCCAATGGGAGGACGTAACAACAAATATCACAGCCAATAGTAACTCTCTTGTTTTAGTTAAATCATGTCATGTTACCCATTTTTTATTTCAAGCCTTTCCAGAAATTAGAATTACAACAAAATAACATTTACATTTAGCAGATGCTCTTATCCAGAGCGACATATTTTTTTTATGAACGCAATAGTGAACAGTTCGATGAAAAAACTTTAAAGAAAAGGGTAAGCTCAAGGTCATGTGACATATTAAAACAAAACCCATGGGCCCTATGTTATAAGGTATATACTGTGTATAAGGCGGCAGGTAGCCTTGTGGTTAAGAATATGGGGCCAGTAACTGATAGGTTGCTGGTTTGAATCCCAGAGCTGACAAGGTGATTTTTTCCCCCCTCCATGTGACCTTGAGCAATGTACATAATCCCTCATCGCTCTGGATAACAGCATCTTCTAAAATATCATATATTTCCAGGGAGTCAAATACAGGTCTATCTATTTTCTTGGGTACTCATACAAAGTACTGTTAACTTCATACGACAATTCAATTCATAGCTGGGAGATATCATTGAAAGCAAACACCAGGAGTGATGTCATCTATTTGCCCACATCAGGCCCTTTCATTCAAATCCAAAGTAAAGAAAACATCCAAGGTATCCACTGTAGCCTATTACTGGGCATTTGCAGAACCTGTTGCAGAGCTCAGGTAGTCATACATATTACACAATTTAGTAAAGCATTTACAACTTTTTTTTTTTAAATTATTAAACCCTGCAATGGTTCATACATTTATAAATGACCTAATCACGTAGCTTATGGCTCAGTAGTTTGTGGTTTTTGATTGGAATTTGATCCGTTGTGAGTAGGATCTGAACACTTCTCAGAACAAACTTGAATAACTCGCTTCTCGTTGTTTCCTCAAGGAAGTAATTGCAAATAGTGCTGTGGTTGATTGTCTGAAGCATATGACTCCTCCCCATTGGGAAAAATGTCCATCCACCAGGCCTACTAAACTAGTCTGATTACAGCTTTAAAAAAAGGACACTAGTGAATGTGGCTAATTTAGATTACTGCTATTTGAGTATAGGCCTACATAACCGCTTTTTCATGGTGACCGTATATTTGGCATCAGCATTTAGACACCACATAGAACAACTTCACTATAAATAAACTTAGAAAACATTTGTATTAGAGTGTCTACTGAATGAGTATATTCAATCCGTTGGATAGTCTATCATTAGCAGACCTGATCAATGCCTTAAAGTTGCTTCTCAGGACATAACTAACAAGCTGTAGACAGACAAAGACAGACAGAAATCAGCGTCAAAGACTATAAAGCATTAATGACAGTGTTTGACGGTCGGTCAGTCTCCCTTACCTCTGTGTAGTCGAAGTCCGAGAGAGGTGCTATACTTTTGATGTAGTCAATTCTGGACTCGTTCGCTGGGTTGCCTATTGGAACTGGGGGTATTAACGTGCTCATCGCCGAAACTACCGTCTAAAAAGCGGATCAAAACAAAAACATTAGACGTTAAGCTGGATAAATGTGGGATAAACCAGTCTAATCAGTAAAATGGGATTGCAGGAAACAATCTCATAGGGTGTGACCATATTCTATCATACAAATCTCAGCACATCAACTTACCACGATGGCATCCTTCACATTTTTCCGAATATCCAGGACTTTCTGTTTCTTTTCTCTGGGTGGAGAAACAACATATACAAATAGGTCTGTTAAACATTCATTAATACCTTAAAAACTATCATTGGATTCATTAAAGGAATGTTTATGCTGCCCCACAGAAAGGAACGGTTGTCTCATATCACCACTAATGCAAACCATCATAGGCCTAGTAGCCTATTTAGTAATACTCACTATTTGTAAATTAACAGTAATGATGTATTGTGCTAAAATGTTATTTGAAAGTTTACTTTTTAAGCTATTACATTAGGCTAGCCTATGCTACACCAATATTCAACGAGATGTGTCTCATTTAGAACCAAAGGTGGACGGAAATTAAGCATAGCCTTTATTTACTTGGTCCATTTTCTCAAATAATATCAAATGTATTATTAAAGATATAAATATTGAGGACAGTTTATGATTGGGTATCATCATTCATTTCCTAAAAAACGTATTGAATACACTACAGTCTATACAGAAGCATATACCACAGTGCACAATGTAACCAAATCAAACTACAATGTAACCAAGTCTCGATTGAATATAGTAGGATATCATAAACCACAGAAAGATCCCACTGGACACACACTGGTTGAATCAACACTGTTTCCCACGTCATTTCAATGAAATTACGTTGAGCCAACGTGGAATAGACCTTGAATTGACGCCTGTGCCCAGTGGGATACATTGACACATACATATAAAGATACATCGTTTTAGCACCGTTTTAAAATACCACTGCACACATTACTGTCGCAGAATATATATTTTTTTTTTTCAACACATAAATTCAGTTGAGATTTGTTTTTGGGGTCCACATTATAATGCAATAGCAACTGTAAATACAGCGTAACATGTATCTGTCAGTGTTTTGACACACATAATCTCGACCACAAGTCTTTATCACTGTGACAGCTATTAGAAATCAGTTGGACATAGCAGGCTTGTTGCCATGCTGTTGTTAAACCATTGGGCCCGATGGACACTGCAGTGCTACAGAGCAAAGAAACGTCTACCCAACCCTCGGTCCTTTTCTTATCTTACATCAAACAAATCAAAATGACAACAAGAAAATATATTTTAATACTCAACACTATCAAAATAGAACAGGAATACGTCCAATTTTGCACGTAAATAATTTAAAATAAATGAAATAACGGGTACTTACTCTGCATTAAAGCCATTGACGTGCAGAATCCGCATCTGCTTGACAATCGTACTTTTCCCAGACTCTCCGGCCCCTTCGAAATAAAACACAGATGAAGCATAAGGAAATGGAGCCATCGCTAAAATATAAGAATGTACTTGGGTGCCGCATATGCTGGTGTTTAAAATCCATGCCAAATGTACTATCCATCTGACGATTCAGTCAGCGCTCGCTTGCGAGACCTGTCAACATATGTGGGCTGGGGGCGAATCTGAAAACATACATGATACATATCCGTTATCACATCCACCTTCTGGACCTTACCCAATAAAAGCAGTCGATGTGTGGCTTTATATGCTTGTCTTTCCTTTTGTAATTGTTTCTCGATTTTTTTATTCGCTTCTCTTTGTGCCTTTTCATCGATGCGTTGATCTTCAGTCTTGCTGTTGCCCAAACACCCCATCTTCCGCTGAGCTCTTCTCGTAAAAAGAAAGTATAAAATAACAGCTAATGCAAATCCTACTTTCAATATAAAAGGAGAAGAAATAGGGCGAAAAATCCGTGCGCCACTTCTCCGTCGCTCAGAAAAAAATCTTCCCCGTTACAATTTCGTTTTAACCCCTTGTCAAACCCAACCCAGTGGATTCAGTCGATTCTAATAAATATGTGCATCATAAATAGAACAAAAAGATACATTGACTTCATAAATATGCAAAGAGTGGAGCGGGGCTGAATCTGGAAGCCAGCCAACTGCTCTTCTCTCTCTCTCTCCTGCTTCCCACTCTCTATTTTTCCGGTCTAAAATTCTGTTTGTGTTTCGGTCCCTTTAACTCAGCACTGCCTCTCTCTGTAGCACCAGGAAGTCACACTGCACCGAAAGAGAAACACCTCACAGAGCGCGCGCCACCTTACCACTGTTTGAATACCCAGTTTAAAACAACATTTCTTAATTTCACATGTACAACAAACAAAAAGACAGGCTGCGTTTATCTAATAAAATGTGCGCCGAAAAGTTTCATTTCAGTAGGCTGTTCAGTGTAAGATAATTGGTGAATAATATAGTACAGTTGTTTCCAAAAACGGGTTTATGTTTGATCCAGACAGACACTTTAATCACGTTTCCTACACAAATCATTTCTCTATCCACTTTGCGCGCGTAAGTCATTTCACAGGTGCTTGCAAACACCGGTAAATGGAGGTTAACCAGAGAGCGCGACCGTAGACAATCAGGGCTGCGCACCAGCGTATAATCACACAAACCATATGGATCATATTACAAAACCAAATAATAACACTGTTAAACTCTATACAAAAGATAATGAAAAAACTAGTTTGCTGCTATTCAAATTTCTCTGAAGTAGCCTATTAACTTGACATAGGCCTACTATAGCCTACTCTATAGCCTGGGAGGTTCTCTTTCATCTGTAGCAATACAAAATGCCACACTACAATAATAAACTCAGCAAAAAATAAACGTCCTCTCACTGTCAACTGCGTTTATTTCAGCAAACTTAACATGTGTAAATATTTGTATGAACATAAGATTCAACAACTGAGACAAACTGAACAAGTTCCACAGACATGTGACTAACAGAAATTGAATAATGTGTCCCTGAAAAAAGGGGAGGGTCAAAATCAAAAGTAACAGTCAGTGTCTGGTGTGGCCACCAGCTGTATTAAGTACTGCAATGCATCTCCTCCTCATGGACTGCACCAGATTTGCCAGTTCTTTCTGTGAGATGTTACCCCACTCTTCCACCAAGGCACCTGCAAGTTCCTGGACATTTCTGGGGGGAATGATCCTAGCCCTCACCCTCCGATCCAACAGGTCCCAGACGTGCTCAATGGGATTGAGATCCGGGCTCTTCGCTGGCCATGGCAGAACGCTGACATTCCTGTCTTGCAGGAAATCACGCACAGAACGAGAAGTCTGGCTGGTGGCATTGTCATGCTGGAGGGTCATGTCAGGATGAGCCTGCAAGAAGGGTACCACATGAGGGAAGTGGATGTCTTCCCTGTAACGCACAGCATTGAGATTACCTGCAATGATAACAAGCTCAGTCAGATGATGCTGTGACACACCGGCCCAGACCATGACGGACCCTCCACCTCCAAATCGATCCCGCTCCAGAGTACAGGCCTCGGTGTAACGCTCATTCCTTCAACGATAAACACGAATCCGACCATCACCCCTGGTGAGACAAAACCGCGACTCGTCAGTGAAGAGCACTTTTTGCCAGTTCTGTGGTCCAGCGCCGGTGGGTTTGTGCCCATATGCGAAGTTATTGCCGGTGATGTCTGGTGAAGACCTGCCTTACAACAGGCCTACAAGCCCTCAGTCCAGCCTCTCTCAGCCTATTGCGGACAGTCTGAGCATTGATGGAGGGATTGTGCGTTCCTGGTGTAACTCGGGCAGTTGTTGTTGCCATCCTGTACCTGTCCCGCAGGTGTTATGTTCAGATGTACCGATCCTGTGCAGATGTTGTTACCTGTGGTCTGCCACTGCGAGGATGATCAGCTGTCTGTCCTGTCTCCCTGTAGCACTGTCTTAGGCGTCTCACAGTACGGACATTACAATTTATTGCCCTGGCCACATCTGCAGTCCTCATGCCTCCTTGCAGCATGCCTAAGGCATGTTCACGCAGATGAACATGGACCCTGAGCATCTTTCTTTGGTGTTTTTCAGAGTCAGTAGAAAGGCCTCTTTAGTGTCCTAAGTTTTCATAACTGTGACCTTAATTGTCTACCGTCTGTCTGTAAGCTGTTAGTGTCTTAATGACTGTTCCACAGGTGCATGTTCATTAATTGTTTATGGTTCATTGAACAAGCATGGGAAACAGTGTTTAAACCATTTACAATGAAGATCTGTGAAGTTATTTGGATTTTTACGAATTATCTTTGAAAGACAGGGTCCTGAAAAAGGGATGTTTCTTTTTTTGCCGAGTTTAAAGAGAATCCAAAGGTGTGAATATAACAGCACCTCAACCTTTGAGAAAAAAAAGGCACAATGCAAATGCAATGGAATATATGCAAACGAGTTCATGTGTTTGCATATCAGCATCCATGTCCTAGCAGCACAGCTGGGCAGTGCTCCCATCAACAGTGGAGAGTATATCCATGTAGTGAGCGAGAGCCAAAGACAATCTCCCAATATGATAGGATGGAGGTGGTGTCTGGGTCATTTTAAGGTTAGTGTGGATGAACAGACAAATGCCCTGACAACCAATAAAAGCCATCCTTAAAGTAAAGCATTGTTGGGAAAATGAATCATTAATGAAGTCCTTTCAAACTCCAATAAGATGTAGTAAACTAATTCAAAGACGACAGATACACTGACTAAAGTAGCGCTTTGTGATCTAAAGTAAGTGAGGTAGATGTGTTTGACCATTTCATTGGCAAACCAGACTCGGAAGGACTAGAATTAATTACATCAATTGAACGATTGATTGATTTCAAAACATACAAAAATAAATCAGACATATCAAAACATGGATTATATCAAAAGTAGTGTGAGGCAAACTGGCAACTGAGGGACCATATGAGATGGTTATCTGTCGTGATGTGTCACTGTTTAGAACATTAGCAGCCTCCAGAACAATGGAAAGATTTTCCAGTACAAAAAAAATATGAAAACAAGATGCAAATGTGATGTTATAGGTCGAGTTGGCCAGTGTGTGGCTCCTCTGGATGCAAATTTAGCCCGCGGAGCTTCCTAACTGTTAATGTTGTGTGTTGGTTGAGTGTCGGCTCTACCTACCTCTAGCCTCGTACAAACCATCCTGATCTCATGAGCTTACGCTCTGTTACAGAATGTAAACTCACAAGATCAGGATGGTTCGTACGAGGCAAACCTACCTCTCTACTATTCAGAAATTAGTCATTTACTGTATGTCTCCCTACAATGCCATGGGGAGTTAAGACAATCTTTGCTTTCACTTGTTTTGGTTTTTGTCACCTGTTTGCATCGCGCCCAGTCATAACTATGTGAACTACAGAGCCAAAGTTCTTTCCCTGTTTGGCACAAGGAGTAAAGTAACACACATATTTTTTAAAGTCAGTAGAAATGATCACCATCATCTTATCTAATTCTCTCTATAGTGTTATTAACGTAGAGCAGCCCATTGACTATCGTCTTACATTGCCTTTTGTCTCCCTCTTGTGGTTTAGATGAATACTATACACTTCAGTGTGTGTGTGTGTGTGTGTGTGTGTGTGTGTGTGTGTGTGTGTGTGTGTGTGTGTGTGTAATGCTTGATGGCAATATACATGTACAACAAAGGAATGGTCAAGAATACATGCGTGCTTTACTAGAAAGCTATGACTGTATGACTTTCACCCTTCCTCCTTGTACCCTGTTACCTGGATACAAATAGCTTGTGTATGATAAGTTAGTATATAGCTCAGGTCATACCTTAGGCTGGAAAACTGGTATTCTAGTTTCTCTTTCCAGTGAGTACACAGAGATGGTTAGAGATTAAGAAGATACCTGGAATGGTAGCTAGCTTTCTAAAAGCTCTCCGTAGTCATAACATGGCATTCCCAAAGGCCCAGTGCAGGGTCATGTTCATTAGGCACTAAATGGAATAAAACAGCTTGACAAGGGGAGGGACTACCTGGACTTGTCCAATAACAAACAGTCATTTTTGTTTTCGGTTTTCAAAACACTTTGCTATGGTGTGCCCTACTGAACATGACCAAGGAGATCTGCAGGTTAGTATTGACCAGATAAACTTGCAAACTGCAAAAGCAACTGCTTTAGGTCAACTGAGTTGAGAGTGCATCTAAGACAATCATTCCTTTTTTATAGTAGGGCAGTCTGTCAGCAGGCTGTTGGCCAAATGAGTGCATTTGGGATATTACTGTCCTTTGTCACACATTCCTGGTGCGTGATCTTTTGTTTTGTTTTGGTTCGGGGTGAACTTTCAACCCCGCTGGACAGCCCGGGCTAGTTTCCGTAGGACGTGGGGCCCGATTTAGAAAGCGAGAGTAAAAAAAACAGGACGCACATTTTCTCCCCAGAGAACAGGAGGTGTAAGAGAGGTCTGATGAGGTCAAGATGAGGTCATAGCTGCTGGTTGGTAGGTTGGATGGTAGGTTTACCGCCACTGTCTGTCTGACCAGAGTGGCACAGGACTGAGAAAGTGAAACCATTTCCAGGGACGACATAACTTTACAAAAACGTCCCCCCAGAATTAAGTCACCTTAACTTGAACCCTTTATAGAAAGGGCTACATATCACTGACGTAGTAATTATGTAACGGATGTTATCTGTCTGCTGGATTGCTGTCAGCTTGCAAACAGAACTAATCCAAGGTTTAATACTAGCCAACTTGCTTACCTCAGTGCTATTTTATGTCACGAGTAAAGTCAGGTGACATAAGCACCCCTTACGGAACAACACGTGAATTTCACGTGAACACATGTGAAGTGTTCCAAAAACACGTTTTCATGTGATCACAATGTGACAACATGTAAAGCAAAATGTGATAACATGAAGCTACATGTGTAAACATGTGAAGTGTTCTAAATAAAAATGTAAAATCATGTTGTTTTTCTGTAAGGAACAGCTATATGTAACCCTTAGATTTCCACTTAAGTGTAACCAGCAGACGTTTCAAAATATAGACACAGACAATAACATTTAACTGTGTGCATGTCTGTCAGCCTAAATAGCTGACTAAATTATCTTATAACATTTTTGGCTACTGACTTTGACACTCTAAAGCTCTGATTTTGAGTAAACTCCCAGGTCAGGTCTAGAGGTCGACCGATTAATCAGAATGGCTGATTAATTAGGGCCGATTTCAAGTTTTCATAACAATCGGTAATCGGTATTTTTGGCCACCGATTTGCCGATTTAAAAAAACTAACTTTTTTTATATATATAAATATTTTTAGTCAGTTAAGAACACATTCTTATTTTCAATGACGGCCTAGGAACGGTGGGTTAACTGCCTTGTTCAGGGGCAGAACGACAGATTTTTACCTTGTCATCTTGGGGATTCAATCTTGCAACCTTACCGTTAACTAGTCCAACGCTCTAACCACCTGCTTTACATTGCACTCCACGAGGAGCCTGCCTGTTACACGAATGCAGTAAGAAGCCAAGGTAAGTTGCTAGCTAGCATTAAACTTATCTTATAAAAAGCAATCAATCAATCATAATCACTAGTTAACTACACATGGTTGATGATATTACTAGTTTATCTAGCCTATCCTGTGTTGCATATAATCGATGCGGTGCGCATTCGCGAAAAAGGACGGTCGTTGCTCCAACTTGTACCTAACCATAAACATCAATGTCTTTCTTAAAATCAATACACAAGTATATATTTTTAAACCTGCATATTTAACTAAAATAAATCCAGGTTAGCAGGCAATATTAACCAGGTGAAATTGTGTCACTTCTCTTCCGTTCATTGCACGCAGAGTCAGGGTATATGCAACAGTTTGGGCCGCCTGGCTCGTTGCGAACTAATTTGCCAGAATTTTACGTAATTATGACATAACATTGAAGGTTGTGCAATGTAACAGGAATATTTAGACTTATGGATGCCACCCGTTAGATAAAATACAGAACGGTTCCGTATTTCACTGAAAGAATAAACGTGATAGTTTCCGGATTTGACCATATTAATGACCTAAGGCTCGTGTTTCTGTGTGTTATTATGTTATAATTAAGTCTATGATTTGATAGAGCAGTCTGACTGAGCGATGGTAGGCACCAGCAGGCTCGTAAGCATTCATTCAAAACAGCACTTTCGTGCGTTTTGCCAACAGCCCTTCGCAATGCATTGCGCTGTTTATGACTTCAAGCCTGTCAACTCCCAAGATTAGGCTGGTGTAACCGATATGAAATGGCTAGCTAGTTAGCGGGTGCGCGCTAATAGCGTTTCAAACGTCACTCGCTCTGAGACTTGGAGTAGTTGTTTCCCTTGCTCTACATGGGTAACGCTGCTTCGAGGGTGGCTGTTGTCGATGTTTTCCTGGTTTGAGCCCAGGTAGGAGCGAGGAGAGGGACGGAAGCTATACTGTTACACTGGCAATACTAAAGTGCCTATAAGAACATACAATAGTCAAAGGTATATGAAATACAAATCGTATCGAGAGAAATAGTCCTATAATTCCTATAATAACTACAACCTAAAACTTCTTACCTGGGAATATTGAAGACTCATGTTAAAAGGAACCACCAGCTTTCATATGTTCTCATGTTCTGAGCAAGGAACTTAAACGTTATCTTTCTTACATGGCACATAATGCCCTTTTACTTTCTTCTCCAACACTTTGCTTTTGCATTATTTAAACCAAATTGAACATGTTTCATTATTTATTTGAGGCTAAATTGATTTTATTGATGTATTATATTAAGTTAAAATAAGTGTTCATTCAGTATTGTTGTAACTGTCATTATTACAAATAAAAAAATAAAAAAATTGTACAAAAAAAAAAAAAAAATAATAATAAAATAAAAATTGGCCGATTAATCGGTGTCCGCCTTTTTTTGGGGCCTCCAATAAAATCGGTAGCGGTATCGGCGTTGAATAATCATAATCGGTCGACTTCTAGTTAGGTCTACTGGTCTAGTGACTGAGGGTGAAAACTGATTAGGGACGTTGACGTCAAAGAACATTAAAGGACGTTAGAAGAGGTCAGCAGTGAGAAGGAGGCTTTTGTCCCAATGACCAGACCGGCAGTACATGCCGATAAAAATGTAAATAAAATGACAGTGCTATTTTTCCTATTACCAAACAAACAGAGAAGGCATGAACAATAGATAAAACCTTTTGGAGTCATATTTTGCCTTTTCACATGACAAGTTCTTAGCTCAGAACTATCCTTAATGAATATTGCAATTAAGTGACACCGGGAACCATGGAACTGATTAGCTAGCCTAGCCCTGACAATGTGGTGTTGTTAAGAGCTCTCAATTGTTGATTACTTACTCACTTAGAAGGTTGAATGTATATGAGTTTTGTGTTACTTTTTCAAAAGATGGCCGCTATATCCATTCAGGTAAATCACAGCTACTTGAGGGGATAGGATCTTTTCCCAACTGACCTCCAAACATTTGCATATTTGGATGGAACCTGAACCTGCTTGAGAACATCTCTGTTCCATATCTTGAAATTCCGTAACCCAGATTCCATCTGAATACGGGCTAAAAATAGCCCTCCCAGAGAGTGTCTCTCTCTCTCGCTGTGCCTCTCTCTGCAGCTCTGATATGGAATGATAACAGAACCAACCTGCCCCTTAGCGTGCAGGAAAAACACATGCATGCACACAGATGTGTTACACTGCAGACAGACATGTTACACTGCAGACAGACGTGTTACACTGCAGACAGACGTGTTACACTGCAGACAGACGTGTTACACTGCACAGAGACGTGTTACACTGCACAGAGACGTGTTACACTGGACAGAGACGTGTTACACTGGACAGAGACGTGTTACACTGCACAGAGACGTGTTACACTGCACAGAGACGTGTTACACTGCACACAGACGTGTTACACTGGACACAGACGTGTTACACTGCAGACAGACGTGTTACACTGCAGACAGACGTGTTACACTGCACAGAGACGTGTTACACTGCACAGAGACGTGTTACACTGCACAGAGACGTGTTACACTGCAGACAGACGTGTTACACTGCAGACAGACATGTTACACTGCACAGAGACGTGTTACACTGCACAGAGACGTGTTACACTGCACAGAGACGTGTTACACTGCAGACAGACGTGTTACACTGCAGACAGACGTATTTACTCTTCCCTTTGTTGCCTCACAAACATCTTCCACCACATACACACACACACACACACACTTGAACTCAAACTCCATATTAATAACGAAGGAAAATGTATTGTATGAACGATCAATGAACATGCACTATGGCACTCTGAGGCCAAGCCTTTCCCCTCAATCTCTTATCATTGGCCATTGGTCATCCCAGATATGAAAGATTACAATAGCTGAAAACGTGGCTGCTATGATCAGGTCATGAGACTGAGAAAGCAAGGTGGGGAAGGGTTTATGGGATGGGCGGCAGCAAAAATAGCACAGACTTTGGACTATTCCCACTTAAGTCTATATATGGCAACATGACACAAGGATGGACCCCACTCTCAATAAACACAATATCATAAGAATGACACGTGGATTACAGAAGGAAAGTTTGGAGTTCTTAGTCAAGGAAAGAATAGGGCTAATCCTAATAATTTCAGCCCTTATTTGGTTACAGGCAGACCCGCATGCCAGCAGTAAAGTATGCTAGCAGTAGCAAAGTAAAGTAGCAATATTTGTAAAACTTTGATACATACCTGCCAGAACAAGTGTACTGTATGCAGTGAAGGGTACATATGTTGGATCTTAATTTGAGCCAGTTTGCTACAACAGGAATTGTAAATTATTATGTGGATTATAATTAATGGACATTTTTGTAGGGTTTGATAAATGTTTCACTATGGCAAAATCAAGTCTGACATTTGAAAGTGGAAATTACAAACTTTAGAAGGATTTTTAACCTCTAATACACTACCAGTTTGAACTTCCTGCATTCTCAGCAACATCTGTAATGCCTAAATACACAATCATAGAGTTTTTCAGAGTAGTAGAATGGGGAAAGGGCGATGTGTGTGTGTGAGAGAAAGACAGAGAGAGAGAGTGGGCACTATACACTAACTATACACTAACAGTTAATGTCACTTACCCACATAGGATAAAGTTGCTAGCTGTTCAAATAAAGGATCAAATAAAGTGTTCTAAACAATTGAGTCAGTGTTCCTAGAGGCTGCATTTGTGGACTTGGTCCCCCACCTGAACGAACATGTAGGGTTAGAGATTGGTTAAGATGCACATAGGTAACCCAGAGATATGAGTAACAACAGGTCACATGTATGTACCATTTTCTAACTGTTATGGGACACAAACCATACTGTGTCGGCTCTGATATTTTCTTTTCACATTTCCCTTCTCACCACAGTTCCAGCAACTATGGTGGATGAGTAACCAGGCTAATTCTGTTTGGCTTAGCTCAGTAGTGTGGAAAGGGCCCTGTATCCAGAGCAACTAACAGTAGTGAGTGGATACATTTCAATTTGTACTGGTCCCCCGTGGCAATCAAACCCACAACCCTGGCGTTGCAAGTGCCATGCTCTACCAACTGAGCCACACAAGAACTCCAACCACCCTCAACGTTAAATTCCATATGCTAACGTCCTGATACCCATGGTTGCTAGGCGCCAGTCATATAAACCTAGCTGAAGTTGTCAACTTCCTTCGAACTCCATTCTGCATAAAAAGCCGAGGAATGGTGTCATATCTAGCGTCCTTATAGTCTCAGCAATAAAATGCTACTACAGCTTGCACTGTATAACAAAATTAACTACAATATATATATATATATTTTTCAAAAAAACACACACACACAATACATTCGGAAAGTACTCAGACCCCTTGACTTTTTCCACATTGTTGCGTTACAGCCTGACTAAAATGTATTAAATTGTTTTTTCCTCATCAATCTAAACACAATACCTCATAATGTCAAAGCAAAAAAAGGTTTAGACATTTTTGCAAATTTATTAAAAATAAAAAACAGAAATATTACATTTACATAAGCATTCAGACCCTTTGCTCAGTACTTTGTTGAAGCACCTTTGGCAGCGATTACAGCCTTGAGTCTTCTTGGGTATGATGATACAAGCTTGGCAAACCTGTATTTGGGGAGTTTCTCCCATTCTTCACTGCAAATTCTCTCAAGCTCTGTCAGGTTGGATGGACAGCGTCGTTGCACAGCTATTTTCACATCTCTCCAGAGATGTTCAATTTGGTTCAAGTCCGGGCTCTGGCTGGGTCATTCAAGGACATTCAGACTTGTCCCGAAGCCACTCCTGCATTGTCTTGGCTGTGTGCTTAGGGTCGTTGTCCTATTGGAAGGTGAACCTTCACCCCAGTCTGAGGTCCTGAGCGCTCTGGAGCAGATTTTCATCAAGGATCTTTCTGTACTTTACGCCGTTCATCTTTCCCTCGATCCTGACGAGTCTCCCAGTCCCTGCCGCTGAAAAACATCCCCACAACACGATGATGCCACCACTATGCTTCATTATAGGGATGGTGCGAGGTTTCCTCCAGACGTGACGCTTGACATTCAGGCCAAAGATTTCAATCTTGGTTTCATCAAACCAGAGAATCTTGTTTCTCATGATTTGAGTCTTTAGGTGCCTTTTGGCAAACTCCAACCGGGCTGTCATGTGCCTTTTACTGAGGAGTGGCTTCCATCTGGCCATGCTACCATAAAGGCCTGATTGGTGGAGTGCTTCAGAGATGGTTGTCCTTCTAGAAGTTTCTCCCATCTCCACAGAGGAACACTGGAGCTCTGTCAGAGTGACCATCAGGTTCTTGGTCACCTAACTGACCAAGGCCCTTCTCCCCCGATTGCTCAGTTTGGCCGGGCGGCCAGCTCTAGAAAAAGTCTTGGTGGTTCCAAACTTCTTCCATTTAAGAATTATGGAGGCCACTGTGTTCTTGGGGACCTTCATTGCTGCAAAATAAATGTTGCTCCCCTTCCCCAGATCGTTGCCATAACACAATCCTGTCTCGGAGCTCTACGGACTATTCCTTCGTCCTCATGGCTCGGTTTTTGCTCTGACATGCACTGTCAACTGTGGGACCTTATATAGACAGGTGTGTGCCTTTCCAAATCATGTCCAATCAATTGAATTTACCACAGCTGGACTCCAATCAAGTTGTAGAAACATCTCAAGGATGATCAATGGAAACAGGATGCACCGGAGCTCAATTTCGAGTCGCATAGCAAAGGGTCTGAATACTTATGTAAATAAGGTATTTCTGTTTTTTATTTTGAATCAATCGAAACATTTCTAAAATCTGTTTCCGCTTTGTCATTATGGGGTATTGTGTAGGCGTGTGTCAAAACATTTTTTAATCCATTTTAGAATAAGGCTGGAAAATGTGGAAAAAGTCAAGGTGTCTGAATACTTTCCAAATACACTGTATAATATATACAGTATATAATAATATAAACCATTTAGCAGATGCTTTTATCCAAAGCAACTTACAGTCATAAGCATACATTTTACATATGGATGGTCCCAGGAGTTGAACCCACAACCATGGCATATCAGGCACCATGCACTACCAACTGAGCTACAGATGACTGTATCATTGTATAGCTAATTTCAATAGCCGATGTGAGTTTAATAGTCAGCAATGTATTTTATGATATTCACTGCCAGCTCTCAATTCATTTTTTATTCGAAAACAGTAAATACAGATTGTTACCCTAATTTAAAATCCAGACTCCATCTGAGGTCATAAGGGGAACTGACTGACTGACCGATTGCCATGTTCCAGGACACTAGCAAGTCACATGCACTAGCCTACTGCCACAGCTTGTTAAGCAGCATTTGATGTGTGCTTCTTGGTCTTTGATAAGCTAGTTCTTGGAATGCTGAGATACTACCACTGTGACGGTTACACATAGCCTGGTCCCAGATCTGTTACCGCAGTCTTGCAACAGCTATATGATAATTGTCACGCCAAGGCAAGACATCACAAACAGATCTGGGGCCAGGCTAGGTAACCTAGGGGCTGTCATTATGACATGGTTAGAAAGCACTGATTCCATGCTTGATTTGGAATACATGGTACTGGATGAATGTAGCTTATCCCTGTGGATGCATGTGGTAGGCTAGTCTTGAAAAAAATCTGTTCTTCTTTGCCTTTGAAGTCTGAAATAGTCGAACACACATGACCTAATATCACATCAGAGGTTTCATGATGAGTTGGGATGTGAAGTAGGCTATAACTGTCACTAGCGAATGACTAGTGACTGCATATTGCCATTGGTGTGCTTCACGCCTGTGTGCCACAACTTCAGGATAGCATGTAGTGCTTTCAGAAAGTATTCATACCCCTTGACTTATTCCACATTTTGTTGTGTTCAGCCTGAATTCAAAATGGTTTACATATTTGTTTTTCTAATCCAGCTACACACAATACCCCATAATGACAAAGTGAAAGCAGATTTTTAGAAATGTTAGCTAATTTATTGAAAACGAAATTCAGAAATATCTCATTTACAGTATTCACACAGGTGCATCCAATTTCCTTTGATCATCCTTGAGATGTCGCTACAACTTGATTGGAATCAACCTGTGGCTAATTCAATTCTTTGGACACGATTTCGAAAGAAACACACCTGTCTACATAAGGTTCCACAGCTGACAGTGCATCTGCAGTGCTTGCTGTTTGGGCTTTTATGCTGGGTTTCTGTATAGAACTTTGTGACATCGGCTGATGTAAAAAAAGGGCTTTATAAATACATTTGATTGATTGATTTCAGAACAGAAACTATACCATGAAGTCCAAGGAACTGTCTGTAGATCTCTGAGATGTAATTGTGATGAGGCATATACACTGACAGTAAAAACATAAGGAACACCTTCCTAATATTGAGTTGTACCTACTTTTGCCCTCAGAACAGCCTCAATTCGTCGGGGCATGGACTCTACAAGGTGTCGAAAGCGTTCCACATGGACGCTGGTCCATGTTGACACCGATGCTTCCCACAGTTGTGCGAAGTTGGCTGGTAGTGGATCTCTACTCCGAATTGTTCGTTCCATCTCATCCCATAGACGCTCAATTAGACTGAGACCTGGTGACTGGGCAGGCCACTGCAGTATGCTGAATTCACTGTCATGTTCGTGGAACCATTCCTGGACTATCCTAGTCTTGTGGCATGGGGCATTATTCTGCTGAAATAAATCTACTTGCAAATGGATACCCTGCTATCATGATGGGATGCACCTGATTGGTAATGATGTTCAGATATACTGTGGCACTCAAACGTTGCTCCAATTAGAACACACCCCACTCCATCACACCACCACAAGCCTGCAATGTTGACACGCTGCATGATGGATGCATGTACTCATGTGGTTTTCTCCCATCAGCGTGAAACAGCAGGAACTAGGATTCACCAGACCAGGCAATGTTTTTCCAATTCTCCAGTGTCCAGTGTTTTCGTTCATTAGCCCCCTTTTTTTGCTGAAAGAAGTGGAACTCTAAGGTCGTTGGCTGCCATACCCCATTTGTGTCAATGCACGACGGGTTGTGCATTCTTTTATGGGTCTTTGGACACCAATGTTGTACTGGACTGTCAGTTGACTAACTGTAGCCGACTGTTGCTTTGCACAATTTGTGTCAGCCTCCTTTGTCCTCTTTCATCAATTACCTGTTTTTGTCCACTGGTCTGTCGTTGGCTGGACGTCCTTTGGGTGGTTAACCATTCTTGATACAAATGGGAAACTGTTGAGCATGAAAAACCCAGCAGTGTTGCAGTTCTTGACACACTCAAACCAGTGTGCCGGCACCTACTACCATAACCCGTTCAAAGGCACTTAAATATTTTGTCTTGCCCATTCACCCTCTGAATGGAATACATACACAATCCATGTCAAAATTGTATCAAGGCTTAAAAATCCTTCTTTAACCTGTCTCTTCCCTGTCATCTACACTGATTTAAGTGGATTTAACAGGTGACATCAATAAGGGATCATAGCTTTCACCTGGATTCACCTGGTCAGTCTGTCATGGAAGAACAGGTGTACTTAATGTTTTGTACACTCAGTGTATCTGGGAAAGGGTATAAACCAATCTCTAGAATGCTGAAAGTTTCCAAGAGCACAGTCTCCATCATTGGGAAATGGAAATAATATGGAACTACCCAGACTCTGGCCGTCCGATCAAACTGAGCAACTGGGCAAGAAGGACCTTGGTCAGGGAGGTGACCAAGAACCCAATGACCTCTCAGGCAAAACTACAGAGTTCCTTGGCTGAGATGGGAGAATCTGCCAGAATGACAACAGTCTCTATAGCACTAAACCAATCTGGGCTTCATGGGACAGTGGCCAAACGGAAGCCACTCCTGAGAAATAGGCACGAGAGCACACCTAGAGTTTGTAAAAAGGCACGTGAAAGATTTTGAGATCAGACCACATCAACTTTTGCCTTAAGATGAGACAAAAATGTTACTCTTTTGCCTGAATGCAAAGCGTTGTCTGGAGAAAACCAGACACAGCTCATCACCTGTCTAACACCATCCCTACCGTGAAGCATGGTGGTGGCAGCATCATGCTATGAAGATACTTTTCAGTGACAGGGACTGGGAGACTGGTAAAGATAGAAGGAACAATGAATGGCACAAAATACACACAAATTCTTGATGAGAACAAACAACCTCAGACTGGGGGCGAAGATTTACTTTCCAACAGGACAATGACCCCAAGCATACAGCCAAAGCAACGCTGGAATGGCTTCAGAACAAGAATGTGAAAGTCCTTGAGTGGCCCAGCCAAAGCCCAGACTTGAATCCCATTGAAAATCTGTAGAAAGACTTGAAGATTGCTGTTCACAACTGCTCCCCATCTAACTTGACAGAGCTTGAGAAAATCTCCAAGGAAGAATAGGAGAAAATCCCCAAATCCAGACGTGCAAAGCTGATACAGACATACCCAAGACGACTCAAAGCTGTAATCGCTGCTTCTACAAAGTATTGCCACAGGGGTGTGAATAATTATGTAAATTAGATATCTGTATTTAATTTTCAATACATTTGCAAAAATGTCTAGAAACATGTTTTAACTTTGTCATTATGAGGCACTGTGTGTAGATGGGTGAGAGAAAACAATATATTTAATCCATTTTGAATTCAGGCTGTAACACAACAAAATGTGGAATACATATGTTAGCATACATGCATTAGCCTAGGGTAGAATTTCCTTTAGTGACTGAAAATATCATTTGAAGGTTTGGGGTGAAGTGTCCCTTTAAAATCTTCTGTGTGTCTTGTACGGCATTTTGCTATAATGATTAACCCATTGCTTATCTGTTGTCCTATAGTCCAAGTGCATTTTCAAGGACATTTTGCACGTATAATGCTTCAACCTGGAATGAGAACTAGTAGCCTACTTAATATTATGTTATCAATGCACTACTGTCCATACTCCTGTGACTGTATTGGTCACTGGTAGGCTATATTGTCAGGCCTAATGAACAATGTGCATTCATTAATGCAAATATATATTAAATATTACAGCTGAATGAATTGGTAGAGGAGAACTAGACCATAGGCCTCAGGGACCATCATGACGAGTGTTGGAGGTATGCCGTGCATTAGCCCTCTACTACACATCATCGCCCTCAGGCAACAGAAAACCTTTTCCCCCTGACCCGCCCACCATATAAAAAATCCTACACATGACAATATGTGATGACATGTCTGTAAACAATCCAATGAGGTGCAGAAGTTGGTATGATGTATCAATTGGGGCAGGGACCTTCTTTCAGGAAGCAGAGCAATGTTAGCGCATGGTGTGAGTGAAGGGTACAACACATTTCATTATTTTACATGTTTAAATAGAGATAAGTACACATTTTCTATTGTCAAGTTGTGTAGTAACCTCTAAAGAAGCATATTTGATAGGTTTTGAACAGACACATATATATATATATATATATATATATTCATTCAGAGCAACATTGTGCAGTTAGGCTACATTTCAGGGAAACATCATGCTCGATGAAATACCATTTGATGTAAAATTATGGCCTTGGTCAATGTTTTTGCCAACATATCCACTGACATTCACTGGCAGTGGACACAGGGACATTCTACGGTTGATAGGACCCTAATCAAGCAGTTAGGAGGCTCATATCCTCTGATAGTAAGAACAGTGATCTTGACTACATTGGCAGCAAGGAAGAATGGGCCCCAGAATCAGGATTGAGAGGAAGTGAAATACTAGTTTATGCCCAACTTGAATTTATATATTAAAATATCAAGATGTTCTTTGTTTTTTTAGTACCCTTATGGCACAGCATTGCCCTGAGGCAACAAAACAAATTCTGGCTGTGGGGGGGTAAAAGTATTTTATTACTTTTGATACATTAAATTAAAATAGGATGGAATATTTCTTTTTCCAGTAGAAAAAAAAATGTGCGCAGTAGAGGGTTAATTACACTGGCCGTTTATTTTCATAGCGCGGGAATAAAAGGTTGAGGGGTTCTCGAACCTAGCCTATTCCATTTAATGTATTTATTTTGATCAAGCTAGTGAATAGATTAAATAAATTAGCCTATAGCCTATTCTTGACCTGACATACATCTCATTGGTTTGTAGAAGGATAACATAGCCTGGGCTGGTTAATGTATTATCCCCAGCCATCTATCTCACACACCTACCGAGTAAAAGCAGACGATGCGTCTGCTCATATTCCCGTTTCTGCTCCTTCAGAGTTCGGTCAATATGTTTACTGACTTTCTTCGCCTGTTTTTTGACCTCCTTCTCCTCCGATAACTTTTTGTCCAAGGTTTTCTGTTTCTGTTTGCTGAGCTTCTTCTGCAGCAAATGTTGCCGCTGGCTGCGGTCAGCTCCAACATTGTCCCCATTCTGTATGGGCACGCCTTTAGTCGTGTCCCCTCTACCGGCATCTCGTGCATTCAGCTTGCCTTTGCTAGGGCCCCCGCGGCGACACCAACAACCACGGAGCAGTGCCATGTCATTATATGCCCCTGTATCCTCGTGGTCAAGGTCCTTGGAGCGTAACGATACAGAGCAGTCCGCCGGTTTCTCGGTGTCACTGGATTCGTCAAGACTAAGACGCAGGCTGTAGCACAGTCCCATTGTGGGGTTTGTTCCGTTAGCAAAATGGAAGGGAAATGTTCAGGTGAAAAGCGCAAAATTCCTCGAGAGATGGTAGGCCTACCTGCTCGCCTGTACTCATTGTGGCATTTCCCCTATCCTGGGATGCGTGTTGAATTCAAACTGCAGAGGTGATCTCATCACGGTTCTGGACTTGCCACCATGTGAGCCATTTTGTCCCGTCTGTCAATGCCAGCCTGTAGTTGGTGGATAACCTGATTGTAACAGTGGCCACCGCTAGTCCACCTTACCGTAAATAAATCTAAAGTACAACCTAAAAAATACACAAGGGAGAGTGTGCGCCCAGGACTGGCTCTCGAATTCTAATACCAGAACACTCTCTAGGGGCGCCAGTAGTGTGCGTCCCACTCATGGTGTGAAGCGTCAGCGTTAAATTCACTACTGGTATAGGCATGGACTTTAACTATTCGTGTGCCAGGACAAAGTAAAATCTAGAATTGTTTTCAAATTCTCTCCTACAATAGCCTAACCTAATTATTTTGGTAACACTTTATCAAGAGATAAAATGATTTATTACTTGTTATTTGTATGAGCCCATATGATCTTATTATACGCCGAAATAATAGGTTATTTATAATAAAAAATAGATACTTTACTGGCCATTTTTCAATGGAAAGGTATAGTTTTGCTGTCACAATACCCAACCACACACGCATTTCAGGATACAGTGTAGGGCTTAAGTGCCTTGCTCAAGGGCACAATGGCAGTGATTGGTAGGCTATCTTGGATGAGGCTCCTACCATCAGCTCTCTGGTTGCTGGTTTAGTTTCCATTTGTACCTTGCCCAAAGATAGAAATCTGAAAATAGATGTTATTTAACACATTATGAGATTATATTTAAGACATTATGGGGATCATACATGCTTATAACAAGTCTTACAATGCAGATAACAGCACCCCAATGCATTATAGATGTCAGCTTAAAGTAAAATGTTACCAGAAAACTAAAATGGCACTTCTCACTACACATATGAGTGTAGATTCCTGTGTAGGTCTACACCATCCCTACAGCAGCAATGACCAAAGGTTCCAGCCCAGCACAGGCTGTCAGCCTTGAATGGTGATCTCAACGTTTATTGGGCAGTTCACCAATAAAGCCTATTTGATACCACAGGGCTGAAGTAGACTGAACAATGCAGGGGTAATAAAACATTGTGTCAGCACCAAATACTGATAGGTGTTGATTGCCTGAATTGTCTGTGAACTTTCCCCAAAGGAGATATCCAGAATGTTCTGTCTACAGGTGCAGGATCTTAATCTGATCACACTTTTATTGCTGAGAATTTTCCTGCACCTAAAGTAGACTATAATTTTGGCCAGCTATTAGCTTAACCACCAATAAAGCAATATTATGGACTAAATATTCAAATCCTGTTGCTGCGGGATTATTTTGCTGTGACAATATAGGTCAAATTATGATCCCACATATGTACTACCTTGACTTTTTACAGCGTGTGCAACTAGTTGTGTAACGCAGGGCAGTAGACTCTTGAACAGATAAGAAGAGCAACTTGGAGCCAAATTGATTAGTATTGCCTGGTAGCGGTGTGACACCCACCACTCTGAGAATAGATGAAGTTCTACTCAGTCCGTCTGTGTAGCAATAGGGAAAGTATACTGCCTCTACCTCACAGTCCAACCAAGGTGTATGAATTGAAGAATAAACTGAATGTTCCAAAAATTGGGAAATTGAAATGAAATATAAAGTCCTTCTTTATTAACTTAAAAAACATTTTGGTATTAAAGCCTTCATCGGGGTGCTTGATCTCTTTGGATATGTAATTTAAGCACTCAGAAAATAAGTGAGGTTGGCACCAATGCATTTTCCGCATAAGACCATACATTTATTGGGGGTGTTTTATAAGACTATGATGATATCATATCACTAAGAAAAATAAACATAATTTTTCTAGATATCTTGAGTTACTTCAGAAAGAATAAGCATCTGATTCCATGGGGCCATCACACACATTTTGTTGTGTTACAGCTTGAATTAAATGGAGGAAATGTTGATTTTTTTTGTCACTGGCCTACACACAATATTTCATCATGTTAAAGTGGAATTATGTTTTTCACAATTTTTACAATGAATTAAAAATGAAAAACCAAAATGTCTTGAGTCAATACATATTCAACCACTTTGTTATGGCAAGCATAACTAAGTTCAGGAGTAAAATTATTCTGAAGAAGTCACATAAGCTGCATGGACTCACTCTGTGTGCAGTAAGAGTGTTTAGCACAATTGTTTAATGACTGCCTCATCTTTATACCCCACACATATAATTATCTGTAAGGTCCCTCTGTCAAGCAGTGAATTTCAAACACAGATTCAACCACAAAGACCAGGGAGGTTTTCCCTTGCCTCGCAAAGAAGGGCACAAAAAAACAGACATTGAATATCCCTTTGAGCACAACAAAATTTGGAATAAGTCAAGGGGTATGAATAAATCCTGAAGGCACTGTAGCTTCCTTATCGAAACAGTTCCATGACTAGACAGTATACAGTCCTGTTGATTGGTAACCATAACTCATATCTTGGAAAATAAACAATGTTGTATGGATGGGCCAGTGCAGTGCAGAGAGTGAGGTGTGTCACAGTACAAAGGTCATAAAGGGATTCCCATGGAATGGCTATTCTGTGTCTGTGGTGAGGCCATCACAGGTGCATGCTCTAAAACGATACATTGTTGTCACCTTGTGGAGAGATTTTGTACATGCAAGCCTAGTTTCTGCAAGTCAAGGCACACTTGTTCTTGTAAGCAACACATTGAACGCAATGGAGGACAATAATTGTCAAAAGTAAACAAAAATGAATTACTCATGAGGGTTTACATTAGCCTGAGTGCCAGTCTGTTTCTGCTCTCCTGCCAACTCAAATAAAATAGTATTTGTCACATGAAATGCTTACTTGGGGGCCCATTTCAACAATGCAGAGAGCAATAATGGAAAAATAATAAAACCTAATAATAAAAGCAATAATAAATACATAATGAGTAATGATAACTTGGCTATATACACGGGGGTACCAGTACCGAGTCTAAGTGCAGGGGTACGAGGTAATTGAGGTAGATATGCACATATAACTATGATTAAAGTGGCTAGGCGACAGGATACATAATAAACAGTAGCATCAGTGTATGTGATGAGTCAAAAAAGTTAGTGCAAAATGGGTCAACGCCGATAGTCCAGGTAGCTTTTTGGTTAAAGCTGCAATATGAAACTTTTCTATCATTCTCGTTGTGCGCAAGTCTAAGAAGCTGCAGATCTGTTCTATGTGCGCTATTTCTATGCTTCCAGTTCTTAAGTTTCGTTTTTGCTTCTTTTACTTTCGGTTTTGTACACCAGCTTTAAAACAGCTGAAAATACAATACGTTTGGTTATTGAAAATATATTTCACAGCGATTTGGAAGGTACAATGATTCGACACTTTACATTGCTTGTTTTGTCACATAAACTAGGCAAATTATTAGAATTTTAGCAACCAGCAAATGGAGGGGTGATTTCTGCAAACTGTACCTTAAAATATTTAACTAACTATTTAGCAGTCTTGGAGGTAGAAGCTGTTCAGGGTCCTGTTGGTTCCAGACTTGGTGCATCGGTACCAGTTGCCATGCGACAGCAGAGAAAACAGTTTATGATTTGGGTGGCTGGAGTGTTTGACACAGCCTGGTATAGAGCCCCTGGATGGCAGGGAGCTTGGTCCCAGTGATGTACAGGGCCATACGTACTACCCTCTTTAGCGCCTTGCGGTCGGATGCCAAGCAGATGCCATACCAAGCGGTGATGCACCCAGCCAAAATATTCTCAATGGTGCAGCTATCTGAGGGCACATGCCAAATCTTTTCAGCCTCTTGAGGGGAAATATGCCATGTCATGCCCTCTTCACGGCTATGTTGGTGTGTGTGGACCATGATAGATCCTAAGTGATGTAGACACCAAGGAACTTGAAGCTCTTGACAAGCTCCACTACAGCCCCATCAATGTGAATGGAGACGTGCTCGGCCCTCTGTTTCCTGTAATTAACGATTGGCTCCTTTGTCTTGATGTCGTTGCGGGAAAGGTTGTTGTCCTGGCACCACACTGCCAGGTCTCTGATCTCCTCCCTATAGGCTGTCTCATCGTCGTTGGTGATCAGGCCTACCACCGTCGTGCTGTCAGCAAACTTAATGATGGTGTTGGAGTCGTGCGCTGCCATGCAGTCGTGGGTGAACAGGGAGTACAGGGGGCACGCACCCCTGAGAGGCCCCGTGTTTAGGGTCAGCGTGGCGGATGTGTTGTTGCCTACCCTCACCACTTGAGGGCGGCCCATGATGAAGTCCAGGATCCAGTTGCAGAGGGAGGCGTTCAGTCCCAGGGGCCTTAGCTTAGTGATTAGCTTGGAGGGCACTATGGTGTTGAACGCTGAGCTGTAGTCAATTAACATGTTTGGCTTGACAATGACAGCAGAGTAGACAAAAGCACAAACGGACCAGGGACCAGACTAAGTTGACCCACAACTGAGTTTCATTCCAAACACCTCACTTCCAATGCATGTGACTGTCAACTGGTAACCACCACAAGACCTTCAGCTGCATATCCACAGGGTGGCAGCACCACCAAAGCTACAGATCATATACTCCCCCCAGATCATACAGATCATTATGATCAGCTCACACACAATTCAGCCCAGCCTGCACTGCAGCATTTACAGGTGTGGGATCTTAATTTGACCTATATTGTCACAGCAAAATAATCCTACACCAACAGGATTTGAATGTTTAGTCCATAATGTTGCTCTTTTTGGTGGTTAGGCTGTTAGCCGGCCAAAAGTAGACTACATGAACAGTGCAATACTGTTAATACAACAGTGTGTGAATGTGGGTTTTCAGTTCATTTATGTAAATCACAAAGCTCATCTGCATTTCCTGCAGTGCAGGATCATTTTCAGCAACAAAAGACTGAGCAAATCTTACCTCCGTGCATAGGCCCTAGGGCAGGTTTCTCCAACCCTATTCCTGGAGAGCTCCCGTCCTGTAGGCTTTCGCTCCAGCCCAATTTGTAACTAACCTGATTCAGTTTATCAACCAGCTACATATTAGAATCAGGTGTGGTACATTAGGCTTGGAGGGAAAACCTACAGGAAGTTAGTTATCCCTGACCAGGGCTGGAGAGCCCTGCCCTAGTGGAACATACTTTCTTGTAAATATTTTCTCATGCACTCTCCATTATGTTTAGTCTTGTATTTCATAAATAAATCATAAACTCTAAACATATATACTAATACCAATCATATTAGGCTAATATATTATAAACCTTGGTAATTGTCTTGTCGGGGTATAACTACACTGACTGACAGCATTGAGAATGGGTTTATGGCAACACTTGGCACTATGCAAAGTGTTTTCAAATCAACAACCACACCTTGAAGTTGGATGCATTGATCAATGGACATTTTGTGTGTCATGGGTAAAGATTCCATGTTTGGGAAGTTTGCCTATTCAAATGAATCCCAAAGGAAGGTATTAAGCCATGCAATGGTGTACACATAGAGCATGTTTGCAGGTGTTCTCTTGCAGAGTGGAGGGTGTTGTTTGTAATGGTCACATAAACACAGGAAATTGTATGTTTATACAAAGGAGAAGGTAAATGGTTTGCATATTGGTCTTTGAGGAACATTCATACAGCGATAATACCATCAAAGGGATATGATGGCCATGTTGTTTGTTGTGTGTGTGTGTGTGTGTGTGTGTGTGTGTGTGTGTGTGTGTGTGTGTGTGTGTGTGTGTGTGTGTGTGTGGGAGAGAAATTTGAAAAAATATTCCAACTGCAAAAATAGTCCACATTATCATCATGTTTTCTCCATAAATGTTTCATATTCCACTCATTCACCAAGCAGTCAAAAACAGTCTGAAATGCATTTGGAGGTATGAACGCTAAGCTGCCTGAATGCACTGAAAAAATATATTCTATGTCATTTAGTTGCATTACAGGGGAGATACAGCCGTTCACATCCCACATTGCAGAAAATGAGCATTGTAGGTTGATCCCGCAAAGTGGCCTGTCTTTGTCGGGTCAATAACGTTGCCTTTTTCCTGCCCGCAGCCTATGCTCAGGTGTCAACCATCCAGTGGTTCTCTCTCACATATGAATACCCGATTCAGTAGCATCATCGTCGTCAAAACAAAAACAATGCCGTCCCATCCATCACCTCTGTTCCGTCATGTCCAACCACCGCAGCCTCCAAGGTATGATTAGATTGCCTTGCGCTGCTGCTGGAACCGCGCCCACACTGGCGTGCGCCTTGATTGGCCACAGTCCCTATCGGTCATTTCAACATCCCCCAAAGGCCCTGTCGTGGCTTCACAGACCGGCATATGACGGGCCATACTTCGTAGGGTCTGTGGAAGCGTGCCACAGCGAGCTATAAAGACGGATCCCGAGATACCCCGGACAGCGCACCTTCTGTCTCCTCTAGCTTATCTGTCTCTCTTCAGGGTAACGTGCCTCACAATCTGAACGCTATTTGACCTCCGCTGTACCAAATACTCGTCTCCTTACACCCAGCAAAATGAGATGGTAAGCACACTAAGCCTATAGCTTACTGTCGGCATCTATTGGAACTGTTTGGGTAAAGTGATGTTTGGCACAGACTTACCACATATTCTAGGGAAGATACAGTACCCCTTGTTGATGTGAGAGTGTAAGGGATTTGATTGCTCTGGATTCTTGTGCTTGTCTAAATGTGCGTTGAATAGGTGGAAGTATTGTCTGACTTGAACTAGAGTCAGTATCTCTTTTTAACACTTGGAAAAGTTGAATGTCACAGCAAGGAATGTGGACCTCCCATTTGACTTGAAAGAGGGTCAGGGCAATGGGAAGCAGGTAATAGGAAGTGCAAATTGCAAACTCGAATCAATACTTAGCTACATGTTTATTACATTGGCACTGATTTTGTTTACTGTAGAAGGCTGAACATATAAAAAATATATTAGCCTATTCATATTTGATTTAAAAGACCTGTATGTTGTAGCCTGCTATTATTGCATGGCGCATAGATCATATGTATTTTCATGAGGCATGTAAGCCTATTAATCTGTGCAGTCTGCTCACTGTCATGAACTAGTCTTCTATCAGATATAAGCTATCATATAAGTATGATTCATTTTTTTTTAATCATTCAGACCTTTATTTATTTTTTTGTATTTTTTTTAATGCCTTGCAATGTATTGCTTGTTGGTCACTTTTAGTTGAGTGCTTCTATCAGCAAGAACCAATTACATTGTTTAAAGGAATCTACATTTTTGTTGGTTATGTCCTGGTTGACCATTGACAACAAACCCTGTTCAAACACAACAATACTTCCAAATCCATCTGAATGAGTTTTTAAAACACCTTAAACAAGAGTCAGAGTGACTTCATACTGTAGATGCCGTCAGCCAGGAGCTGGGATATCAGGAATTACAAAGCTGCTCTGGGCTACTGAGATGCACACTAAAATGCTTCCTGTCCTTCCAGTCACAGCTAATCCTAAATCCTGGCCCTTCTGATGTGACCACCAATTCAGGTTCTTACCAGTACATACCACCATTTCATTCCTTGATTAAAAATACAAAGGAACAAATTGGGCTAACTATAACCTTGTCAGTGCTCATGGGGGAATTGTTAGGGAGACACTGCACTTAGTGTAGGGAGAGACACTGACAATCTGAACCAAATTTGAGTAGTTATAGCTTAGAGTACCTGCTTGAAGCTAAGCCAGGTCAAAAAAAGACAAAGAGTAGACAAGACAGCCAGGTGACAATGTAAAGAATCTGAGAACAAAAGAGGATACCATATGGCAAAGTTTCATACCTAGACCTACTTCACAACAAGCTATGTATTTCAGGCCAATACCACAGGTATGTGTACCAAAATGTATGAAAAAGTTCATTTTCTCCTATCTCCTCGTGACTTCACAACTGATTTGTTTCTGGGTGCTGAGATGACATTTCTCATTGATATATTATTTGAATAACCCCAGTTGTTTTCTTCACAAAATGCTCAATAGTTCTTGCAGAACTGTGTTATGGCTTATCAACAATATGAAAGATGGTTATTCAGAGAAAGTTAAATGAATGATGTGCTCTGACTCTCATTGATGGCTCTCTATCTAAGTGGCCAGTCCTGCCTGCCTGCCTGTCTGTCTGTCTATAGGCCTAAGGGATAGTTTTACCTCTCAGCTTAGTTTAATGAGATAAGTGACACTAAGTGCTGCTGGACAGGACAGGACAGGAGTTGTCAATATGGTGACACCAAAGAGCCGAAGACAGGCCACAAGTTGTACTCCTCACCTCTGTATCAGAAATCCATCACTCCATAACAGCTTTGGTCTGTTGGGTCATCTCCCCACAGGAGGTGGAATGCATTGTTCTGATAACACTTCACTTACACGTGGGAGATTGTTTTCATGGAAATAAGCAGGTGTTTTAACCTGATTATGCTCATGTCAGTGCTGGGGGCCATAGATCAATGGATAATTGAAGGTCACTTGTCCAGAGTGTAGGCCTAGTCTGGCCAGCTTCCTGGACCAGAGGAAAGAGGAGGAGAGGAGTAGACAAGAATGGAGTAGAGAGGAAAGCATAGGAGTGCAGAGGAGAGGCGAGGAGAGGATAGAAAAGGGTAGGCGAGGAAAGGAGAGCAGAGGGTAGGAAAGGAGAGGAGAGTGGAGGAGAGGGTAGGAGAGGAAAGGAGCGGGTAGGAGAGGAAAGGTAAGGAGAGGAGAGTGGAGGAGAGGGTAGGAGAGGAAAGGAGAGGAGAGCGGAGGAGAGGGTAGGAGAAGAAAGGAGAGGAGAGCGGAGCGGAGGAGAGGAGTGGGAGGTCAGACAGGAAGGAAGGACTTCCTTCTCCTGCATGGCTAAAGAGTCCATGTTGTCCATTGCTTGATAATACATAGTATTTATATAGTGCTTTGCTAAAACCCAAAGACACTTAAAGAACAGGAGTCATCATTGAATGTGACAGACCACTTTTTAGGCGTTTATCCCATGCATTTGAGGACCTTGATGTGTTTGTAATCCAATGCATAATGGCATCTAAAATCAGACTGTTTACGTGAAAATGGGTTCTATGATGTAATGTGCATTATTTTGATAAATGCCATAGAAACGGACACACACACATTTATTGCAAGTGACTTCATTTTTTTTGCTTTCAGAACCATTTAGAAAGTTTGGACAAGCGGTTAAACACGTTTTTGTACTACGTGTTTGGAGCGAGAGGTATGTACTTCCTAATGAAGACTGCAAATATGGCTGTTGAAAAACTACAAATATGTTTTTTGAAAAAATAAGTCTGTTCAGACTACAGCGTAGCATCAGCTGATGTATCACTGACATTACAGAGTCCTTCAAGGCTCACCTCATGCAGGAGAGTAGCAGTCTAGATCCAGGACACTGTATGTCATCAGACTGGCCCTTCTGAATACTAGGAATCTCCACAGCGGTGCCTTATCACCTTGTTAAGTAAGCCTATTAGGATTTATACCTGTGTAATTATGGTGTAATAGCCTATGTCATAACTCTAATAGATTAGTAAATACATACACTTATGGAATACTTATAACTTTTGATAAAGACGTAATATGTAACTACCTATCTGCACATAACAGGTACAAGGTAAGTTACGATAGAAGTGCTGCCCTAAAGTTGTGATGGCAATTAGTTTATAGTGATAGCCTCTACTCAGCTCCACAAGATCCATTGGCCAGAAGCTGCAATGGAAAATAAATGCCCACCCCATAGCAGAAAAACAACACCCTTAACTATGAAAATGAAAGCAGTGACAGCTTGCAAAGCAGCTTGTTCATGCCCCATTAGTTCAAGAACATGGTGACATACTCTATTTATATGAACAATTAGTCAACAGTCTTGTTATTCTTTATAGATTTTTCTCATATTCAGTTTATGAACCATTAAGTTCATAGACAAGGACATAGTGAAATTCAATAAACTGATTTGAATGTGTCACGGTCGTGATAATGGACGGACCAAAGCGCAGCGGGCTCTCTATGGTTAGGGCGTGACAGTACCCCCCCCCAAAGGTGCGGACTCCGACCGCAAAAACCTGAACCTAGATGAGGAAGGTTAGGGTGGGCATCTTGCGTCGGTGGCAGCTCCAGTGCGGGACGTAGCCCCTGCTCAGACCACGGATCCGGCCATGGAGCAGGACTGGACGCCGTGCCTGGACGCCGTGCCTGGACTGGGCACCGGCGCAGAGGAAGGCTCCGGCCTTGGAGCGGTATTGGATGCCGTGCCTAGACTGGGCACTGGCGCAGAGGAGGGCTCCGGCCATGGCACTGGCGCAGGAAGCTCCGGGCCGTGGACCGTCACCGGAAGCTCCGGACCGTTGACCGTCACTGGAAGCTCCAGGCCGTTGACCGTCACTGGAAGCTCCGGGGCCGTTGACCGTCACTGGAAGCTCCGGGTCGTTGACCGTCCCTAGAGGCTCCATTTTGTGAACCGTCCCTGGAGGCTCCGTACTGTGAACCGTCCCTGGATGCTCCGTACTGTGAACCGTCCCTGGAGGCTCCGTACTGTGAACCGTCCCTGGAGGCTCCATACTGTGAACCGTCCCTGGAGGCTCCGGACTGTGAACCGTCGCCTCATGTTGGCTAGGTGTATTCTGCACGGCATTCACCCTGAGGAGCGTGTCACCAGTCCGGTGCAACCTGTACCAGCTCCACGCACCAGGCCTCCAGTGCGCCTCCCCAGTCCGGTACGTCCTGTGCCGGCTCCCCGCACTCGCCCTGAAGAGCGTGTCACCAGTCCGGTGCAACCTGTACCAGCTCCACGCACCAGGCCTCCAGTGCGCCTCCGCAGCCCGGTACGTCCTGTGCCGGTTCCTCGCACTCGCCCTGAAGAGCGGAATCCACAGTGTGTAAAGGTCATAGAAATCCTATTAGATTTACTATATTCATTTATTTATATACAGTACCAATCAAAGGTTTGGACACACCTACTCATTCCAGGATTTTGCTTTATTTTTACAATTAGTGAAGACATCAAACTATGAAATAACACATAGGGAATCATGTAGTAACCAAAAAAGTGTGTGTGTGTGTGTGTGTGTGTGTGTGTGTGTGTGTATATATACTGCTCAAAAAAATAAAGGGAGCACTTAAACAACACAATGTAACTCCAAGTCAATCACACTTCTGTGAAATCAAACTGTCCACTTAGGAAGCAACACTGATTGACAATACATTTCACATGCTGTTGTGCAAATGGAATAGACAACAGGTGGAAATTATAGGCAATAAGCAAGACACCCCCAATAAAGGAGTGGTTCTGCAGGTGGTGACCACAGACCACTTTTCAGTTCCTATGCTTCCTGGCTGATGTTTTGGTCACTTTTGAATGATGGCGGTGCTTTCACTCTAGTGGTAGCATGAGACGGAGTCTACAACCCACACAAGTGGCTCAGGCAGTGCAGCTCATCCAGGATGGCACATCAATGCGAGCTGTGGCAAGAAGGTTTGCTGTGTCTGTCAGTGTAGTGTCCAGAGCATGGAGGCGCTACCAGGAGACAGGCCAGTACATCAGGAGATGTGGAGGAGGCCGTAGGAGGGCATCAACCCAGCAGCAGGACCGCTACCTCCACCTTTGTGCAAGGAGGAGCAGGAGGAGCACTGCCAGAGCCCTGCAAAATGACCTCCAGCAGGCCACAAATGTGCATGTGTCTGCTCAAACGGTCAGAAACAGACTCCATGAGGGTGGTATGAGGGCCCGACGTCCACAGGTGGGGGTTGTGCTTACAGCCCAACACCGTGCAGGATGTTTGGCATTTGCCAGAGAACACCAAGATTGGCAAATTCGCCACTGGCGCCCTGTGCTCTTCACAGATGAAAGGTTCACACTGAGCACGTGACAGACGTGACAGTATTAAACTTGTTTAATACTTATTTCCCTCATTAAAATGCAAATCAATTTATAACATTTTTGACATGCGTTTTTCAGGATTTTTTTGTTGTTATTCTGTCTCTCACTGTTCAAATAAACCTACCATTAAAAGTATAGACTGATCATTTCTTTGTCAGTGGGCAAACGTACAAAATCAGCAGGGGATCAAATACTTTTTTCCCTCACTGTATTTCATATTTTTGATTCTTCAAAGTAGCCACCCTTTGCCTTGATGACAGCTTTGCACACTCTTGGCATTCTCTCAACTAGCTTCACCTGGAATGCTTTTCCAACAGTCTTGAAGAAGTTCCCACATATGCTGAGCACTGACTGCTCTAAACCTTTTTCGTTACTACACGATTCCATGTGTGTTATTTAATAGTTTTGTCTTCACTATTATTCTACAATGTAGAAAATAGTACAAATAAAGAAAAACCCTTGAATGAGTCGGTGTCCAAACTTTTGACTGGTACTGTAGATATTTACTGTATTCTAATTCTATAGTTGAGGTCATGTTACACTTTTGCCTTACGGGAAGGGAGGGATGGAGAAAGGGAGGGATGGAGAAAGGAGGGATTGAGAAAGATAAGAGGGATGAGGAGGAGCGCTTGGTCCTATGTCATGTTCCACTCCCTCCTAGTTTTCTCCCTCCCTCTCTCTGTCTCCCACCCCCCATCTCTATCTCAGTCTCTCTCTTACTCCTCTCTCTGTCTCCCGCCCCCCCATCTCTCCCTCTGTCTCCCGCCACCCCATCTCTATCTCCTTCTCTCTCTCACTCCTCTCTCTTTCTCCCGCCCCCCCCCATCTCTATCTCCTTCTCCCGCCCCCCATCTCTATTTCCTTCTCTCTCTCACTCCTCTCCGTCTCCCTCTCTCACTGTGACCTCTGGGCATGGGCCCGTCTGTGGTCTCATATGACATGTTGTGCAGTGGGCCAGAGGCCAAATCATCTCTGATTCCAGGCTAGGTGAAGGACCATACAGACAGACTACTTTCACTGGAAACCCTTCCAGGCAGGCTGCCACTCTTACACAACACAGATTTGACTATTAATATTGATAGAAAGATGATAATGTTATGCAATAATATAAATCCAAATTAAGATCCTATGTATATCTTTTTGATAGTGTGAAATAAAGTTTCAGGTGGGTTTTTTTTGTCGCTTGTATTGTTAGCTTCCGGGCCCCGGCATCTTGCCTATGGATGAGCCCAGTTGAAAAGGCCTGACGAGGAGTTTGTACTGCATTACATGCTTCTAACATATCCTCCAGTTAAACTGTTGGTGTCCATCACTTTTTCATTTGACTTAATGTATATTCTGTATGTTTCACTGCATAAAACTCTCAGTTATCTCACATCACAATCTTATACCCCTATGAAATGGTATGTTTATAAACCAGTGGTCCTAAAGACATACTGTATAGGGATTGTTTCCCAGACACAGATTAAGCCTCGTCCTAGACTAAAAAGTGTGCTCAATTGCGAATCGCCATTGTGTGGGGCAGGGTGGTGTGTGTGCGTGTTACAGGGAAATGGTGCACAACTGTGCGTATGTGTGTGTTTGGTGCGAGACACTGTGACGTTGACGTGGTGTTTTGGTTGCAGCTCATCTGTGCATCGTGGTCGGGAGGCTACCGGCTACAGTGTCAGGGACTCCATGAAGCAGGGGAAGCGGATGTCAGGGTTAGTGGCACGATGGCCGTGTGTGTGTGCTGACTCACCCCCTAATCCTTTGCACCATCCTTCTTTCGTCTCTCAATAACACTTCTGTGGAGCTCTGCTGTCTACTCCTTGACTGGCCAATGAAAACCACTGAAATAGACATGTAGAAATATATGTAGCTAACACACATCCACTATTCACATTTTTAAGCAAGGAACCATGTAGTGTTGTGCCCTTACTACTTATTATAAACGTTATACAATCTATATATTCTTAGAAAAAAAGGGTTCCGAAAGGGTTGTTCAGCTGTCCCCATAGGAGAACCCTTGTCACAGAGCCAAATAACCTTTTTAGGTTCTAGATAGAAACAAAGGTGCTAAGAGTGTAGTTAAGAAATGCAATATGTTGTACCCACTGTGACTATTAAAACCTTCCCTAACCAGAAACCGTGGATGGATGGTGGCATTCGCGCAAAACTGAAAGTCTGATCCACCGCATTTAACCATGGAAAGAGGTCTGGTGATATGGCTGAATTTAAACAGCGTAGTTATTCCCTCCGCAAGGAAATCAAACAAGTGAAATGCCAGTAAACGGACAAGGTGGAGTCGCAATTCAATGGCTCAGACACCAGACGTATGTGGCAGGGTCTACAGGAAATCACAGACTACAAAAACAGCCACGTCACGGACATCACGCTTCCAGGCAAACAAAACACCTTCTTTGCCCGCTTTGAGGATAATACTGTCGCGGCCACTGTCGCGGCTCGCTAACAAAGACAGCGTCCACCCCTCTCCTTCTCAGTGGCTGACGTGAGGAAAACATTTTAACTCGTTAACCCTCGCAAGGCTGCTGGCCCGGACGGCATCCCTAGCCGCGTCCTCAGAGCATGCACAGACCAGCTGGCTGGTGTGTTTAGGGACATATTCAAATCGCTCCCTATCGCAGTCTGTTGTCCCCACATGCTTCAAGATGGCTACCATTGTTCCTGTACCCAGGAAGGCAAAGATAACTGAACTAAATTACTATCACCCCGTAGCACTTACTTCTGTCATCATGAAGTGCTTTGAGAGGCTAGTCAAGGATCATATCACCGCCACCTTACCGGCCACCCTAGACCCACTTCAGTTTGCATACCGCCCCAACAGGTCCACAGATGACGCATATCGCCATCACACTGCTCACTGCCCTATCCCATCTGGACAAAAAGAATACCTATGTAAGAATACTGTTCATTGACTACAGCTCAGCATTCAACACCATAGTACCCTCCAAGCTCATCATCAAGCTGGAGGCCCTAGGTCTCAACCTCGCTCTGTGCAACTGGGTCCTTGACTTTGACGGGCCGCCCCCAGGCGGTGAAGGTAGAAAACATCATCTCCACTTCGCTGACCCTCAACACTGGGGCCCAACAAGAGTGTGTGCTCAGCCCTCTGCTGTACTACCTGTTCACCCATGACTGTGTGGCCATGCACGCCTCCAACTCAATCATCAAGTTTGCAGACGACACAACAGTAGTGTGCCTGATCACCAACGCCAACAAAACAAAGGACATGATCGTGGACTTCAGGAAACAGCAGAGGGAGCACCCCCCTATCCACATCGAAGGGACAGCAGTGGAGAAGGTGGAAAGTTTTACGTTCCTGGGCGTACACATCACAGACAAACTTAAATGGTCCACCCACACAGACAGTGTGGTGAAGAAGGCGCAACAGCGCCTCTGCAACCTCAGGAGGCTGAAGAAATTTTGCTTGTCACCCAAAACCCTGACAAACTTTTACAATTGCACAATCGAGAGCATCCTGTCGGGCTGTATGACAGCCTGGTGCGGCAACTGCACCGCCCACAACCGCAAAGCTCTCCAGAGGGTGGTGATGTCTGCACAACGCATCACCGGGGGCTAATTGATCACTAGTCACTTTAAACAATGCCACTTTAAATAATGACACTTTAATAATGTTTTCATATCTTACATTACTCATATCACATGTATATCACATGTATATACTGTATTTTAAACCATCTACTGCACCTTGCCTATGCTGCTCTGCCATCGCTCATCCATATACTTACATGTACATACTCATTCACCCCTTTAGATTTGTGTGTATTAGGCAGTTGTTGGGGAATAGTTAGTGCAGTAATATCTAACAAGTAATCTATCGGAACTAGAAGCACAAGCATTTCTGCTAACCATGTGTATGTGACCAATAAAATTTGATTTGATGTCGTCTGCACTCACATATAAAGCGTCATATATACGAGTTCAATATGAGTTGAAACTATGGAGCTTGTATGAACCAGTTCTCCATGACTCAAGTAAATTATGTCGAATCGAAGCCCTTTCTGTTTAGCCTCGTACAACCAGCCTGATCTCGGGAGCTCACATAAATAATTCGCTACACGGACACAGTACAGCAAATCATTTATTTAAGCTCCCGGTATCAGCCGGTTCTGGAGTGGCGCCTGACACAGCGGTTTCCACCATCAACAAAACACCAAATTATGACATTTCCAAAAGTGTGCAAATCTGTCATCAAGGCAAGGGTGGCTATTTGAAGAATCTCAAATATATTTTGATTTGTTTAACCATTTTTTGGGTTATTACATCATTTTATATGTGTTATGTCATAGTTTTGATGTCTTCACTATTATTATACAATGTAGAAAACAGAAAAAAATAAAGAAAAACCCTTGAATGAGTAGGTGTTCTAAAACCTTTGCCCGGTAGTGTATGCCAGGGCCAACCAAGTGGCGCAGCGGTCTAAGGCACTGCATCACATTTTTTACATTTACATTTTAGTCATTTAGCAGACGCTCTTATCCAGAGCGACTTACAGTAGTGAATGCATACATTTCATACATTTTTTTTCTGTGCTGGCCCCCCGTGGGAATCGAACCCACAACCCTGGTGTTGCAAACACCATGCTCTACCAACTGAGCTACAGGGAATGTTGCGGAATCACTACAGCCTGGGGTTCGATCCCCAGTTGTGTCACAACCGGCCGTGACCGGTAGTCCCATAGGGCGGTGCACAATTGGCCCAGCATGGTCCGGGTTAGGAGAGGGTTTGGCCGGGAGGGCTTTACTTGGCTCATCGAGCTCTAGTCTGCAGGCTGTCTTCGGTCGTCAGTTGAGTGGTGTTTCCTCCGACACATTGGTGCAGCTGGCGTCCAGGTTAACGAGCGGGTGTTAAGAAGCGCGGCTTGGCGGGTCATGTTTCGGAGGAAGCATGACTCGACATTCGCCTCTCCCGAGCCCGTTGGGGAGTTGCACTGATGAGACAAAATCGTAGTCACGAATTTGGGGAGAAAAAGGGGGTAAAAATTCCAAAACAATATATACAGTATCAGTCAAAGGTTTGGACACACCTACTCATTCAAGGGTTTTTCTTTATTTTTACTATTTTCTACATTGTAGAATAATAGTGAAGACATTAAAACTATGAAATAACTCATGTGGAATAATGTAGTAACAAAAAACAAATCAAAATATATTTTATATTTGAGATTCCTCTCGAAGCCACCCTTTGCCTTGATGACAGCTTTGCAGACTCTTGGCATTCTCTCAACCAGCTTCATGAGGAATGCTTTTCCAACAGTCTTGAAAGAGTACCCACATATGCTGAGCAATTGTTGGCTGCTTTTCCTTCACTCTGCGGTCCAACTCATGCCAAGCCATCTCAATTGGGTTGAGGTCGGGTGATTGTGGAGGCCAGGTCATCTGATGCAGCCCTCCATCATTTACATTTACATTTTTTACATTTTAGTCATTTAGCAGACGCTCTTATCCAGAGCGACTTACAGTGGTGAATGCATACATTTCATACATTTTTTTTGTTTTGTTTTGTAGTGGCCCCCCGTGGGAATCGAACCCACAACCCTGGCGTTGCACACACCATGCTCGCGTTGCAAACACCATGCTCTACCAACTGAGCCACTTCTTGGTCAAATAGCCCTTACACAGCTTAAAAGGTGTGTTTGGTCATTGTCCTGTTGAAAAACAAATATTAGTCCAACTAAGCGCAAACCAGATGGGATGGTGTATATTCTGCAGAATGCTGTGGTAGCCATTCTGGTTAAGTGGGCTTTGAATTCTAAATAAATCACAGATGGTGTCACCAGTAAAGCACCATCACACCTCCTCCTCCATGCTTCATGGTGAGAACCACACATGCGGAGATCATCCGTTCTCTTACTCTGCGTCTCACAAAGACCAGGCGGTTGGAACCAAAAACTTCAAATTTGGACTGATCAGACCAAAGGACAGATTTCCACCGGTCTAATGTCCATTGCTCGTGTTTCTTGGCCCATGCAAGTCTCTTCTTATTATTGGTGTCCTTTTAGTAGTGGTTTCTTTGCAGCAATTTGACCATGAAGGCCTGATTCACACAGTCTCCTCTGAAAAGTTGATGTTGAGATGTGTCTGTTACTAGACCTCTGTGAAGAATTTATTTGGGCTGCAATTTCTGAGGCCGGTAACTCTAATGAACTTAACCTCTGTGACAGAGGTAACTCGGTCTTTCTTTCCTGTGGCAGCCCTCATGAGACTCAGTTTTTTCATAGCGCTTGATGGTTTTTGCGAATGCACTTGGAAGAAACTTTAAAAGTTCTTGAAATTTTCCGGTATGACTGATCAGGTCTTAAAGTAATGATGGGCTGTCATTTCTCTTTGCTTATTTGAGCTGTTCTTGGCATAATATGGACTTGGTCTTTTACCAAATAGAGCTATCTTCTGTATACCACCCCTACCTTGTCACAACACAACTGATTGGCTGAAACTCATTAAGAAGGAAAGAAATTCCACAAATTAACTTTTAACAAGGCACACCTGTTAACTGAAATGCATTCCAGGTGACTACCTCATGAAGCTGGTTGAGAGAATGCCAAGAGTGTGCAAAGCCGTCATTAAGGCAAAGGGTGGCTACTTTGAAATATATTTTGATTTGTTATACACTTTTTGGTTACTACATAATTTCATATGTGTTATTTCAAAGTTTTGACGTCTTCACTATTATTTTACAATGTAGAAAAAAGTAAAAATAAAAAATAAACACTTGAATGAGTACAGTTGAAGTCGGAAGTTAACATACACATTAGCCAAAAACATTTAAACTCAGTTTTTCACAATTCCTGACATTTAATCCTAGTAATAATTCCCTGTCTTAGGTCAGTTAGGATCACCACTTTATTTTAAGAATGTGAAATATTAGAATAATGGTAGAGAGAAGGATTTATTTCAGCTTTTATTTCTTTCATCACATTCCCAGTTTGTCAGAACTTTACATACACTCAATTAGTATTTGGTAGCATTGCCTTTTAAAATTGTTTAACTTGGGTCAAACGTTTCGGGTAGCCTTCCACAAGCTTCCCACAATAAGTTGGGTGAATTTTGGCCCATTCCTCCTGACAGAGCTGGTGTAACAGAGTCAGGTTTGTAGGCCTCCTTGCTCGCACACACTTTTTCAGTTCTGCCCACAAATGTTCTATAGGTTTGAGGTCAGGGCTTTGTGATGGCCACTCCAATATCTTGACTTTGTTGTCCTTAAGCCATTTTGCCACAACTTTAGAAGTATGCTTGGGGTCATTGTCCATTTGGAAGACACATTTGCAACCACGCTTTAACTTCTTGACTGATGTCTTGAGATGTTGCTTCAATATATCCACATAATTTTCCTCCCTCATGATGCCATCTATTTTGTGAAGTGCACCAGTCCCTCCTGCAGCAAAGCACCCCACAACATAATGCTGCCACCCCCGTGCTTCACGGTTGGGATGGTGTTCTTTGGCTTGCAAGCCTCCCCCTTTTTCCTCCAAATGTAACGATGGTCATTATGTCCAAACAGTCCTATTTTTGTTTCATCAGACCAGAGTACAATCTTTGTCCCCATGTGCAGTTGCAAACCGTAGTCTGGCTTTTTTTATGGCGGTTTTGGAGTGGTGACTTCTTCCTTGCTGAGCAGCCTTTCAGGTTATGTCGATATAGGACTCGTTTTACTGTGGATATAGATACTTTTGTACCTGTTTCCTCCAGCATCTTCACAAGGCCCTTTGCTGTTCTGGGATTGATTTGCACTTTTGGCAATAAGGAAGATCATCTCTAGGAGACAGAACACGTCTCCTTCCTGAGCGGTATAATGGCTGCGTGGTCCCATGGTGTATATACTTGCATACTATTGTTTGTACAGATGAACGTGGTACCTTCAGGCATTTGGATATTGCTCTCAAGGATGAACCAGACTTGTGGAAGTCTACAATTATTTTCTGAGGTCTTGGCTTATTTATTTTTCCCATGAAGTCAAGCAAAGAGGCACTGAGTTTGAAATACATCCACAGGTACACCTCCAATTGACTCAAATTATGTCTATTATCCTATCAGAAGCTTCTAAAGCCATGACATCATTTTCTGGAATTTTCCAAGCTGTTTAAAGGCATAGTTAACTTAGTGTATGTAAACTTCTGACCCACTGGAATTGTGATACAGTGAGTTATAAGTGAAATAATCTGTCCGTAAACAATTGTTTGAAAAATTACACAAAGTAGATGTCCTAACCGACTTTAAAAAGCTATAGTTTGTTAACAAGAAATTTGTGGAGTGGTTGTAAAAGGAGATTTAATAACTCCAACCTAAGTGTATGTACATTTCCGACTTCAACTGTAGCTGTGTCCAAACTTTTGACTGGTACTGTACATTTTTTTACATTTTAATTGTTGGACATAAAAGACTAAAAACACCAGGAAATCAGCTCCAGTTTATTTACATTTTGGACATCTGTACCCAAGTATTCCCAAGTAAACAAGGTTTGAAATTAGTATCTTTAGTGAAATATTAAATCTGTTAGGGATTCTTGCTGTCAATTTTCAGTCTACAATTGATCTGTAATTATGTTCCTGACGCCCGACCATGCACTCAAGAAAAATAATTGTCCCACAGCTAAATCTATATAGTTGACGATCCCTGATCTATGCCAAGGCGCATTGAAACTGTTCTGCCGGCTCGTAGTGGCCCAACGCCCTATTAAGACACTATGGTAGTGTTTCCTTTAGTTTGGCAGTTACTTGTACATGCTCATGCTGCTACTGTACCTCATCCAACTTCTAAGGGAATGAGTTGTATGATATGATGGTCAGTTAGTGTCCATGAATTACTTCAGCATGACCCCGCCCCATCCCATGGCTGCCCCCGCATCCCCCCGTCATCTGCCCCTCTCTCTTCCCCTAGTTTGAAAACATTGCATCTGAATGTGATAACATAAAGCAACATACACAAGAATACAGCTGTGTAATTTATGACACAGGAATGGACACACAATACAAGAATGTAACGTCAGAGATCCTGTCATAAGTTAATTCAAATAATACATGTTTAATGTTTATTGCTGCACTAAAACATTGAAATTAGATTATGGCCAAATGTTTTGTATATAAGAATTCTTAAAACCTCTTTGGGCTAGACGTGCCGTTAGCGGCACACCTTGACAACATCCGGTGAAATTGCAGAGTGCGAAATTCAAAATACAAAAATTGTAATATTAAACATTCATGAAAATACAAGTGTCTTACATTGTTTAAAAGCTTAACTTCTTGTTAATCCAGCCGCTTTGTCAGATTTCAAAAAGGCTTTTCGGCGAAAGCATACCATGTGATTATCTGAGGACAGCACCCCGCGTACAAAAGCATTAAAAACATTTTCCAAACCAGCAGAGTTGTCACGAAAGTCAGAAATAGTGATAAAATAAATCACTTACCTTTGAAGATCTTCCTCTGTTTGCAATCCCAAGGGTCCCAGCTACATAACAAATGGTAGTTTTGTTCGATAAAGTCCTTCTTTATATCCCAAAAAAGTCAGTTTAGTTGGCACGCTTGATTCAGTAATCCACCTGTTCCCCTCGTTCAAAATGCATACAAAGGAATCCCAAAAGTTACCAATACACTTTGTCCAAACAAGTCAAACAACATTTCTAATCAATCCTCAGGTACCCTAATATGTAAATAAACTATAAAATTTAAGACAGAGAATAGTGCGTTCAATACCGGAGATAAATAACGAAGTGCGTGCCCTCAACCACGCACGCCACAACACTACAGTCAAAATGAGAGCCACGACAAAACGACAAATTCTAGCAAATTTTTTTTTTTAAACAAGGCTGAAACCCTTTCTAAAGACTGTTGACATCTAGTGGAAGCCATAGACACTGCAATCTGGGAGGTATTCCTTTGAATCTCCCATAAACAAGGATTTGAATGGGCTGTGACATCGAAAAAAATACATTTCCGGATGGATTCTCCTCTTGTTTTTGCCTGCCATATCAGTTCTGTTATACTCACAGACATTATTTTAACAGTTTTAGAAACTTCAGAGTGTTTTCTATCCAATACTACCAATTATATGCATATCCTAGCTTCTGGGCCTGAGTAACAGGCAGTTTACTTTGGGCACCTCAGTCATCCGAACCTCCGAATACTGCCCCCTAGCCCGAAGAAGTTTTAAGTACCTTTGTAAGTAACAGGGTCAAAGTGACAGATACATGAAAGGAAAGTTGATCCAGTGCTGGCCATATGACCGCTCACCTATAGGCTCTTCTATACACTCTCCACAGGTAGCCAAGGTGCTGTGGTGGTACTACTTCTCCAAGCTGATTGAGTTCCTCGACACCATGTTCTTTGTGCTGCGGAAGAAGAACAGCCATATCACCTTCCTGCACGTGTATCACCACGCCTCCATGTTCAACATCTGGTGGAGTGTTCTCAACTGGATCCCCTGTGGACAGAGTAGGTTACAACCACTTTCGCCAACATCACTGTTAGAACAATGTATCCTTCAAAGGACTCAACTGATCCTAGAGCGAATCAGAATTGGGCTGGCTGTGTGCGTGGTTAAGGAACATCGGCTGCGTTTACACAGGCTGCCCAATTCTAATATTTTTTCACTAATTGGTCTTTTGTCTGATCAGCTCTGAAAAAGATGTGATTGGTCAAAAGACCAGTTAGTGAAAAAAAGATCAGAATTGGGCTGCCTGACCAAACACAGTCTTAGAGGTTAATGTAAGGGTCAGATTAAAGCTGAGGTTGATGTTCTTCCTGAGGATAAGTTCTAATGCCTACTCTTCAATGCTGGAGCCCAACAAGGGTAGTTCATATTCTGCTGATTATGCCACCGGTTGGCATTCATTGGGATTACTCATGTACTGAGCCACAGTCATAAAATCTGATTTTAAACCTTATGCCTAAATCGGGGTGGCAGGTAGCCTACTGGTTAGAGCATTAGGACAATAACCGAAAGGTTGCTAGATCGAATCCCCGAGCTGACAAGGTAAAAATATGTCGTTCTGCACCTGAACAAGGCAGTTAACCCACTGTTCCTAGGCCGTCATTGTAAATAAGAATTTGTTCTTAACTGACTTGCCAGGTTAAAAAAAATATATAAAAACCCAAATCTTACATTTTTGTTTTCATTATGCTATATAGCCAAATTTGACTGTGATTATGCCAATGTTCTTCAAGCAAGTTAAATAGCCCAAAACAACCCGATCATGTCCCTCCCTGCTTCAAGTAATTTGCAAATTCTGGTTTATTCCTTTTCTCACATTTTGTTGCCTTTGTGACAGACCAAACTGAAGAACTTCAATGAAAGGGTTGGTCAAATATCGCCAATATCTTCTTTCAAGGTTTGTTTGGGCCAACTCTGAACAGTTTCATCCATGTGTGTATGTACTCCTATTACGGCCTGTCCACAATACCCTCCATGCAGAAATACCTCTGGTGGAAGCACTACCTGACTCAGGCTCAGCTGGTGAGTGCACTGGTCCTCTCTAGTTCACTTTTGTGTCTGAACGATAATGACGCCCCTCTTTCAGCATCCACATGGACGTAAAAAAAAATATATATCCTGTCAACAAGCAGCACAACCCAAATTGGCAGTGAATATGCAGGATGCAAGAACCCTTTAACTCTCATTAAGGGAGCTACCCTTCTAATTTCTAGTTTAGAAACCCCTGTTCTAGACTAAGATAAATGCTTTTTAGTGTCTTCATTAACCAACAACATGGGATGATAAGATCCAAGCATGTTAGAGGAATGATAACTCTTTACTTTCCCTCTGCCTCAGGTCCAGTTTCTACTGTCCATCATACACACCCTGGGTGCAGTCATCGTCCCCTGTGGTTTTCCCAGTTAGATGCCTCCTCTTCCAGGTCTCCTACATGGCCACCCTCGTCATCCTATTTGTCAACTTCTACATTCAGGTACAATAATGACTGGGGCCAACTTCACATGGCCAGTGGATTTAAACAGGGTCATGTTACAAGAAAAATGCTTTACAATGTTTTGCAACAGAAAGTGTTATTGGAAAAGTCCAGGTAGTCCCTCCCTGTTTCAGTCCATTTGATGCCTAACAAACACAACCATGGTCTTTGTTACATTAGGGCTTTATTTAAAGGCTGAATGTTTGCTGGTTTTTCAATGGTTCGACGTTGACTGAAGTCCAAATGCTTTGATCCTAGACCTACAGAAAGACGGCCCAGCGAAGACGATAAGCTTACTTTTGAGCAGAGCCACATCAAGTCCAGTCATCCAAATGGCCACTCCACCTCGACCAATGGCACCAGCCTCAAGAAGAGGCAGTAGTCGTCGGACCCGGATGGGAAGATCAAGACAGACTCCAACCACTACCAGAATCTATTTATGCTGTGACACTGCTATAAAGCTCAAACTCAGCATTTTTTTATAGAATACTTTGTACTTCCTTTTTGTATTAAATCCTTGTTTTGGTTTCCTTGTAGCTTGACACTGAACGTGTAACAGTACTGTACACAATGCTCATTTCCATTGCACTTCCACGTGTTCATATGTAAGTGTGAAAGCTCCCTCAATTCCTATATTGTCATCTTAAGTTCAAAGGGCAATTTCCACAATACTTTGTATATGCACCCTGGCACTTTTCTTAATTCCATATTTCTTCTAAAGGAAGTTGAAATTAAACAAGTTGATATCCACACCTTATTGGATTTGCAGAACAAATTGTATTTCTGTAAACTTAAGTTTACATAACATTTTTAACAGAACGGCATGGACAAAATTGCCAAACCTGAGCTAGTACTTGGTTGCATGTGGAACCCCGTTTGGGTCTTTGCATGTCATAAAAGATACACATCAAAAGGGGTGCCCTCCAACTGCTGTTTTCAGCTCTCTCCATATTTTTTTTTATTTAACCAGGAAGGGCTCATTGAGATTTGAAAAATATTTTTCAAGAGCATCCTGGCCAAGATGGGCAGCACCAAGTCATTACACAATTACAGACAAACATGAAAAACTACAGGTAATCTAGTAAAAAAAAAAATTCACAAGAGTATAACAAAATTATAAAACAGATCATTAAAAACAATGACAGGTCAGGGAATCAGCTTGAAAATCCTTCAATGGTTTAAACACCAATCATGACAAGTTCTTCCAGATTAAAAGTATTTCAGGCGTTCCAAGCAGATGGCGCAGAGTACATAAATGAATTTGGTAAAAGGGCTTTTCAGACATTTGGAACATTTAGCAGGATAAAGTCCTGCGAAAGAAGAGAGTACCCACCACATTTCTGAACAATAAAAATGCCCAAATAAAATAGTAAACCCAAAATGGCTTTGTAAATAAAAGTATACCAGTGACTGAGCATACGATTAACTAGAGAAGACCAGCCAACCCTTGTATAAAGTGCAGTGGTGCGTAAGGGTTTTGCAGTTTAAAATAAATCTCAACGCTCCATGGTAAAGGGTGTCAATTGATCTCAAACACTGAGCGGAAGCATTCATATATAAAATATCCCCATAGTCTAGTAAAGGCATAAATATAGCTGATACTAGCCTCCTGGCTTCAAAAGAAAAACAGGCCTTATTCCTAAAATAAAATTCCAACTTCAGCTTCAATTTTTTTGTAAGTTGTTGAATATGCAATTTAAAAAGAGGCAGTCATCAATTAAAATTCCAAGATATAAATATGAGGTTACAGTCTCAATCTCATTACCCTGACAGGTAGTAATACGTGAAAGGTTCAGAGGTCCATCTCTTGCTTTAGAAAACACCATTAGTTTAGTCAGTATTAAGGATAAGCTTTAACTGACAAGGTATGTTGAACAGTATAAAAAGCAGTTTGCAAGTTCTTGAAAGCTTTTGTGAGAGACGAGGCACAACAAATGAAAGTATCAGCATAAAAGTGAAGTTGCACATTTTGAAAATTTGTCAAAATTATTTATAGAAATAGTGAAGTGGGAACCAAGTACAGAGCCCTGGGGCACACCATTAGACAGACATGAGCCCATCAAATTGAGTGCACTGAGTTCTATCAGACAGTTAGCAAACCATGCAACTGCATGCTCCGAAAGACCTACGTCTCTGCCTCAGTATAACATGATCAACTATATCAAAAGCCTTAGAGAGATCAATAAAAAGTGAGACACAGTGCTGTTTTTGTCAAGGGCTCCAGTGATATCATTTAAAACCTTAATGGCTGCTGTAATTGTGCTATGCTTCTTCCTGGAGGCCGATTGGTACATTGATAAATTATAGTACATAAAAACTATTAGCTGTTCACTAACAAGCATTTCAAGTATTTTCACCAGGGGTGACAGCTTTGAGATTGGCCTATAATTATTTAAGAGTTGGATCTCCCCCTTTTAAAAGTGGTAGGGCAAATGCTGATTTCCAGATCTTTGGAATTTCATTACATTCCAAGGTTAGATTGAACAAATACGTAAGTGGTAAAGCTATGAAATCAGATGCCGGTTTTAAAAAGCTGGGATCAAGAAGATCAGGACCTGCAGGCTTTCTCTGATCTAAGGATTTCAGGGCTTTATGTACCTCCTGCACTGAGAATAGCAAAAAGCAAAACGTTTTACCAACTCTCACTGGTTCATCCACACAGGCTTGTACAGAGACAGGGGATACTGAATCAAGCAGCCTACCAGATGATACAAAGTGCTCATTGAAACAATTCAGCATTTAAGTTGCCATATACAGCAACAGAGTCCTTCAATACACATGACGGTAATTCATTAACATTACTGTTACCAGACCGACTTAATAGCCTTCCAAAACTTTAGGGTCATTCAGGTTATCAGTGGTAACAGACATAAAATATTCAGACTTGGCCTTCCTGAGAAGAAAATAACACTTGTTTCGTAGCTGCTTAAAAAGAAGCCAATCAGAACATGATTTCCTTGCTTTAGCCCTATGTTTGTGAATAATACAAGACAGCTCAGAAGAAAACCATGGATAATCCTGCCTTTTAACTCAGAACCTGTGGAATGGGGCATGTTTGTTTACTATGTGGAAAAAAAACATGAAAATAACTTCCAGGCAGTTTCTACTTCAGGAATAAGCTCAATCTTTCTCCAGTCAAAATAAAACAAATCATGAAAGAAAGCCTGCTCATTAAAACTCAAAAAAATTATCTTACGAATAAAGTGTGGGTTTGTTTTAGGAACCTTAGCAACAGCAACAACTGCACAATGGTCACTTAAATCATTACAAAAAACACCAACCGCAGAATATTTATGTGGAACATTTGTCAATATCAAATCAATCTGGGTAGATTTCTCTGGGTATTTGAGATTAAGGCGGTTGGGTGAGATAATCAACTGGGTAAGAATTACAATGCATTTTAAAATCAGACACCGGGTTTAACCAACACCAGTTGAGCTCACCTATCAAGACCATTTCACTGTAAACACTTTAGACATAAGGTGCATCAGAGAAGAAAAAGCATGCAGGAGGTGGGTCTATAACAGACCTTTTGAAACCTCAACATTCAAAACAAGAAATTCTAACGGTTTACAAATTGTTTCAGACTTTGGCACACTTACAAGCAATTTAGTCTTTACATATATAGCCGCACCTCCACCTTAACTCGATCAGTGTGAACATTTCAAATATCCTTATCAAGAACAGACTTGCTGAGCCAGGTTTCAGAAAACACAATTACATCAGCATCTGTTGATTTAGCCCAAATCCTAACCCCATCATTTTGACAACCGGCTGCGTACATTTAAATGAAAATGACCAAAATCAGATCTAGATTTAAAATCAGAGGGGGTTTGGAGACATTGCACGTTACCTGATATCAACAAACTAGGCACCTCTGTAATAACCTTGCACGGCTTCTCTTTTTTAAGAGACCTACTGCAAGTGAATTCTACGAGTTTCCAGACAATACAAAACAGTAATTTAAAACCATTAGACTTTGGTTGTGACAAGTTCGTACTAGTCACATCATGCCACAAATGCATCGGCACTTGGACAAGTGGACCGTGTGAAAAAGAGCGAGTTCCCGCAGACAAAATGTCTAACGGAGGGGAGAGCACATTGTCAGATGTACTCACCCAGCGACAATATTTTCTCCATAGTTCAGTAAAGTCAGTGCACAAAGTAATACCACGAAAATTGTCATTTTCTCTGAGCGACGTAAGAAATTGTGACCAATGAAAGGTAAGGAGGGACTGTGTGCATGTATCCGTCTGTATGTGAGTGGGTTAGGGGTTGTGGAGCTGCCTCTGACAGCCAGGCGGAGAGCGAAGAGGAGCAGCTTGGACGAGACACTCCGCTAATGGAAATCTGAGGATAGAACCCAGGCCAGCCAGAGGGGGTTACTTTGGTAAACGTCAAGTAAACAAGTGCAAATAGCGAAAAATGAATGTAAAAAAAAAAAGTGTATCTGAGTTGAAGGAGACCCGCGAGCTTTATAACAGTAAAACTAAATCGTTTGCACAACACAAGGAAATTGTAGATTTGCTCCACCATAAACTAATAGGTTATTAGTAGGTTAAAAATCTACTAGTCACAGACAAACAACATGACATGCTGCCATCATGGATTTTATGGATAGGAATCTGGGTCCGGTTTCCCGTTTGCATCTTAAGGCTCAAGTCGTTAGAACCATCAATTCTATAATGAACTTAACCTGAAGATGCTTTTGGGAAACCGTGTCCTGGACTCGTCACTGGCCACTCCAGAACAGTCCAGTGTTTCTTCTTGAACCATTCAGTGGGCTTTTTGTGCGTGTTTTAGGTTGTTGTCCTGCTCAAAGAGTGTTTTTTGACACTTGGTTGAACTCAAACTGGAGATTTCACGAGGTCTTGCACACATTTACGGACCCCAGCTCCAAAGCAACCTCACAGCATTATCAAACCTCGTTCTAATAAATTGTAAGAACGGTGTTCTTTTCTTCAAACACTTTATTTGGTTGATGGTAAACATAGGAAGACCACACTGCTGATGGAGACAAGAAAGCCTGCTTTAACTACACAAAAACTACTAAACACTTCAATGTTCTGTGGACCAAAGAAACAAAATGAGTTCTATGGCAATGCATATCAGTGCTGTTAACTGACGACCAAATTAATTATTCAATGAAAAGAACACCCTCCATACAATCAAAGATGGGGTTTGAGAATGCTGCAGGGTTACTTTGCTTTTGGTACTGGGGGCCAAATTTGCACAAGGCATCATGAAATCAGCAGATTAGGTGTTAGAGTCCAATGTTCAACCCAGTAGCCAAAAACTGGGTCTCCGTTAATGGTTGTGGATCTTCCAGCAGGACAACAACCCCAAACACACAAAACGCACCCAGGAATGGAAAAGAGATGCTTGACTGTTGTGAAGTGGCCAGTGACAAGTCCAGATCTGAATCACATCCAAAACCTACGCGAGATCTGAAAACAGCAGTTGGTGGAGGGCACCCCTCAAACACTGACAAATTAGAGCCATTTGCTGCTGAAAAGTGGGCCAAATTGTCAGTAGAAAAGGTGCAGCAAGCTTATTGATAGCTACAAGAAGCATTTGTCTGCCGTTATCTTGGCCAAAGACTGTGCAATCAAGTACTAGCTCCGGAGTGGCAATCATTTTGTCCAGGCCATTTGCCTGTATCTTCTAAACACTTTTTTTTATATGAACAAGTTCACAAAAATAAAATTGTTTCTGGAATGTTAAATCCAATATCACTGGGTTGAACATTGCAAAAGTTATTAACTTATTTTACAGGGAATTATTTAATAAAAGTGCAAGGGTGCCAATATATTTGGCCACAACTATGCCTTTATTGAATATAACCTCCGGTATGTACTCACCAAAAATATCCCTCCAGAGCATTCACTCAAATCATTGTTAAACTAAAGATGCCTTAGAAACACTGCTAAACAGACCTGATATATCCCACTGTATTTGAAAGCAAGTTTATGGGTGCAAAACATAGTAAACATTTTACTGGTTCTTTAGAAAAACTATATTTTACAGGCTTTCCTGATGACTTTCGTAGACTTCATACATTGCATTTCTCAATCAATCACTGAATGTCTGAGTGGCTATCGACAAACATGACTAAAGTTATAAAAAAAATAAACACGCATGGTCTGCCTTGCTCTCTGATGTCTAACCAAGTCCCTGAAATTCATCAGCCTATTATTATTATCCTTTAGCTATTCATGTATTGGCTCTCATTGAGTGTATTTTGAACAATGGCAGAACAAAAATGAGCAAGGTAGGTCATTGCCTGTGTGAGAACTTTGGTCACGGTCTATCAGCCATTACACGTCTGTACGACGTCACTCATGGTTCAATGTCAGTATAAAGGTCCAAAGTGGTGTTGGTTTCATCAGGAACTGGAGAGTCTTAGCTTCTAGTTCTTTTGTCACCAGTTTTCTACTCTGGAGGTTCCTGGGGAGAGGAAGAAAGAAGTCATCTTTATTGTAATCTTAAAGAGATCGTTCACTTTTTTGAAGTCTATTTTCAACTTGCATATGATATTGAAGTTCCATCAAAACAATAAGATAATTGGCTGGTTATTTAGCCACATCCAGAATCTCCCAACTTCAAAAAGTGACCTATCCCTTTACACCAACGTAATCCCATGTTGAATATTGTTACAGGCATCCTGCCAGACCAAGAAATCCAAAACAGCCATATTCTACACTGACTGTGCTCAGGCTGGGAATATTGTCTTTGATACTCTAGGAGTCAGGTGGGTTACGGATTGCTGCTGCTGGCTCAGTTCTGCTTGGTTCAGTGTGGGCTGTAGCTCATCCTGGGGGAGCCCGAGTACATCCGAAGTCCACTAACACAGTAACTCTGTGACCATGACATCACAACCAAGAGCACGGCTACAGAGATGACGGGTTCTCCTGCTTCACCCTGGCTAGATTTGCAGTGTACATAGTGTTTTTACACGTTTTCACAGACATCGTCCCAAAAAAACAATAAGATGGTTGACCCGTGTCCGCGTTTATAGGTTATAATACAATATCTCATTTGCCATTTGAAAATACAAGAATGATGTCCAAGGGCAGGGCGGACAGACTATTCCACGGGACGTGCCATGTGATGCATGGTATACATTGTGTGGGTCAGAAGTGTACCGGTGGTGCTGCAGCCTCCTCCCTCTGTGACATGCTGCTCCTCCAGCCGTCTCCGGGCTCTCCTAGTGACTCTAACCTGGAAGGACATGGGAGAGCATGACTTTCAATCTGACACGGCTATTATTATTATTATTATTATTATTATTATTATTATTAGATACATGTGATGTGATATGTACTATATCCCTGCATTGAGGTTAGGTCAGTTGGCCGTTTAGTGCTTGCTTACTTCTGCTGCTGCTGGTCACAGAACGACCGCACGGACTGAGACTCGCTCTGCCAAAAGTTCTGAAAAACGAAAGGAGTTAACAAAACAATGTGAACCCTTTGAATCATTTTGAACAAAACCCTAACTACTAGGAGTGGGCCAGCAAGCATTATGTGGAAGCAAGAGTGAACCCTAGTGGAAGAAAGGAGGTACTGTCAACTGGTTCTTGTGCAGTTTGCCTGCCCTTCTTTCCAAGTCATCTTCGTAGCAGTGCATACATCAGCCACAAATGATCTCATTATGAACATAAGGCAGCCTGGGTCGTGTTCATTTGGCACCGGAAGGCAGAAAACAGAAGTTGAACCACCTGTCCATAAGACATGTAATTCTGTTACAAATCTGTTCCTTTGCTTGCCCTAACAAACACACGGCCCAGGTTTAAGTAATGGTAACATCAAATTAAGTAACGCGTTTCAATGAGGACGGTGTGCTAGCCGGAGAGACAGAATACAGACCACAGTTTCCCACTCGATCTCTTTGAGCGAGATGCAGTCATTCTCCAGACGGCCCAGCTCCTGGACTACGGTGGCCTGGAAGCGCTCCAGGTGGACCAGCCTGCACAAACAGGAAGAATGTCACTGTAAACCACATCCTCAACCAACCTCTGCGGAACCTTCCAACAATCATAAGAATGGGTGGCATTTCCAATCACTGTGTATAAACTTCACCCATGGATGAGGCGAGTTCCCAAGTGGAAAGTGACTTGAGTCATCTAAATGAATACATCAATTATCAATGAATCCATTATTATTTAAGACTGGTCCAGGTGATGGTTTTTACCTGCTGTCGTGGACAGCACCCAGGAGAGAGGTGACGTTTTTCTGACAGTCCATCAGAGACTGCAGGGAGCGGGCTTCAATCTTCTTGTATCTGGACTGTAGGAACAATAGGAAAGGGGGATTAGTCAACTGAAACATGAAGGGTAGCAACCTTTATCAAATAGCTCCATGGTCAAATGTTTCCTAGTGTCTCGTTTTAAAGGTCTTGATGGGTAAGCGATTGGAGGAATCGTGTGTTAGTGCCGGGCTGGTCTCTGGTGACAGTAGCTGATCAGTGCACGCAAGATAATTCTGGGTTGGAGATTAGAATGGAGCTCTCCAGGACCAGGGTAACAGGAGGGACCATTATTGTAAACTCAAAAAAAGAAATGTCCCTTTCTCAGGACCCTGTCTTTCAAAGATCATTTGAAATAATCCAAATAACTTCACAGATCCACATTGTAAAGGGTTTAAACACCGTTTCCCATGCTTGTTCAATGAAACATAAACAATTAATGAACATGCACCTGTGGAACGATCGTTAAGACACTAACAGCTTACAGACGGTAGGCAATTAAGGTCAAAGTTATGAAAACTGTAGACACTAAAGAGGCCTTTCTACTGACTCTGAAAAACACCAAAAGAAAGATGCCCAAGGTCCCTGTTCATCTGTGTGAACGTGCCTTAGGCATGCTGCAAGGAGGCATGAGGACTGCAGATGTGGCCAGGGCAATAAATTGCAATGTCCGTACTGTGAGACGCCTAAGACAGCGCTACAGGACGGAAAGCTGATTGTCCTCGCAGTGGCAGACCACAACACCTGCACAGGATCGGTACATCACACCTGCGGGACAGGTACAGGATGACAACAACTGCCCGAGTTACACCAGGAACGCACAATCCCTCCATCAGTGCTCAGACTGTCCGCAATAGGCTGAGAGAGGCTGGACTGAGGGCTTGTAGGCCTGTTGTAAGGCAGCTCCTCACCGGCAACAACGTCGCCTATGGGCACAAACCCACCGTCGCTGGACCAGACAGGACTAGCAAAAAGTGCTATTCACTGACGAGTCACGGTTATGTCTCACCAGGGGTGATGGTCAGATTTGCGTTTATTGTCGAAGGAATGAGCGTTACACCAAGGCCTGTACTTAGGAAAGTCAGTGTCAGACAGGAATGTCAGTGTTCTGCCATGGCCAGCGAAGAGCCCGGGTCTCAATCCCATTGAGCACGTCTGGGTCATGTTGGATCGGAGGGTGAGGGCTAGGGCCATCCCCCCCCCCAGACATGTCCGGGAACTTGCAGGTGCCTTGGTGGAAGAGTGGGGTAACATCTCACAGCAAGAACTGGCAAATCTGGTGCAGTCCATGAAGAGATGCACTGCAGTACTTAATGCAGCTAGTGGCCACACCAGATACTGACCTATTTTTTTTTATTTTGAACCCCCCCCCCCCTTTGTTCAGGGACACATTATTCAATTTCTGTTAGTCACATGTCTGTGGAACTTGTTCAGCTCATGTCTCAGTTGTTGAACCTTGTGTTCATACAAATATTTATACATGTTAAGTTTGCTGAAAATAAAAGCAGTTGACAGTGAGAGGCCGTTTCTTTTTTTGCTGAGTCTGTTGTGTTGCACGAGTGTGATGTGATCACCGAGAAGTGCGCTCTCAGCTGGCTCTTGAAGGTCTGGAATGCAGCGATGACTCCAGAGCCCATCTCCATCTCAGACTCCACCTCCTCATTCAGCACTCTGCTCATTGATTCTGGAAAGCATGAAACAGATGGGGTTGGAATGAATGCCTGCACAACCAGTAGCATACGGTGCCTTCAGAAAGTATTGTTACCCCTCGACTTATTTCACATTTTGATGTGTTAGTCAATTTAAAACTGGTTAAATAAAATATCAACCATCTACACCCCATAAAGATGAAGTGAAAACATGTTGTTTTCTAAAAACATTAGCAATTTTTGGGAAAACGTATACAAATATTCTACGGACAAATCCTTCGACCTCATGGCTTGGTTTTTGCTCTGACATGCAATGTCAACTGTGGGACCTTATATAGACAGGTGTGTGCCTTTCCAAATCATGTCCAATCAATTGAATTTACCGAAGGTGGACTACAATCAAGATGTAGAAACATCAAGGATGATCAATGGAAACAGGATGCACCTAACCTTAATTTTGAGTATCATAGCAAAGGGTCTGAATACTTATGTAAATAAGGTTATGATTTAGATAGATTCAATGTTTTTCCTCATCAATTTCAGAATAATGCTGTAACATAACAAAATGTGGAAAAAGTGAGAGGTTTGAATACTTTCAGAATGCACCTACTCATTCAAGGGTTTTTATTTTTTTAAATTTTCTACATTGTAGAATAATAGTGAAGACATCAAAGCTATGAAATAACACATATGGAATCATTTAGTTACCAAAAAAGTGTAAAACAAATCAAAATATAATTTATATTTGAGATTCTTCAAAGTAGCCACCCATTCACTTGATGGCAGCTTTGCACACCTGCTGCCATTCCTGAGCAAGCTGTGTACTGGTGGTGCCTCGATCCCGCAGCCGAATCAACTTTAGGAGACGGTCCTGGCGCTTGCTGGACTTTCTTGGGCGCCCTGAAGCCTTCTTCACAACAATTGAACCGCTCTCCTTGAAGTTCTTGATGATACGATAAATGGTTGATTTAGGTGCAATCTTACTGGCAGCAATATCCTTGCCTGTGAAGCCCTTTTTGTGCAAAGCAATGATGACGGCACGTGTTTCCTTGCAGGTAACAATGGTTGACAGAGGAAGAACAATGATTCCAAGCACCACCCTCCTTTTGAAGCTTCCAGTCTGTTATTCGAACTCAACCAGCATAACAGAGTGATCTCCAGCCTTGTCCTCATCAACACTCACCTGTGTTAACGAGAGAATCACTGACATGTCAGCTGGTCCTTTTGTGGCAGGGCTGAAATGCAGTGGAAATGTTTTTTGGGATTCAGTTCATTTGCATGGCAAAGAGGGACTATGCAATTAATCTGATCATTCTGGAGTATACGCAAATTGCCATCATACAAACTGAGGCAGCAGACTGAAAATTAATATTTGTGTCATTCTCAAAACTTTTGGCCACGACTGTACACTCAGTATTTGGTAGCAATGCATTTAAAATTGTTTAACTTGGGTCAAACATTTTGGGTAGCCTTCCACAAGCTTCCCACAATAAGTTGGGTGAATTTTGGCCCCTTCCTCCTGACAGAGCTGGTGTAACTGTGTCAGGTCTGTAGGCCTCCTTGCTCGTATGCGCTTTTTCAGTTCTGCCCACAAATGTTCTATAGGATTGAGGTCAGGGCTTTGTGATGGCCACTACAATACCCTGACTTCGTTGTCCTTAAGCCATTTTGCCACATCTTTGGAAGTATGCTTGGGGTCATTGTCCATTTGGAAGACCCATTTGCGACCAAGCTTTTAACTTCCAGACTGATGTCTTGAGATGTTGCTTCAATATATCCACATAATTTTCCTCCCTCATGTAGCCATCTATTTTGTGAAGTGCACCAGTCCCTCCTGCAGCAAAGCACCCCCACAACATGATCCTGCCACCCCCTGTTCTTCACGGTTGGGATGGTGTTCGTCGGCTTGCAAGCCTCCCCCTTCTTCCTCCAAACATAATGATGTTCATTATGGCCAAACAGTTCTATTTTTGTTTCATCAGACCAGAGGACATTTCTTCAAAAAGTACAATCTTTGTCCCCATGTGCAGTTGCAAACCGTAGTCTGGCTTTTTTTATGGCGGATTTGGAAGCAGTGGCTTCTTCCTTGCTGAGCAGCCTTTCAGGTCTTGTCGATATAAGACTCGTTTTACTGTGGATATAGATACTTTTGTACCGGTTTCCTCCAGCATCTTCACAAGGTCCTTTGCTGTTGTTCTGGGATTAATTTGCACTTTTCGCACTAGGAGACAGAATGCGTCTCCTTCCTGAGCGGTATGACGGCTGCGTGGTCCCATGGTGTTTATACTTGCGTACCACTGTTTGTACAGATGAGCGTGGTACCTTCAGGCGTTTGGAAATTGCTCCCAATGATACTGAGTTTGAAGGTAGGCCTTGAAATACATCCACAGGTACACCTCCAATTGACTCAAATGATGTCAATTAGCCCATCAAAAGCTTCTTAAGCCATGACATCATTTCGGGAATTTTCCAAGCTGTTTAAAAGCACAGTCAACTTAGTGCATCTAAACTTCTGACCCACTGGAATACAGTGAATTATAAGTGAAATAATCTGTCTCAACAATTGTTGGAAAAATTACTTGTGTCATGCACAAAGTAGATGTCCTAACCGACTTGCCAAAACTATAGTTTGTTAACAAGAAATGTGTGTTTGAAAAAACGAGTTTTAATGACTCCAACCTAAGTGTATGTACAGTGGGTGAAAAAAGTATTTGATCCCCTGCTGATTTTGTACATTTGCCCACTGACAAAGAAAGGATCAGTCTAATTTTAATGGTAGGTTTATTTGAACAGTGAGAGACAGAATAACAAAAATATCCAGAAAAAAACACATGTCAAAAATGTTATAAATTGATTTGCATTTTAATGAGGGACATAAGTATTTGACCCCCTCTCAATCAGAAAGATTTCTGGCTCCCAGGTGTCTTTTATACAGGTAACGAGCTGAGATTAGGAGCACACTCTTAAAAGGGAGTGCTCCTAACCGCAGCTTGTTACCTGTAAAAAAGACACCTGTCCACAGAAGCAATCAGATTCCAAACTCTTCACCATGACCAAGACCAAAGAGCTCTCCAAGGATGTCAGGGACAAGATTGTAGACCTACACAAGGCTGGAATGGGCTACAAGACCATCACCAAGCAGCTTGGTGAGAAGGTGACAACATTTGGTGCGATTATTCGCAAATGGAAGAAACACAAAAGAACTGTCAATATCCCTCGGCCTGGGGCTCCATGCAAGATCTCACCTCGTGGAGTTGCAATGATCATGAGAACGGTGAGGAATCAGCCCAGAACTACACGGGAGGATCTTGTCAATGATTTCAAGGCATCTGGGACCATAGTCACCAAGAAAACAATTGGTAACACACTACGCCGTGAAGGACTGAAATCCTGCAGCGCCCGCAAGGTCCCCCTGCTCAAGAATACATATGCAGGCCCGTCTGAAGTCTGAACATCTGAATGATTCAGAGGACAAATGGGTGAAAGTGTTGTGGTCAGATGAGACCAAAATGGAGCTCATTGACATCAACTCAACTCGCCGTGTTTGGAGGAGGAGGAATGCTGCCTATGACCCCAAGAACACCATCTCCACAGTCAAACATGGAGGTGGAAACATTATGCTTTGGGGGTGTTTTTCTGCTAAGGGGACAGGACAATTTCACCGCATCAAAGGGACGATGGACGGGGCCATGTACCGTCAAATCTTGGGTGAAAACCTTCCCTCAGCCAGGGCATTGAAAATGGGTCGTGGATGGGTATTCCAGCATGACAATGACCCAAAACACACAGCCAAGGCAACAAAGGAGTGGCTCAAGAAGAAGCACATTAAGGTCCTGGAGTGGCCTAGCCAGTCTCCAGTCCTTAATCCCATAGAAAATCTGTGGAGGGAGCTGAAGGTTCGAGTTGCCAAACGTCAGCCTCGAAACCTTAATGACTTGGAGAAGATCTGCAAAGAGGAGTGGGACAGAATCCCTCATGAGATGTGTGCAAACCTGGTGGCCAACTACAAGAAACGTCTGACCTCTGATTGCCAACAAGGGTTTTGCCACCAAGTACTAAGTCATGTTTTGCAGAGGGGTCAAATACTTATTTCCCTCATTAAAATGCAAATCATTTTATAACATTTTTGACATGCGTTTTTCTTGATTTTTTGTTGTTGTTATTCTGTTTCTCACTGTTCAAATAAACCTACTATTAAAATTATAGACTGATAATTTCTTTGTAAGTGGGCAAACGTACAAAATCAGCAGGGGATCAAATACTTTTTTTCCCCCACTGTAAACTTCCAACTTCAACTGTATGTATGCATTACCAGCAGCTTCCTCGAGAGGTCCTGAGGGAAAGAAGGCCCTGGGTCTTTGCCTTGGATCCCTTTCTAGTGGCACACTCTTCTTCTCTGCTGCACCTCCCGAGTCAGCACGCTCTGCTGAGTAATATGACCACAACATGGCCATTGACCACAGTCAGCTCCAGTCCACACCTTTATGGTAATTTCTCCTTCATTGAGGGCCATGTTTAATCAAGTGTTCTATCATATTAAAACATTTTGCAACTGAAAACGAAGGACAAGTTCAGGTAGTCCCTCCCAGTTAGTCCTTTAAATTCAGTTTGATGCCTAATGAATACGACCAAGGTAAGTATTTGAAAACAAATGCTCTTTTAGAAATAAAAAAAAAGACCAGATTGGTCAACAGTACATGTTAAGTCATTGCAGAGGGAATTCAGAGACATACCTGAGGCCCAAGGCCTCTTCCTATGAATTCCAGCCTCCTGATTGGGAACATGGTCCTGAAATAATAATTTTACATTATGACCAGTGCTTGACCTGGACTGAAATAGGTGCTGGTACTCATTTTGGGTGCCAGTACTGTTTATATTTAGGTGCAGGAGCTCCACAATACTTTTGAGCTAATATTCTAGAGGAACAGGAGCTCAAGCAGTAGAAAAACTGAGGTGCCGGTTCTCAGCTCCAGTGAGCTCCTTTCCAATTCAAGCACTCATTATGACAGATTACATGTATATTATGAAAATCTATACATGTTATAACACATTAGTTAGAAACAACAGTACAGTAAACACCCAACAAAACAATAGAATAACTAGCACCAGGGTACAAATGGAGGTTCTCTGTTAGTAAATCTTCCAAGAGAAGACATAGGAATAGGAGAAGGATTCTCCTATTGGGAGAGGTCAAACATGTGTTACTGGGATGTATCTTGAGTCTGGTGCCAGATCTGTTTGTGCTGTTTTGCCAATGCTTATGGTCGTAGTCTATGGCGATGGCTAAAGATCACAAACAGATCTGGCACCAGGCAAGTACTACGGAGTACCTTACAGTAGGTGTAGATTCATCTTGTTCCTCCCGGTGAAACACAGATTCATCCCAGTCCACCCCAGTCACATCATGGAAGCCTACAAGGAATGCAATGTTGTTAGCTAATGTGACAACTGTATGTGATATGAGACCTGTATGGGACTTTTATTTTGACATGCTGTATACCTGTATTGAAGTGGAAATCCCATACAGGTTTCACATCAGCTACAGGTCTAACTATAGCCCCATGAGAAACAGGTCTGTATACCACGATGTGAGTGGCAGGTGTGAAAACAAATCTGCCGATGTGCCAACCTTGAGAAAGGCACTTAACCCGAATGCTCCTGTAAGTCACACTGGATAAAAGTGTCTGCTAAATGACAAAAATAAAATCAACTCAACCATAGTTAACATTGCCCTTATGAGCCCTGGTCAACTGTACTATATTGAATAGGGTACCATTTCAGATGCAGTCTTTTTCAGACCCCTTGACTTTTTCAAGATTTTGTAATGCTACAGCCCATTCTAAAATGTACTAAATTGTTGTTTTTTGTGTCAATCTACACACAATACCCATAACGTCAAAGCAAGAACCGATTAGACATATTTGCTAAAAAATAAAAATAAAATATTAAATAACTGAATTATCACATTTACATATGTATTCAAACCCTTTACTCTGTACTTTGTTGAAGCACCTTTGGCAGCAATTACAGCATCAATTATTGGGTATGACCCTACAAGCTTGGCACACCTGTATTTGGGGAGTTTCTCCCATTCTTCTCTGCAGACCCTCTCAAACAGTGTCATGTTGGATGGGGAGAGTCGCTGCACAGCTATTTTCAGGTCTTTTCAGAGATGTTCGATCGGGTTCAAGTCCGGGCTCTGGCTGGGTCACTCAAGGACATTGAGACTTGTCCCGAAGCCACTCCTGTGTTGTCTTGGCTGTGTGCTTAGGGTCGTTGTCCTGTTGGAAGGTGAACCTACACCCCAATCTGAGGTCCTGAACAGGTTTTCATCAAGGATCTCTGTACTTTGCTCAGTTCATCTTTCCCTTGATTCTAACTAGTCTCCCAGTCCCTGAAAAACAACCCCACAGCATGCTACCACCACGCTTCACCGTAGGGATGGTGCCAGGTTTCCTCCAGACGGGATGCTTGGCATTCAGGCCAAAGAGTTCAATCTTGGTCTCATCAGACCAGAAAATCTTGTTTCTCATGGTCTGAGATGCTTTTGGCAAACTCCAAGCGGGCTCTCATGTGCCTTTTACTGAGGAGTGGCTTCCGTCTGGCCACACTACCATAAAGGCCTGACTGGTGGAGTGCTCCAGAGATGGCTGTCCTTCTGGAAGGTTCTCCCATCTCCACAGAGGAACTCTGGAGCTCTGTCAGAGTGACCATTAGGTTCTTGGTCATTTCCCTGACCAAGGCCCTTCTTCCCAATTGCTAGTTTGGCCGGGCGGCCAGCCCTAGGAAGAGTCTTGGTGGAAGCCACTGTGTTTGGGGGACCTTCAATGCTGCAGAAATGTTTTGGTACCCTTCCCCAGGTCTTCACCCCGACACAATCCTGTCTCGGAGATCTACGTACAATTCCTTCGACCTCATGGCTTGGTTTTTGTTCTGACATTCTGGCACTGTCAGGTGAGTCTCTACCCAAATCAGGTCCAATCAATTTAATTTACCACAGGTAGACTGCAATCGATAGATATTTTTTTTTTATTTTTTTTTTATTCTTATTTTTAAATGTAACCTTTATTTAACTAGGCAAGTCAGTTAAGAACAAATTCTTATTTACAATGACGACCTACCGGGGAACAGTGGGTTAACTCAAGGATGATAATGGAAACAGGATGCATCTGAGCTCAATTTCGAGTCTGAATACTTATGTAACAAAGGTATTTCTGTTTCTAAAAATGTGTTTACACTTTCTCATTATGGGGTATTCTGTGTAGATTGCTGAGGATTTTTATTTATTTAATTCATTTTAGAATAAGGCTGTAATGTAACAAAATGTGGAAAAAGGGGTCTGAATACTTTCTGAAGGCACTGTATAGCTTGCCTGAATCTCGTGATATCAGGTTGGACGGAGGAGGAAACTCCAGAGTTTTTTCCTCTTTGAGCTTGTCAAATAGCCGTTCTGCAATGTTTTTACTTGGTGTTCCCTCCGCTGATTTGCATGCTGGTGTACGATGCTGTTCAAAACAGAAAGGGGATGTCGTGGACATCAATTGTCAAACAGCAACAACATTTCATATCACACCGAGGTAGAGGCAAACCAAAAACTGGACCTATGCTATTACAGCTACAGTCGTGGCCAAAAGTTGAGAATGACACAAATTTAAATTTTCACAAAGTCTGCTGCCTCAGTTTGCATGATGGCAATTTGCATATACTCCAGAATGTTATGAAGAGTGATCAGATGAATTGCAATTAGTTGCAAAGTCCCTCTTTGCCATGCAAATGAACTGAATCCCAAAAAACATTTCCACTGCATTTCAGCCCTGCCACAAAAGGACCAGCTGACATGTCAGTGATTCTCTCGTTAACACAGGTGCGAGTGTTGATGAGGACAAGGCTGGAGATCACTCTGTCATGCTGGTTGAGTTTGAATAACAGACTGGAAGCTTCATAAGGAGGGTGGTGCTTGGAATCATTGTTCTTCCTCTGTCAACCATGGCTACCTGCAAGGAAACATGTGCCGTCATCATTGCTTTGCACAAAAAGGGCTTCACAGGCAAGGATATTGCTGCCAGTAAGATTGCACCTAAATCAACCATTTATCGGATCATCAAGAACTTCAAGGAGAGCGGTTCAATTGTTGTGAAGGCGGCTTCAGGGCGCCCAACAAAGTCCAGCAAGCGCCAGGACGTCTCCTAAAGTTGATTCAGCTGCGGGATCGAGGCACCACCAGTACAGAGCTTGCTCAGGAATGGCAGCAGGCAGGTGTGAGTGCATCTGCACGCACAGTGAGGCGAAGACTTTTGGAGGATGGCCTGGTGTCAAGAAGGGCAGCAAAGAAGCCACTTCTCTCCAGGAAGAACATCAGGGACAGACTGATATTCTGCAAAAGCTACAGGGATTGGGCTGCTGAGGACTGGGGTAAAGTCATTTTCTTTGATGAATCCCCTTTCCGATTGTTTGGGGCATCCGGAAAAAAGCTTGTCTGGAGAAGACAAGGTGAGCGCTACCATCAGTCCTGTGTCATGCCAACAGTAAAGCATCCTGAGACCACTCATGTGTGGGATTGCTTCTCAGCCAAGGGAGTGGGCTCACTCACAATTTTACCTAAGAACACAGCCATGAATAAAGAATGGTACCAACACATCCTCCAAGAGCAACTTCCCCCAACCATCCAGGAACAGTTTGGTGACGAACAATGCCTTAGCCAGCATGGAGCACCTTGCCATAAGGCAAAAGTGATAACTAAGTGGCTCGGGGAACAAAACATCCATATTTTGGGTCCATGGCCAGGAAACTCCCCAGACCTGAATCCCATTGAGAACTTGTGGTCAATCCTACAGAGGCGGGTGGACAAACAAAAACCCACAAATTCTGACAAAGTCCAAGCATTGATTATGCAAGAATGGGCTGCCAGTCAGTATGTTGCCCAGAAGTTAATTGACAGCATGCCAGGGCGGATTGCAGAGGTCTTGAAAAAGTAGGGTCAACACTACAAATATTGACTCTTTGCATCAACTTCATGTAATTGTCAATAAAAGCCTTCGACACTTATGAAATGCTTGTAATTATACTTCAGTATTCCATAGTAACATCTGACAAAAATATTAAGCAGCAAACTTCGTGGAAATTAATATTTGTATCATTCAAAACTTTTGGCCATGACTGTACATCCTAGGATTTGTTTTTCACTTGATATTCTTCAAGAATAAATGACCATGGAACAGATTCCTAGATCCCATACTGTATCTATAAAAACAATTAAAAAACACTGGCATACCCAATAATTTTGTCCATTTTGATAACTTCCCAACATGTTAATGACAGTCTGTTCTAAGGGGTGGTACTGTCTGGTAGCCTAGGTGAAAAAGGGCTACGGTTGCCACTAGCTATGACGTTACTAACCTAGAATAAAGGAGAGACGTGTTACCTTGACAGGGGAGGCCTCCTCTGCACTGCTGGGAGAGGACAGGGGGAGAACTGTAGAGAGAGTGAGGGGGAGACGGGCTACAGCAGGGTGTCTACTAGACCAACGCAGCTCAGAGCACTCAAACAGAATGAGTGGGTGTGAGGGGAGGCGGGACGTGGCATGCTCACTCTTCAGTTTGCTCTTGGGCTTCTTCCTGGTGTAGTCGTGTTTGGCCCGCTGGGACAGGATCACACTGCTGCCAGCCTCAGCAGGGGGAGGAGGAGAGCCTTTTGATTTAGACTACAGAGGATATCAATAAAGTTCAATACCTTATTCATTCATACGAATAGGACAATTTCAAAACAACGCCACTGGCTACAGCAGTGTTTCCCAACTCCGGTTCCCCATACCCTCAACAGTACATATATTTGTTGTGGCCTCGGACAAGCACACCTGATTCTACTAGTTAACTAATCGTCAAGCCCTTAAGTTGAATCAGGTGTTTTAGTTTACAACAAAATGTGTTTTGTTGGGGGGTCCTGGAGGACTGAAGTTAGGCAACATTGGGCTTCAGTATGAATGAAATTGGTGAAAATAGCTACGATATCACAAATGGTTAGCAGCGAATCCCATTCAGAGTGCAATACCATTATACTTTGATCAAATAGTGAAATTTGTTTTCCAAACCTTTTGCTGCTGTTTCTCCTTGTTGGTTGGGGTGGAGTGTGTTGACCTGAAGCAGAAGAGGACACAGAAGGACATGGACAATCAATGAACTGTAATTGCACTAGTCCTCTGCAACTAGTAGTGACCACTCGATTACCAAGGGACAACATCAACTATAGATACAGTTTCAGACAACTGTGACTAATATAACAGGAGCAGAAGTCTTTTGGACAAGTATTTAGGACTGTGGCCTTACCCGCCAGAGGAGAGAGACTGAGTGCTGAAGAGCCTTGTTTTTGCTCTGGCCACCTGCAAAACAGACAAACAGCACACACACAGATATTTAAATGTAGAGGGAAATATAGCCAAACAGATGCCCTTGAGGAAAGTAATTTAGTACTTGACACACTAAACATACACAATAGCCAGTCGACAATAAGTAGTCAACATTTCTCTATCTACAAACTGACCTGGTACCTCTTCAAAGCAGTCAAGAATGTAATACTCTCTGGCTTCCTGACATGTGACAAGTCTGTATACGTGGCACCAATAGTCTCAGTTACTTCAACAGTGACCTGAGGCAGTCAGACGTTAACACATGCAGTGATGGTGATGCCGAGGCCCAAGACAGACATTTTCAGTGACATGATCTGACTGCACAAGCAGTGTTCCTGTGGTCTCCAGAAGGTGGCAGGTTTTCATTATGATCTTGGACACTCCCCTCCGTATTTATTTAGAGACAGTGAAGATACATTTGTCTCTATAGTCCAGCATTTTGAATTTGAGATCAAATGTGCCATACGAGGCACAGTACAGAATGTCACATATTGAGGGTATTTTCATAGATATCCATTTTACCGTTTAGAAATGAAAGCACTTTATGCATCTAGTCCCTCCATTTTTTCATAAGCATTTGGACAAATTCACTTAGGGAATACCTTATTTACATGCATTTGCAGTTTGGGTTGTGTTTCTGATTATGTTGTGCCCAATAGGAACTGAATGGTTAATAATGTAGTGTAATTTTGGAGTCACTGTTGTAAATAAGAATGGAAGAGGTTTCTGAACACATCTACATTAATTTGGATGCTACCTACCATGATTATGGATAATCACTCATTCACGATTAATTCATTATCCATGACAGCATCCATATTAATGTAGGTGTTCAGAAAGGTCTTCCATTCTGATTTACAATTAAAGTGACAAAACATTCACCCTTCAGTTCTTTTTGGGCAAAACAAAAATCAGAAACCTACAAATGCATCCAAGTGCTAGTCATATGGGACCAGATACTAAACTTACGCCTACTTTAACACACTATAAGTGAACGTCAAAATATACACGTACAAAATTCACACACCAAAAGTATGTGGACACCTGCTAGTCAAACATCTCATTCCAAAATCATGGGCAATAATATGGAGTTGGTCCCCCCTTTGCTGATATAACACCTCCACTCTTCTGGGAAGGCTTTCCACTAGATGTTGAAACATTGCTGCAGGGACTTGCTGCCATTCAGCCACAAGACCATTAGTGAAGACACTGATGTTGGGTGATTAGACCTGGCTCGCAGTCGGCGTTCCAATACATCCCAAAAGTGTCCAAATGGGGTTGAGGTCAGGGCTCTGTGCAGGCCATTCAAGTTCTTCCACACCGATCTCAAATGATTTCTGTATGGACCTCGCTTTGTGCAGAGTTCAATCTTGTTTATCATTGTCTGAGAGTTTTTAGGTGCCTTTTGGCAAACTCCAAGCAGTCTGTCACGTGCATTTTACTAAGGAGTGGCTTCCATCTGGCCGCTCTACCAAAAAGGGCTGATTGGTGGAGTCCTGCAGAGATGTTTCTCCCATCTCCACAGAGGAACTCTGGAGCTCTGTCAGAGAGTGACCATCGGGTTCTTGGTCACCTCCCTGACCAAGGCCCTTCTCCCCCGATTGCTAGTTTGGCCGGGCGGACAGCTCGAGGAAGAGTCTTGGTGGTTCTAAACTTCTTCCATTTAAGAATGATGGAGATCTCAGTGTTCTTGGGGACCTTCAAAGCTGCAGAATCTTTTTTGCTACCCTACCCCAGATATGTGCCTCGACACAATCCTGTCTCAGAGCTCTACGGACAATTCCTTCAACCTCATGGCTTGGTTTTTCCTCTGACATGCACTGTCAACTGCAGGACCTTATATAGAAGTGTGTGCCTTTCCAAACCATGTCCAATCAATTGAATTTACCACAGGAGAACTTCAATCAAGTTGAAGAAACAGCAAGGATGATCAATGGAAAGAGCCTCATAACAAAAGGGTCTGAATACTTACGTAAATAAGGTATTCGAGATTAATGAAATTTGCACAAAAAAATGCTTTGTTTTGTCGTTATGGGGTATATTGTGTAGATATAGAATTGTTCTTATTTAACGTAACTAAATGTGGAAAAAGTCAGTCTGAATACTTTCCGAATGCACGGTGTGTGTGCAGTACCAGTCAAGTTTGAACACGCCTACTCATTCATAGGCTTTTATTTATTTTGACTATTTTCTACATTGTAGAATAACAGTGAAGACATCAAAACTAAGAAATAACACATGGAATCATGTAGAAAGTAAAAAAATTTATCAAAATATATTTTATATTGGACATTCTTCAAAGTAGCCACCCTTTTGCACAGTCTTGGCATTCTCTCACCAGCTTCTTGAGGTAGTCACCTGGAATGCATTTTATTTAACAGGTGTGTCTTAAGTTAATTTGTGGAATTTCTTTCCTTCTTAATGCGTTTGAGCCAATCAGTTGTGTTGTGACAAGGTAGGGGTGGCATACAGAAGATACCCTATTTGGTAAAAGACCAAGTCCATATCATGGCGAGAACAGCTCAAATAAGCAAAGAGAAGTGACAGTCCATCATTACTTTAAGACATAAAGGTCAGTCAATCCGGAACATTTCAAGAACTTTTAAAGTTTCTTCATAGCGCTTGATGGTTTTCGCGACTGCACTTGAACAAACTGGCTCTTATGAGGACCGCCACAGGAAAAGAAGGCCCAGAGTTACCTCTGCTGCAAAGGAAAAGTTAGAGTTACCAGCCTCAGAAATTGCAGGCCAAATAAATGCTTCACAGAGTTCAAATAACAGACATCAACTGTTCAGAGGAGACTGCGTGAATCAGGCCTTCATGGTCTACTGGCACTACTAAAGGACACCAATAAGAAGAGACTTGCTTGGGCCAAGAAACACGAGCAATGGACATTAGACCGGTGGAAGTCTGTCCTTTGGCCTGATGAGTCCAAATTTGAGACTTTTTGGTTCAAACCACTGTCTGAGAGAGAGAGAGAGAGAGAGAGAGAGAGAGAGAGAGAGAGAGAGTAGGTGAACGGATGCTCTCCACGTGTGGTTCCCACCATGAAGCATGGAGGTGTGATGGTGCTTTGCTGGTGATCTATTTAGAATTCAAGGCACACTTAACCAGCATGGCTACCACAGCATTCTGCAGCGATATGCAATCCAATCTGGTTTGCGCTTCGTGGGACTATCATTTGTTTTTCAACAGGACAATGATCCAACACACCTCCAGGCTGTGTAATGGCTATTTGACCAAGAAGGAGAGTGATGGAGTGCTGCATCAGATGACCTGGCCTCCGCAATCACCCAGACCTCAACCCAATTGAGATGGTTTGGGATGAGTTGGACCGCAGAGTGAAGGAAAAGCAGCCAACAAGTGCTATGCATATGTGGGAACTCCTTCAAGAATGTTGGAAAAGCATTCCTCATGAAGCTGGTTGAGAGAATGCTAAGAGTCTGCAAAGTGGTCAAGGCAAAGGGTGGCTACTTTGAAGAATCTAAAATCATTTTAAATCAACACCTTTTTGGTTACTACATGATTCCATAGTTTGTCTTCACTATTATTCTACAATGTAGAAAATAATACAAATAAAGAAAAACCCTTGAATGAGTAGGTGTCCACAGACTAACTTTCAAATGGAGGGACTAGATACATTGTGCTTTCATTTCTAAAATGGTTAAACATTTGCATGAAAATTCCCTCAAAATAAAAAAATGGTGACATTCTGCACTGTCGGCTCATGAAACATTGTTCCCAAATCTAAAAATGCTTAGTATAGAGCCAAATTAACCAATTTTATCGTCACTGTCCAAATAAATAGAGGGGAGTACCAACCAAGCGTATTGAATGTACAGTTGAAGTCGGAAGTTTACATACACTTAGGTTGGAGTCATTAAAACTCGTTTTTCAACCACTCCACAAATTTCTTGTTAAACTATAGTTTTGGCAAGTCAGTTATGCACAAGAAGATATCCTGACACGTAATGTTTCGAACAATTGTTTACAGACAGTGAAATAATCTATCACAATTCCAGTGGGTCAGAAGTTTACATACACTAAGTTGACTGTGCCTTTAAACAGCTTGGACAATTCCAGAAAATGATGTCATGGCTTTAGAAGCTTTTGATAGGCTAATTGACATCATTTGAGTCAATTGGAGGTGTACCTGTGGATGTATTTCAAGGCCTACCTTCAAACTCAGTGCCTCTTTGCTTGACATCATGGGAAAATCAAAAGAAATCAGCCAAGACCTCAGAAAAAAAAATTGAACTCCACAAGTCTGGTTCATCCTTGGAAGCAATTTCCAAACGCCTGAAGGTACCACGTTCATCTGTACAAACAATAGTACGCAAGTATAAACACCATGGGACCACGCAGCCGTCATACCGCTCAGGAAGGAGACGCCTTCTGTCTCCTAGAGATGAATGTACTTTGGTGTGAAAAGAGCAAATCAATCCCAGAACAACAGCAAAGGACCTTGTGAAGATGCTGGAGGAAACAGGTACAAAAGTATCTATAGCCACAGTAAAACGAGTCCTATATCAACATAACCTGAAAGGCCACTCAGCAAGGAAGAAGCCACTGCTCCAAAACCACCATAAAAAAGCCAGACTACGGTTTGCAACTGCACATGGGGACAAAGATCATTGTTTTTGGAGAAATGTCCTCTGGTCTGATGAAACAAAAATAGAACTGTTTGGACATAATGACCATCGTTATGTTTAGAGGAAAAAGGGGGAGGCTTGTAAGCCGAAGAACACCATCCCAACCGTGAAGCACGGGGGTGGCAGCATCATGTTGTGGGGGTGCTTTGCTGCAGGAGGGACTGGTGCACTTCACGAAATAGATGGCATCATGAGGTAGGAAAATGATGTGGGTATATTGAAGCAACATCTCAAGACATCAATCAGGAAGCTAAAGCTTGGTCACAAATGGGTCTTCCAAATGGACAATGACCCCAAGCATACTTCCAAAGTTGTGGCAAAATGGCTTAAGGACAATAAAGTCAAGGTATTGGAGTGGCCATCACAAAGCCCTGACCTCAATCCCATAGAAAATTTGTGGGCAGAACTGAAAAAGCATGTGCGAGCAAGGAGGCCTACAAACCTGACTCAGTTACACCAGCTCTGTCAGGAGGAATGGGCCAAAATTCACCCAACTTATTGTGGGAAGCTTGTGGAAGGCTACCTGAAACGTTTCACACAAGTTAAACAATTTAAAGGCAATGCTATCAAATACTAATTGAGTGCATGTCAACTTCTGACCCACTGGGAATGTGATGAAAGAATAAAAGCTGAAATAAATCATTCTTTCTACTATTATTCTGACAGTTCACATTTTTAAAATAAAGTGATGATCCTAACTGACCTAAGACAGGGAATTTTTACTAGGATTAAAAGTCAGGAATTGTGAAAAACTGAGTTTAAATGTATTCAGCTAAGGTGTATGTAAACTTCCGACTTCTACTGTATATTTTTTAAAGGCATCTACAGTCATTAGATCCACTGCCTTGATGAATACTCATTGTCTCATTGAAAGCATTGCTCAAATAGCATCACAGCAGACATTGGGGGAAGGCCCATGACATAAAATGACAAGAGTCAAATAGCAAACCTCAGTGTCAGAGCTGGCACACAGTTCGAAGATGTCCTCCGGTGAAGTTTCAATTCTTTCCCTGTGATATGAGAAAAACAATGACTTCACGGAAATATGGCAATACAGAAAGAGTACAGTATTGGTGAACCATTGAAACACTTTTTGCTCTGATCACTCACCGAGACAGAGCTGTTGCCAGACTGGTCTGGTTTACAGCAGGGATCTATAGGACAAAACAATCATTAGTACTCCCATACTATTTGTGCAGCAGTCAACTCTATTACCACGTGCCATATAATGATACAGCTTTACAGAGTTGGACACAGTGTGGGACTAGTTTGAAGGAGCCCCACTGAGTATGGTTAAGTTACCCCTTCATGTGTTTTAATGCTTACCTCTGTGCTGCCTGCAGTTGCCAGAGTAGGGGACCTTGGCAGAAACAATCAGTTGCTCATCTTAAAAACCCAATGTATCATAAATAACCATCTAGACTGCCAAATAAAGCATAGGGTACTTACAGTGATGAGGTCTCCAATGCAGCTAGCACGTCGAGATCTAGTGGAGAAATACATTCCATGAATTCATACATTCTTTTACAGCAGCCTGGTCTCAGACTAGACTTAACATAGTAAACGGAGACACTGAAATTAGTATGATCGGTTACATAAGACAGGTTTCTTAAAACAAAAGTAAGGCGAAGTCGAGCAAACCATATATTGCGTGTTCGAATCTCACAGACAACTGTAGCAACTTCGTAACTAGATAGCATGTTAGCTAATCCTTCCCCTAACCATAGCTCCCTAGCTAATTTAGCCAAAACAAATTGGAATTCGTAACATATTAAACGAATTGAACGAACATCCACAAAATTAATACACACCATATTGGAGTGTCCCGGATTTACATTTACTATGTTACCTCTACCCCCAGAGTCAAGGTCGTTTAAAAAGGACACTTCGGGATTTTGGGACTGAGGCCCTTCATCTACTTCCTCAGTCAGATGAACTTGTGGATACCATTTATGTACAGTTGAAGTCGGAGGTTTACATACACCTTAGCCAAATACATTTAAACTCAGTTTCACAATTCCTGACATTTAATCCTCGTAAACATTCCCCGTCTTAGGTCAGTTAGGATCACCACTTTATTTTAAGAATGTGAAATGTCAGAATAATAGTAGAGAGAATGTATTTATTTATTTCATCACATTCCCAGTGGGTCAGAAGTTTACATACACTCAATTAGTATTTGGTAGCATTGCCTTTAAATTGTTTCACTTGGGTCAAACATTTTGGGTAGCCTTCCACAAGCTTCCCACAATAAGTTGGGGGAATTTTGGCCCATTCCTCCTGACAGAGCTGGTGTAACTGAGTCAGGTCTGTAGGCCTCCTTGCTTGCACATGCTTTTTCAGTTCTGCCCACACATTTTCTATGGGATTGAGGTCAGGGCTTTGTGATGGCCACTCCAATACCTTGACTTAGTTGTCCTTAAGTCATTTTGCCACATTTTTGGAAGTATGCTTGGGGTCATTGTTCATTTGGAAGACCCATTTGCGACCAAGCCTTTAACTTCCTGAGATGTTGCTTCAATATATCCACAATTTTCCTCCCTCATGAAGCCATCTATTTTGTGAAGTGCACCAGTCCCTCCTGCAGCAAAGCACCCCCACAACATGATGCTGCTACCCCCGTGCTTCACGGTTGGGATGGTGTTCTTCGGCTTGCAAGCCTCCCCCATTTTTCCTCCAAATATAACAATGGTCATTATGGCCAAACACTTCCATTTTTGTTTCATCAGACATTTCTCTAAAAAGCACAATCTTTGTCCCCATGTGCAGTTGCAAACCGTAGTCTGGCTTTTTTATGGCGGTCTTGGAGCAGTGGCTTCTTCCTTGCTGAGTGGCCTTTCAGGTTATGTCATTATAGGACTCGTTTTACTGTGGATATAGATACTTTTGTACATGTTTCCTCCAACATGTACAAGGTCCTTTGCAGTTGTTCTGGGATTGATTTGCTCTTTTCACACCAAAGTACGTTCATCTCTAGGAGACAGAATGCGTCTCCTTCCTTAGCGATGACAGCTGCGTGGTCCCATGGTGTTTATACTTGCGTACTATTGTTTGTCTGCTTCTTTTTTGAGATCTTGGCTGATTTCTTTTGATTTTCCCATGATGTCAAGCAAAGAGGCACTGAGTTTGAAGGTAGGCCTTAAAATACATCCACAGGTACACCTCCAATTGACTCAAATGATGTCAATTAGCCTATCAGAAGCTTCTAAAGCCATGACATCATTTTCGGGAATTTTCCAAGCTGTTTAAAGGCACAGTCAACTTAGTGTATGTAAACTTCTGACCCACTGGAATTGTGATACAGTGAAGTAATCTGTAAACAGTTGTTGGAAAAATTACTTGTGTCATTCACAAAGTAGATGTCCTAACCGACTTCCCAAAACTATAGTTTGTTAACAAGAAATTTGTGGAGTGGATTAAAAACGAGTTTTAATGACTCCAACCTAAGTGTATGTAAACTTCCAACTTCAACTGTATCTACGTACAGTATGAAAGAAGTTTGAGGTAGTTTTGCGAGCCAATGCTAACTACTGACTGGAAGTCTATGGGTATATGTTAACAAATATTGCCAAAATCCCAAAGCATCCCTTTAATGTGGAAATTAATATAGCATAACCTATGTGATCTGGTCTAATACATCACAGTCTGAGATTAAAGAACTGAACATATCTGATTGCAAGGGTTCCATGACGTGTTGTATCGATGGCTGGTCATCTGAACCTACACTTTGCTGTGGGAAAGGGAAGAATATGGCATAGCCTACTTTCATAACTTAACAATGGGCTTCTCATGCGCATAAACTTATTGGTAAAGCATTGTCCTCATAATTCAACTGTCATGTTAGGGGTTACCAGTAGTCGTTTGCTTTCAAAGACCCTCTTGGCAGCATCCAGGATGTCATGCTTGGGATCGAAGATGATCTGGACCATCTTTCCCTTGGTCATGCGATAGGTGAGGGGGTTCGACAGGTGAACAGTCAGAATGGTCTGATTATCACAGTCTGGAGGGAGAATCATGGTAAACAATATAAAATGCAGCTTGTTACTTCTCAAATAAAGGAAAAGTCCCATATCCTCATTTCAGCATCAAACTGAAGGGCTAATGATGCAAGAGGAATTCTCCACTCACCACACACACTGAACCTAAAGACGTCTGCTCTTAGCAAATGGATTGATTCCCACAGTGAACCCTGTAGCGCCAGACGACATGGCAGAGGGGGAAAACAAATTTAAAAGCCTCACTTAGGACATTGGAAATCTAGGAGCGACCCATTAAAGTAAACACTACTGACATTCATTTATCGCTGACGTACACTGGTGTGTGTGGTCTGGTCAGTCTCACCTCGGGGTTGTTAACAAAGAGGCTGATACAGGACGTTCCTAGGTTGAAGTCCACCCAGAAATGTTCCAGTTTCTCATCCTCTGGCATGAACAGCTGAAGACAGACATTCATTTGTAAGTCTTACACACATCATTGCCTGAGGGGAATATCAGACCCAATGCATGCATGACATGAGACACAGTTAGCTTTAGATAAGACATTTGTAACTGCCACACATTTAGCTTTATATTATCTGGAGTGTCATCCATGTTCCCTTATGACTTTGGAGCAGTGATCCTGGGACTAGTGCTGGTCTTACCTCAGTGGTGTCAAGAAACACACAGGTGCAGGGGAACGTGAACACCCTATGAGAAACAGGCCATTATCTTACCATGTGAAACTTGTGTTTGATGTGACTTATTCTTTACAGAATAATATTTTTTTATTTAAATTATATGAAATGAGAATAAGGAGGTGGGTGTTTGAAATGTAGAGAAAAATAGTGTGGACTCCCCTTCTTTCATCTCCAAAATAGCTGTTCAAGTCATTGAGAAAAGTTCTGCAGTCCTATTTTGCAACAGAGAAAAAAATTAAGGCTAGTCTTTGACAGTTAAGACATGCATGTTTTACCCTCTTTGAATGCCACTATCAACATTTGAATTATTTATGGGGGAGGTTGGAACTCAGAAACTTACTATCTCAAATTCTGTATCGTTTATTGCATTGAAGCCCTCTGCAAAAACTGGGTTGGCAAACCACTTGTTGGTCAGCTCTTTCCTCGACCTCTTTATGGTCATTCGACAGAGTGCTTCTGATAGGGCCACCTGCATCTCATAGTCTGAACAAAACCACTACCCAAGTCAGTCACAGACAACTATGCATTTTTCATACAGTGAATTGCATTCCATAAAAAAAACTGAAAAGTGTCACTCACCGCCCACATTGAGAATGGCTTTTGCAAATTGCTCACTGGAGGGGAAAAAAACGTCAAACTGCATTAATGAACACGATCTTGCTAAAGAAAAGAAAAAAGAAAATGCAGTGTAGACTAAATCTATCCACTAGGGGGCAATGCATTCTCAGACAACCATTTCAATGTTGGAAAGGCCTCTCTCCATGTTCTCGTATTTACAGGAATCCGTCATGACTGAAAGCTTACAGGAGTAGACAATGGTCTTTGGACATGCTCAGTTTCCTCCTCTCTTCTTTTGTGGTATTGTCGAGGATCGAGTTAATCGTCCTTATAGCCTGAATGGATAGAAAGAAAACAATGAAGTATTCGTTTTATCATTTTGGAGACAAGAACAATGTAACATCCAATAGAATTGCAGGATGTTAATGTTTAGAAAAATATATTCCGTTCTTTAACGTTTTTCCTGCTTTTCTATTAGACAGTCTCCCTTTTTAGTGAACAAAATGTATTTCTTCATAACCTTCTGAACCAACATCATCGCTCTCAATGACTGTACAGCCTTACCTCTAATCTCAGACTAAACGTGACGTCTTGATCGGTCCCAACCACTCCAACATGCAGCAGGAAGACGCTGGTGAGCTGACCTCTGTCTTTCCCCCCCAAAACAAACAGCATTACTGTAGCTACCAGCATAAAACAAAGCAAGGGATGGCAATTGTGGAATAATCAAAATTAGAGAAAAAGCTCACCTTCAACAGAAGGAGGCAAACGCTGAAAAATGAGGTGAAAAAACATTAGTATTTAGTTGGCTGATGCAGTGAAATAACATTGGAAATGTATTCTAAATCGACCCTAGACCAGGGCTCTCCAGGCGTTCTTTTAGAGCTGCCCTCCTGTAGGTTTTCCACTCCAACTCCAGTTGTAACTAACCTAATTCAGGTTATCAGCTAATTATTAGAATCAAGTGTGCTAGATTAGGGTTGGAGCAAAAACCTACATGACTGTAGCTCTCCAGGAACAGGGCTAGAGAGCCCTGCCCTAGACACTTCTGTAGATCTGAAATGATTTGATAAGGATAGCCTCGCAAAATTCCTGTAACTTTTCCAAAATTCATGGGTTTCCTGCTTATTCCCTCCTGATTCCGGGAGTCTTCAAACCAGGATTTCTGGACAACATGTTGAGAAAGTTTGTGGAATTTTGCAAACCTAGATAGGAAAGCAACATGGCAAACAACCCACCCAGCCTAACATAAGGCAAGGTGAAGTAATTAACATATTGGTTAGACATCCAATATTTTCAGATCTACATGAGTGGGTAGGGCTGGGGGTTGATTTAAAATTTGGCCAACTCACACCTTACCAGGAAAAAATCAAAAAAGGTCTCAATAAGGCTGGGCAGGTCCTTCACACCTTTGCATTCTTCCATTTTCAGAAAGTCTGCAGCTCTTTCAAACCACGTCAACATGTGGAAATGAACAAACACAGTCAAATAGACCCATCAGAACCCGATAGGTTACATTTGAATGTTAAACACATCTTTGGAGATTTAAAAATATATATACATTTATTGAATGGTAAGATACTTATCTTGTAAACGAGACCTTGCCTGGCCAGGCAGTTAAAGCAGTCTTCATCATACTGGCATACATCTTCAATTGCTCTCAAAAGCAAAGTGACACTTTTGAACACACTTCTGTCAAGTTCCTGCAATCCACAGAGGAGAACGGGGAAGAGAATGTTTACAATTCTAACAAAACTGTTCAGCACATTTATTGTGGAACCAATGTGCTTTGGTAAGGTTTTACTGATCATTGTTTTATATAAATAGGCTACTTCAAGCAGGAATTTCATACCCACAAAGGGTTAAATGTAATTTGATGAATGTGGATGTGAGAAAATAGGCTACCTTGTTAGCGACTTTGTTCAATCTGTTAACCAACGACTTGGAGGCTTTCTCCCTCAGAAGTGCTGCTGTGATGGCTCCAACATTATTGCTGACGAAAGCATCCTCCAAAATTATTTCGAACTGATAGAAAATGTGAAAAATACGCATCGTTTTGATTAATATAATTGTAATAGATAGGCCTATAGTTAGCGTTACACCGCTGATCTCTTCAATGGGGTCCTATATTCACTAACATTAGCAAATCTAAATACATTTCCATAATTTACCATGTTTTACGATAATATTAGTTTTTTAGGCAGCTAGGTAATAATTCGCGAAGAAACGATTGCATTTAATTGTTAAAAAATTAACAAACTTACGTTCATAATTAGCGGTGTGCGAGTGTAGCTATAGGGACAATTTTGCCACAGGTGAATCTAATTAGTGAACTAACGCTAGAAAAGACGCGCATGAAGGACCATAATCTGTCCAAATAAATGTTGTAATCTCCTTTCTTTTCGTTACGGGTAATTCAAACTAAACTAAGTGAAACTTTTCTTGATAAGAGCAATCTGAATCCATTATTGTGTTTGAAGCCGTTTTGGGCGGAAAAACATTTGTTGTTTTTTTGTGTGTGAAGCCATTCGATCTTATTTGCATAAGGAGGATACATAATGGCCAAACAAACATCTAAAGTTGTGCATAAAATTCGAATTTTGATAAATTAAAATGGGACTTTCACAGTTAGTGGTAAAAAATCCCCAATAAAAACGACCATTCTATCAGATCTTTCAGCAATGTGACGGAGTTGAAGTTAGACAAAAATCTGACTGTTTGTCTTACTGAGTTGACAAAGAAAAATGTTCTACTTCATTCAAGTGGTATACACAGTAGCAATTGTATTTTTCCTCAGTTGCTGTATGACTTTAAAACCTAATTAAATGTAACATATTTGAGCCAAAATGCATATTCTAGTTTAACCTATCAGTCAGATGGAGCTGACAGTTTATGGTTGTGACCTTGGTGATTACAATATTGTTTGTTTAAATCTATCGACAGTAGAGAACTTTACAGAGTGGTCTTGTTGCACTACATGTAACGAGGACATTAATAAAGGGTCCTTATGTTATAGCTGACCCTACTCATTACTGTTTAATTTTGGACAAATCTGACAGTTGACCAAATCTCCAGACACATATTATAGAAATCACAGTTTTGAGATAAATATTCCTTTGTCACAGAGGGCTATTGCAAAAAACTACATAAGGTCCTTTTCCAGATATTATCCATTATGGACAGTTTATTTTTATTGTGAGAGTTTGAGGGACGGGGGCTTACCTCTGGGGCGACCCCAAACAAACGATTAAATAAATAGCCTAAATAAATGTATATAAATAATACATTTTGTTATATGTTTGGGTTGGATGGGCTGCTATGCCAGTGGTTCTATTTAGATATTCTGGTAATTCGCTCAATGAATAGCCTAATGGACAGCAATAGATTTTAATTTCACATGAAGGAGAATAATAATCGAAAAAGTACATTTTAACCGTATACAGTAGCCTAGCCTATGTTTTGATCAGCCTCAAGTCGTAACAGTGCCAATTTGGCGGATGGAAACATGCAAACAAACCCCTGACATGCTTCAAATGTGTATTATTCTCTGCCAAATGCTGTCGGGAAAATATCCAAATTCTGATTCCCGAATAAAATAAAAGTGAACAACATTCCACAATAAAACAATAGGTAAAGACATGGGTGTAGCCTACAAAAATCTCTAAAACATGACATTCGTTAACAATGCCGAATGATTGATGCTTTGTTTATTGTTAATGTGCAGCCCCAGCTGTTTTGGTGTTTACACGTCAGTGTGGCTTTAGGTTTACATACAACAACTCTTAATGATCTCAGATAGATCACTTGTTGACACCTGTCAATGTAGGCTACTTGTGTAACCGTTGAATGTTGCTATTTCACATTCAGATAATTCACATTATATTTTTGCTGATTTATGAGCTCAGAGGACTCGTTAATCCTAACCAACAGGTTTGAAATTTACAACAGATAATTTTCCTGTCAGAACTGCAAGCATCATCGAAAAATAAATTAAGATAGACCCACAGAAACAGCCCAGGCCAATTCCCATCGTTTGTGGACGGCCGTGAGTCATTTCATGACGTCTGTGTATATTCAAGATCAACATAGAGACACAGTATAATAGCCTATTAGTTTTTGATGTTTCATACATACACAGTGCTAGAAAGAAACGTTCGGGGAAACGGACATGCAGTAAGTTGAGGTCAGCGCCACGGATCAGGTGAACTGAAAGTGCTCAGCCTCAACAGAGCTGAGGCTAGACATATTTCCTAGTCCTGCCTCCTCCTTTACATAGACGAGACAGCCCTTACCTACAGTCATTCACCTTGTTATTCCGGTGGCATCGCGTGACACTCCCCAGGACACAAGGGCATTTTGGATTAACACCGAGAAAATAAAGGAAATCGGATGAAGATCATGTACTTCTGGACATATATTCTCTAATTATTTTTTCATTTTTAGCGTTGTCTGTCATATGCTTTATTTTTTACAAAGAAAGGGATTTCGTAAGGTGCGCGGCTACGGGACGGTACATGTATTGGTGGGTCCTGCTATGAGTCAAGTTCAAAACCGTAAAATTGTGAGATTCTAACAAGATGTCAAAGTCCTCGGATCAGTTTGAAAACCCCGACTGTGTTTCTTCCTTTGGTATGAAGTTAACGTGGGATATCAACGACCCAAAGCTGCCTCAGGTAGGCTAATGTCGACGTTTTGCATACGCCAGTTGACGCTATCGTTTAAAATATATTAATTGACAGCTATTTAAAATAACAAATTCTATAGCATGTGGTAGCCTATAAAATAAAGTAGGTCACGGTTGAATCGAATAAATCAGTTTTAATTTGTGAAGATATGCAGAGTTAATGATATATTAGTTGACACGCATGTTGTCATGATTTGCCTTATGCTATGCTTTCATAGCTCAGATATCAAATAACATATATTCATTTGCAGTTTGTGTCCATATCTTTGGTTCTCGTCACAATAAACACTAATTGCAGGAATATTCTATTAATTGGCCTGTAGTTTTTGTTTTAACCGTATTATCCATTTTAATAAAAAGCACTTGAAAAATAATGAATCCATCAAAATCTATATTTTACCCTAATTCTGACAGGACACAAAGCAGTATGACGCTTTCCAGGAGTGGACGGACGGGTATGTTCGTTACATCTACACCGGCGAGGATAAGAACGCACAGCGGCACCTGAGCGGATGGGCCATGCGGAACACCAACAACCACAACTGTCAGATTCTCAAGAAGTCCTGCCTCGGCGTGGTAGTCTGCGGCCGAAACTGCACGCTGGCTGACGGAAGCAAACTCCAGCTCCGACCGGCTATCTGCGACAAAGCACGACAAAAACAACAAAGTGAGTAAATGCATTATGCACAGCTGTCATGTATATGGTGTACACCTGGCGACCCGTCTCCTCGGAAGACATTAAAACACTTGTTGATGTTGAATCAAATAATTGCCTATTGTCTAAATAAACACTGTAATTATTCTTAAAGCTTAATGAGCTCAGTTAAATTATTCATAATGATAGCTTACTTATTGGGCCTGTCGATATTGTAGGCTGTTTTTGAGAATAGCCTATAATTCCACTCACTCTGTAAAGAGATTAAACTATTAAACTTAACACCTGGTAACACTTGATACTTCTGACTCATTCATTCACATCGTCATGACCTTGATACACTATAGAAATGTGGCACTTGGTGCTTCAATAAAATAAACTCAATAAAGCTTTATATACAGAACACCTACTTATTAAACAACTTCAGATATTGTTGGTCTGACTGGGGAAAAAACGGTCTAATTAAAAATAATACCCCTCATAGTAAATATGTATTCTTTTTTTATTGTAAAAAATGTATTCATCAGCATTCACTTTCAACCACTCTCCACATAATAGACTATTCCTCTCCTCACATCATAACAGTATAATATTTCATAAATAAACTTACAATACTTGAATACAAAAATCACTTCTATACTATTAGCCAACATGGTTTTGTTTAAAACTGTGTGGTTGTGTGTATTGGGGGTTGTTCTCCAGAGAAGCTGTGCCCCAGCTGTAACTCTGCCCTGGAGCTGATGCCATGCAGAGGACACAGTGGCTACCCCGTCACCAACTTCTGGAGAATAGATGGAAAAGCTATATTCTTCCAGGTTTGTGGGTTCATATTCTGAATTGAGAGGTAACACGTTTGCAGATCTCTGTATTAACCGTTTTTAAGCATTCATACAAGTTCATACAATACAATTGTTCATACAATAATTAATGTACAGTACTGTAATGTATTGTACAGTACAGCAGATCTTATACATGCATTTACTTAACTATGTATGTTTATTAGCCGTTTATAAGCAGACCTACAAGTACTGTAAACTTAAGTGTTGAGTTTTTAGTATTTCTATTTTGTGATATTAGGCAATAAATGATAATTAACATGCCTTCATGGATTTGTTGTTTTATTAGTGAAATGTAAAGATGAGTTAATTAAAGTAAAAAACAATAAACAAACCATTTTTAGTTATGAGCTTCTGTGCAAAACATTCCCACACAAATATTACAATTTATTTAGTTAAGAGTAATCCTAAACGTGACCAAAGATGTTTCTAATTTCAAGAAAGTAACATCCTAGTATGTATTGATGTGATTGCAGGCGAAGGGGGTCCATGACCACCCCAGACCAGAGAGTAAGTCTGAGACGGAGGTCCGGAGGAGTGCAGTGAAGAGGAGGATGTCCTCTCCACACTTCTCCCAGAAGAGGAGGTTGATGGAGCCAGATGTAAGAAACTTTGCCCTCAATAGTCATATCTATACTGAACAAAAATACAAAACGCAACATGCAACAGTTCATATGAGGAAATCAGTCAATTGAAATAAATTCCTTAGGCCCCTAATCTATGGATTTCATGACTGGGAATACAGATATGCATCTGTTGGCCACAGATATCTTAAATTAAAAAATGGGCCTCACAATGGGCCTCAGAATCTCTTCACAGTATTTTTGTGCATTCAAATTGCCATCGATAAAATGAAATTGTGTTCTTTGTCCGTAGCTTATGCCTGCCCATACCATAACCCCACCGTCACCATGGGGCACTCTGGTCACAATGTTGACATCGGCAAACCGCTTGCCCACACGACGCCATACACGTGGTCTGCGGTTATGAGGCCGGTTAGACGTACTGTCAAATTCTCTAAAACAACATTGGATGCGGCTTATGGTAGAGAATTGAACATTAAATTATCTGGCAACGGCTCTGGTGGACATTCCTGCAGTCAGCATGCCAATTGCACGCTCCCTCAACTTTAGACATCTGTGGCATTGTGTTGTGTGACAAAACTGCACATTTTAGTGGCCTTTTATTGTCCCCAGCACAAGGTATACCTGTGTAATGATCATGCTGTTTAATCAGCTTCTTGATTTGCCACACCTGTCAGGTGGATGGATTATTTTGGCAAAGGAGAAATGCTCCCTAACAGGGATTTAAACAAATTTGTGCACAACATTTGAGAGAAAAAAAAGCTTTTTGAGGGTATGGAACATTTCTGGGTTCTTTTGTTTCAGCTCATGAAACATGGGACCAACACTTTACATGTTGCGTTTATATTTTTGTTCAAGTGTGCTTTGAATATTTACCTGCTCAGCCAGAGGTGGATGGTTCCTTTCAACATGTTTTCCTTGTCACTGTTGCCTTTGCTTTCCCGTTGTGGTTGTTTAGTTTGGGTGGCAGAAACAGTAAGCACTTTGGTGACCTGTACTTCGAATACTGTAAAAGCCCTTCTTTGCATATACAATGTGATTGAAAAGTAAAAAACTCAAACTACCCACATGCCATTTATTAAATTGGTAGATGCAGTGGACTGTCTTTGCCTAGCCAATCACTAATAAGTACTAAATATTCTTCAGACTGGGAGATACCACGACCTGGGCGCTCCTTTCCCCAACCTGCACCAGCTGTCCTGCATGGAGGGCCCAGACCGCTTTAGCATCATCGCTGAGTCCAACTTCCCCATCCAGACCCAGCACTACCCTCCCTTCCAAAACCCTGAGCCCTACAAGTTTGCCTACGATTCCCACGCCAACATGGGTGAGGCCCAATCCACACTCCAGAAGCAGCCCAACCACCGTCTGTACATGCCCCGGCCTCCGTGTGGCTACGACTTTGCCGTGCCGAGCTATTTAGGCTCGGGCTCCTACACAGCCCTATATAAGGACCCCAGTAGCCCCCAGGCGGAGGCCCCGGAGCCCAGCAAGGTGAGCTCGGGCCTGGGTACCAGCACTGCCACAACCCACACCACCGGGGTCCTTTCGGGCCACGACCGCAACAACTACGACACGACCAGCAAGCACCACGGCTGGAAACAGATCTTGGGCAAGGGGACGTACAGCGAGCGGGGCGAGTACGGACAGTTTCCTGGCAACACCAACCACCACTACTACAACAGTGAGTACCCGTGCAGGTACCCTGGCCCAGCGCCAGCCACGCCCGCTGCCCTGCAGACCATCATCACCACCACCACCAAAGTGTCCTACCAGCCCTGCCCCAAGTCCTCCGTGGTCAAGTACAGCGACAACATCTACGACGTCAAGGGCCTGCCCAGCTGCAGCTCCCTGCTCGAGGACACCTCGCCCACCTCTTACTCCGATCTCAAGATTCCTGAAGATTCTGGGGTCATCAAGTCTGCGCTGTCGTACCAGCCGGAAACCCTGCCAGCTAAAATTGAGAGGGCTGAGAACTTTGACACTTACCGTTACGGCAACTACGCGTCCAACAGCTATCCCGACAGGGTTTCTCATCCATTTAGATACGACGGAGGGGACTACTGATCGATGAGGAAGCCACCAAAACAAAGACTGTGATTTGATAGTTATGCAAATGATCAGAAAGAACGCTTGGAACAGACTTTCTGCCACCTTTTATCAGGTTTGTAAAGCTCTATTGTTATTTATATATTTGAGGTGTTGGATTCCATTTGGACTGCTAGTGATGACACTACATTGAGTCTAGACTCTTCTAGGATGTTCCCAACATTTCCCCATTTAATGCATAAGAAAAAGCCACAAAGTAATTATTATTGCCTTTGGATTTTTTTTAAAATCGGATTATTGTGTTTGTAGAAAATGAATAATATGTATTCTTAAGGTATTTTGTCTGTTACAATATCACATCATATTCCTATGGCACTGAAATAAATGTTCTATAGACTGGGAATGGCCAACAAAGTATCATGAAAATGCTTGTGGTACAGTGCAACTGTAAATGCAGTCTTCAACTGTACAGTTTGTGAACATTGTTATGTGACATAAAAATTCAATGAGCTCCTACCATAGATTTGACACATTCTGATGCTGTGGTTATGGATGTTGCCTTTTTTTTGGTCAAATTCACTTCATTCACTTCCAGCCCTTTGCAAGACCTTGCAGTTTAAACAAAGTAATTACACTGTTATCGACTGTCTTAAAATACTGGGGGGTGAGGAACATAAGTCAAAAACATAAGCTCATTGCCACCCCCCCCACACACACTCACTCACTCAGAAAAGGATGTGCTCGTGTCAAAAGGGATGAAGTTGGGCAATTAATCGTCAGGTTTGTCATCGGGTCGCTTTCAATCTTGTGGTTCAGAGGCGCCCTGACAAGTATTTCCCTCCACTCTGGGGTAGAGACGAGAGAAAGATAGAGGGAGAAGAGATGAGTCTTTCTCCCCTTCTTCCAGAATGCCGGTAATACCTGACGCTGACAGTATCTCTCCTCGCGGCCGGTTCAGCAGGGAAGCGGCGCCGCTTCATTTGGAAGCTCAACACTCTGACTCTGCCGGGGACTTTTCCTCTGATGTCCCGTCTAGATAAACAAATGACTCTCTCTATTATTGTAAGGACAGAGGTGGTGCTAGCCGTGAATCAGTTTCTCCATATGTGTGATCCTTTTTAGTGTAACTGTGTGCTGACAGGAGACATAATGGTAGCCTTGTCAGACAGACTGATCACAGATGACTAATAACGTCTCTGTTTCAATATTTCAGAAAGCCTTTACCTTGTATTGGCTTAATTCTACAGAGATGTAGCCTTTTCTATGTAATTAAGCTGGGTGTGTAGGCCGGCTACACCTAATATACAATGTTTTGACCACAAAAACGTTAATATGCAACATGCTTGTAAAAATGTTGAAATGTAACGTAGAGCTCATGAGACTGGATAGCCAGGATGATGGCTACAGACTGTTAGCCTGTTTCTTCTCTTGAAGATTATAAACTTGGCTGATTTATAGTATATTAGGATCATAGATTATATTACAATGCAAGGTACAGTGCAGTGTATTATTTGTAGGCCCTACTTACACAATTAATGTACTGCAGTACAACACAAAACAGGATTAGCTAATTGAGATTTGAGTGATTCATCAAACCTAACTTGTTTAGCTGCCAGGTACATCCATATATCTAATTAACAATACAATTCCCCTCTGTAGGACTGTATGACTAACAAAAACATGGGTCCTGGCTTTATTTCACAGTCCTGTTTCAGCTTCCACTTGTTTAGTACAGTATTTACAACGAAATTGTGACAATGGATACTTTTTAGCACTTCTCAAAAAATGAACTACGGGCTCTATTAAATCTGTAATGCTGAAGCATTACACATTCCGCAGTAGAAATGTAAAGGTCATTTCCGATTGAATCTACATATGCAGCGTCAGCCGTGAATGCAGTCTCCGCTAAAGCAGGAACATTGCCTTTAAATTTCAATCACGCTGTAAAGCTGAACTTCCGCGATGCGGATTGAGTAGAGCCCTCCTGGTACCAAATTGCAGGCCTACATACTGATGCTGTAGTGCTTTCTTCTAAAAGAGTGATCAATTAAATGTATTTATAAAGCCCTTTTTACATTAGCAGATGTCCAAAGTGCTATACAGAAACCCAACCTAAAACCCCAAACAACAAGCAATGCAGATGTAGAAGCACAGTGGCTAGGAAAAACTCCCTAGAAAGGCAGGAACCTAGGAAGAAACCTAGAGGAACAAGGCTCTGATGTGTGTGTAACTGTATTTCACTGTCCGGTTTTAGATGGTTTCTGTAGGTTACAACTTGGATAGTAGTCAGTATTTTCTTTCAAGCATTGACTCAAGCTGTGTTAAACTCACATTCACACTGGATGAAAAACAAGTCAAAGTGTTCTGCTTTTGACCCTCAACATATAATCATCATCCTATCAACACAACTTTCACCACTATCAACGACTTGTATTGTAGTACAAGTACTACAAATAGTAGTGGTGGTGGTAGCTAATAATAGTGCAAATAACCTCATTGGTGAACATTCCAGAACATGTGGATTCCAATGCATATAATACACACCTGTGTGACATTTTTAATCTTCACCCAAACACAGCAAACTTTAAACTCTAGGGCTCTGACCCCTGCTTGACCTTTGATCTTTCTCTCTCATGAAACCTGTCTTGAATTCTACTGAGGGGTTGACTAAGCTAGTATGCTCCACTCAGAAGGTACAGAACCACGATACCGCTGTCAGGGCTGTAGCACTGGCTGTCTGATGGGTGCCTGATTAATGTTGGTGAATCTGCAGCCACCCCTATATTCCTCCCCCAGCCCTCATCCTACACCATCATACTTCAAGAGGTTTTGTTTACAAACAGTGGGATAGAGATACGCCATGCTTAAAAGCAGGTGCCCGGTTATCTCTCCAACCATATAGCGCTTCAAAGGGATCCAAAAGCCACTCAGAAGTGGGAAGATGCCTTTGACTGTTGAACACATTATGGGCCTTGGCAAGTATTGCCAACAACGAGGGTTGCAGTGCCCAGTACAGAACATGTATATTGGGGAAACTGAATTAACTTAAAAGGCCTATCTGCAGTTTATACATCCATATTTTGACTTATACATTAATGATATGTACTCATTGATTCTTGAAGAATTTAACTTATAAATGCCTCATGAGCTTAGTTCAACTGTCGTACCCCATCCGAAACCAAAATATAAGCTTGTTTACCTCCAATGTTTGTAAACAAAGTAAATGTAAACAATCACTATATAGCCTCAAAACATGGTTAAAAATAAAAATTGTATAATAAGTCCTTGCATCCACAGTTCTATAAATTTGAGTGGTTACATTTCTCCAGCCCCATCCCTCAGCTTTTTACAGAAATTGCACATTTCCGCTTTAAAGCTGGTAAACACAGACTACCAGTAGGAAAGCATTGTATTGTACCTTCATGGTTCAATTTTCCCTTTCAAAAGCATCAAACATTTGCTTTCTGCATTGACATGTCTCTTTTTTACCATTGTACATTTTCAAAATTTCTCCCCAAAGAATGGGGCTTTGAGTATTTTCCCAAAAAGCATTCCTGTGAAAATTAAGATGGAAGGTCCCAGGTGGTGGGCCCACTGAACCAGCCTTCCAACAGCTTGAGCGACAGCCTTTTACGCTCCTCTACTACTTTGACATTAGCTGCTGGACGGTGGTGGTAGTGGTAGTGGTAGTGGTACACAGCACAGGCAGGCTAGGTGCTCTCTGGCTCTGTAGGCCTCTCTCTCTCTACAGGCCACTCAGGCTGATTAGTGCAGGGCCTCAGCTGCTACTGGCCAGAAAAATAGGCCATTTATACAGCCCTTTTTCTCTCTGTCTGAGTGTACCTCACACACGCACACTGATGGGCGCATGAATGAAAATACACACACACACACACACACACACACACACACACACACTGATGGGCACATAAACATTTTGTGGACCAACAATCGATTCCCAATCAACATACTATTTTCCCTAACCCATAACCCTAACTGCCTAACCCATAAACCTAAAATAGCCTTTTTACAAGTGAGGACTTCTGGTACTCACAAGTATAGTAAAGCGTGTAGACACACACACGGCCTCAAACTCTGAGCCTTTCAGCTTTTCTGATCCCTTTAAGTGAGAACCATTGATGAGTGACTTCTCTACATTTTGTTCTTGAAGAGCCCAGAAACACATTCTGTTCCACCTATAGATTACACAAAGCTGATTCATCACACCACAGCTACCTCCAGTCAAATACAGACATAAATGCAGATGAAATTGATCTGTGACACAATAATAAATGAACTAAAAACTCATCAATCTCCAACAAGTTTAGTCTCTCACTGTTTTTTTTTATAGCTTCTTCTTCAAACAACAACAGTCAATGACAATCATGCCACGGTTCACACATCTGGTCTTCAGACACGTACTGTAAGTCTGCTAGCCTAGGAAGCTGTCGCACCTGATGGATTCTGTTGTTTTGCCCTTAGCCGTGAACCGAAGCAAGAATCTCAGGCATGCCAGTCTGAAGATGTCACATAATTGTTAAGAATAGATGGTTAGGGACAGGTTATTCTTTATACCAGGCCTCGATATCTCTGCCTGAAAGGCTGCTGGAATGCAGGTGCTTTGCGGAATGTGGCGGCCATGTATCATTAACATAAATCAACTGAGACCGATTCTAAAGGGCGCTGAGCGCTAGAATCCATGTCACCACATCGCCTGCAAAAACAAACCTTGCGCCTATTGTTTCCCTTTAAACCTTCATCTGCCGCATTGGACTGTAATTTCAATAACTGCTGTTGACAGCAGACAGCCCAGTCTGGCAGCTTAAGTGTTGTGTAATTTGTAAGAGTGCAGAGCATGTCCGATGTAACTGCCAGTATTCAACATCTCCACTAGGGCCCCCCAAAAGGGGTTTAAATGGTCAATGGGAAATGGATACAACGTATTGTATTGTCACTTGAATGACTGTCACTACAATATAAGCTATATCCGTTTTTGAGTAATATCTCAAAGGAATGTGGATGGAACACAGTACACTCTTAGACTAGGTTTCCAAAAGGGTTCTTCGTCCCCATAGGACAGGGGTCACCAACAGTTTGATAGCAATCGATTGGTCGATCTCCAAGGCATTCCTAGTCGATCGCCAAACATTTCAATAAAAAGCCCAACGATAAAGCCTTGTGTTCCTATTTTATTTTATTTTCTCTTGCGCTGTAGGCACATCCGATTCAGCAGCCCTGTGTGCCGGGTAGGTGAAGTGTTCTCATTTTGAACCATTTCATGTGTCTGAAGGTACAAACTCTACCTTCCTGGCGGGCCCAGAGAGCAATTCAAGTGCACTGTAGGCCAGTGGAGGCTCCTCAGTGTAGTACCATCCTCCTCAGTGAATTTAATAAAATAAAACAATTGTGAAACATTAAAGTTATCCTTTTTAGATAAAACTATACTTAATATATACACATCATCAAATAATTGAGTAAAACATACTGTTTTGCAATGAAGGTCTGCAGTAGCCTCAGCAGAACTCTGTAGCATAGCACCATGGTATAGCCGGAGGACAACTAACTTCTGTCCTCTGAGTACATTGACTTCAATACAAATCTTAGGAGGCTCATGGTTCTCACCCCCTTCCATAGACTTACACAGTAATTATGACAACTTCCGGAGGACGTCTTCCAACCTATCAGAGCTCTTGCAGCATGAACTGACATGTTGTCCACCCAATCAAAGGATCAGAGAATGAATATAGTACTGAAAGTATACGCTACAGCTAGCTAGCACTGCAGTGTATAAAATGTGGTGAGTAGTTGACTCAAAGAGAGAAAGACAATAGTTGAACAGTTTTGAACAAATTACTTTGTTCCAAAATTTAGGAGAAGCGAGAGAGAGCTAGCTATATTTGGTTATGTTTTTTTAATTTTCACTTTCAATTAGCTGGCGAATGCAGCTAGCCAGTTTACCCTACACCCGGTTCAAACAGAGAGGGATGCTATTGTAGCTAGCCTGCTATGGCTATCCAACACCGGAACTCTTCCAAGTCAAGGTAAGCTTTTGGTTTTATTAATTTATTGCCACCGGGCCCCGCCGATGTAACTGCTAAACTGCTTTCTGACTGTACACTGTACTGCATGATTGCAGCAGGCTTACTAATCCATTGGTTCTAGTAGCTATGTTGACTATGACGTGACAACAATGTAGGCTGTGTGTAGCGGTTAGCGTCATGATATGAAGGTTTGGCTTGGAAATGCTTTTCGCCTGGCCACAGACAGCTGATGTGTTGTGTCCACTGAAGTCCACAAGCGAAGGAAAAAGATGAGAGGATGAAAGCGCATAGATAGTTGCAAAAAGGAATTATATGTACAACGAGAAAAGTGATCATGCTGTTTTTATGTGGCTGCTATGAAAGTGAAGTGTGTGATCAGGGGTGTATTCATTCCGCCAAATCTGCTGAAAAATATATCTTAAACAGAAGCAAATGGAACAAAACAGGGATAAACATAACTGAATTTGTCCAATAGAAACTCTAATTTGCAACTGTTGGACTAATGATTACACCCTAGATCAGGTAGATGCATGCAAGAGTGTGCAAGGCGGTATTGAATGTGTCACTGTCTGTCACCTTGATTACTCAAAATGTTCTCTACCTGTGCACCTACATTGTAAACTTTCATTCATAGGCTAGGTTGTGACGGGTATAGGGAAAATGTGAGTGTCATGCAGTTGCCTAAACCTATCTATGTTACATTGAGCTGGGTGAATGGAATATGAATGACAGTCATTCAATATGCTGTAATAAAAATAAGACCATGTCCATTAAAAAAAAAGTTATCCTCCCTCATCTTAAACGGCACCAACCGCCACTGCTATAGGCCTTTCGATGGCCAATCAGATGGCTCAGATTCCCGTGTCTGCAGTAACGTATCAGGCGGAAAAGAAACCTACAGCAAAGTTGTTACTGTGAGATTTAAAAACGTTTAAAACATGACTAGAGAGAGACTGTCAACGAATACAGCAAAGAGCTGCAGTTTTTATGAGTGACTTTTTATAAGTTCTTACTCAGCACTGTCAACACACAAAATGTGCGTTCTCCTTACTTCCAGTCACGCTACAACCAGCACTGCAGCTGTAATGAATGAGTAGGAAAGTGTATCTATAAGCTTGCGTTGTTATTATTAGCCTCTTGGGTCTTTTTTAATATTGAGGAATATTTCACTTTCTCTGTTCATAGCAGTAACAACAGGAATTTGTCCATGAGGCAGAAATAACGCAGTGCGACTAGTTTCCCCATCAGCTGGAAGACGATGTCCCTTTATTGTCAGTGTCAGTGGAGGAAAGGGAGAGCGGAGGGATGTTGAAAGGTGGACCCTCAGTCTGCTGCTCTCTCCCTCCGCTGAGACTGACCATCAGATGCAGGCACCATCAGCCCAGTAAAATAAAAAGCAAATGATTTAAAAGTAAGCTCACTCAGCTGTGCCTCATAAGTAATACACAACTGATCTATTACTGGTGTGATCATATAGCCTACCTAAAAAAAAATGGTCTGAACAACAATGCATTGGCAGGTCAATTAAAGTAAATATGCAGTGATAATGTATTGGGCCTATAGTCTACTGCAAAAAAGCAAATTGCTACAGTACTATTTTTAATAGGTTAGTGTTGCATAGGCTTATGTTTTTTAAGTCATGTTTAAAAAAAATGTGAGCAGTAGATCTTGGCTTTCATTTTGACTGTTTGATGACCACTGCCATAGGAGAACCCTTTTTGGTTCCAGGTAAAACTTTTTTGGGTTCCAGATAGAACTATTTTGGGTTCCATGTAGAGCCCTCTGTGGAAAGGGTTCTACATGGAACCCAAAATGGTTCTACTTAGAACTAAACGGGTTCTACCTGGAACCAACCAAGGGTTCTTCAAAGGGTTCTCCTATGAGGATAGCCGAAGAACCCTTTAATATTCTAGATAGCTCCTTTTTTGTACTTATCACAATGGATTCCCTGTTTCGGTTGTCTGACAGATTCAACTCAAGTCCCCCTCCCTTCATACAGTCATCCAGTATGAACGCATCTATCAAACTCTCCCGGATCTCTCCTCTACCTTTGCCAAACATTATGATGGAACCATTAAGTCTTCCAGAGAGCTGAGAGCCCCTTGAAGGCAAGGGGATGGAGGAAAAATCAGTTTGATTAAGGACAAAGCAGACGGCCATGCTCGGTTTGCTCCATCGGGGCTAGGAGTAAACCAGCCGCTGCCTCAGATCTCCCCCTCTCACAGCTCCCCTGAACCCCAACTGAGCCTTCCAGCACGGGGAAAGATTAGCACCTGCAGCACTGAGGATCGTACGTATTCTTCCCCCCCACCCCACCCCACACCTGTCGGAATATAAATGCCCTGACGGATGAGTCCAAAGAGGCCTAGAGAGAAATGCGGTACATGTATCTGTAAAATCCATGTGTCAATTTGTTTTTATTAGCTTAACAATGGCACAGAGAGTTTAAATCTCCATCTAACTGTAACAAAGTAGCCCAACAGTGACGGATTTGTTCATGGATCTCGTATTGGGCCATGTGGATGGGTTTCTGAAGGTATGCGGAGACCTCACACTCAAAAGTGTCAAAGGAGAATTCGGACGCCCATGTCAATGACTGTGTAAGTATGGAAAAATAATCCTTAATAATTCTGACCCCCCTCCATTATCGGGTTTTAACGAGAGGACCCAAAATGTAAAACTATCATTTGTAGTATAAACTGCCAGAGGAAGATGTCCAACTGGTATCATCACCATCTATTCTTGGGATCTGGGCAGAGTCAGGATCTGTTGTTTGTCTGTAAACCAATGACTGGGGCCAATGATCTCAAACAGGCACCAGGGACTAACTCAAAATAGACTAGAGAAGGGAAGGGCTTCAAAATGGGGCCTATTTTCACAGGTAAGGTTAGAGCAGACGTACGTGGGAAAAATACGGCCTGTGCAGAGTAAGGATCGAAAAAGATTCCAGAAGGAAATACCATCAAAAAGGAGCCCATTTTCCCAGGTAAGGTTAAATAATAGTTTTTATTTTAGCCAACCTATTTGTGGCTTTGTAGTAGTTACCAAAGTACATGGCATGGGGCTAAAGCTACCAATCATAACAGTTTGTTAACTAATTTACTGGCCCTCTTTATATCACTTTTCTTATAAACTGCTACCAGACAAGGTGGTTGGGCACTTGCTAACAGTGACAATGCCTGCGTAGGGTATTCTATGAGGCAGCACTGAGTATTTAGAGCATAGAGCATTTACAGTAACACCCTGAGGTGTCTAAATAATGGCTTTCCTCATGTCTCAGAACATAAACACGGCCCTCATTTCCAAATGACTGAACTAATCCCTAATCCCCATGAAGTTACATTTCCTGTGTTTACTAATTTAGCATTAGCGATAAACAGTCAAACGTATGAATATGGTCCCAGATTGTATCAGCGCAAACCAGTGATTTGCATCAACACAGTGTTTGATTAGTACATGTAGCTAACCAATGATGCATGAATTTTAGTATGGGATACATAGCAAATACGATGACTGGCAGACTAAGATCGTTGACCAGTATCATATTGACAAAAGACTATGGGACCTGGACATGTCAATCAAAACCTCAACCTGGTTTCTAGGAACAAATTACATTTTATGCATTAGTTCAAATATTCTTTCATACAGTGGTTAACAGTGTATGAAATAGGGCTCTATGCACATGTTACTGTATGTACTATGTACAGATGTAGGATCTTAATTTGAACCCCCGATTGCTGGATTTGCAATACTTGTAGTGCATTTGAGGTTTAAAAAGGCTTCTGAAGTTTGTAACTTCCACAAATGTATGCCTTGAATTTCCTTCACGAGAAATGTATTAACCCCAACAAAAATGTCTATTTATAATCCACATAATAATTCACATTTCCTGTTGCTGCAGGATCATTTTCCTGATGTAGAAAACTGGCTCAAAGTAAGATTCTACATATGTACTTGTATATGCGCCTTATGTACTGTAACTATGATTTCAAAATCTGAATCCTATAACAAAGTTGTACACCCAGTTAATGAGTTTCATATTATACAAGTGCTGAATTTACAGTACAATTGACATTGAGAATACAATGCTTGAAAAAAAACCATCAATGACCTAATGACTCTGAAAATACTTTTTGGTTGAGACGTGACCAAACACTTTCCTGTATCCGAGCATCAAGAACGTCTGTTCCGCTTCATTTCACTTGTGTACTGTCTCGGGGTCAGCGATCAGTCATCCGATCCTTATCATGAGTTTAGAGGGATGATTAAATGTTTTACCAGAATATGTTGCAGACATTAGACCTAGACTGCTGCTGCACCTACAACAACACATGAAGGATTTCATTCCAAAATGCTATATATCCAGTTTCATACATGTTGGTAAATTAGCTTGTATTGTTTAAAGAAATTATGAAAAAGATCTGTTTTTTTTAACTATCTAATCATGGCATGTTCAATGACAGACGTATTTGTTTCAAATCTATCACTTGATGGTTTCATTCCAGAGACACAAATAATCAACACATTTTTTTTGCAAAATGCTGTATATCTGCCTCTCTCAGAGAAATAAGTAGTACTGCTGGATTTTACACTGTCAAATCTAACAAATAACTACATTTTTTATAAAGAACTGTACAAATGATACATTTGTGACATCAATATAAATTAAATAATTCACTAATAATAATTCAATACAGTAATATGAGATCTGTATGTAAAACATTAACATTTGACATTTAAGTCATTTAGCAGATGCTCTTATCCAGAGCAACTTACAGTTAGTGCAATCACCTTAAGATTGCTAAACAATGGATATATAGCGTTTTGCAAAAAAACACATTCATAAAATCGACAAATAAAACAACTGAGAACAGTAATATTTTACACACACATGAAGGTACCCATTGGCAATAATTTCTTATGAAATAACTCAAATGTGAAAAATTGGTGGATATAGAGTTTTGGAAATAAACTCTTCACATATTTAAGCACTCAATCACTTCAGCCACGGTGAACTACAGACAAGTTATGACAGAAAACAACCCCACACTTGTCTTGCGTCAAGATAAACTTTGAGTAAGCCAACTTCATTCTTCTCAACTGAACCAGAAAGACTTCCTCTGCTGTGAATGGAAGGTGAGAAAATACAGACTAAGAAACTGCTCTTGACTTTTTGAGCCGTTTGTAAAAATGTAGCACTGAATGTCACCCTGTCTCGCAACCTATATTACAACAAGGAAATAATTGTCATACTTATGAGAACCATATTCATACTCATACAATGAATGTTTAAAACTAGAACTGTCAGGTCCATAAGTTTTGTGGTATATTTAAACAGCATAACTTGATGGATAATATCTGAAAAACAAAAATAACCCTTCTACTGTATTAGCAGTTAGACTACAGGAATAACGTAAATCCACAAAGTGACCTCCACAGTTAATAGTATGTCCTCTATGGCCTAGACCAGTGCTTGACTTGGACTGGAATAGGTGCTGGTACTGTTTATATTTAGGGACAGGATCTCCACAATACTTTTGAGGTAATATTCTATAAAAGGAACAGGAGCTCAAGCAGTAGAAAATGTGAGTGCTGGTACTCAGCTCCGGTGAGCTCCCGTCCAAGTCAAGCATTGGCCGAGACCAAGGCAGCAGGCCACAACACCAAGTATGGCTAACAGAACACTGTTTGGAAAAGCTACTTCAAGCCTTCCATAAAAAAATGTTTGGGGTGCATAATTCCTTCTAAATCAAAGTTAATCAAATTGTTGATTTATTGTGTTTATTACAAATACATTTGTGAAAGTACAAAGTGAATGCAAACCAGGCCTAAACCCGCATATACCTGTAACATGTTATGTTAAATTTTATTATCGAGGTCGACAGAGACTGATGATGACTACAGTACCGTCTGGGGACAGACAGGACAGGTGCAGACGCTGAAGACACGGACAGGATGTCTCACAACTGGAGAAACTCCCACAGTGCCTACCGAGACAGAAGGAGGGTGTGGCCCCCCAGTCCAGTCTGTCTCCTCACAAAGGCGCCGGGGAGAAGAAACACTATCATTTCTCTTTCACGTCCTGACACATTTTTCCTCTCTATCGGTGTGATCTGAACAGCTTGTTACTATTTCATCACATTGACCTTCATGTGTGTGTACACGCACACATGAGTGTGTGTGTGCGCCTCTGTCCTCCCTGCCAACAGCCATGCTATTTACTGTATCTACATGCATCAGATTCATCATCACGAAGGTTGGGAAACTGAGCGTTGGCCATCAGTGTTATGTATGTCATGTTATCACAACGAAACAAAATGAATAGTGGCTGCAAGGACACAGATCAAGGATACAACTCGCGACTGCCAAAAGTGGTGGAAAACATAACTCATTTCTCAAATGTGAAAAGTTAAAAGCGTCGATGCCAACTCCTCTTATATAGATACAGTTGAAGTCGGAGGTTTACATACACCTTAGCCAAATACATTTAAATTCCCGTTTTTCACAATTCCTGACATTTAATCCTAGTAAAAATTCCCTGTCTTAGGTCAGTTAGGATCACCACTTTATTTTAAGAATGTGAAATGTCAGAATAATAGTAGAGAGAATGATTTATTTCAGCTTTTATTTCTTTCATCACATTCCCAATGGGTCAGAAGTTTACATAAACTCAATTAGTATTTGGTAGCATTGCCTTTAAATTGTTTAACTTGGGTCAAACGTTTCGGGTAGCCTCCCACAAGCTTCCCACAATAAGTTGGGTGAATTTTGGCCCATTCCTCCTGACAGAGCTGGTGTAACTGAGTCAGGTTTGTAGGCCTCCTTGGTCGCACATGCTTTTTCAGTTCTGCCCACATATTTTCTATAGGTTTGAGGTCAGGGCTTTGTGATGGCTACCCCAATACCTTGACTTTGTTGTCCTTAAGCAATTTTTCCACATCTTTGGAAGTATGCTTGGGGTCATTGTCCATTTGGAAAACCCATTTGCGACCAAGCTTTAACTTCCTGACTGATGTCTTGAGATGTTGCTTCAATATATCCACATAATTTTCCTCCCTCATGATGCCATCTATTTTTTGAAGTGCACCAGTCCCTCCTGCAGCAAAGCACCCCCACAACATGATGCTGCCACCCTCGTGCTTCACAGTTGGGATGGTGTTCTTCGGCTTGCAAGCCTCCCCCTTTTTCCTCCAAACATAACGATGGTCATTATGTCCAAACAGTTCTATTTTTGTTTCATCAGGCCAGAGGACATTTCTCCAAAAAGTACGATCTTTGTCCCTATGTGCAGTTGCAAACCGTAGTCTGGATTTTTTATGGCAGTTTTGGAGTGGTGGCATCTTCCTTGCTGAGCGGCCTTTCAGGTTATGTCAACGTAGGACTCGTTTTACTGTGGATATAGATACTTTTGTACCTGTTTCCTCCAGCATCTTCACAAAGCCCTTTGCTGTTGTTCTGGGATTGATTTGCACTTTTCGCACCAAAGTACGTTCATCTCTAGGAGACAGAATGCGTCTCCTTCCTGAGTGGTTTGACGGCTGCGTGGGCCCATGGTGTTTACACTTGCGTACTATTGTTTGTACAGATGAACGTGTTACCTTCAGGCGTTTGGAAATTGCTCCCAAGGATAAACCAGACTTGTAGAGGTCTACAATTTCTTTTCTGAGGTCTTCGCTGATTTCTTTTGATTTTCCCATGATGTCAAGCAAAGAGGCACTGAGTTTGAAGATAGGCCTTGAAATACATCCACAGGTACACCTACAATTGACTCAAATGATGTCAATTAGCCTATCAGAAGCTTCTAAAGCCATGACATCATTTTCTGGAATTTTCCAAGCTGTTTAAAAATGCCTTCCTCACCATCTTAAATAAGCATGCCCCATTCAAGAAATTTAGAACCAGGAACAAATATAGCCCTTGGGTCTCTCCAGACTTGACTGCCCTTAACCAACACAAAAACATCCCGTGGCGTTCTGCATTAGCATCGAACAGCCCCCGTGATATGCAACTTTTCAGGGAAGTTAGAAACCAATATACACAGGCAGTTAGAAAAGCCAAGGCTAGCTTTTTCAAGCAGAAATTTGCTGCCTGCAACACAAACTCGAAAAAGTTCTGGGACACTGTAAAGTCCATGGAGAATAAAAGCACCTCCTCCCAGCTGCCCACTGCACTGAGGATAGGAAACTCTGTCACCACCGATAAATCCACTATAATTGAGAATTTCAATAAGCATTTTTCTACGGCTGGCTATGCTTTCCACCTGGCTACCCCTACCCCGGTCAACAGCACTGCACCCCCCACAGCAACTCGCCCAAGCCTTCCCCATTTCTCCTTCTCCCAAATCCAGTCAGCTGATGTTCTGAAAGAGCTGCAAAATCTGGACCCCTACAAATCAGCTGGGCTAGACAATCTGGACCCTTTCTTTCTAAAATTATCTGCCAAAATTGTTGCAACCCCTATTACTAGCCTGTTCAACCTCTCTTTCGTGTCATCTGAGATTCCCAAAGATTGGAAAGCAGCTGCGGTCATCCCCCCTCTTCAAAGGGGGGGACACTCTTGACCCAAACTGCTACAGAACTATCCTACCCTGCCTTTCTAAGGTCTTCGAAAGCCAAGTCAACAAATTGATTACCGACCATTTCGAATCCCACCGCACCTTCTCCGCAATGCAAACTGGTTTCAGAGCTGGTCATGGGTGCACCTCAGCCACGCTCAAGGTCCTAAACAATATCTTAACTGCCATCGATAAGAAACAATACTGTGCAGCCGTATTCATTGACTTGGCCAAGGCTTTCGACCCTGTCAATCACCACATCCTCATCGGCAGACTCGAAAGTCTTGGCTTCTCAAATGATTGCCTTGCCTGGTTCACCAGCTACTTCTCTGATAGAGTTCAGTGTGTCAAATCGGAGGGCCTGTTGTCCGGACCTCTGGCAGTCTCTGTGGGGGTGCCACAGGGTTCAATTCTTGGGCCGACTCTCTTCTCTGTATACATCAATGATGTCGCTCTTGCTGCTGGTGAGTCTCTGATCCACCTCTACGCAGACAACACCATTCTGTATACTTCTGGCCCTTCTTTGGACACTGTGTTAACAACCCTCCAGACGAGCTTCAATGCCATACAACTCTCCATCCGTGGCCTCCAACTACTCTTAAAACGCTAGTAAAACGAAATGCATGCTTTTCAACTGATCGCTGCCCGCACCCGCCCGCCTGACTAGCATCACTACTCTGGACGGTTCTGACTTAGAATATGTGGACAACTACAAATACCTATGTGTCTGGCTAGACTGTAAACTCTCCATCCAGACTCATATTAAACATGTCCAATCCAACATTAAATCTAGAATCGACTTCCTATTTCGGAACAAAGCCTCCTTACCTCACGCTGCCAAACATACCCTCGTAAAACGGACTATCCTACCGATCCTCGACTTTGGCAATGTCATTTACAAAATAGCCTCCAACACTCTACTCAGCAAACTGGATGCAGTCTATTACAGTGCCAACTGTTTTGTCACCAAAGCCCCATATACCACCCACCACTGCGACCTGTATGCTCTTGTCGGCTGGCCCATGCTACATATTCATCGCCAGACCCACTGGCTCCAGGTCATCTATAAGTCTTTGCTAGGTAAAGCTCCGCCTCATCTCAGCTCACTGGTCACCATAACGACACCCACCTGTAGCACGTGCTCCAGCAGGTTTATCTCACTGGTCATCCCCAAAGCCAACACCTGCTCTGGCCACCTTTCCTTCCAGTTCTCTGCTGCCAATGACTGGAACGAACTACAAAAATCTCTGAAACTGGAAACACTTATCTCCCTCACTAGCTTTAAGCACCAGCTGTCAGAGCAACTCACAGATTACTGCATCTGTACATAGCCCATCTATAATTTAGCCCAAACAACTACCTCTTCCCCTACTGTATTTATTTATTTAGCTCTTTTGCACCCCATTATTTCTATTTCTACTTTGCACTTTCTTCCACTGCAAATCTACCATTCCAGTGTTTTACTTGCTATATTGTATGTACTTCGCCACCATGGCCTTTTTTTCGCCTTTACCTCCCTTATCTCACCTCATTTGCTCACATTGTATATAGACTTATTTTTCTACTGTATTATTGACTGTATGTTTGTTTTACTCCATGTGTAACTATGTGTTGTTGTATGTGTCAAACTGCTTTGCTTTATCTTGGCTAGGTCGCAATTGTAAATGAGAATTTGTTCTCAACTTGCCTACCTGGTTAAATAAAGGTGAAATAAATAAAATAAAAAAGGCACAGTCAACTTAGTGTATGTAAACTTCTGACCCACTGGAATTGTGGTACACTGAATTGTAAGTGAAATAATCTGTCTGTAAACAATTGTTGGAAAAATGACTTGTGTCATGCACAAATTAGATGTCCTAACCGACTTGCCAAAACTATAGTTTGTTAAAAATACATTTGTGGAGTGGTTGAAAAATGAGTTTTAATGACTCCAAACTAAGTGTATGTAAACGTCCAACTTCAACTGTAAGTAGGTTGTCGGAGCCTCCACAAGTTAGCCTGGTCCAGTTTGGCATAACAACAACCATAGAAGTTGTCTAAACAGCACAAAAAGATCTGGGACCAGGTTATCCACAGGTGTCATCGTCTTGTACCTTGTGAACCCCTCCAGATCCACAAACCAAACAGTGACATGTTACTACCGGACCCCCTTCCTCATAACAGCCTATAAGCTCCTTGTGAACGCTAAATCACTGTAACTGGATTAGGCTGGCTGGTTGGGCAAGGGTTCCCCCCACTGGTCCTCCTGTTGCTGGGTGGGGGGTGTTGATTCCTGCCTGACCCTCCAAAAGAGATGAACCCCAGCCAAGTCAGCAGGTATGGGACATACCTGGTGTAAAACGAGAAGACGAGCAGGTGTGTGTACGTATGTGTGTCATGCTTGAATATGTGTGTGTGTGTGTGTGTGTGTGTGTGTGTGTGTCATGCTTGTGCCTGGACACCCTTATTTTTTTCAGGTTAACCCGCTCTTGTACCCCCCCCCCCCCTCTCCACACCCCCATTCATCCATGTTAATCATTGTTTCCTGGTTCATGTAGAGAGCAGCAGAGCACATTTGCCGTGTTATGTCTGTGTGCTAAAATGAAGTGCTAATGGATTTGACGGGGACCAAGTTCTGTAAGCTCTGAGCGACGACCATGTCTTGAGGACGTTTAATGTGAGAAGCTTTTTCACCCGTTTTCTTTTTTATTTATTTTATGCATTTCAAACACTCAGGTGAGGAATGAGAGAGAGAGAGAGAGAGAGAGAGAGAGAGAGAAACCCGTGTTTGAAGCATCTAGTTTGTTTGCCCTCTCAGCTCCCTTTTGTATGAGGCATTTCGTTTGTCTTTGTTGAAAATAAAAACATTACAACTCGTCAGTGTCATCCGCAGACACGCAACACTGGGAACATCTGTGTGTAGGCCACAATAGCTGTGGGAAATCAGTCGTGTGTTTAAAGAAAAAAACTGGAACACAATGCAATAGCCTCACGTCAAGGAATAGGTAACCATCCAGGCACAATATGATTGCCTATGTTCGCAATGGAAGCGGTTTGCTTCCTGGTTTGCGTAAGGTTTGCTGTCATATCACCCAATTTATTCATTGGGTCTCCCCTGTGCACTGTGTAAGTTAGTACTTAAACATTTTCCTGTCTTTCCGATTCAATGTAAGAAATCTTTGACTTAAAATTGTCTAGCTTTAAAGCATGAGCCTAAAGTCAACATACCGAGAGCAAAACACAAATCAAAAGAAAAGGAAAACAAAAAGTCTTAACAGTGAGCGCCGTTTGGCCCCCAGGGCATGTACACACAAGAGTTCGGGCACGGAGAGCAAATTGCAAATGCATCTACTTGATCTCTAATTTAATCCCAATGAAGGTGGTGAAAGGGTGTCTGTGTAGCTTGGCGGGGCGGAAGGGCACCACGAGCGAAGACGATGATGATGATGTACCACCAGAGAACGCAGAGAGAGAGAGAGAGAGAGAGCTGGAAGGGATGGATCAGCGCCATGGGGTAATCCCCATATCAGCGGCACCTCATGAGCTCATGAGCAAGCGCCGCGACGCCCCTCTCATCACCCTTCAACCCCCTTATGGCTGACACCCAACACTAACAGGGCAAACAGGGGTTGCACAGGGATGAGTCTGTACGCTAACTCACATGTGGGTGGTAGGGTGGTGTAGCTTCGATGTGTCAATCATTTACCTTAGAGACCTGCCTCAGTGTGTATTGATAGGTATGAATGAATGGTACTATTTTACAAAAACAAAAAAGGGCCATACGGTACAAGGCATGAACATATTGGAGCTAGTTGGATGAAGAAGACTAATCTCATAAAATTAGCACATACTGATAAGACACCTGCCTAAATTCATTCACACTTTCAATCTAATAAATGGACAGCGAAAATGACAATGATACATACAGAGGCAGTGGTAAGGGGCCTCCACTGTCCTCAATGACCTGTCAAGGCTAAAGGACAAAGTGATGAGGAGGAATGTAAAGGATGCTGCTGTGAGAGAGGTCCTTATAGACAGCCACTCACCTGGAACTGACATTTGTTCAAGAGAGGACACTTAGACGTCTGCCTCGAGGCTTGCAATGGAAAGTTTGGTGCATAAGAAGGGAATATTTATTTGCAATATAATTTCATTGGAAGTGTCTCTGTCGTTCGAACACTAGAATGTGCTAATCCCTCAACAGGTAATTAGCGAATAACAAGATCATCATCATCATTAATCATGTCTTGGCATTAAAGGTGATAATGGTCTCCAAGTTCTCAGTGACGCACATATAAAAATAGTTTACAGCTATTTTATCACAACATCAGTGCCCTCCACAGGTATCATAGCACTGCCATATCTCAGAGATCGTCAGCATCTAAACATGATAGGTAGTGACATCAGCTGTTGGCATCATGAATCATGCGAGTCAGAGAAAACCATGTGATTTGAGTGTAGTAGGGTCAGGTGATTGTTGCCGCTGCGTTGTGAGGGACACAACTCTTAACCAATACAAGTGCCAGGGAATGGATGTCAGGGACGCATAAGCAAAGGTGGAGCCAAAAGTTGAAAACCAACCACTGTGAAATCCTCTAGCATCCAACCTGACGGTGCCTGTGGACAAACTGTGTGACGTTCCCATAGAGCCCCACAGTGGAGGTGTCATAATACCCATAAAACCTAGCGGTCACAGGGAAATGGTTCCAATCATTTTTACACCATTTACTTTTTCCATAGGGGATTTTAGAAACACGTCAAATAAAAGCTGTATTTCATGTAGGCTTACCCTGGCGCAACGTTTTAATAACCATGTAAATCTCTCTAGGACAAGCTGACTTTTATCAATATATTCAGCTCTATTTACTCTCAAAAATGGTAATTAGCATCAAAGTAGACATCATGCAAAACTACAAATCCCTGCAAGCTCCTGCACGTATTCTCTAGCTGACACCTTTGCCAACAAGTATTGTGTCAATTTAAAACTTGCACAAGACAGTTCACAGAATTGTCAATTTAAAGAAATGCAGCCAATTTATTCATTGCTACATTTAGCCAACATTAGATGGTAAGAATCTCTGGATTAACTTTTGCCTCGATTCGGTAATCTCGTCCAGATCATCATGGCATTTCTAGTTCTTTATGATATCCATATTAGCAGCTAATTAGCATTTCATTTTGGGGGGGTAAATACAGGCCAATATATTGATAAAAGTCACCTTGTCCTAGAGACAGTTATCAAAGCGTCATGCCAGGGTAAGCCTACACGAAACCCAGACCTCATTTTAAGTGTTTCTTAAACACCCTATGGAAAAAATGTATGGTGTAACAATGATTGGAACCATTTCCCTGTTTGACTGCTAGGTTTTATGGGTATTATGACTCATACTCTTGCTGCGGGTGATTGTCTTGTCGCTCTTGTTGCAGGTGATTCTCTGATCCACCTCTACGCAGACGACACCATTCTGTATACATCTGGCTCTTCTTTGGACACTGTGTTAACAAATGAGCTTCAATGCCATACAATACTCCATCCGTGGCCTCCAACTACTCTTAAAACGCTAGTAAAACGAAATGCATGCTTTTCAACTGATCGCTGCCCGCACCCGCCCGCCTGACTAGCATCACTACTCTGGACGGTTCTGACTTAGAATATGTGGACAACTACAAATACCTAGGTGTCTGGCTAGACTGTAAACTCTCCTTCCAAACTCATATTAAACATCTCCAATCCAACATTAAATCTAGAATCGGCTTCCTATTTCGGAACAAAGCCTCCTTACCTCACGCTGCCAAACATACCCTCGTAAAACGGAACTATCCTACCGATCCTCGACTTTGGCAATGTCATTTACAAAATAGCCTCCAACACTCTACTCAGCAAACTGGATGCAGTCTATTACAGTGCCAACCGTTTTGTCACCAAAGCCCCATATACCACCCACCACTGCCACCTGTATGCTCTAGTCAGCTGCCCCTTGCTACATATTCGTCGCCAGACCCACTGGCTCCAGGTCATCTATAAGTCTATGCTAGGTAAAGCTCCGCCTTATCTCAGCTCACTGGTCACCATAACGACACCCACCTGTAGCATGCGCTCCAGCAGGTACATCTCACTGGTCATCCCCAAAGCCAACACCTGCTTTGGCCACCTTTCCTTCCAGTTCTCTGCTGCCAATGACTGGAACGAATTGCAAAAATCACTGAAGTTGGAGACTTATATCTCCCTCACTAACTTTAAGCATCAGCTATCTGAGCAGCTTACCAATCGCTGCAGCTGTACACAGCCCATCTGTAAATAGCCCTGTAAATCTACCTACCTCATCCCCATATTGTTTTTATTTACTTTTTTGCTCTTTTGCACACCAGTATTTCTACTTGCACATCATCATCTGCACATCTATCACTCCAGTGTTAATTTGCTAAATTGTCATTACTTTGCTACTATGGCCTATTTATTGCCTTACCTCCTCAAACCATTTGCACACACTGTATATAGACTTTTTCTATTGTATTATTGACTGTACGTTTGTTTATTCCATGTGTAACTCTGTTGTTTTTTGTGTAGCACTGCTTTGCTTTATCTTGGCCAGGTCCCAGTTGTAAATGAGAACTTGTTCTCAACTGGCCTACCTGGTTAAATAAAGGTGAAATACATTTTTTTTTAAATACAGTGGTACTCTATTGAACCATATACTCAACTTCACACATACTGTATTTCTTCTTTCTATTCATTTTTCGATCTGAAGCAAACAAGTATGTTCTTCACCAGTTACTTTCATTTAGACAGTACGGGATGAAGTCTCAAAAAGGTATTTATATGCTAAGAAAGTAAAGTTTATCAACATTTATGAAATGATGAGAGTGTGGTAAGAGTACCCTTATTCTGAATTATGAGTGAGAATTTTGGTTCCACTGCCTTTGAAATCCTACAGGGTCATTGGTTTTGATATGACTAGTATTTACATGTTCTTTAACCTGTACGAAAGATGGGAGACAAACTGAGAATATAATTGAATAAAACAATGTTTACGGCAATCACCGACGGAATATATTGCCTGTGAATATAGGAAGTGACACAACTGCATAACATAGGCTACCAATGTTAAAACAGATTACATTCACCCCAAGCCTATTCATATCATTTCTAGATTGACACAGGACTGACATATAGACAGTTGTGGAAAAAGTACTCAAGGTATCTTTACTTTTACTCAAGTATGACAATTAATAGAATATCACTCAAGTAAAAGAGAAAGTCACTCAGTAAAATACTACTTGAGTAAAAGTCTAAAAGTATTTGGTTTTAAATATACTTAAGTATCAAAAGTAAAAGTATAAATCATTTCAAATTCTTTATATTAAGCAAACCAGACGGAACAATTTTTATTACATTTTTTATTTACAGATAGCCAGGGGCGCACTCCAACACGCATACATAATTTACAAACAAAGCATTTGTGTTTAGTGAGTCCCTTATGTATGTAAGTAAAAAGTATATTTTCTTTAGGAATTAGTGAAGTATTTTCTTTTCATATATATTTTAAAATGTAACCTTTATTTAACTAGGCAAGTCAGTTAAGAACAAATTCGTATTTACAACGATGGCAAGTAGTCAAAAATATAAGTAGTAGAGTAAAGTACAGATACTAAGTAGTACTCTAAAGTATTTTTACTTAAGAACTTTACACCACTGCCCATAGAAGCAAATGTTCCCCAAAAGCCAAAAATAAAATTAAAAAAAGTGTACTTTTCTTGCAACAACTGAATTACTTTTGTAAGTTACTCTTCTGTTCGTTGCTGCTTTTTAAAAAGGGTTCTGAATCAGATGGAATCTCTGTCTGTGCACTGGAGAAGTATAAAATGTCTGTTTTTCAGATCGGATGATAACTTCCCAGATCAAAAGTTAGGATAAAACCCAGTCCTGGCATTCGACAGGCATGTGACATGGAAGACAATTCTCCCAAATATGTAAACTGAAGAAGCCCTCTGGTGCCCAATGAAAAAGAGTGCCTCGTCTCCCCCTGCAATTACATAATGCAAATACTGACATGCTCTGGTAGCTATAGATTAATTAGCACCACTGTCTTGTATCTGAGATTGTCGAACTTGGACACTAAAGCAGAGACTGGCTCCGTTCCAGAGGCACGCCAAGCCAACCTGAAAATAGTGCCAAAACAGTCCCTCCGATCCTTTTGAAATCAAAAACCCTGATAAACCTGATGGATATAATGCCCGCAAGTCCATACAGGAGCACAATGGCAAATTAAGAAACCGTTCCACAAAGAAGATCCAAAATGGCTGTTCCTTATTTGGAACCTTCGCTAGTTTAGGTCTTGGAAAGTTTGTATACAGTTGCATTCTTTACTATCTCCAGACATTGCTGATGCATTCAGAACACATGGTTGTTTAGATGATGTAGAGAAACTGATACTTTATCAAAGCTACCAGCATGAGTTTTTTCTTCCCTCCATTTTGGCTCTGGTCCCACCAGTGTGAGAGGTGCCTACGTGCAGTTCTTCTTCTGCAGTAGTGGTGTAAACTGGCAGTCAATATGAGGCTGACCAGAAGATTAGACTTTCAACAGGTCTAACCTGTACAGTTCGGCATCAGTAGCTTCTGCGTTCAAAATAAACTTTTGGCGACCATATCGCTTCATGCACATTCTGAGCAGTGTGAGTAATGATCCTGCTAGCAGGCCACAGACAAATGCAGACGAGGTGTTGTGACAACCCGGTTCACGCCCCGGTGAAGCTTTTCCAGGTTGATAGAGAGGTTGGCGCCAAACTTGGGGAAACTGTACCAAAAGTACCAACAAGATACACAGTAGTTAAAGATGCAGTCTGGGATCTTAAGCACTTATAGATTCATAAGTGATGACGTATTACACAATTGTGCAACATTTTTGGGGACTATTTTCATAACAACTACTTCCTGAAATTATAAAAAACTCTGGAACATCACTTTAATGTGAACTCAGGTACTGCCCAGCTCGCACAGCCCATTTGGTTCCTTGGAAGTTCTGGGAACATACGTTTTTGGTTACTAATTGCTTCTGGGAACGATGACATAAGTTTCCTGACCAGTTAAACTTTCTGAGAACGGAAATGAACATTGACTGTTCTGGGAACGTCCATTTTTAGGTTGCAGGGAGGTTCTGAGAACGTTTTACTATGGTCCCGAAAGTTTTCCTGGGAGGTTTTAAGAATGAAAACTGTAGGTTATTTAGAGGGTTTCGAATAACTTCCTTAAAACTTTCACTGAATGTTTCAATAAGACGTTTTAATAACACTGCTAGCTTAGTTTAATTGTTTTAAACTCCAAGCACAGATATGACACATGGAAATTAATTTTCTTAGGCATTAGTCATGCAAACACGTTTCTTTTTTATTGTGGGACGACATCAGTAAGATTCTAACCTATGATTTTCTGTTCTCTATCCATGGAATTAGGCCACTGCGCCACCAGGATACTCACACAAAGCTGTTAATTTCAGTCTATTAGGATGGCAGGTAGCCTAGTGGTTAGAGCATTGGGCCAGTGACCGAAAGGTTGCTAGATTGAATCCCCAAGCTGACAAGGTAAAAATCTGTAATTCTGCCCCTGAACATAGCAGTTAACCCACTGTTACTAGGCTGTCATTGTAAATAAGAATTTGTTCTTAACTGACTTACCTAGTTAAATTATAAATAAAACAGACCCCATTTCAAAGGAAACAAGCACTCATTAAGATCAGGTGTGATGAATTAGTTGGCGCGGCCAACACACTTTAGAAGATAGAGTTTTGTTGATGCCGAAAACAGAATGCATGTTTTTAAACAACATTCTTAGAATGTTACTGTTTTGTGTTTTTTTTATGTAATGTTTTCTTAATGTTCTGAGAACATGACTTTAAATAGAACCATGTGGAAACCTGCAGAAAATGTTATGCTGAAGTACTGATTGTTCCTCTGAACTATTTGAGAACATTCCCAATGTCAAACCAGTTGGAGAACATTCCTAGAACATGACAATAAAAAAATAAAAAATGTAACCAATTTTGAACTTTTTCGCAAAATTCTGTTAAAATAATGAAATTCCAAGCAAATAATGTTGTTTGGTTAAGTTCTTTAAATGTGCTGAGAATGATCCAAAGCCAAGCAACTATCCTACACCATTCCCAGAATGTTGTGGGAAGGTTGTATGAAAACTAACCATAGGACAAGCACGCTCTCACCAAGCTCTGAGAAACATATGGTTCTCAGAACTTTATGTGCTAGCTGGTTGTATACTTCCAAAAATCTGAACAAGATATACAGTAGTTAATGTGAATTCATGAAACTAATTAAACATAGAATTGTTTTAGTTTGTTGATAGTCAGCAGATAAATGCATCACTGCCTCTGAATAGTTTGATTGACACTGAAGCTTGTGCATTACCAGAGATGTATGATTCAAACAATGATTATGTTATTTACAAAAGGCAAAGAAAACACATACAAGGAACTATTTTGAATGATAGCATGACAGCCACTTGCTTCCACCGAAAACCTGACACACAGGAAATACCCCTGTGCTCCTGGAACTATTGGGTAATATTTTGGTTTGGCACTCCAGGGGTGCATCTCAATGATCTAAAATGGCTTCCTAGCCTTGTATCCTTTCTATTTGCACTGATATGAAAGGACATTGAAAAGTGAAAGCAACTCCCCAGTAAGCAATAGATAGCAATATGCTGGATGGATAGGCTTTCACATACCCTGCTTTCAGATCAGTGCTGATGAGGGATAGAAAGACGAGAAGAGGGGACTACTTTAGTCCATTGATATACTGTACACCCTGCGTCTCACACTGCTGTATCCTGTTAGGATTTTCTGCTGTTGCTAGCTGCCTGAGAGGACACCAGCGCCCCTCAACCACGAACCCTACCCTCAGGATAGCTCAGCTCAGGCAACTCATTCTGAGACGGCCCGATGCAGTGGGGTGATAAGGCCAAAGAGGACACCTTTCCGTGAGAATCCTTATCTGAGAAGGAAGCGAAAGCCAAAAATGTACTGTCTTCTTTAAGAGGCATGAAGCTGCTGGTTTAAGCCACCGCCTCCCAGATAGACATCTTAAAGTCAGGATATTGTGCATCGTTCCCGATAAGCAATCTGCCAGCTGCCATGCACCATGGATTCCACTAGGCTCATTTGATTTCTCCCCGTCTTGCACCCTCCCTCTCAGACCTGTTTTTGATCATCACCAAGTGGCCCACAAAGGAAAACAGCCATTAGTGCAGAGCCACATCTGAGTCACAGGCAAGGGGGAGGACGCATTTCATCCCAATATGGTGATTTATTTATATGTATGGACAGAAAATAATTTGCATGATGAAAAATAGAGATTTGCTGATTAAGCCTTGCCACGTTTCATCAACATTACAAGCGGGAAGATAAAAAAAAAAAACTGCAAAACAATCCCCTTGTTTTGTAATGGATACCCTTTGACTAGGTTGGGCCGTTATAGACTGCTCTTAGATTTAGGACACAAAAGGAGGTACTGGGTGTATGGATGAGGACTGTGTGATTCGTCTGGGTAAGTTCTCCAGCCATAGGGGCCATTAAGAACTCCAAGATGAAGGGAGAGCACAGATACCAGCTGTGCAGGGGGACTCCAACTAAAAGACAAGAAACAACAGAATCAGATGCAGGCAATAAACCTGATAGAATATGTCCATACTGTAACTCCATGTAAATTGTAAATTCACTGAATATGTTAACACTGTGGTAGATTTTCTAAATAAACAGGGGCTTATAACTACCCTAAAGGTGTAAAAGAAGTCCATTGAATAATGTTATTTTTCCCATGCACAATAGACCATACAATTGATCCCACAATAAGAGCCACTTCTATGGAACTGGGCTTTGATATGTTTTGTTGATTTGCACAGTTGCTTAGATGATGTTTTCCTGCGTGGCCCCTTGCACACGTCAGTCTCCACATTATCCCTGCCGACCCACAGATAGCTGATTGCCAGAGATACCTTGGCTGATTTCAGCTAGAAGGCCTTTGATGGACCCGTTGTGATGGTTTCTCCCCTATTGTGATAAGCATCCGTTGTGATCTTCTTCTTGTTGTTCATTCTGATGAAAGTCGACATCGATGCCTAATGCACAGTCAGAAGGATGAAAGCTGTCTATGAGGACAGTAGTGTGATGGTAGGGTGGACAGGGGAAGTTGTATATCGACGGTAGTAGGGTGGACAGGGGAAGTTGTATTACGACGGTGGTAGGGTGGACAGGGGAAGTTGTATATCGACGGTAGTAGGGTGGACAGGGGAAGTTGTATTACGACGGTGGTAGGGTGGACAGGGGAAGTTGTATATCGACGGTAGTAGGGTGGACAGGGGAAGTTGTATTACGACGGTGGTAGGGTGGACAGGGGAAGTTGTATTACGACGGTGGTAGGGTGGACAGGGGAAGTTGTATTACGACGGTAGTAGGGTGGACAGGGGAAGTTGTATTACGACGGTAGTAGGGTGGACAGGGGAAGTTGTATATCGACGGTGGTAGGGTCGACAGGGGAAGTTGTATATCGACGGTGGTAGGGTCGACAGGGGAAGTTGTATATCGACGGTAGTAGGGTGGACAGGGGAAGTTGTATATCGACGGTAGTAGGGTGGACAGGGGAAGTTGTATATCGACGGTAGTAGGGTGGACAGGGGAAGTTGTATATCGACGGTAGTAGGGTGGACAGGGGAAGTTGTATATCGACGGTAGTAGGGTGGACAGGGGAAGTTGTATATCGACGGTAGTAGGGTGGACAGGGGAAGTTGTATATCGACGGTAGTAGGGTGGACAGGGGAAGTTGTATATCGACGGTGGTAGGGTGGACAGGGGAAGTTGTATATCGACGGTAGTAGGGTGGACAGGGGAAGTTGTATATCGACGGTAGTAGGGTGGACAGGGGAAGTTGTATATCGACGGTAGTAGGGTGGACAGGGGAAGTTGTATATCGACGGTAGTAGGGTGGACAGGGGAAGTTGTATATCGACGGTGGTAGGAAATACAGGGGAAGTTGTATATCGACGGTACTAGGGTGGACAGGGGAAGTTGTATATCGACGGTGGTAGGGTGGACAGGGGAAGTTGTATATCGACGGTAGTAGGGTGGACAGGGGAAGTTGTATATCGACGGTAGTAGGGTGGACAGGGGAAGTTGTATATCGACGGTAGTAGGGTGGACAGGGGAAGTTGTATATCGACGGTAGTAGGGTGGACAGGGGAAGTTGTATATCGACGGTAGTAGGGTGGACAGGGGAAGTTGTATATCGACGGTAGTAGGGTGGACAGGGGAAGTTGTATATCGACGGTGGTAGGGTGGACAGGGGAAGTTGTATATCGACGGTGGTAGGGTGGACAGGGGAAGTTGTATATCGACGGTAGTAGGGTGGACAGGGGAAGTTGTATTACGACGGTAGTAGGGTGGACAGGGGAAGTTGTATATCGACGGTGGTAGGAAATACAGGGGAAGTTGTATATCGACGGTGGTAGGGTGGACAGGGGAAGTTGTATATCGACGGTGGTAGGGTGGACAGGGGAAGTTGTATATCGACGGTGGTAGGGTGGACAGGGGAAGTTGTATATCGACGGTGGTAGGGTGGACAGGGGAAGTTGTATATCGACGGTGGTAGGGTGGACAGGGGAAGTTGTATATCGACGGTACTAGGGTGGACAGGGGAAGTTGTATATCGACGGTGGTAGGGTGGACAGGGGAAGTTGTATATCGACGGTAGTAGGGTGGACAGGGGAAGTTGTATATCGACGGTAGTAGGGTGGACAGGGGAAGTTGTATATCGACGGTAGTAGGGTGGACAGGGGAAGTTGTATATCGACGGTGGTAGGAAATACAGGGGAAGTTGTATATCGACGGTGGTAGGGTGGACAGGGGAAGTTGTATATCGACGGTAGTAGGGTGGACAGGGGAAGTTGTATATCGACGGTAGTAGGGTGGACAGGGGAAGTTGTATATCGACGGTGGTAGGGTGGACAGGGGAAGTTGTATATCGACGGTAGTAGGGTGGACAGGGGAAGTTGTATATCGACGGTGGTAGGGTGGACAGGGGAAGTTGTATATCGACGGTGGTAGGGTGGACAGGGGAAGTTGTATATCGACGGTGGTAGGGTGGACAGGGGAAGTTGTATATCGACGGTAGTAGGGTGGACAGGGGAAGTTGTATATCGACGGTGGTAGGGTGGACAGGGGAAGTTGTATATCGACGGTAGTAGGGTGGACAGGGGAAGTTGTATATCGACGGTAGTAGGGTGGACAGGGGAAGTTGTATATCGACGGTAGTAGGGTGGACAGGGGAAGTTGTATATCGACGGTGGTAGGAAATACAGGGGAAGTTGTATATCGACGGTAGTAGGGTGGACAGGGGAAGTTGTATATCGACGGTGGTAGGGTGGACAGGGGAAGTTGTATATCGACGGTAGTAGGGTGGACAGGGGAAGTTGTATATCGACGGTGGTAGGGTGGACAGGGGAAGTTGTATATCGACGGTGGTAGGGTGGACAGGGGAAGTTGTATATCGACGGTGGTAGGGTGGACAGGGGAAGTTGTATATCGACGGTAGTAGGGTGGACAGGGGAAGTTGTATATCGACGGTGGTAGGAAATACAGGGGGACAAGGTGAAGCGATGGTTACAGTTAAGAATGGGGACATTGTGGCATAACATAAAGGTTCTCAACCTTGAACCTTTCTGAGAAAGACCCACTCAGATTCTGTGTAAGTCGCGGGTCCCCTATAACAGTCTTTACCCTTTAATACGCTATATAACCACATTTTTTGGAAGAATGGTACTGTTGAATCCCACAATGTTTTCCACAGAAAAAAATTAAGCATGGCTCAAGGTTTTTCTTAAAAGTAGCATGTGGAAGTACATTTTTTTTTTTTTAGCATAAATTGTGAAACTTTTTGCCTTGCTCCCAATATTTTGATTTATTCGTTTGTATCCCGCTAACACATTACTTTAAAAAAACATAGCTGATTTTTTCTTGTCCTTGCCATTTCATTACCACTTAAAAGGGGACCTTGGCTTCATATCTATTAACACAAATCAAGCCGTAAATGAAGCCCTTATGTCACAATACACTGTCCCAACTCAAACATACAATGGTCTTTGAGAGAAACGTCTTAAAAAAAGACTAAAAAAAAACAGGGGTGAAAGTAAACCTGCACGGTCCAGCAGAGCGTCCCGGCAAAATAAATAGTGGGGGTAGCCTACGCCGTACCGGTAAAACATGAGCCTATAACAATAATTAAAACAAAAGGACACTGTAGGATTTTACAACATTATTTATCATCATCATGTCAGCCACATGAAACATTTGAAAATGGACTTAAACCGGTGGACTTAAACTATGGTTCCCTGAAAGTTTTCCTGGGAGTTTTTTTATTAACACAGAACAGAAATGATTGGTTATTTGAAGGTAATTAAATAACATTCTGAGAACGTTTCAATAAGATTTTTAATCATTGCTAGCTTAGTTTAACTGTTTTGAACTTCAAGTACAGATAGGACACATTCATTTGCTTCGGCAATAATCATACAAACACATTTCTATATTATGGCACGGCTTCAGTGAAATTGAAAACTATGATCTTCTGTTCTCTATCCATGGAATTAGTCCACCATGCTAGCATGCCATGTTTTTTTAACTCATACAAAGCTGTTCATTTTAGTCTATTCATACAGATCCATTTCAAAGGAAATAAGGTCAACACACTTAACAAGACGGAGGATAAAGAGAGTTTTGTTGATGCTGAGAACGAAATGTATATGTTTTTAAACAACATTCTAAGAACGAACATTACTAATGTTAGGTTTTGAGAACATGACTTTAAATAGAACCATGAGGAAACCTGTAGGAAACGTTATGCTGAAGTACTGAAATTCCCACAGAAGAACGTTCTCTGAACTATTTGAGAACATTCCCAATGTCAAACCAGTTGGAGAAGGTTCCTAGGACATTACGAAAATTGAAATTAAATGTAACCATATTTGAACTTGTATGAAACGTTCTGTTAAAGTAATGAAATACCAAGAAGAAAAAAATTCCTTAAAATGCTGAAAATGTACCAAAGCTAAGAAAACTATCCTGCACCGTTCCCAGAAAGTTGTGGGAAGGTTGTATGCAAAATAACCATAGGACAAGCAAGCTCTCATCAAGCTCTAAGAAACATAAGGTTCTCAGAACATTATGTGCTGGCTGGGAGATGACCATCAGAGACTGATGCACATGGACAGCAGTAGACACATCAATTCAGGCTACAAGTGTTGGCATAATGACAATCGCTAAAATGTCCTTACACTTTTTAGTGTTCGTTTCATCAAATGGAAGGTGCAGAGAGCACTTTTTGTCTGCTGGAATTAATTTGTGAGTGGACAAACGTGCGCGGGTAGCCTACATCTCACTGGGCACAGACAGTTCAACGTCTAGTTTAGATTTACATTTGGTTGAGTTGTCAAATAATGTGAATTCAAAGTGAAATCAATAAAACATTTCACCATGTCATTGGATTTAGGTGTGTGGGGGGGTGAAATGCTTTTATGTTGACGACTTTTTGCAAATCCAATCAGTTCTTACTACTTGGCCCACAGAGATCCTTTTAAAATGGTAGGTTTTCTAGATGTAATTCTAATTGGCCTTTAAAAAATATTCACAAGCACATACACACATAGGAGGTCCTGTACCGGGAAGAAATTAAATCTACTTTTGGCCCTGAGAACAAGTAATACAAAACGTACATCTGTAAAGAGACCAATTTTAGTTCACAAAACAGTGTGCGGACAGTATTCTTACAGAAAAGTTGGTCTCCACTGGGCAAAATCTGGTTGAATTAATTTTGTTTCCACGTCATTTCAACCAAAAAATGTGATGATGTTGAATCAACGTGAAAAACTGTTTGGATCTGAAAAAATTCATCAGCATAAGGGAATTTCATATTTTTTCCAACAAACTTTTAACCTAAATCCCATGACATGGTGACATTTTTTGGTGAGATCTTTGATAACTCAACCAAATGTAAATCAAAAGTAGACGTTGAACTGACGTCTGTGCCCAGTGGATCCTCAGTGTTGCGCGTAAACAAGCAAAGGAGCCTTTTAAGAGTCTGTGACCACTCCTAGGTCCTCCAGCAAGTGTTTAGAGCACGGGTGTAATGAGGGAGAAAAAAGAAAATAAGCAGAGATACCCATACAAACACGGGAGGGGAAAGTATTCAGTGCAAACTATGTGCTGATTACTGCTGAGCTCAACCAACGGACCTTAATTCTACCCTTTGTAATGTGAGACGCATCATAAACACTGCCAAACTCAGCAGGATTAGGCACACCTGGCTACTGATATTTACCTCAGCCTGTCACTTAGTACCTGCCTGGCTGACGCACTACTAAAGCTAAATGTCAATGAACTCTGGGCAATGTGATTAATTTTGTAATTAAGTTTCGTTCAGACATTTTTTAAAGTCATAAGATTTCAGTTATTGTATTGTTTAAAGGCCCAGTGCAGTCAAACAATGTGATTTATATATATTTCCACACTATGAGGTTGGAATAATAGTGTGAAATTGCATAAATTATGATAATGCATTTTTAGTGTATGAGGTGTTTGAAAAGACTGCCTGAAGTTTCAGCCTGTTTTGGTGGGATGGAGTTTTGGCCTGCCTGGTGACATCACCAGGTGTTAAATTAGTTAATAGACCAATAAAAAAAGAGTTCCAAACCTCTCTGCCATTAACAGCTAGTTCTCAGTTTTCCTCTCCCCACCCACACCACTTCCAGAGAGTCCTAGCTAAGTTCATGCTTGAGAAATTGCTCTTTGCTAAGAAGCTATTTTTGACCATTTTAATTGAAAACGATTACATCTAGTTTAGGGGTAATTTACAGATTCAGAGCTGAACTAGGAGACACCATTGAAGTATCTCCCGAGTGGCACAGCGGTCTAAGGCACTGCATCTCAGTGCAAGAGGTGACAGACACTTCAGTCCCTGGTTCGAATCTAGGCTGAATTACATCTGGCTGGGATTGATTGGGAGTCACATAGGGGGACGCACAATTGGCCCGGTGTCGTCCGGGGTAGGACGTAATTGTGAATTTGTTCAACTGACTTGCCTAGCTAAATTAAATACAGATATTCAGGAATAAATGTTTCTGAGGTCAGAAATTGAAATCTATCCCAAAACATCACTTCTTATGCACACAATAGCATTCTCAGTTTGTCCTTACAAAACATATCTAAAATTGTAGCGAGAGGTATAGTAAATCCAATGTTTGATAAACAATGACTGTGTGAACCAGTGACACATAGCTACTACAGTCACAGCCATGTTAGATATGGGGGATTAGAGGTCAAATGGAAAACGCCTCGGGATACAGACCTTGAGAGCTCTATTCCCACGGGTGTGTGTTGAAAACCCACTAGGATCAGCGCTTTTGGATCCAGTCTGACACGCACTCACAAACACACATATTCACTGACGCAGTCACACACACACACTCACACAAAAAGCCCCACGCAGCTGTGGGAGGCCCACTACTACAGGCGGGTGGAGGAACTGGGTGGATAGATAAGCATCGGGCGGGGGCTATTCTTCACCACTGGTGTGTGCTGTCAACTGCAAGCAGAGGCCTTTGAGCGCTGTAGAGTGTGAAGTGCTTGTCACTGAGCCCTGAGAGTGCTTCCCTTGTGGGTAATAACACATATCTCAGGTGTTACCCTCTGCAGGGGTGATCTTTACCCCTTTACCCCAAAAAACAGCCCCCCCAATTTCCCACTCAAGTCAAAACCTTTACTTTCTTTCATCTTTTTGGAGGGTTTCAGCAGGTGAAAATATGGTAAGTTTACACTTAAGTTCTTGTCACATATGGAGATTAAAGCAGGAGAAATGTCCACCTATTCCAAACAATCTCATTGTTTATGTATTTGTCAACTGTCTTTATTTTACTTGATGTCCCTCAGACCATTACATTTGAAAGTGCCAACATTGGTAAAGTTGTTTTTTGGGGACAATTGTTCATTTTTATTATGATCCGTCCTGTTCGTTATTCACTGAGATGGTGGATAGATAACCTGTTTCTGGGGTACTGTAATTCAAACATTTCTTGCGGAATATGCGCAAGGCCTATAGGCTGTAAAATGCAGACACCTTCTCACTGCATGGCTTTTGTTGGGGAAACAAACGTGGTCCATTTCATGCTTGAAGATGTTGACTTATTATGAACCAAACACCAAACACTGTTTGCTTTGCTTAAGGTGCTGTACCTTTTGCTTGAAAGTCATCCAGGTCAGTGACCACCTTGCCCCGCTGGGTGTCAAGTGCCGTTGGAATCACTCCGTCTCCTCTCCTATGCAAGTGCAAAAATCACCTATGGCAACACATCATTACTTTTACTGTAACAGTAAATAAATACCCCACCAGATTTCCACTAGTGTAATTATTTATGGTAATGTATGATGATTTTTTTTAAATAAGAAGAAACACAAGAGTTAACCAATTAAATAAATCCAAAATAATTTTGTGTAAGTAAGTGTTATTCACCATTAGAAGACTTTAATCAAATTAGCAATACAAACACTACTAAAAACTATTTTCACAGACTGTCCCTTTCCCTATTTGTCCTCCAATCCAGATTTTTATAAGCTACAGTGAATTTACATGTGAGTTCATCTGATCCTTTGAGCATGGAAACAAAAAAGGGAACTGTAGGTTCCATGTAAGTCATGCTAAGGTTACGTTGTGTGTGTGGCCCTTAAAACCCCAGTGTCTCATGGAGGTGCCCAGGAAAAGTATGCCCCTATGAAACCCAATCCTCACATCTGCAGGATATCCCCCCCTTGACTGTAATGGTTAATGAATACCAATGCAAAACCAAATCATGTTGAACATTTCCCCGATTGATGGATTACTCCTGCATAGAGAAAAAGCAGATGAAAACGTGCTCATCCTTTTATTCACCCCATGCAGCTCCGGTGTTTGCCAAATTGCATGCTGGTTAATAGAGTGTTATGGAGGCACCAGGCTTATCAGAAGACAGGTTAATCAACTGTTTAAGTAATCTAATATATGTTATTAGTTACTACATGTGTAGGATCTTAATTTGAGCCAGTTTGTTACAGCACGAAAATAATCCTGCAGCAACAGGAAATGTAAATTATTACGTGGATTATAAATAATGGACATTTTTGAAGGGGTTGCAATAATTTTCTTAAGGGAAAATCAAGTGTGAAATGTCAAAGTGTAAATTACAAACTGAAGCCTTTTTAAACCTCAAATACACTACATGTTTTCAATTTCCTGCATTGCAGTAAAGTTATCTTTCAACAGGGTGATCAAATTAAGATCCTACAGCTGTAGCACTAAGTAGAATTCACAGGTGTATACTTGCCAAGTTGTAATTTAAAAACCAAGGTAATAATATCTTTGAGAGAGAATAGTTTTTGACTGCACCCCTTTAGATTTGAACAAAACTTTCTATACATATTTGCCCATGGTAGAAGTGGTCAGAAAGTTACTTTTTGGACCTGAATGCCTAAACATAATAGATAAAGGTGCTCAATGGTGACCGATTTTGCATACCCCACCATACCATGAGACATCCATGTCTTCATCACTGGAAAAGATGAACTGTTGAGTTTTATATTATTTAAAAGCTTACAAACAAGGTTGTCAAACTATTTTATAATTCCATGAAAAAATATTTTTAAATCAAAATTGACATTTTCTACCTCAAAACGTAAATGATCTAAAAACATGTAAACTAAAGCACGCATATGTTGTAGCTTATGTCGTAGTTTAGACCCTATTTAATATAATCTAAGGTGTTTGTGTTGTGCCCGCCATCAGTTGAGACACAGCATACTCTTCAATATAGGGTGGGTGTCATGTTTTGGCTGATAAATGTACTAAAATGGGGATACAATTTCAATTTCAACGTTCAAATGGTAGCACAAAGAGGGTTGGAGAGCCACACATCAGAGAATGTTGACATGAATGGGAATATAGGAGTCGTTTTACATTTTTACTGTCAATCTTCCATAGGAATGATAGAAATATAGATAATCGGTTTTTATTCAATTTGAATAATGTCCCAGCTAAATTGTAGTGGTCTGAAGGGATATGTCCATTTATATTTATTTGATTGAAATGACACCCACCCTTTATTCAAGAGTATGCTGTGTCTCAGCTGATGGAGGGCACAACAAACACCTCAGATTATGTAAAATAGTGTCTAAACTACAACACATACCAGGGGTGTCAAACTCATTCCATAGAGGGCCTAGTGTCTGCTGGTTTTTCTTTTTTCCTTTCAATGAAGAACAGCAGGTGAGGGGAGTTACTTAATAATTAGTGACCTTATTTCAATCAATCAAGTACAAGGGAGGAGCGAAAACCCGCAGACACTCGGTCCTCTATGGAATGAGTTTTTTCACGTGACATATGTGAACCCTCAAAAAAAAAATCGGAGTTTATGCTTTTTTAGATATTTGACATTTAAGGTTAAGACAACCCTGTTTGTAAGCTTTTAAATCATATAAAACCCAACAGTTTATATTTTCCAGTGATGAAGACATTGATGTCTGATGGTAGAGTGGGGTATGCAAAATGGGTCAGCTTTGAGTACCTCTATCTCGTAAATGTTTTGGCATTCAGGTCCAAAAAGTACATTTCTGACCACTTCTACCATGGGCAAATATGTATGGAATGTTTTGTCCATATCGAACTGGGTGCGGTCAAAAAGTGATCGAAATCAAATGGAAAGACCCAAATAAGTATTTAAACTTTTCTTGAAATCCAGGATATATCTTGTTATTATAGATGTTTAAATTCGATTCAATTTTTTACTTTGTTTCAAGCATATAAGATGGAAATAATATACAAGTGAATAGTAAGGCTAACAACACATGCTTACATAGACGCCCTTATCAGAGGTGTTGTTTCATGGGGGTGGATGGGGAGTGAGGGAAGACTTGTCCTAGGGGAAAAAATAATATCAGGGGAGTTATACACTGCTAATAATGTTACAAAAGGTATCATAATACTCAGTAATAGCTCTGCACAGGTATATTGTGCCAAAAGGAATAGATTATCAACAGTAGGCAAACATATTTTTAGGTGAAGATGACCCATGACCATCTCTCCCAAGAAGTGTTATTACAACAACCTCATTAAATAAACAGTTTGAACAGCATCCATCAATTAGTGTCAGTATGTGACACTTATTACAAACACAGAGACACTGAAGTGTTTCCAATGCGGAGTTACGACAATTCTCCCAATGTCGCCTTGACCGGAGAACCAGTATAGAGGAGGACTATACACTGAGTGTACAAAACATTAGGAACAGCTTCCTTATATTGAGTTACAGCCTCTTCAGCCCTCAGAATAATCTCATTTCGTTGGGGCATGGACTACAAGTTGTCAAAGGGGCTTCACAGGGATGCTGGCCCATGTTTACTCCAATGCTTCCCACAGTTGTGTCAAGTTGGCTGGATGTCCTTTGGGTGGTGGACCCTTCTTGATACACACGAGAATTTGTGAATGAAAAACCCAACAGTATTGTAGTTTTTGACACACTCAAACCGGTGCGCCTGGCACCTTCTACCATACCCCGTTCAAAGACACTTAAATATTTTGTTTTGTCCATTCACCCTCTGAATGGCACACATACACAATCCATGTCTAAATTGTGCCAAGGCTTAAAAATCCCTCTTTAACCTGTCTCATCCCCTTCATCTACAGTACACTGATCGAAGTGACTTCAATAAGGGATCATAGCTTTCACCTGGATTCACCTGGTCAGTCTGTCATGGAAAGAGCAGGTGTTCCTAATGTGTTGTACACTCAGTGTATGTCCACTGCACCTGAGTCTTATAATAAAAAGGCAGACACTCCATCTCCAAACACTAGTCAAATAAAGGATGAAACTTCAAATCAGTAGAGTGCTGCTGGTAGTCAGCTGGTGCTTCTTACTCAGAGAGCTCAGTCCATGCTAAAATCACTTAGAGGATGGGGATGTTAAAAAATCCATTTCCCTGTGCCTTTCCTCCTTGTCCCTTTTGACTGGTCTGTCTGAAGTGTTACTTTGGACACTGAGTGCCTTAGCCTGAGACAATTGGGTCCCTTGCTGCCACTGTCAGATCCGTGCGACTCTGTTTTGCTATGATAGGTGAAAGAAACAATGGAATAGTGGACAAATTGATAAATATAATGTGACTGAAAAAGTACACACAATTGAATGCTTTTCTAGAGGTACGTTTTGAAAAGTATTATAGGAGGGTCAATATTTTATTTGTTAGATTAGACATTTTAAATGACTTATATTGGGTCAGGAAACTGGGTCCTGTATTCCTTGTATTGGAAAACGTTACTGTGAATTTCAATTTGTGTATCACAAACCCTTGTGAATTGAGAAACAAACAACCCGTATACATTATCTCAGTACAGTTCCACTCCATGCCAACGACTGTATAATTATTTGGGTCCAAGCACAATGACTAATGATGTGATTTTTACAAAATAGTTGTTTAAGGCTAGGGCCCTTAATTGAAACAATAACAAAGTCGTCTTTGTTTCGGGTAAAAGCTGAGGAATGAGCCTGGAGAAATGTAATCACTTTCAAATTCATAGACAATCTATGATATCAAAATTATAGTTTTAACCATGAGGCTATAAAGTGTTTGTTTACATTTGCATTGTTCAAAAACAAGCTTAGGCATTATGTTGGGTTTTGATGGGGTACGACAGTTGAACTAAGCACATGAGGCATTTATACGTTATATTCTTCAAGAATCAATGGGTAGGCCTACCTATCATTCATTTAGAAGCCAAAAAAACGATGTAGGATTCTAAGGACTCAGATGTTGCGATGAGCGAGGTGCAATACTTCGCTTTCATACAGTATCTGCGCAGGTGCATGGATTCGCTTCACGCTGTATGGCGTGGTAGGTACAGCACCAAAACAGCTGAGAAGTTTAGCCTTGCGCGTCAACGTTCTTTAGTTGTTGGAGCATTGCCGCGTTGAAAACAACTGGGAACTCGGAAATCTCTGACTTCCGACTTCAGTGTATTCAAGACACATGGAACTCGGAAAAAAACGAGCACCAACTGGGAAAAATCTTTTCAGCGTTTACTACAATTATGAAGCTATGTTTTAAAGTTTAGAAAAATAAATCATTGCTTTCAAAACTGTTTTCGAAAAACATATGAAAAATAAGGTGCATGTCAGCATATCAGAGAAATAATCTTTCAAATAAAAAATATACACTTACTGTAGCTGTTTTGCACAGATCCACAAGCTGCATGCCTTCAGTTGATGCACTACACTTCCTCCCCAGTTACACTTACACACAGGTGTTCGGAGAACGTTAGATCGCTAATTAGCACAGGTGGCCACCGCTGAGGAGGTCTACATGCCCACTAATAATTAGATATCGAACTGACTATGGCAGTAGGCAGATTATGCAATAGTCATGTAAATGCATTTCTCTTTCTGAGCAATCTTTTGAATTATTAAGACAGTAAACACCTTAATCGGCGGTCCAGCAGTGTATTTGATCTGCGCATGTGCTAGCACCAGCCGAGCTAGCCTCCCTCTTTAGCTCTGTTCGGAACAGCTGAACGTATGCATTTTAGAAGTAATTTTCACACGCAAACGTTATATGTCTGAACTCCGAATCAAATATACTTCTGAAAAATAACATTCTCGCTGTGGTAGAATGTTTATTTTGATTGGTGATTTTCTGCATTTATCAGAAGGTCTCCATGTAAACAGGATTATTGGGGAAATTGTTATTCTTGCAAAGCATGTAAACGTTTTAAATGGAACTATTATATTAATCTGACAATCCACAAATATCACATTATTGTGTGCATGAAACCGCATTGTCTTCCATCTGTATTCAGTAAACAAGCCATGTAACATGGAGATATGACCCTGTGGGAAGACTAACCTTATAAAGGTGTGTAGTAGTTTAACCTTTTGTTGAAAAAAACAAACATTTATTGCTGACCTGAAATATGTTCCTTATGTTTCCAAAAACGTACAGAAAATGATGTCTGTTAATGTTTAGAGCCAGTGTTGGGGCTTTTAACAAAACTCCCCAGGTCAGAAGTTAATTCCATCAATAGGCGCTAAAGAAGTTAGCCTCTATTAATGCAGTAGCATCTTTCTAAAGCTCCAAAGATCACTGACGTCATGATTTGACTTCGTTTTTTCCGAGTACCCAGTATGCCTTGAAAGCACCAATTGACCCACTGGAAACTCGGAAGAAAACGAGCTCCGACTGGGGAAAAAATAGTTTTGAGCGGTCATCCAACTCCGAAATTCGGGCATCTTTCTAGAGGTCTAACCTGAAGATCACTGACGTCATGATATTACCTCGTTTTTTTTTCTCCAGAGTTCCAAGTTGTCTTGAAAGCGCCAAAATGAATTAAACATGCGTGTAATTGTAAAACACCGTGCATGAAGAAGCCAACAGAAAATACGGCCTTCTATATTCTTTCTGAATATTGGCATTATTAAAAATAATTCAAACGTCGGAAACGAAGTACACTTTTGTGCGAAATGGCTGTCAATACTTACCTGAAGGCGCAGAGATAAGCCTGCAATGTTGCCTAGGTATGCTGCTCTGCTGGTGACAGAATATGTAAAGGATAATAGCGCCATCTGGTGGCAACGGGGCTATGGTGAGGACAATTTTACTGGTATTTGGTTGACTACTGGTGTACTGTGTGCCATGGTTGACAAAAAGAGGAAACTAAAAGCTAACGCAAATACAGAAGCCTATGGTTTCGTCGGCCCCTGGTTAGTCTTGGTGGAAGGCCTCGACTCTGAAGGCACGCGACAATAAGTCCCACAAACCATTGCGTTTCCACCTGACATCGTTGGTCTGTGTACGTTGCCAAGGAGAAGCGCCACACACCTTATCTGAACACTAAGGACGCTACTTGCATTTTATCTCAAGAAACTTCGGCGCTATCTACAAGCTCAGAAAACAGTGGGAGGAACAACACCCTAAAATGGTGAGTTCCTAGAAAATATTTAAAAAAGAACGACAGACAAGAAGAAACGTTTTGGCCAAGAAAGAGGGACAGTTGAGAGGGCTGTTATTATGGGCATATGTCAACACATGTCCACACATGACAGAACATATAACGTTACTGTTGTGTAGGTTAATTGTAAGCCAAAAATAGGCCTGTATAATAGGCTATAATAATTAAGAGACAGAAGTTTGTCAAATCTAGTATTATTCAAGGCCTAAATATTATTTAATCATAGAAGTGTGAAACACTTGATATCAGCATAGCTTTCAATTTAAGGTTAGGTTCTAATATAATTTGAGTTTTAATCATTTGAAATGCAAGGCATCCTGACATATTGGACCTGTGTCCAATTTTATCATGTCAGTGACAGTAGTTTTTTACCCAGAAAAGACTGTCTCCCAATTCAAAACTCTAATTCCCTTGTGGTTGTTAGTTTATCCTAGCACTTTTGGTATCATAAAACGTGTGCGTATTTCAGCTTTATCATTGACCTTCAGGAGCTTCTTAATGTCATGTGCCCTTAATACATCTTTGTAAATCCTCCTAAACCCCTCTCTAACAGATTACAATACTGCGAAAGCTTAGTGGACTCCTACAATCTGTTACAGAGGCCCTTTCCTTGCTCACCATTCCCTGCCTGTTTTAGACTGAGGCATATGGTCTTAAGAAAGGGAGTTTTGTTATAGACTTGACTGGAGCAAGCAATGAAATTATAGAGAAGATAGAACATAATACTTTTATGCAGTTTTCTCTGTTTTCAGTTCTTTTATAAAGTGATTTAGGGCAGACATTTGTCTACTACAAGAAGAGTGCAAAGTATTTTCAAAACATTATTTTCATATTTGATGGAGAGCAGTCTCTTTCCTGTCTTGAAATTTAATTGAGTGGACCAGTCTTATTTAATCCTAGAGAATAATCTAATTCCGTGGCCTTGAATCGACTAGCCTAAATACAGACAGTATACACATGTAGTGGTATTATTATTTACCCTAGATGTGCCCATTTTATTGTGCAAATATGGCTTTTTAGAAAGCTGTTGGTGATATGAATATTCAAATTTACACTGAACAATGATCACCTATAACTGCATCTGAAATCAGAATTAGCCAAAGAGACTAAATGGCTTTGTCAATTCTGCATTGTCTAAGCCAGATAGAAATCTGCTTTGAGATGTCCGTTTTAGTCTCCTTTATTGAACAAACTCTAGTTTGAGGTAGACTTATAGTATAGCCTCTCTGTCATTTTAGTATTTTGATAATGGTTTGCTATATTTAGAATATATTGTATCGGCCCCTCAGAATATAACACAAAGGAACTGGGGTCATAGCCTACATGGGCAATGCTGTGTCCCTGTCATAAGCATGACATGACATGACATGACATGACATGTTTACCTCAAACAAACCTCTGTACTATAGCAGCCAGCACTCTGACTACTGTTGCTGTGCCCCTTGAAATCCAATTGCCAGTCATGCAGAGTTGGGAGCTTGGGATAGAGTGAGTGCTGGTAAGTGAGCATGGTGGTGATGTAATGCCCTATTTATATCCCAGTGGACCTAATCACCGGCAGGCCACGCCTGGCCATGGATGTGTCATGTCCCTGGGTAGTGTGACGACGGCGTCAGCTCAGGCTCAAGCCCTGCTGTCACACACTTAATCCTCCTCACCTCTTTCCCAATGAGGAGGAAGAGAGGATGTTCTCTACTTATTTACTTTCAGTTAACAGCCCTTTCATTGAGATATTTAGGACTATACTTTGGGAGCTTCCACTACTGAAAGTCCTGTTTTGTTGTTGTTTTATGATTTCTTGTAGGTGACTGGTTACCTTAAAGTTGACAGTATTGTATTTTTTCCTGTGTTGTTGAAGATATGCCAGCATCAGGAAGGAGTGTAACATTTGGCTGACCTCCAGTGTGGCGATCAGGAGAGAGCAATGGCACCGTTCCTATGTGACCTACTGTGAATCCCACCAATGAAGAACATCACATATTGACATAGTGAGCGAGAACGAGAGGACTGGTAGAACTATCATTTAGGAGAGAGAAGCACCCTACAACTCCCCCAAGCTGATGATTCTGAGACAATGAATCGCTACACGCAGCTGAAGCAGTTGGGAGATGGCACTTATGGCAGCGTGCTGATGGGGAAAAACAACGAGTCGGGAGAACTGGTGGCCATCAAGAGGTACGTATAGCCCTACACTGGTGGCCATCAAGAGGTACGTATAGCCCTACACTGGTGGCCATCAAGAGGTACGTATAGTCCTACACTGGTGGCCATCAAGAGGTACGTATAGTCCTACGCTGGTGGCCATCAAGAGGTACATATAGTCCTACGCTGGTGGCCATCAAGAGGTACGTATAGTCCTACGCTGGTGGCCATCAAGAGGTACGTATAGTCCTACGCTGGTGGCCATCAAGAGGTACGTATAGTCCTACGCTGGTGGCCATCAAGAGGTACGTATAGTCCTACGCTGGTGGCCATCAAGAGGTACGTATAGTCCTACGCTGGTGGCCATCAAGAGGTACGTATAGTCCTACGCTGGTGGCCATCAAGAGGTACGTATAGTCCTACGCTGGTGGCCATCAAGAGGTACGTATAGTCCTACGCTGGTGGCCATCAAGAGGTACGTATAGTCCTACGCTGGTGGCCATCAAGAGGTACGTATAGTCCTACGCTGGTGGCCATCAAGAGGTACGTATAGTCCTACGCTGGTGGCCATCAAGAGGTACGTATAGTCCTACGCTGGTGGCCATCAAGAGGTACGTATAGTCCTACGCTGGTGGCCATCAAGAGGTACGTATAGTCCTACGCTGGTGGCCATCAACAGGTACATGCGTATAGTACTAATAAACTAGTCAAGGGTCTGGGTGGTTTGTTTGTTTACTCACATGGCTTTGTTCTGAGAGGCTAAAGGCGTCAGTATGCTTCAGTTTGGCTTCGGCTAGGCGAAACCGAACGAGTGTGCTCACATAATCCCTTAAAAGACTTTCGCTTGAAAAACAAGAAAAAAGCAGCAATAGTACTGTTGGTCAATTTTGAGACGCCATAGCCAGTATACACTTCCTCAAAATAGTCAGAATTAATCTAATATAACTCAAGAAATCTGTCATTAATTTTGGTGTTTTTGCATAAGAGATCTTAGTCGCGTAATTTTACATTAAGATCTTTGGTGCAGTATTTCTCAATTAAAAAATGTGCATGAAAACGAGTAGTCTCTTGTTGAAAGACTTTATTGAAGAATCCTTATTGAAGAATCCTTATTGAAGAATCCTTACTGTTGACCTATCACTGACGAAGGGGTGTCGACTTCGGCTACCGACTTTGGCTTGCCTCAAGAAAAATGTTGTGTGCCCGAACAGCTGAAAAAACCCTTACCGATGTCCAAAACTAACAAAAACGTCACAAAATGTCATCATAATATATGCACAAACTCTTCCGTACTGTTTCGGGAGGGAAGCATGCAGACGCCTTAAGTGTTCTCACAAGCGGCCATTTTGAAGCACATAAGTGCACTACCATCCTGAAATACACCTTCATGAGTCATGATGACTGAAACACCTTCATGCCTGGCACAAAGTAGTAACAAGGAAGTGTATATTCAGCCGACAGAAAGGGAAGGGTTAAGCATAGGGATCGATATTGGTTAAGTTCAGGATTAATGTTAGGTTTAAGGTAACCACACTCTGGAACCATACACAATTCTCTGGCTGTATAATGCCTAACTACAAACAAATCCGGCTGAAGTCTCACTTTAGGTTTCCCCATGACTAAGGCAAGCCAGCTTACAACTCTGCCTTTCATCATGGAGGGTAGGTTGAATAATGGATACGGAGGGGGGGGGGGGGGGGTGAACGCTTCGTTACCATGCAAAGTGATAGCCATGGTGACGGTGAAAGGAGTGAAAGTAGTCTGCAGTGTTGTGTTGCCGCATTGGCGGATGCACGGGAGGAGGAGTGTGATATCTGCAGGTCCCAGTGTCCAGTTACATAATATCAGATGGGAGTGTCAGAATAAAGGTCCTCGACGGATTAGGTTGTACTAGAGTGTCAGTTATACCAGCTGGTGGACCTACTATCTACCAAGTATAGCAACATGTATTAGCTGACACGTAATGGACACCTCCAATGTTAATTGGGAATAAGGTTTCATTTCATGTAGAGTACATCTGTAAATGACGCCTCGACGATGCATTAATGATTTGTTTTACAGTCCTGTTTCAGTTAGTGTTTATCTAGCATTTATTGAAAAGATGTGGTCACTATATAGATGGATACATTTTTGGCACTTTTACTGAAAGAATTAGGCCTAATAATAATTAATATCTTAGCATCACAAATTTAGTAGTGGTGCTTGTATAGATTACAAAGAAACTGAAATGTAACGATTAGGATATTCTTATGTTATATATTAGTGTGGGATTTCTATGTAAATAGTGGGCTGCAGAGTAAAGAATTAATGGTGTTGAAACTGTAAACACCATGTCGTTTGTCTCGTTTACAGAATGAAGAGGAAGTTTTATTCGTGGGAAGAGTGCATGAATCTGAGAGAAGTAAAGGTAAAGATTGGTACACAACACATGATTAACAGAATGTTTTAGGTACATTTCATGTTTCGTACGGGATGGTATCAGCTGGAAGTGCTTACAATTATCACTAACAGCAATGACAACCGTGTCTTGCTTATGGAATTCGATGATTCAATTTCAGTTTATATTTTATGATGATTATATTCAAGAGAATGTTTGTCACTATATTTAATTTAAAGACATGATCATATTTCATCATCTTGGTCCATCCCATGATGTATTTCCACAGTCCCTGAAGAAGCTGAATCATGCCAACGTGGTGAAGTTAAAGGAAGTCATCAGAGAAAACGACCACCTGTACTTTGTCTTTGAATACATGAAAGAAAATCTCTATCAGCTCATGAAGGACAGGTAAGGGCGTTTCATTTCAAACGACAAACCCCTGAAACCCTGAAAATGGTTTAATAGATAATGCTTGTTGGGCAAGTAATTTATTTAAGAGTGGGAAAAAACAGGGTTGTGTTCATTAGGCACCAAACAGAAGAAAATGGAAAAAGCCGTATTTTCGTTTTCCGTTACAAAACATTTAAACATGTTTTTCGTTCCATGCACTTATGAATACAACCCAACATTTATTTGAAGTTTCATATAGAGTCTTATCAGTTGACAATTCTATCAATTCTTCATTTGCAGAAATAAATTGTTCCCTGAATCAGCGATCAGAAACATAAGCTTTCAGATATTTCAAGGCCTATCATTTATCCATAAACATGGTAGGTCTCCCGCATAAGAACCACTTGACTCTGTCCTCTGACACACCAAGGACAACTGGGGCTACAGAGGTCTCTGCTGTCACGGGCACTCCCATCATTCATAGAGTTGGCTATTGTCTGTAAACACTGACAAATATTTAGCCTTTCACACGCTAGCTAGCACCTGGCTGGCTGTCACCCTTGGTTAGACCTCCGTTGTCTTGCTGTTTCGGTGAACGGACATGTGGATACCTCACTTGTGCAACCCAGCGTTGAAAAGCACTTTAAACTCTGAGGTAAACAGGTTTCTAGTCCATCTGGCCTGTTAGAGCGTGAGTGACTTGGCAAGAGTTGTTCTTTTCTCACACCACGCTAACTCAGTCTGTGCTTGTCCAACACGGCCACGGTTTCCACTAGTCCTATGGGTTGCATGCATCCTGGGGGCTGTCTCCTTATCTCATCTCTCTCTCTCCTTATTTTGTCTCTTTTCTCCTCCCTCCTTTCTTTTTTCCTCTTGTGTGCCTTTCCTTTGCGCTGCCAGGGAAAATAAGATGTTCACTGAGAATGAAATTAGGAACATCATGTTCCAAGTGCTGTCTGGTATGGCGTTTGTGCACAAGCATGGTAAGATGCTTTGTCCTCCTGCTGCTCTTTTGTCTATCGTTTGCGTGACATTGCGACATGGAGTAGTATGCTAATTTACGAAAAGCAAAACCCCATATGATGCATATTAAAAAGGGATGGTTCACTCCATTGTCTTGGGATTAAAGGGATGGTTGGTTCAAAGTTAGTCTGATATTTTCCTCAAAAGTGGTCTTAAGTCAAGCAAAATCCTTATTGTATGCTTGTTGTGTGTAGATCCCAGTATATTAGAATCAATCTATAGATCTCAATCCCAAATAAATGTACTGAACTATCAATTTAAAGCCATTTGAATCTATTTTGACTGAATGATTAATGTAAAACTAAAATCCATAACAGTAATCAAGTATGAAATGTGGTCTTCATCTAAACACTCCATGGTCAATATAAATATTTAAAACGTCCTTCTGGATGACTTGTGAAGAGGTTGAGCTGAGTGTTCTCCATGACCCCTTGCGTAGGATTCTTCCACCGGGATATGAAACCTGAAAACCTGCTCTGCATGGGCCCAGAGCTAGTCAAGATAGCCGACTTTGGATTGGCCAGAGAGATCCGCTCCCGCCCCCCATATACGGACTACGTGTCCACAAGATGGTGAGGTACCCTCCATAGTCTAGTGGGAACATTTGGTCCCCTCTTATTTTAAACAATGCATAACGAAGTTGAAAAAACGTCACACTGTCGTCGTGTCCAGGTATCGTGCCCCAGAGGTGCTGCTCAGGTCGTCCATCTACAGCTCTCCCATAGACATGTGGGCAGTGGGCTGCATCATGGCTGAGCTCTACACACTTAGGCCTCTGTTCCCCGGGAACAGCGAGGTGGACGAGATCTTTAAGATCTGCCAGGTTCTGGGGACAGTCAAGAAGGTAAGAGAGGGAAGAGCAACCAATCCTCTGTCTACAGAGAGATATAGTACTAGTGTGTTATAGTTTAAATGATGGCCTGGTGAAAATGTGTGTGTTGGAAGTAATCCAGTAAACCAGCTATTCATGCTCATTTAAGCTGATTAGAATAATACAGTTTTCTATTGACATTTGTGTAATGGAATCTGTTTCTAATCAAAATCTATTAGAATTAGCTCTAATGGGTATGAATAGTTGACATACTGTATTGCTTTCAATATACACAGATATTGTGAAGCATTGAGAGTTCATGAAACGTCATACAGTAGTTATGTCTCTAAATGAACTTTCCTCTCCTGTTCTACCAGTCTGACTGGCCGGAAGGATACCAGCTTGCCTCAGCCATGAACTTCCGCTTCCCTCAGTGTGTGCCCACCCACCTGAAGACCCTCATCCCCAACGCCAGCACAGAGGCCATCGCCCTGATGAAGGACCTGCTCATGTGGGACCCTAAGAAGAGACCCACGGCCGTGCAGGTATTCAGTCATCACAGTGCTGTAGCCTGGTCCCAGATCTGTTTCAACTCCTATATGTAACTGATGGGGCATGATACAAACTCACTCCTCATCTTGAAATGTCTCTATCTACGTCACTGAATTTCTAGCTTTTTGGTGGCATAGCTGGCTAAGATGTTGTCAAGAGACTGAGGTCCTGAGTTCCAGTCTCTGTGTTAGCTGGTGAGGGAGGAAGAGGTACGGTTAAGCAGCACCGTAACACCTGTTACATAGTCGTTGGCTAGGTGTGCTGTGAGTCATGCCCCACAAAGGCTGATTACCCCAAGAGCATCATGGGGCTCTTCTGTGTGCTGCTTATGCAATACCTGTTTATGGCTGGTCAGCATATGTCCTTTATGTGCCGGAGTCAGTAATGATAAGTCATTCATCCTATTCATATCCCCATTCTGTGTTCTAGGCTCTGCGGTACCCTTACTTCCAGGTGGGTCAGGTGTTGGGGCCTCGGCCCGGGAGTGAGATACGCAAAGCCACGGTGAGGACTCAATCCCGAGGCTCATCAGAGCCCAAAGGTGAGCTGCAGTCCTCTTCAGCAGACTCCTCTGCCCGGACGTCTCAGGGCAACCACCCCAAAGCTTCCAGCAGACACCACCAGGCCCCCCAACAGCCCCTCCAGCAGACAGACCATCAGATTGACCAGACATCTCCACATGGCCAAGTCACTAACTCCAACACAGTGAGTGGTAGGACTGTGTCCATACAAAGAGATCTGAGGAAACATGGAATAGCTGCTAAACATGTTAAAAACAGTAGCAGTTATATAACAATTGTAAAATTATTACACAGTCCCCCCTTGAAATCAAACTCAGAGACGTCTGTGGATCTATTTGGACTTGGACATATACAGTTGAAGTCGGAAGTTTACATACACTTAGGTTGGAGTCATTAAAACTTGTTTTTCAACCACTCCACAAATGTCTTGTTAACAAACTATAGTTTTGGCAAGTCGGTTAGGACATCTACTTTGTGCATGACAAAAACATAAATGGATAACGTACGATCATAGATACAATTTGGCTACATAAGCCTACAAACATTTACAATAGCAAAATCACAATAATCACAAGAATGGCTTCAGATTAAAGTCTATGTTGAGACCGAAGGGAGCAAGGGTGTTTAAATTAAAGATCCAGGCAGCCTCTCGTTTTAACAATAAATTGTCGAGGTCACCCCCTCTCCTAGGCAGGGTGACATGTTCGATGCCAATATAACGTAGAGACGAAATGTAAATTCCCGACTTCAACTGTAACTGAATGACTCATGACCTATGAAATGTATTGCGTTTGGCAGAAGCCATCTGTCGTGGTGGGGACTGGGAGTGAGAACAGTGCAGCGGTGGGTCTGAAGAGCGGGCGGAGGCGCTGGGGCCAGACAGTGGTAAAGGCAACAGAGAGCTGGGATGAGTCAGAACCTTCTGAGACCTCCGTGTCCCACTCCAAGAAACCCAGCCTGGGCTCAGAGGAGGAGAAGGGCCCCAAGGACCATAGTAATCCGCAGTAAGATCAATGATTATATTACAGCGGGGGACCATTCTCCCCTTCCTCCCTGCATAGATGTCTCCTGGTATTGATTTACCTGTAACCTTATGTTTACATTTCATGTATTATGGCACAAACCAATTCCCTTTCTGTGACGACTGTTATACTATTTGTGCAAACGATGATAAAGAAAAGTGGCCTTTACAGTTAGCTACCCTATTATAGGTTGATTTACCTGTAGGAGGTTCATATTCAATCTAACTGAAATATTTCATAGGCTGAGATTAATCGTCTGAGTTGTTCCTACTGTTTGATTTTCTGCCTCTCTTCTCTATCAGATCCAAAGAGCAAAAACCGATATACTCCTTCAGCACTGTTACTAAGTTACCAAGCAATATTAAGAAGGGCCAAATGGACTCCAGTCTCCCGGGCTCCTCAGCCAGACAACATTACCTTAGTCAATCAAGATATCTGCCTGGTAAGACCAACTGAAAATGTGTTTGTTTTAAACAAGAAGAATGTGAGATAAGCAAGTCATTTTTAGGAGGTATATTTTCTCATGTATCAACTGGTCCTCTTATGTCGGTTTCAGCCATCCACATTTTCAGACCCAGCTCTTCTTTCCTTTCAGGGTTGATCGGCAAGAACTCTGTAGACAAGGAGCCCAGTGGGCCGACACTCCGAGATCTGTGGGACAACTCCACCAATGTCAACAGTAAACCCCTCGGCCCCATTGGAGCGGGTTTGTCCGTCACCAGAGTCAACGCAGGTAACCCTTTGTCGCTTTATATTACACGTTTGCCCTCCTACTCTTATGCCCCCATATCACAAAGGGCCTAAACGTCATGTGCTTTAGTTCCACAATGCTCATTTTCTGATTCGCCCTGATCTTTTAGTGTTGGCTCGGCACAAAAAAGGCAACTGTTTGGAGTATGCTACTGTTTTTAAGCGTCTGGGCCACTTTGGAGACGGGAGCCTCCATTATTCATTTGTCATGTAGACAGACACACAATATGTGCCTCTGTGCTCTCCCTCTGCCCCCCACTTTCCTTATTCATGAGATTAGAGGACTATTAAGACAGTTGCTTGGGATCAAGTGTCTCCAAGCCCACCCTCCCACTCTGCATCTTGAGTTTATGGACTGGATGGCTCAATTTCTCGCAGAAATCTACAGCAGCCTTCCTCATCTTCCTCTCTATTTCTGACTTATATTTCACTGTGCTTCTCTAATGACTCGATAAATTGTTGCTTCATTTCACCAATGTCTCTCCTTTCCGCTCTCTCTTTTCCCTCTGCTTGCATGTGTGTATTGTCTTATCCCCCTGTCTTTAACTGTGGGAGCAGAAGACACTGATAACCCTTCTGATAAATCTACGGATAAATCTGTTCTAAAAGAAAGAATACCTGATTCAGCTAAAGGTACTTTAATTGTAAAGACTTTTAGAATTGAATGTTCATGTTCATGGATTCCTGCTGTTGACCTCTGCTGACCTCTAGCTAAGATCTATAGTAAAATTAATTGAAGTGGTTTATTATTAAGTATAATCATTAGCAATAATGCCCAATTTTCATAAACATTTAGTAACATGTTAAGTATCTGTTTTATGGAGGCTATACTAAAGTGAAATAAGTGTTTCTGCTTATGCAACCATTTTCCTAATACTGTGGGTGTGGGTCAACATGTTGATGAGCCCAGCCAATTATGACACAGCAGGAGAGAGCCCAAACACACACTGCTACTCGAGAACCATGCTCCAGATTACTAAATAGATTAAGGTTGCTGGAACCATGGTCATTTTTATGCCCGAACGCTGAATAACAAATGAACTGCTGCTAAAGATGTACAAGTGAAGCGTTATTTGTTATGAATAGAATTTGTCTGTATTAAATCATTGTTATGAATAACGTTTGTCTACATTTAAATCAATTCGTTTTTTTTGTCTTTCAGGAAACTTTGTCAGTACAAAGTACAATCTGTCCGGAGGTTATGTTCCCTCCTTTCAGAAGAAAGAGGTCGGCTCTGTGGGTCAAAGGATCCAGCTTGCTCCTCTTGCCGGCCAGCACACAAGTAAGATCCTATAGTTACCATTTTAATTGGCATAAAAAGGCTCTGGTCTTTGGACTAGATGGCGCAGCAGTCAGCAAACACAGATAAGGCCACTTGGAAGGGATTGATACCATTACATGCTTTCTCTTTTTCTGCCATTTCATCATTCTTTACTCTTTTTCTATCCATTTGTTTTTGCATTAAACTCATCTCTTGCTGTCCCTCTCAGTTGATCTTGCTACTCCTGATAACAAAAATGTCAAACCAAAACCTTCAAAGACAAAGTCCACCTCCACCACGCCCATGAGTGAAAACACTGAAGGTAATGCAGTGTTTCAGTCCCAGGCTAATAATATCAAATACGCCACTTAGCAGAGGCTTTTATTCAGAGCAAATTACACTACAATGAGTGCATACAGTTTATATGTGTGTATGCGATCCCTCTGGGAATTGAACCCACTACCTTGGTGTTGTTACCACCATGCTCTTAATACCGACCCACACAGGTACTGATGTAGGTGCCATTTGAAGTCTATTTATTTATAGCAATCCTCTGTTAGTCAATAGCCTGCCCTTAAACCTGATAAGAAGCATGTGATTCTTTGTTAGGCCACAGTTGGAAAGGGAGCCCGAATACGCACCGTGAACCGGGGATCTGCATTGCTAAAGATCTGAAGCACTTAATCAACATTAACATTAATCTACATTACATTAACTAGAGCCATTTTGATGCATTGTTATGAGCACTTATTGGGCTCAGTCAAAGTGACCAGATGGTCTCCCAGGGATATCTGTCTCAAGTAGACAAGGAAGACGGTTACATTGAGGCTGTGGTAGACACGCTATATCTCTGTCCAGAAACAACCCCCTCATGCCAGTAGACGCTATATCTCTGTTCAGAAACAACCCCCTCATGCCAGTAGACGCTATAGCCCTGTCCAGAAACAACCCCCTCATGCCAGTAGACGCTATAGCCCTGTCCAGAAACAACCCCCTCATGCCAGTAGACACTATAACCCTGTCCAGAAACAACCCCCTCATGCCAGTAGACACTATATCCCTGTCCAGAAACAACCCCCTCATGCCAGTAGACGCTATATCCCTGTCCAGAAACAACCCTCTCACGCCAGGGCACTTGCCTAGATCTGAAAGGATTGGACAGGTATAAAAATATATTTGTTGCTCCACCTTGCCAACTGATAAGTTGCGTAGAATATTGCATATACCTGCACAATACTCTGATCTACACACGTGCCTATATGGGTGGTAGGGGTGTTGTTTCAGGATTGTACCTGGGTGTCTGTTAATAGAGGGAGTCCTGTAAATATGGAATAGTAAATTCAGCACATGGAGCTGTCACTCACTCAGATCTTTTTTCTCTTCAGATTATGACGGCTGGAAAAGGAGGGCAGACAAGCCTCAAATGAAAGGCCAGGACTACTCTGCCCTGGGGAAAACCTCTGGCAACCTTCTGACTAGAGGTCCACCTGTACAGCCAGTCCATGGGAGGGTAGACTGGGCATCCAAGTACGGAGGCAATCGGTAGTGCATCAAGAGATGCTATTAAACCAACTTACAGGTTTAGCCAGTCTTTGCACTGAGAAGGAAAACCTTTTGTAGCTGTGCTCTGAATTTTACTACCCTCAGTGAAAGTACTTCTGAAAGACCTCCAATACATTATTACAACTAAGTAACACATGTACTAGGATGTCCAAGGAGATATATACATGTTGTTTGTTTTATACTGGAATCATTGGACGATGTATGAAGGCAAGACATACGCCAGGAGGCCTGATCCCTGTAACTTCAGAAGAAGACCCGGCGCCATCTATCGCAGTGTTTTCCAACTCCAGTCCTTCAGTACCCTCAACAGTACATACTGTTGTTGTAGCCCTGGACAAAAATACCTGATTCAACTTGTCAAGGGCTTGATGATTAGTTGACAAGTAGAATCAGGTGTGCTAGTCTTGGGCCACAACAAATATGTACTTGAGGACCAGAGTTGGGAAACACTGATCTACTGTGTGGTAATTGTTGATAGACTGGCTGATATGGCTGCTCTAAAGTATCCCTCAAAGATAACCATGTCCTGAAGCCCATTGGGTGTTGTCTGGATTGAGTCTGATGCCGAAACATGACATTCGTCTTACAATCGGTTTTATGATACGATTAGAACCAATAATGGATTTTGTATTTTAGATTTTTATAATGTAGTTATATTCTGTTTCTATTTTTTAACTTTTGTTTACATTACTCAACTGAAATGAAATTCTATAAGGAAATTTTTCCTAAAACTTATTGTAAAGGTTTATCACTCATTGTAATCTCTTGAATAGCTACTTACTGTATCAGTGGCTAAAGAAGTGTTGACTTTAGTTATATTATGTATTATGACAATACACGCTTAAGATGCAGCTATTAAACACTGGCCATTTTTTAAAACCTTTTACACAACTTCACGGTTCATTCATCTCTCGTAACAACAATCTGTGTAACAATATGAACAAACGCATGCCATCCTTGTAATTTTATAAACAAGATATTATAATCAGTGTTCAATTATACATTTTTACAAAATAACATCCACATATGACTGATGACCGCTTGTTCCTGAATAATACAAGACAATGGAAAAGAAAGAGGATAATGATTTTTACATCAGTGTCTGAAAGTGTTCATATCAGTGTATTATGACTCCTGGGGCTTCTGCAGCAGCATTCCAACACCGAGTTTTCCCATCATAAGGATACTAGACAAAGTAGAGAAAATAACACGTTAAGTACTGTAAGACCATGTACTGTATCATCTACATGCATACCTATGACCTACTCCTGAAACAAAGTAAGGAGTTGGTCATCTCAGCTACCTTGCTGCTGCCATCATTCCAGCAGGCATCATCTTCCTGGAGCCGTAGAATCTCTTTCCCATCACACCTGCCAGGGCTCCTGATGTGACTGTGATACAGGGGGGAAATGACTCTCAGTACAGTATAGTACGGTTATTGTAGACCTACTCAATAGGGGACCACCATGCTCTCCCAGAAGCATGGCTGGTGCGTAAAACCCGCAAATTCAGAAAAACAAAAGGTGTAATGGGTCCACACTCAAAAAGATGTCGCACGTCTGTGTATGCTATCCCCGACGCAGTGAAAATTACAATTGAAAAGTGAAGTAAGCTTTATGTAACATCTTTTTGAGTGCGGACCCATTACAACTTTTGTCTATTGTAAACCTAATCATCATGAGCATCTAGAAGTTGGTTAGCGGTGATCAAAAGAGATCTGGTCGATGGGAGGCCTGTTGCAAGCATGCTTTCACATTCATAAAACAGTAAGGGCCAACACCTAAGTTCACCAACCTAGTGACACCCAAATATTTTTGGGATCTTGTGATATCTGGTAGGCCCCAACCCCAGCTAGGCCCCCAAATAGAAGACCTGCTGCCAAAGAGGGGACACTGCCTGGAGACACAAAAATAAGTACAGGGTGAGTGGTAACTTGGTTACCAGTTCATTATCAAGTATGGGCAAGCACAAGAGTAGAAATATCATAGAATGCATTAAACTCACCTGTAAATGGCTGCATAACTATATAATTGAGTAAACCCGGATGGCACAATAATAAAATTACCTGCTTTGACATAGCCCATCGCTCCCCCGGATGCAATGAGGGCTGCATACCCATATCCAACCCAATCAGTCATCTAGATTAGAACACATAATGAAGTAATGAGGGAGACCGTTACTATCGCCATTCCCCACACACCCACTGCAGAACAATTGGCAGTGGGCACGTGCCGATGATACAAACGTAGCAAATTAGTAATAGAAGATTAAACGATCATTCTGTTGCGATGTGCCTGTCATTTTTTTACATAGTTGCAAAACACATAACAAATGACTGTACATACAGTATGAATGTTGTAAAAAAAAATATATAAAAAACATGGGCCAATGGTATTTGCAGCTAAACTGTTCTTCCATACAATAGCCTGTCCTAGTTTAGCTGAATTCCTCTGGGGAACACCGTGGTTCATTTCCCCAACGTTACTACAATGTTCCCCATTTCAACATTGAACACATATTTGACTTTCTTCGGTACATTCTTTGTGTCGGTTGGGTAACTAGTAGGCTAAGCCAGTCCCACAAGAGTAAGTCAGAGCAACATAGCCTAGCATCAATGTTATGAGAGCAGTGCACCACAGTAGCCTACATGCATACTAGAATCTCGACTAGCATGTATGTTTGCTACCAATATTAATTTATATGCAGATACATTGTCAAACTTTGGAAACATTTGAATACTAAAACACTAGTTTGTGTACAACCTTGCTGCTTTCGATATGTCCTTTACTGCTGCTTCGTAGTGACAACCGAGCCACCAATGATGGCGCACACACAACGTAAATCGTAGCAATGACGCGTTGCCAAATAACTGATGGGAAGTGAAGTTTTTCTCAACATCATAGCCAGTATACCGTCAGCTGTCTGGCACACAACTAGAACTCGTATCCCATTTACCCAAACCCAAAACGTTTAAAAAGTGACAACATAGAGAATGATAGAGGCCTCTGGTTGCCAAAAGGCCGATTAGCATGGGCAGCGCCATTGAGGGCATCCACCATGCTTCCGCCATTTTAAAGTAGTCAAAGTAGTCAACTGGGTGAAGATTCCTGTGGGTTGTAGCCTCAATGGAGCTGCCCATGCTGTCACAGCCTCTATAATGGCACAGATATAAAGATTGTGCTGCGTTCACGTGCTAGTCGGAACTAGGAAACGCTGAAATTTACAACTTGCAAATTGGTTGTAGTTATACACGTGCCACGTTCAACCAGATAGCAAGTCGAACATTTCTGAGTCCCGACTAGCATGTGAACGTAGCATAAGTCCTCTTCTATCTCTATGACTGACACCCTTTCAAAATGGGAGCATTTGAGTTGTAAGGCTAAAGCAACTGATGGTAGATGAATGTGGAGAAGTGAAGTCGGGGGAGGTTTTCCAACAGCAAGGCTCAGATCCAACATGGCAGTGTTGCCATTATTGATAAAAGTTTTTCTTTATAATGTCGAAATAAACATGTCTCCAACCCACATATCACACACTCACAAACTGAAATCATACAATATGTGTGCACATTGTACAATCAATTAGTGAGAGAGCCTCAAACATCACATTCATTTGTATGTATCCACTTTATACATGATTCACAGCAAAGTTGGTTCATGTTTCAATCATGTCTTTGGTCACATTCGTGTGAGTAAAAAATACAATAAAAATGATTTGTTGACAATAAAGCCTCCCACAATGCAGGCAATGGCTGCAGGATGACATTGAAGTGCATCTGCAGAAACTTGCAGTAGATGCAAATCGGACAATTTATATCCCCATAAAGCAACACACTCTGAAAGGTGGTGACTGACCAGGGCCAGATTACCGAAGGGGCACGAAGTGTTCCCAGATAGCATATGACAGCAAAATTTGTAGAATTGCAGGACATTTGCTTTAAAACTGCAAAATTGTCTCTCAACCTCATGGGAAAATATGTAGAATAGCAGGAAATTTGCTTTGAAACTGCAAAATGTTTTCTCAGCCTAATGGCAAAATATGAACAAAATCAAGAGATGAACTATAAAACTGCAACAACAAAAATGACCTGCCCCATGGCAAAAAGTGTAGAATTGCGGAAATGTTCTTTAAAACCGCAACATTTTCTCTTAGCCTTATGACAAAATGTGTAGAATAGCATTATAAAACTGCACATTTCTCTCTCTTCACTATGGGTGGGCGCCAAATGCAGTAGTCCGACCATGTCACCGACTTGACAAATGTGATCTGCCGGAATGCGCCCAATAGCTTTAAAGTCACACGAGCTCTGTTAAAAGTCTACAATGAATTGTAAAACCCTACAATGAAAGGACTGTAATTAATGGATGAAAAACAACTGATAGTAGAAATATATGTGGGACCTTATTTTCAGTGAATGTATTGTGACACATTAGGCCTACCACTTTTATTTAACAATGCTATGTATTGAGTGTATTACTTTTCATAAATGTAGGCCTAATGCAGACAAGAATATCCTCAGTCAGAGATACGCCTAATATGAGTTGAATTTGAGTGCTTGTAAGGTGTTTTAGATTGACATATTTTCAGAATGGAGCACTATAGCCAACTAGGTCTACTGCCAAAACAGAATAGGTCTATCAAGTACCTAAGTAAGGGAAATATGTAATAACTGTCCAGGTGAATTGACTACATTTTAGTTTGGGAGCGATATGGTCCCTTTAAATTGTATAATTTCAGCCACAAGATGGCGGAAGAGGATCAATAACGATTTATGCCTGTTGACGTCTGTGTCCAGATTGGGCCACATCTGAGATGATTATCATTATGAAGGATTTTAGGTTGAGATCAAAGGGTTAATTTGAAAGAAGAATATGTGTTCGATTCCAGTATAACGCATAAATCACTCTTATAGGTTATCGATATAACCTAAAGTTAATTTTGGCATATAGATTATTATTATTTGTTTAATTATCCTTGCAGTGATATGAAAACTCATGTTGCGAACTGCACTGCACAGACCTGGTAGGCTTTTAGCTTATTATTTCTTCCAGTATTTCAATTTCGATACATTTGGGTTCAATTACAGTTGAATTTGAAACTTTATTGCCTTTCTGCAGCGCTTTTCTTTCTTTTAGAACTTGATGGCGCCAGACCACAGTTTATTCTTCTGGGGATCATAATTTGAAAACCAACGATTGTTTCATCACTTGAAACGCATAGGGTAGGCCTACACGACCAGAAATCCAGAATTCATAACATTATGTGAGAGGCCTCTCTATAGATTTGCGGAGGAATATAATATAGGCAAATTCTGTGTAAATGATGTTTTACTCCTGGATAATGGTAAATACCTTGCAGCGGAGTGATTTTATAGTGCTTCAAACCATTAGATATTTCTTTACTTAGCTATACGGCTTAGCGTTTCATCACTCCTAACTTGTTAAATAATTAATAAAGTAATGCGCCAAAGTTTGAACAAATAAGAATTACGCACGAGGACGCGTTTCTCTAGCCATTGTAATATTCTATGACATGTCATGTTTTGAAGTAGACCATTTATTTATCATAGGACTAATAATTCAGTAAACATCTGAAATACTACTACTACTACTACTAATAATAATAATAATAATACATTTGAGATGATATTGGCAAAATGCATTGCGCATTATCCTTGCTAAATTGTGAGATATATCAATGCCCAAAAGGTGCAACCAGTCGTTTCAGTATCGTTGCCTATTAAACATCTTGTACGGTTTTATGATGCTTAACTGAAATTGTGCCGGGGGCTCCTGGCAGGGGTGGAAGTGGTTGAAACCAAGCCTTAGACAAACAGGTTGGATATTCACATGGAAACGGATCCTGTCCAGAACTCTTTAACACACTTGCTCGCGTTCCCTGTGCGCAGTACTGCAGTTAGCTACACCTTGTTGCTCTGAATATATGTTTTAGATTGTTCTTTTTATCTGTATTCCTGCCTGCACTTTTATTCTTTTCAAATCGATTGACTTTGAAGTCAAACATTGAGGGAATATTAAAGTTGCCCAAATATAGTACAAATATGTATAGAATACAAGTTTATAGACCGCACAGTTGCCAAACACCACAGTCAAATGCAAGACAAAAACAAACATGTAATCTAAAATATTTCAATATTTGCCCAATTGTGTGACTGTAATTCAACTGAGCTGTGTTTTCTCAGGAAAAGGCCTGTTGTTTAAAATAGGCTATATAGCTTTGAATTTGTTGAATTTGAAAGGGAATACTTATCGTTATGGTTTATTTGTCATATTTATATCAACTAAATAATACATCATAATTCAAGCCAGATATATCTTTCCATTCTGCAATTGACAGTGCAGTGCAACCATGTTGTTGAGCGCCCCATAGGTAGAGTCGACATGTGTCCGGTTAGAATTAGAAAGAAAATACTTTTTGGACCATCATTACCATTAACACCTCGGTGAGCGCACGTGTTGCTCTTTTTATTTTTTGGTGTGCCTGGTGAAAAGCTGAGCTCATTCATTTCTGGCCTGAGGCGTCTTCATAAGTATGTATTAGAAATAAACAGATGATAAATAAACCATGACCCCAATACACGTATGGGAATCTGGTAGATTGTGTTTAAGTAATGATGTTACAGTTAACCTTCAGATATGATCTTGACACAGTTTCATTTTTAATGTGAATAAATATTTTATAATCAACTGATATAGCCGACTTATTGACATGATGTTGATATTCAATAATATATAGATTTTTCATTTACTTTTGTATTTTACATATATAAACGGTATGCAAATTATATTGTTATATTGTTGTATTCACAACAGTTAGCCCATGGATGAAAAAAAAATTGCGATTCTGTGCGAAAGTTTCGTCCACACACTTTCCAGCCATATGTTCATTCACAATTGAACGTAGTAAGCCCCAAAAGCATATTCACAAAAGAGCATTACCTCTACTTCAGGTAGGTTAACACATCCGGTCTATTGCGCATGTGCCACCAGGTGGCCCAGAGGGTTTTTATGGCCAGGTGAGCTGATCTCGTTCACCACAAGTAAAAGCAAAAATTGGCTTATGGACGGAAGCCTCAATGAGATAACACGACGTGTGATCTACCATATCCAGGCAAATTGAAGAAACAATGATGTCAATAATGGGCAAAATGGGGGATTGGCAGGTATGTGCTGTTTATTTCAAGACAAAGAACGGGTAGGCTACTAACTAGCCTACAGGAGTGTAATATATGTCGAATATATGGCCACAATTGGTAAATGCATTGCCATCAACTTTTCATTGTGGAATTAGTAGGCTAGCACTATATTTAGCCTAAATATTATACAGTTATTCAACAGTTTTAATTATTTTTCCTTTGACAGTGTTCTTTTTTCTCGCAAAAGTCGATTATGTTCCTATTTACGCCTGATTAACAATAGCGCATTGGCTTTCATAATAACTTGGGGAAAGCAGGTTTAACTTGCATAGAAGGCTACATCACTTTATATATCATGCAACTATAGAAAACCGTTCCTTATATAGAAGCAAATAATAGCCCATAGAGTATTCTTTAGGATATAACACGTATTGTTTTGCTATAGGCTAGTGTTTATTGAAATGTGAATAAAATCTATAAAAATAGCACAAATCATACATAGGATGCTCCAATGTATCATTTTAGATGTTAATTCGTCTATGATATGATAAATGGCATCTCATACTAAAGTTATAGCTCGCCCGGAAGTTGTGGTTCTTGTCATCTAAAATGTCAAAACAAATCTCTCCGATGTAGGCCTATTACTTTTGAGGGGCATGTTGGCCTAATGCAATTGATTTTTAAAGAATCATTTCATGTCGATTGTAAAACAGAACTTTCTAACGCGGTGAAACTGAAGTCGGCGAAACAATCCAAGATTGAGCCTTTTGGTTTCACTCTCCAAAAGCACACAACCTCTAAAATCCACACAGCAGCATATAGAAACACATACAGACCCACACACCCCACGATTTATTTTTTAAGGCACCTTTACCCCGCTGATAGTTGTCATTGTGATCTAGATTCATGGGCCCTCTCATTAATAACAACCGGTTGTAAAGGTACCCCACCAAAAATGTAAATCTGAACTAGGAGAGGCCAACGCCTAGGAGTTGGCGACCTGGTTCTTGACCCGCCCAAATACTTCAGACCCTCATTCACATTAAACAAGCTATGTTGTTGTGTTAATTATTTACATTCCAAATACGGCGCTCTTACATGTCGTCAATGGAGATGTATACCCACTTTAGAGTGTTTCTTCTTTTGCATGACAGTGACAGAATAGCTTTTCATGGTCTCAACTCTCAATACGTCTAAAACAACAGTTTACGAAAATCAGTTTGGCCACAAAGTATGAAGAGCACTAGATAGAGTATTTGCGTGTGGCACGCTCTTCAGAGCAAGTTAACCATCCTAAAATGTAAGCACAGACAGATTATACCATAGGCCCATATAGGGTGTGAGATGATGGAACTTGTTTTTATGAAGCTGTTACAGAAACGAATATGCACGACAAAGGAAGCAAATTAATACATAACATGTATTATCCAATTATTTGTTTTATCATAGCCATCAAATGAACGTTCACACCCCCAGGTGCAGGGTGTGTTGTTGCCTTTTTGTCATAGAGAATGCTTATAAAATGTACGCTCAATTCCTGCTGTATATTCTCATTGAATGTGGGAGAAGTAAATACATGTGAAATCTCGCTCCAGTGTTACCTGTGTTGTCCATTGGTGTTGGGCAGATGGGAATCAAGCGGCTGTTGATATGCTAATGAGGGAATGCGAATGTTATTACAGTGGTGCGCGAGCCTTTTACTTTCACCATTAGAGGGAGATCTCAGAGCGCAGACAGCCAAGCTCAACTAAAATAGTTTCAGCTAGAGCACAATTCACTGTGTAAAACAAGGAAAGGCGCTCTCAATACCCACCACAACCCATGAAAATGCTTTGGAAATTAACTGATAATATAAAATATGAAGATTGCGAGGTAAGAGGCTCATATTTGATTTATTGTTGTTTTCATGTAATTAATGGGGTATACTGCTTTATTTTCATTTTGTCAATCTGTAATTGTTTTGACAGTTGTCTGGGAACATATTTAATTCATTGAAGGATATACAGATGCATACTGGTTTATTTCATGTGTTAGATATTTTGCTATTTTGATATGGAGTAATGCAATTTTTAATTGTGTAGAAAAATACATTTTACACAGTTTCAATATTAACAGAGCAAATAAAGTAATAGTAATAATAATAATACATTTTCACATCAATAAATTAAAGTAATAAATGGCAAATCCATAGGAAAAAAAAAATATATTTATATAATTTAAAACGTAATTGTATAAAATAGGATTTATCAAAACTCACTGCTGAAACATGCTAAATGTACATAGAATGTAAGAGAATGCACTTAGGGAGACACCCATAATGCATGTGTTGACTGTATCATCGAAAAATAAGTATGTTGAAAATAATGTGTTTAAATAATAGGATGCCTATCCCTTACATTATTCTAAAATAAATCGGTGCATTTCGAGCCCTTAGTGGTGTGTGTGCACTGCACACGCTGTGTTATTGTTATTATAGAATAGAAAGTTTGGCAGTCATATCAGGGAGTTGTTTAGGAGTGGTGCAGCCAGTTGAACGTGTTTTAACCGCGTCTGGAGAATACGCAAGCAAAGAGCAGGGGAGAAACGCTGGGCTGGATTTCGCTGCCCGTGTTTGAATTTGTGATTCTCTCATTCAAGTTTAGTTTACGGTTAGGCTAATAGACCTGTTTCTGTTTTGAAATCAGTGTTAACTACCGTGTTTTCATAATGGTTACTATTTTGCTGTTTTGTCAAAATGGTCGCGTGCAAATAGGTTAAAAGTGGAAAGTGGATGTCTTAAGCTTGCGTATCCGTATAATAACTTTTGAATATATTTGCTCGGAGTGAAAGTTAGCTCGGCTGGCGTAGTTTGAAATCAAATAACCGTGGATTATTTCATTCGAGAGACTCGGGAAGGGCCATGGAAAGCGAGGCGTCGGAAACTGAAGTGAAAAACAAAGGGACATGGCGAGCAGACAACCGCCCTCTGAACAGTAAAAATGTGCCAGCCGAGATGCCCTCAGCGTTTGCTGGATTTTCACACGAATCAGAGGTGCACATTGTTTCCTTCCATGGCTCTTCCTCTATCTCTGGTCCCCCCTTCATTCTGCCTTTCTTTCACTTGTGCTTGCCTTCGAACCTTTTAAAATGTTCCCCCCTCTCTCTGATTCGTCAGACGCAAGAGAATGTCCCTCTTTTTGTCTCCCTCTCTCTCTCCCCTCCTCACTCACTCCCTCTTTCTCTCCCCATCTCTGATTAGATAGATATACTGATTCCTCATTCAATGGACGTCATTTAGTGCAGACTCTGCCTTGAGTTGCTTCCTCGCTTCACGCTCGATTTCCGACCATTCTTCCCTTATTAAGAATTCGTGTAATATTAATAGTCATGAATATCTGCTATTAGGAGTCCAAGGAAAGAAGCAGCTCTTTGCTAATATGAGCTCAGTCGAGGGAACAGCACAGTGATAGAGACAGAAGACGGAACAGGGATACAAGAAACTTTAAACATAAATCCGCAAGACCAAACATTGCATTTTAGAATCGAATGAAGGGCAGTGGGAATTTAACCAAATTCTGATGGATTATCGTTCTTCGGTGGTGCTTATCTGAACATTGGGCTCCGTGATCTTTCAATAGTGTTGTTGCTGGCATTATTTTGTTTGCTCGTAAATTTTCGTTGTTTTATCAACGTTTTTCTTCTGAAAATTCTCTTTTGAATCGCTCGAAAATCTTCGCAGATGTTAGTGCACAGCTTTTCCGCGATGGTAAGTTGGACTCGGTGGCAAAGACTGAGTTATAGCCTACTTCATGCAGCAATCAGACTCCGATTATTGCCTTTTTTAGTCAAATAGTTTTGCTAAACGATCATACAAAAAAGAGAAAAAATGCAAGATTGCTCTCATATTTCATTTCAGTAGGCCTATCTAAATATTTTAACTGTAATCATTTCCCCCTGAAAATGATCAAATATGCCTACGGGTGTGTTATTAGCCTACAGTAATTATCACTGTTATTATTGTTAGCATTATTATTATTAGGCTATTATTGCTGCGTTCAACAGATAAATACTGTTGATTTTATTTCAACCAACGACTTTGAATAGACATTCAATTATGGTAGGTGACAGTCCATAAAAGCCCCGGTGAAAACGGGTAAAATGGAGGGTTGGTGTATAGGTTTAATTTCTCCGATTCTTTTTTCCTGCAGGATCGTCACGACGGTACCAGCAATGGGACAGCCAGGCTACCTCAGCTGGGAGGCGTGGGCCAGTCTCCATATAGCGCCCCTCCACTCTCCCATACCCCAAACTCCGACTTCCAGCCACCGTACTTTCCTCCGCCCTACCAGCCAATCTACCCCCAGTCTCAGGACCCATACTCGCACGTCAACGACCCCTACTCCCTCAACTCCCTGCACGCTCAGCCGCAGCCACAACACCCTGGCTGGCCGGGCCAGAGGCAAAGTCAGGAGAGCAGTTTGCTGCACCAGCACCGTGGCTTGCCCCATCAGCTCTGTAGGGAGTACCGTAGAGAAGTGCTCCTGCCGTCGGGCCACGGAATCGATACGGGACTCTCAGATTCTATCCCAATCCATGGAATACCTCACTCTTTAGAAGATGTTCAGGTAATTCAGCATTATTTGGTAATTATATTATTATTACTATTACATTTTTACTATTACATTATTGTTGTTGTTGTTATTATTATAATAATTGTTGTTGTTATTATTTTCTTATTGTTATTTTGAAATTATTATTAGGCCTACACACGTAGCCTTCTATAGCCTAAGTGTTTGCTGCTGTAAATTGGCAGCTCTGTATGAAATGTCACGGCCTACATTTAATGACTCAGTGCATGGCATGCCATTTTATAAATGCAGAAATGGTCAAAGATTATGGCCATAACCATTGCATTTAATTGACAAGAGCCCTTTTTATGTAAATGTTCCAACAGAAATTACATTTTACAAACGGCTCTCGAGTGAAACACTGTATAAAAGCCTATTTGCATGGATTATTCCGTCTATATTCTCCAGCTGTGTTTGCACTTTATTAGCCGTATTATTTTTGTTGACCCCCTCTCTCCACTGAAAAGATGCATAGCGTTATAAACACTTGCCCTAAGCAAACAGATCAAAGCTGAAGCTCTGGGAACTATAATATGATCTGCAACCCCTCTCACAAAATGGATGGTATACCGCGCTTGTTGATTAATAATCCCTGTCATTTTGGACATGATTCTGGATATCCTCCCTTCATCTTTAATTTAATTGTGCTCATTGAAAATACTCAAGTCCCGATATGAGCAGGAGGCTGAGAGCAATAATAAAATGTCCACTCGGTAGTTTTGCACATGCAGGCACACTGTGAGCACCATGTTTTAGATTAAGTTCCATCGCTCCGCAGGTAATACGAATACATCGAGTAAGTAAAGGCCTGTACAATGACGCGTTTGTTTTTTTTCTAAAACAAATGCCTAATCCCCAATTAGCGTGCACGACGTGTAATACCACCTTTATTCCGAATACAATTTGGAATCATAGTTATTCGTAAGTATCCATTCTGCGGATGGAATTAGGTCATGATTATTGGGCGACAGAGCCTCATTATTTAAGTCTGATATGCATGACGGGCACTGCCCAACAGCTATAGCCATTATCACCCTCATTGAAAATAATAAGAGGTCCATCATATATTTGGATTGTGAGCTACATGCCAGTCTTTTGCAAACAGCATGACATGTAAAATTAATTATATTGTATTCTATATTAAATAGTGTATTTTGCATCTGTGTGTTGCAGCATGTTGAGGATCAAGGAATTCACATCCCAGATCAGACTGTAATTAAAAAAGGTAAGCAATTTCCTTCGAGATGCCATGTATGTTTCCACAAGCTGCACACCACACCACACCACCACTCTGCTCCGGAGCTTGTGCGGTAGTCAGCGCCTCACTGAACCAAGTGGATTAATGCGCAGTGTTTTTTATTACGTGAGCTTGAGTGCATCAAACTAACTGCATGCACCTTTTCATCAATTAATGCCAATGTCAGCATTTCAGAGTAGGCCAAGTCAGATGCGAATATGCCCTATATAGGCTATGCTGTTTAAGCTAGTGGTTTTAATGTGTTGACGCATCTTTTCGCTATATATCGTAAATATAGTCCCGTTCGGGAGCAAATCTAAAATGGCAGTTGGTAATGCTCTATGTATTAAGTGTCAGGATGATACCAGATCCTGCATCAAAGGTGGAAAACAATATAGACTGCAAAAATAGGCAAGGTCTTTAAACCATTTATAGAGTCTCATTCCATCAGTGTTTGGCTTCGGTTGATTATGGAATAATGCGTTCAGTGTTGTATTATCATATATGGGCCTAGCATAATTGCGTGTGAATTCGATTGTTTACTCCTATAAGACCATTTCTGGCGTGCTAGGCCTACTTCATGGTCAGGTTGAACGTTACTCCTCTCGCTATGTGGAGTCTTTTGTCAGTTCAAATTAGATGCGCAGGGGATAAATCTTGAGAGATGCTCTTTCCGCATCAACATGATAATTGGCTCTTATATTAGTAATCTCAAGAGTTCGTTTAACTCCTATCGTCTCTATTAGCCTCCCCTGGGCTATTAATGTCACAAGTGATCTATCCAAAAGCGCTAGTCCCTTTGTCTCCGGTTACTGCACACAAAACGGTAACCCCTGCAAAGTGAAATCACACGCGCGACTGTATTTTTGGGGAGACCATGGATATTTGAAAAAAGGCTTCTCTTCGCGTGCTGTGTCTGTGTGTGTGTTTTAAGTATTGCAACATGTGTGCGCGCGCGTCTGCAAAATCTTGCGATGTTTCAGAGCTCAAATTGCATAGATAGCCTACCCTAAACAAATATTGGCCTAAACGAGGTCTACAATATGGTACAACATTTAGCAATGGTTAGGCCTTTGTGCGTAGGCCTAATAACAAAAACAAGAAAACAATAAATAGGCCTATATTATCATTGTTAATGTTTATTATTCGTGTTAATATTATTATTATTTGTCCTGTCATATCCTATGCCAATTGTTTTAATTGTGTGTAGGCCTCTACACCCACACCGCGTTTGATATGAATCTCATCTGATTAACGGTCTACATTGAATAAGATTCACTGAACTTGTTCTCTTTCTTCCATAGGTCCAGTTTCTTTATCCAAGAACAACAACGTCTCCGCCATTCCGATAAATAAGGACGGTCTTTTTGGCGGTGTAGTAAACCCCAACGAGGTGTTCTGCTCTGTTCCGGGTCGCCTGTCTCTGCTCAGCTCCACATCAAAATACAAGGTCACGGTGGCGGAAGTGCAGAGACGCCTTTCGCCGCCTGAGTGCCTCAACGCGTCACTGCTGGGCGGGGTGCTGAGAAGGTGAGCCGGACTTTAATGTCGCTCCTCATTCTTTATCCCAGGTATAATTAAAATCGACCAAGCGTGACACCTCCTGCATTTAAAACAGCCCAAAAGCCAGACTGTTAAATTCCATATTAACTTTACACTCACAATGTTGCCCACAAATTAATGTAGGCCTTTTGGCCTTACCCTCAACCCCGGAAGACTAGTTTAAGCACATCATATATAGGCCTACACCTACAACAGTAAACTACTTCAGTGTTTAGTCTGTAGATTCCAAACTAGACACAAAGCCAGTATTTTGGGTATACACTGTGCATTCAAATAAAGTAGTTTCAGTGATTTGAAAATACATAGCCTATATTGGCACACACATAGACCTGTAGACACCGATAGTGTTATAGAAGTGTATGGAAGGAAGACGATGCTATTATGGCATTGTTATTTTTTAAATCAAGATGGCTACCTCTTTGATGCAATAATATGATTAATAACATACTTATTCATTCAGACCTTTTTGGATCAGATAGTGTGTAACAATGATGGTAAAAATTTTACAAATTTACATTTTACAAATTAGCCTATTCATACAAACTATTTTTCTGTTCTTGTCACAGGGCCAAGTCTAAGAATGGCGGAAGGTCCCTCAGAGAGAAATTGGATAAAATCGGATTAAATCTACCTGCTGGTAGACGCAAAGCCGCAAACGTTACCCTGCTGACGTCACTAGTCGAAGGTAAGTTGCATTGTAAATGATCTGAGTTCCGGTTCCCGGGATAGCAGGTGCTTTGAACGGTTTCAGGGGGGACATTCGAAATCAGTATATGCGCTCATCCATGTCATTTGGACTGACTTTGCCTTGCAAACCAGTCAGGCATGAAGGATATATGTGTGTTTTTGAAAGAGAGGATGATGGTAATAATTTTAAAAGGCTCTTCGCAACATTGGCCTGTGTATTTAGCCTTCATGTGTGCAACCCTCTCGTGAAAGTGGTCCTAGAATAGGCTACTACAGTGTGAGGTGGGGGTCGGTTAGCCTGGCTGGCCTAGTTTGTGCCAGATGAACTAGGCTCCTTGTTGAAGCAGGGTTATGGGCATTTGCTTATTTATTGTCTAGCGTGAGTGTGGAGCTGTTTCACCTCTGGCAGAGGTGGATCGATTGATTTATTAACCCTATAGTGGCTTGTTATCATGATCATTATTATAAGGCCTATATTAGGCTAGTAGTAGTAGTAGTAGTAGTAGTAGTAATCATAGTTATAGTAATAGTAGTAGTAGTATTAATAGGAGTAATAGTAGTAATAGTAGTAGTCATAGTAATAATCATTGTTATAGTAGTAGTAGTAGTAGTAATAATCATTGTTATAGTAGTAGTAGTTGTAGTAATAATCATAGTTATAGTAGTATTAGTAGTAGTAATAATCATAGTTATAGTAACAGTAGTAATAATCATAGTTATAGTAACAGTAGTAATAGTCATAGTTATAGTAGTATTAGTAGTAGTAATAATCATAGTTATAGTAACAGTAGTAATAATCATAGTTATAGTAACAGTAGTAATAGTCATAGTTATAGTAGTATTAGTAGTAGTAACAATCATAGTTATAGTAACAGTAGTAATAATCATAGTTATAGTAATACTAGTAGTAGTGGGCCTACTAGCCAACAGCTACAGCTACTGCTACTGCTATTAGACTTGTATTATTTACACATGCAGGGACACTTTCTGTTGCTCTGTGATTGAAGTGGAAGTGACCTATGGAAGATCTATATGTTGTGAGACTATTAAATAATAAATTAGGTAATTGTGGCACACTATGAGGATGCCATTGCTATTGAATAAATCCATTTTGCTTGCAAAGTTGAACCTTATTATTCAGTGCGGTGGTATTTGGTGAGCTGTGGATTTTAAAGGTGAAAGCCTGGGACGGTTCATTGGTTCCTGTTAATCATTACAGCCGTAGAGCGAATGCAATATTCATTGTACTTCATTGAAATTGGGTGCTGTATGGTAATGAGGTTGAAGAAATATAGGATTCTTTGCGATAAAGTGTGTGTGTGGGGGGGGGGGGATATGAAGACACTCGGTTATTTAGTGAAGAGACACTGCGTTTTTCTGAAGTGCTGTTATTGTTTATGATCCGCTCCATTTTATGGAAACGAGTTTACTGGACTTGAGCTTTGATGCTAATTGGCGCATGCGTTCTTCCGGAGTTGAGGCTTATGGCAGGAAGCCCCGCAGTAAAAACCCAACTGTTTCAGGAAATTAAAACCAAAGACTTGAAAAAATCTACAAAAAAAGGCAGACCTCAATGGAATGAACCTATAATTCTCATGGCTAAAGTATGTAGGAGCGAGATTTGCATATAGCCTTTTAAAATTGCTTTCGTTGTATGATCTGCTGGACTTTCAATAATGTTTAGGGATGGCTAAGCAATGACATGGTGATATGCATGACGCTACTTATGACATTTTATATTGCTTCCGTGATATTTAACTCTTCTCACGGAATGGGGGCCTGACTCTTATTGATAACAGGTAGCCTAGCGGTTATGGGCGTTGGGCCAGTAACCGAAAGGTTGCTGGTTCGAATTCCCGGGCCAACAAGGTGAAAAATATGTAGATGTTCTCTTGAGCAAGGCACTTAACCCAAATGCCTCTCTGGATAACAGCGCCTGCTAAATGACAACAACAAAAAATACAAAAATAAAATAATCCATCATGTGATGGAAGGTACAAGTGCTAGCCTATAGCCTACTGATTTAGAAGTTGATGCAAAGACAAGGCCTTCTCTTTGGCCGAGGACGTTCATTAGATGAATCATGTGTTAAATGGAAGTGTTAATTGGTCTATATTTGATGTCCAATTTAGAGCAATATAGTATACACTCAATCCATTCTTTCCTTCTCAGGCGAAGCCGTGCATCTTGCCAGAGATTTTGGTTACGTATGCGAGACTGAGTTTCCAGCCAAGGCAGTAGCTGAATATACAAACCGTCAGCACTCCGACCCAAACGAACAAGTCCAGAGGAAAAACATGTTATTGGCAACAAAGTAAGTGCTATATTATTACATTTCATATGTAAAAAAAAAAATTGGAATTCTCGTGTTTACATCGACAGTGTTTGCAAACACAAATGGATGATCGTGGTCAATTCTATAAATTCGTTTTAAATTTTTTTGTAGGCTTTTTCATAGGCCTATATATTTCACATGCATTTCTAAAATGTTGATTTATGGATTCGTTATTTGTGTTACATTGTAGTAGGCTATTGAATGGATGTGACATTAAAACTGACAAAAAAATAATTGGATACAAATTAATCGACTAATGTCAAATTATTTGTCCTTCTAATAAGCCAGATAGGTCATCAGGTGATGTTATGCACACGACAAAATGCCACATTGAACAAACACTTCTTGAATTTGACACTTTCAACTAATATTAGGCCTATTGAATTTGATATCCATGCTCTGTATTCGATTCATGCCAAGCATTTTCGCGTTGCGTAAGCATTGAATAAAACACGTGCACGAATAGCCTATCTGAGACTATCCAATATGGAGTTTACTGTTATTGGTCGATTAACAGGCCTCAGATTCATCCATATGCAACCATTTTGTTTGCTGTGATTGGGATTGCATTGAAACATAGTTGGTTTTATTCCAACATCAACCTTTCCTCAATGCATTATAACATTTAGACATAGTATGACACTATACTTATACGTCCCTTTGAGCAATATCCGATAGTACTACAACATTAGAATGTGGCCTAACTATATAAAATGAATAGGATCTTTGACCATGTCTTGTATAGGCCTATACGTCATATTAGGGGCAGACTGGCATTATGATTGTAATTAACATATATATTGTCTCCCCATTTTAGGCAAATCTGCAAAGAATTCACAGACCTGCTTTCCCAGGACCGTACGCCCTTGGGGAATTCTCGACCACAACCTATTCTTGAGCCAGGGATTCAGAGTTGCTTGACCCATTTCAGTCTCATTTCTCACGGATTCGGGACCCCAGCCATGTGCGCGGCCCTCACCGCTCTCCAGAACTATCTGACCGAGGCGATTAAAGCCATGGACAAAATGTACCTGAACAACAACAGTCACTCAGACAGCGGCACTAAAGGCGGAGACAAAGACGAGAAGCACAGAAAGTGATTCCCACCTGAAAGCCCAATATAAATATTATAAATACATATAAATACTATTGATCAAGTAAACGTGCCACTTCCTGATCTCGCGATGATTTTACATGTTTGTTTTTAATACCATTCAACTTTGGATTCACGGGAAGTGATGCGCAAGATCCCCACAATAATTAAAAAGAAAAAAAATGCTGAAAGGCGCAAAGGAACAGATCCAGAGAGGGAAAGATCTCTGCCACATCTATGACTTTTTATGTACTCCCTCTTTTTATGAGCTGCAACGGACTGAAATCGAGCGACCCTTATATCTCTCAATTTACGATTGTAGCCATGTGACAAAAAGAAGCTAAAAGAGGATGAATTATTATCAGTATTGTGAATAATAAACTTGAAAAAAATCCACACAGTTCCATGTCATGACTTCAGTTGTAGACTCTCACTCCAAGCGACCAACTTGAACTTTGAATTTCAACACGATTCACGGTTATATAAGGGAATCTGTGTTCATGTATGTATATATTTATTTATGTGTAATTTAATGGGAATTGTAAATATGGTGCGTCTGTTGAAACTTATTTTTTATTTATCTGGTGCCTCCTGTTTTAGTGGGTTTAAATATTCGGTTAGTTCTTCATGTGGTTTTATGGTTCTTAGAAAACAGAAGTTTGGGGTATTTTTTCTCTGGGATATTTCAATTCAGCCCTCTTGTAGCATGTTGAGGCGACATTGAAGCAAGTAAACAAATTTAATAGAAATAAACCTCCATTTCTCTCTAGCTATATCATCCTTATTCCATTCAGTTTTTTAAATTGAAAAGTGCATAATCGAGACCCCGAAGAGAACTGTTTTGTGTTTCTACTTTCTTGTTTTTATACAAGCTTTTATGTGTTGTGCCAATCAGAATACGTTTCACTTGTTCTTCCCTTGAAGCACCATAAAAGCAATAAATGGATATTGTCTTTTGATTATTTTTTTTATGTTCGAAGTAATTCTAAGCATTTGGGACCATCTGATATCTTGTATGTCCAATGTCCAGATTGGAGGCGGTTTTAGCTGTATTGTATAGACTTGTGCTGGCAATAGTTCCCATGCCTGTCAATGTATTATAGTCCTTTGTTGCCCAGAAAAAAATAAACATTTGATACGCTTCATGTTGATTTTTATTCATATATTTTCATTTTTTATTCAGTGGTTGATACGCCCGGGTGTATTTTCGTTCTTGCCATTTTTTTCTATTCAGCACGGTTACAGTAATTGAGTTTAACTCTCCCCTGACGAGTGTTCCTTGCAATAAGCAGCTGAACCCATTGTTTCCCTCAAGTATAATAAAACAACTTATACTTTCAACTCATAGTTCAGAGCACAGGATCATTCAAACCCGGAGCCGAGCTTTTTTACCATGCCAAATGACACAGAAAACAATGAATTCATTGGTGTTTGAAGTGTGTGTGTGAAGCGCCAGCCCTCAAGCAAAACCGTTCTTTAAAATCAGTGAGATGTATATGGCTGTGTTGAAGGTTATTACATTTGCCTTTCCCTACCATTCTATTGTTTTTTATTTCGTTTTTGTTAAAGCTTTTTTAAGACATGCATCAAATATTTGTTATTACTAGCCTGTCTGTAATTATTGGTGTTGTTTGACAGCATTCAGTTGGAATAAAATGTGGGAAACCTATTTCAACTGCATTCAGTTAAATGATATGACAAATAAGTTGGCATGTGGATATCTCTTATATTTGCTCACATCTCTACCCATAGGCTTCGTTGTAGTCATATCGATGCAAATGATCATGTATGCTTCTAACACACCTGCTGTAGCCTTGTTTTGCTTGCCCAAAGCCACGGGGACGATGCATTACATAAGCGAATTCAAATGGAGTTTTGATTGTGTATTGATGGCATGCACCTCGAAATCAATCTCTACTGAAGCATGGTGGAGTGGAGTCGGTGGATGTGTATATGCATATCCTGTGTCTGTGCTCTGTTCTATTTTCCACTCTCTGGTTCTAGTCGAGAGCGTTGTGGCATGGGGATGTTGTGACATCGAGATAGATTTAGGCCTACTGAGCAACTTTTCTTCAACCCCCCCCCTTTTCTTTTACATTTTCCAAAATAGCGGTTATTTATTATCTGCATATTTTAAGCCCAGACGGTCTGTTTTATTCCGAAGCAGTTGTTTTCAAATAAGGTGAATGAAGCCTAACTGTACATGTCCTTGGTATAATTGCGGTGCAGTGCTGTAGCAGGTGAAGCGAGCCATTGTCTGTCAGGGCTGTTTTTGTTGGCTGCATCTCAGATTGTGTGTGGGATCCTAACCCCAGGCACAATAGCTCACTCATAAAGAGGAATACCCGGCTGCGCCTTCCATTAAAAAAAGCATAAATAGTCACTTTAAAGGAAACAATCGTATTAAATAGCATTCACTGGTATTAGGAAGCCCCTCACGTGTGTCATTAATGCTAATGTTATTTAATAAATGTATCGGGGGTAAATGAAAGCGTTTTTGAGAGCGAAACGAAAGCATTATACATGTCTATCACAATGGCAGCTATCGAAAGCACGTGAAGGCTATGGGCCTATCAAGGAATGAACATGCAATGCCATTGCCCCATTTCTGAAGGAAAAAAAAACATTTTCTTTCGTTTGTTTACTTTGATACAAACCTGTAATTTACATAGGCTACTGTTTTAATACGATTTTTTTAATTTTGCCATAATTTGATCTTAAACAGGTAGAACTAGTTTAACATAATGCCTTACAGCTAAAGTAATTTGCAACAACGAAGAGGCCTGAAATTTGAAGAGCCAGTCAGCAATACCCAACTGAATTTCGCTAATTCAATCCGTAACCCCTGGTTTCAGCTACATCAATTACACTTGATTCCACTATAATAATTAATACGTGCGTCTGCTGTGTACTGTTCCCCGAGTTGTTATTAAATAGCCTATTCTTAAATGTTAGGCTACAATTTACTTTTTTTAAAATCTGATCTTCCCATGCATCAGCATACCCTTGATTGCATACACACGAATATGCAGAGATGCATGCGCTCAGGCACGCATAGCCTACACTCCACACGCATCATTATCTGATCGTAGTCAGAAACTATTTTGATGAGATGTTGTTGGGAGCCATTGGTTGGTGAGCTGACGTCACTGCACCACGATCCGTTCTTCAAAATAGACAAGACCAAACTCACAACATCCAACATGTTTAATGGCAATACAATACTTTGAGCTGGCAGATTTAGCAATAGATTAAAGACTGTTACTAGTGGCTATACATAGCGTTGGTTTGATGTGCGGTGCTGGGTCAATTCCATTTCGATACCAGTCAATGCATGAAATAACAGAAATGTAATTAATTGACCCTTCAAGTGTGAATGGCCCCAAATACAAAGTCAAGGGTTAACAAAAATGAAAAATGATGAAATAGACTAACACAGGCCTAAAATAATTAACATTGCATTTAATGCCATTGCATCAGAATGGCTAGCTAACTAAAAAAAACACAATTTAGTCACTTGCAACTATAGCTTTGAACCATGCAGTTTCCATAGAGATGGAATACAAGATTCGTTTTCGTCATTCATGTGCTGTGTACACAAGTAACCTTATAATAATTGACCTCCGGACTGAAAACCGTCTGTGTCAAGCATGCATACAGTGTAACCCTCCATCTGCAACATGCAAACGATATATAGGTTATTTGGAGAGTATACCATGTAAATCAATTTTTTTATTGTATTCAAGCTACTTTTAGTTCCTGCATGGACACATCTGTTTACCAAATTGCTAATTTCTTTATATCTTATTAATGACGAATTGAAAACTGCAGGACATTCTACAAGTAGAGAAATATATCTTCTATGCATATAGGGTTCACTAAAATGACCATTGAAACGCGGACCGGTGCAATAGAATTATGTGACTCTATAAGTTTGCAATGAAGCGCAAAATGGCTAATTGTCGTCAAGTCTGACATCAACCCTCATTTCGGTCCCGACACCCCTCCACTGACCTCACCCCACTGTGCGAGCCGGGGCTCAAAAGCCACGAAAGGTCAACGACTCCACCAAATCGTTCTTGATTACTTGGGACATCAGGTAATCGATTAGAAAACATTAACTGAATAAACAAAAGGACTCACAAGTAAGCTCGATATGTCGATAATTCCAACGCAATATGGGTCATTCCGAAATAATGATAGGTGTTGGATGAGTCTTGGGGTGACAACTTTGAAACCACACACGCCCACATAACATCTGAAGTATATAGATATATAGGCCTAGCATATATGTGCACAGGCTACCACTGATTTCTTTAATGTGAAGGGAAACAATCTCACCCAGAATTAGATTATCCAATTAATTTATGTACACAAAATTGTCAGAGATAACATCAATTTAACATCAAAAGACAATATTTCAACTAGATGGTCTTATCTTGGCTTATAAACATGAATGTTGTTTTCAGACCAATAATAGCCCAATAGGCCTACATGATATTGATTACGTTTTGTTAAGTTTAAAATAATATAATGTTTATATGGTGTCATCTGGGCATGTATTTACTTTGTATCTTAAACATGTTAGCGGTGTGATGACTACTCATGCTCATCACAATTCATACATAGGCTGCAAGGTTGTTTTCCGATCATTTCCATCACCTGTCAAAAGCGGAGGTCGACTAATTTCATGGGTTTGTGTCTCCCAAATATACAAAAAGAGGGGATTAAAAATGTTGTTAATGTTTCCCCTGTCGGTTTATATAGTTTATATTCTAGTTTTCAGTCTTTCCGTCTCTCTCTCTCCCCGCATTCTCTGAAGGCAGCCGGGGGGAGTGTCGCCCCGGGCCAAACATATGCTTCTTTCCATTGCACTAATCCAAATTCAGCGTGGAGGAATAATTGCTCGAGTGGCCATGGCTTCGCGGGGCTTTGTCCCTCGCTGGCTCCCGTCAGCCCGGCACACGCCATTTCAATCAAACGCCTTTTGAGGGCTGTCTCTTTTTTATCAAACCCTTAGACCTCGAAAATGATGCGAACATTTAACCAAACGGCTTCACGCTCCATAAACAACACCCCCAAAAGACTATTCATTTGTTTATTAATTTATTAATCTATCCATTTATTTATTTATTGGTCTCATGCAGTCTGTTCCCCTTTAGTTATTGTGTCATTATGTTGGTCATTCGATCACATGACGTTAGTTACAGATTTTTGGGGACCCGTAGAACGACTTGTCTGCGTAGGTCACCTAGATGGTGAACTTGGTAAAAGTGGGGAGTGGTAGGCCTATCTATTTTATTGCGCATCTTAATTATGCATTATACATATAGAAACCTAGCCCACAATGTATATTTATTTGGTCAATGGGAAAATTTGAATTTTATCACACTCAATGAAATTAGATAACAAACACGAAATTCCATCAATTTGGCCTCATAAAGTTCTGGCTTCAGGAGCATCAGCTTTTGGGTTATAAGTAAATATTAACATAACATTAGAAAAGGCTACGAATGGTTTGTATTGAGAAACAGTTTTTACCCAAACGAACAGTTGCACCAAGACTTGGAGTGTGCAATCTGAAGATATACAACTTTTGAAAAGAACCAAAGCCTCAAGCGATGCTGACCCCATAACACGCTTTGGGGTTCTCGCGGGCTTATACCATGGTAACACGTCCTATATGTCCAAAACAAGTGGAAATCTTTCTCATGCTCAAAACTGCTTGCTAAAATGATACCCTATGATCGAAGTTGGTGTTATTGGTGTAATAATATTAACAACAATAATATCAGGCAAAATGACCTAATAATAATAGAATAATGTTTACGTGTTCGATTTTTTTCATACCAAAAAACGTATATGCCTATATCTAAATCAAAGGAATAGCCTATTGGTGTAATTTTTTATGGAGTGAAAAAAAATCTAATTTAATTGCGAAGCAACCTTATTTTAGACTATAATATTACCATAGTGACATTACCATGAAAGTATATACATAAAAAAATAACTATTAATGCTTTCTAACTTTTACACCTGATTTGTTGATCATATTGACAATTTACAGCAGCAACCTCAGCCTACATCTATTAACTGAGATACATGAATCCACAAGAGAACTAGGTTATTCGATAAGCACTCTCTATTGCCTATTTTTCTGTGATGAATTTATGGCATAGCCTTCAATGTGAACGAGTCCAGCAAATTCGAAAAGATAATGACAAAATGCATCATATGTTTTGTTACAGTTTAAAGGCCCCCTGTACTGTGCCTTCAACGAAGCTGCCCTTTTTTGAAGCTCACACCCCCCAGCCTTATTTTCTGTGAATCAACGATGAAAAAGTACTTGAGTAAAATGGACCATTTGCTAGAAAATCGCATATTTTCACGGATAAGGAATGGAATAAGAGAGAGAGTGGAAGAGAGGGGAGAGACGCTGATGTCTGACTGAATTAATAGACATGATTATTTCGCACCAAAGAAGAACACTATTTCATCTAAGCTGCTATCAGTTCCATCACAAAGGGTCACCGCGCAGCTGTGGCGAACCCAGCGTTATTATGAAGTTTGATGATAGGATCCCGTTTGCTATCCTAGTACCTTGCTCGAGGCAAGCAATAGCTCGAGGCAACGCCAGTGCCGCCCGGTGATAAAGGACTTACTCTGTGCGCAAAGAAAGAGAGCAGCTTTCACTTGAGACTAATCAACTCGCAGGCTTGGCCTATACTGCTTTTCGGTTTTTCCTCCCTCTATCCTTTTTTCATAATACAGCTAACTTTTGGCTTATTGCACATTTCCTGGATATTTCCTTATTTATCCTGCTAAAGGAGTGGATTTGAGGGACATAGAAATGCTGTAAGGGTGAATTTGCTCACAAATCGTTAGAATCCACAACAATTGTTTTAAAATACATTTATTTAGAAATAAAATAATGAAATAGTGCAGTTGTTAAGCAAGTTACAAGACACACAAAGACTTGATGGTAGGAACGGAGCCATGCTGTCTACAGCTCATTTGAGCATCTGCCTTTAAGGTTGATGGTTTAAACTTTATCCAGTAAGGTAGGCCTATATCACTTTTACAAAGTCATTTCCACTCTAAATGCCAATAAGAAGAGTATATTGATGCATTGCACTGATGTTTTCCCCAATTGTCTTTTTACACTTTTCCAATGTATTGTATTTCTTGCTGTTTGGAACATTTTTATAAATGTTTGTGTGCCTGTGATTGAGCCAAAGATGTATTCCCACTTTAATCTGAATGGACACTAAAGCTGTGAATTGCAATGCACTGACACTCCAAATGTCTCTCTACCTGGGCTGTCTGAAGCGGTGGACTCTAAGCCCCAGGTGTTGCAGTGTGTGTGTGTGTGTGTGTGTGTGTGTGTGTGTGTCTAGCCCTCCCATGTGTATGTTGTGAAGACTGAACTATGCTGTCTAAATAGAACCTGTTCACATTAACACCTTCACATTAACATCATATAAATCATCATTACTATCCTCATCATCATCATCATGCTGATCATCATTCTCATGGTCATCATTATTAATCCTGTCTGTACAGATAAAGATGCTATGGCTGTCTAGTTCCCTATAGGCAAAGGATGTGGTCCTGTGTGGCTCAGTTGGTAGAGCATGGCAACGCCAGTGTTGTGGATTCGATTCCTATGTGGGACCAGTACGAAAATGCATGCACTCACTACTGTAAGTCGCTCTGGATAAGAGCTTCTGCTAAATGACAAAAAATGTAAATATAAAAAAATGGATACACAGGAGAAGTGAGTTTAGCCCTAGGACAGAGTACCTTATGTCTGACTAAAAGTTTAAAGGAGGCCAGAGTGAGTCACTTGGATAGTATAGTTTGATAACCTACTCCTAAAAATCCCTTACGATAATAAGAAATGTACTTATAACAAATTGCAATTGTTTATGACTTGATATAAATATTGCCTGAAATGTCATTTTCAGTACATGGGAAAGGGGTAGATCATGTGTAATAACTTTTTATGATGAATTGCTACATTATTAACTTATTAGAGGAAACCTATAGGGGAGGGGAGATTGCTTCGACCTCTCGAGTGTGAGAAGAAACGGTTAGATCTAACCACAGGCTAAACACTTCCAACAGGACTTGACATTGCAGAACAATTTCCCAATTACCTTTTGACATGCATATTGACACAAACGTGCAAAACTGTAATTTTCTCTCTGAATTTGTTAGCTTGAGGGGATCGCTTTCATGCCAGTGAATTGTCAGATGTATTTCTTCCTTGCTCCTGCTAGTCTGACTGACTGTGACAGTCAGAGTTCCCTGACAACCATTGCTAAAGGGAGAGGCCATTTTCAAAATGGCGGAGATTTATTTTTGCAAAAAACAAAAACTTTGATTTTCCCATTCTTTAGATGGAGGAACACCATGTCAATACTATTTGGAGTGAAACATTGAATATGACTGTAGGGTAATCAAGGTACCAAAAAAATAGCATTTACCATGTAAACAGAAAGAGTAATCACAATGAATCATCAAATTGGATGTGTGTATTGTGTTTCGTTATTAAGAAATGTTGTTGTGTGCTAATAGTGTGCTGTATTCTCTGTCCTGAAAAAGGAAGTAAGCTTAAGCGACATCTTTTTGAGTGCGGACCCTTTTGTTTGTCTGATTCACCCCTACCCAATAAACTTCCCAAACTTCATAAACAATTGTTGTCACAAACACGTGCTGTTGTCTCAGTCAATCATGCACTATCCAACCAAGTCTGCCAGTTGACATTGAAATGCCATGACCATCAAGACATCCTCCTGTCTTTGACATAGCCAGGCAGTGAGAGGAGAGGGAGCTCTCTAGCCGTGTCATCACAAACTTGTCATCCCATCCGGGTTGATTGGCACGTGCTAACCCAGATCATGGCAGCTAGCATTGATGGAAGAGGGTTTCCCTGATTCCCTAACAGACCCAGGAGCCTCATGACAGGATCCTCAGCAAAGTGGGTCAGTTGGGACTCGCCTGGCTCTTGGGGCCCCCTGCTTCGGCTCCAGCCCCATACCCAGCTTCAGCCCCATTTCCAGCCAATGCAGCCTCATACTCAGCCCTTGCCCACACATGCTCCATTCACAGCCCACACCTCCAGCATTATGCCCTGAGTGAGAGGCTGGAGGTAGCCTAGTGGTTAGAGCGGTGACCTGACCTGACAAGGTAAAAATCTGTTGTTCTGCCCCTGAACAAGGCAGTTAACCCACTGTTCCCTGGTAGGCCGTCATTGTAAATAAGAATTTGTTCTTAACTGACTTGCCTAGTCAAATAAAGGTTAAAAAATAAAAAATGTAAATTTAATTGCCAAACCTGCATCGCCACGCTCCTCAAAGAGTGAGGTGGGCTGTTGGTGTGCACAATCTGTCACCAAAACCTGTTTTCTACTGGTTGGTGGAAGGTATTGAGTGGAGAAAGGAGCTGAGTGAGTATGGTCTGATGCTAGCTAGCTAAACCAGGAAGTACTCATGTTGTGAGTGGGACTGGTGGACTAGTGTCAATCATTCAGTCAGTCAGTTAGAAAGGGTTCAAACTGTTCATGGTACGTGAAACTAGATAGAGGTAAAAATGCATATTTGGAACTGGTCACAGAAGGTCAAATGCTGGTCTCCACAGCATACTATACATTCAAAACCACGTAGACAGTATCTGACGACAGTCCGACTACTCCTGCAGCCTTGAGTTTGACCGATGACACAGTGACAGAACGGTGACACTATCTGTGGTTGTCCTCATTCACATACTGTCACTCCTCTCGTCACACGGTGGCCACATATCTCATACCACACCACAGCCTCCAACCACATTCACCACAGCCTCCAACCACATTCACCACAGCCTCCAACCACATTCACCACAGCCTCCAACCACATTCACCACAGCCTCCAACCATATTCACCACAGCCTCCAACCACATTCACCACAGCCTCCAACCATATTCACCACAGCCTCCAACCACATTCCCCACAGCCTCCAACCATATTCACCACAGCCTCCAACCACATTCACCACAGCCTCCAACCACATTCACCACAGCCTCCAACCACATTCACCACAGCCTCCAACCATATTCACCACAGCCTCCAACCATATTCACCACAGCCTCCAACCATATTCCCCACAGCCTCCAACCACATTCACCACAGCCTCCAACCATATTCACCACAGCCTCCAACCATATTCACCACAGCCTCCAACCACATTCCCCACAGCCTCCAACCACATTCACCACAGCCTCCAACCATATTCCCCACAGCCGCCAACCACATTCACCACAGCCTCCAACCATATTCACCACAGCCTCCAACCACATTCCCCACAGCCTCCAACCATATTCACCACAGCCTCCAACCACAGTCACCACAGCCTGCATTAACATTCACCACAGCCTCCAACCACATTCACCGCAGCCCCAAACCACATTCACCACAGCCTCCAACCACATTCACCACTGTCTCCAACTACATTCACCACAGCCGCCAACCACATTCACCACAGCCTCCAACCACATTCCCCACAGCCTCCAACCACATTCCCCACAGCCTCCAACCACATTCACCACAGCCTCCAACCACATTCACCACAGCCTCCAACCACATTCAAAAGTCGTTGCGGCGAAATGAGCAAAATGAGCCTCCGCTCCTTCTAATCACCCAAATTAGCATGGCAGCCTCAACTGGTGGGGACGAAACGCCAGCATCTAGCGAGCAGCAGCACTGTGTTTAACACAAGTTCCATTAAAAGAGCCCATTACTATTACTGAGGGGAAACAGTGCCCCGGGGTTCTCAAAGTGTTGCAAAAAACCTCATTGATAATTAAGTGTTGGTTACCCCGGTATGCATCGCTTCCAAACGTTGCTTACCAATCACAGGTCTCTCTCTCTCTTTCTCTCTCTCTGTCTCTCTCTCTCTCTAATTTATCATAGAATCACGTGGGCCCTCTAATAAGCGTCAATTAGAGCGACGGGAGGCCGGGGTTAATTATGCCTCAACACATTTTGATTGAACGTCATTAGAATGTACAGTGTTTGGGAGGAACGATGACAAGGGGTAACGGTAGATAACACGTTCGTCTTCATGTGTGTACACCACTCACCCCCCCCCCTTCCTGTCGCATTGGTAAATACTGACACGTAAAGGCCCCCACGACAAAACCACTGCTATTTATTTGATCAAGCCCTGTGGTTTTGCACGTGTTATTCAAAATGAGTGCATTGCATGCAAACAATGGCTGGTACCTTTGTGTTGAGTGTTTATGCAGACTAGATAGCAGGAAAAACCCTGTTGGATGATGAAAGACAAGCAGTTGCTATTAATCATTTGTGTTGTTGATAGAATTACTCACAAGTTACCAACCCAAATGCCCCTAATGTGGAGGCTTTTTTGAAGCCAAACAAACAGAAAAATCATTGTCTTTGCAGAGATGTGCTTTCAAGTGAAACAGATTCCACCATCAATAATATAACACAATATGTGCCTCGATACACAAATACAGAGTCAAGGAGGGAATCATCATTCCACTGTAAACACTAGCAGTGAAAGAAACTTGAAAGACAAAAAGGCACAATGAACGCTAGGTATCTTGATTGAAGCCCAGCAAATGGATAACAATCATTATCCCAAATAATAACGCTTCGTTTGCGCGACAGCGAAGCAAAGACATAAAAGTAACTTCAAAATTAAGCTCTTGACAGCCCGTTAATGGATCGCTGTAGGCCCATCTGGTTCATTGCAAATAGAAATGGGGTTTGATTTCGTGAACTGTTACCACTGTCACTGTAAACAATAATTGTCAAACATATTTACCCGCAATCGCTTTAGCAGATGTTCCGGTTTTTGTTTTGCTCGGCTTTTGTGTATCTCCCCTCTGCAGACGCGCCACATGCCCTCCCCTACCCTCCTCCCTATCCCCTCTGTACTAGAATATTGAGCAGGTATTTGCTGAAGGTGCTTCAGGGCACAGGGGGAGAGGGGTGAGGGGAGGAGAAGGAGAGATTATCTGGCCCCCTCATCAGCGGTGCTGGGCCCACTCCCCTCTACCCTCTGCCCGGGGCCTGGGGGGGGGGCCTTGCCTCGCAGCCATGCAACCTCTTTATCACCCTAATCTGTTAATTGTAGGCGCTCAATTGGCACATGGTGGATTTTTATTAGAGCTTCCCCACATTAACTAGACAGAGAATGCAGACAAGCTGGTGTGGCTCTCTGTTTCTTCTCTGTCTTTTTTTTGTTAACCCCTTGATGTTTGGCCTCATAATGGAGACTGGGCCCTTTCAGTAGCTACAGAGACGCCCCTCACTGTAGCCAACTGATCTGATCTCAGGTGCTCTCCATACCTTCTCCCCCTCCTTCCTCTGTCTTTGTGGAGCTTCTTACTGTCAACCAAGCCCTTCATCTAAAGGGCTATAGCGGCCACCTTCCACGTTCAGGCTAGTTTGTGGACTGCTCTTTTCTCTCTCTTTGTCAGGCCAGCCTGCATCACATTATTTACACACACACACACACACACACACACACACACACACACACACACACACACACACACACACACACACACACACACACACACACACACACACACACACACACACACACACACACACACACACACACACACACACACGCAACATACACACAACATACACACACACACAAATCCGTTGCAGGGCCTTCCTGGCCAAAACAGACTGTGTTTGTTGTCAAAAGAGTGATTAAGAAAAATGACCCCTCCCTGCTTGGAGTAGCAATTAGAAAGGTCAACAGAAGTTAAACTCTGATTTTAAAAAAAGCTGGTGGTTTTGTTTAGCATAAATGAATCACACTATCAAACTCCAGCAAAAAGGGGTCTGTTGAAAGGGTGCAGTTAAAAAGGAGTCAACCTGTAAGCACCATAAGAGTGCAGGCAGGGTCCACGTTTGTAATTCAAAGCAGAGAAATATTGGAATGCACTCTTAACCGAGAACCAAATTAGAGAACTTGTGCAAGAGGGCAAATTCAAATGAGATTGAGCTGGGGTTAATCAGCTCTCCAATTATTTCAACGCACTCAAAGATGAGTGAGATGTGACAGCACGGTGATCATGACGAATGCAAAACGTGGCATCTTCGGAAAAAACAGAAGCAAAGTTTTTAACTGAAAAAAAAGTGGACTTGTAGAGAGGGGTGGCAGGACAATAGAGTGAGTGATTTATGACAGGCTATTAAAGGCTCCTGCTTTCAGCCACGGCAAACAGGTGTTTTACGAATCAGTTCAAAAATAAAAATCCTAGTATTTTTAGACAGTAGGTGCGTACACCTGAAATAGTCAGTAGTCAGAAAAAGAGGTCTGTATTTTCTTATTAAGGTCAAATCCTTCCAACATCGACCCACTTTTCATTCCATTTCTAAGGAGAAACCCATACTCAGTCACATTTAGGGTCACACAATCAAAGGCCACCTTGTGTCCAGACTCCAGCTGTCGTAATGTCCCTGCGTCAACATTCGTGTCACATTTACAGTACAGATCTTGATGAACGTGTGAAAAAAGCGGCATGACAACAAATTAGATTTGGCTCGAGATTGAGTTTGAGTCATTTATCCCAAAAAATTTGATGGAGTGATTCACACCCTGCAGGTCAATGAGATCTTTGTAAACCGGCAGCTGCATGTCATGAAGTGCATTTTTTAATGGCGGAACAGGGTCAGAGGGACTGTTACTGTCCCAGGATTTGGGTGCTTGCAGAGCAGGCGAAGTACCAAGAGCTGCTGACTATCAAGAGTTGTTATCTTGATGTCTTCAGAAGGCCTTAGTCACAAGGACTCATGTGGTGCCTACAGCAGTCCAGACAACAAAACAGATGCATGATAATGAAGCATGGATATATCTGTAACAAGTATGCCACAATCACATTGGTTAGTTCTAAGTATCAACTCAAACATATAAACAGTTACAAAAAGGCTGAGGATGACCCATTTGTTTGGATTTTCGAAGTCGGTAAAACAGCTGTTTTTTAGGCTTACTCTAAAGATTTTCAGTTATAATTACATGCAAATACATACGCAAAGTTTAACTAAGTCAAGATACCATTTTCTTTGCAAATGTGAGGGCAGTATATGCTGAGTTTGGTAGCAGAGTTGAATTTCGATGCAAACACAGGCATCCTCCAGAATAGTTGTAGATATCTAGATAACATGCAGACAGGATCCACTGCCCCAGTGTTGCCCCTGTTCATCAAAGCAGTGACAGACCCAACTGAGCATCGCTGCTAACGCTAACGTAGCACGTTGAAGTAGCCCGTTCTTGTGTCACTCAGAACCCGCAATCTCTGCTTGTTTGACTTGCTCGGGGAGGAGATAAACATGTCTTCACTCTGCGGGCTTAGCCTCTCTTAGCCTCTGCTAGCCTAGCGCATGGCTTTTATAGTGACTTTTCATCAGGGTAAATGGGGATACATTTTATCATAATGTTTGGGGGAGCCCTCAGCCCGGGTGTTGAATAGGCCAACACAAGGCAGTACAGGGGCTTTACAACTTAAATAAGTATTTTACCCGGGGCTCTGTTTTATTACGACTACTGTTTACATCTGACAATACATCCTAAGTATTCTATTATTAAGTTTGGACAAATCATTTGCCCCGGGTTGAAGGTAGTATGCCATTGAAATGTAATCCTTCTGTTGATCTTATTACTGCCAAACCTAACAAGAAGAAATCAATTTCAGGGGGAAAGGAAAAGGGGGAGAAAAAAAACAGGAAAGGAAATTAGATAAAAAAGACAGGGTGGTGGCAGGAACAAAATGTATATGCTCCACTGTGAGTCTGGTTGATGCCCCAACAAGTCAACAAATAGTGCGTCATAATTTTTCGAGACGTTAAAATATGGTGCGTCTTGACACTTTTTTCCCCTTGCCCCCGAGGTGAAAGCAGACACCTCGGATTAGTTCATTGTGGAGCCCACATTGTTTTAGCACTTACCGTGAGAAAGTGTGCAGGAGCAGCTTTGAACGTAACACCACCTGCAGCCCTATACCGACTTCTCTGACAGACAGGCCATGGGGTTTTCAAGGTTTCTATACCAATTCATCGATTGAGTTCAACTGAAATGTACTAGTCTACCATCGCTGCCTTGAATGTGCCCTTGTAATTTTAAGGCAATATTGAGATAGTCTCTCCAGACATCTCAAGTATTAGCACAACTAGACATTGCTATGGATGGTTTGTTTGTATGAACTCAGACAAACTAATTCCAGATAAATTAGAGATATTTCATATAGACCAATGATATAGAAACGGACTAGACAGCATAGACCTGCAACTGAAGCAAACTTTTACAGCCTGTAGTAAGCCTATCTGTAACTCAGTCCGAGGAGCAAAGGCACTTGGTTGAGGTGTATAGTCTTCTAATGTAGCTTAGTCAGTGTGCTATGAGGTCCACAGACACTAAGGGGTCACCAAGCAAACTATCGCTGATCTCTACCACACTACCACTGTACTCTACCCCACTACCACTGAACTCTACCACACAACCACTGATCTCTACCACACTACTACTGAACTCTACCACTTTACCCCTAAACTCTAGCAAACCACCACTGCACTCTACCACACTACCATTGAACTCTACCCCACGACCTCTGAACTCTACCACACAACCACTAAACTCTACCCCACGACCACTGAACTCAACTACACTACCACTGAACTCAACCACATTACCACTGAACTCTAACCCACTACCACACTACCACTGAACTCTACCACAAGACCAATGAACTCAACCACACTACCATTGAACTCAACCACATTACCACTGAACTCAACCACATTCCCACTGAACTCTACCCCACTACCACTGAACTCTACCACACGACCACTGAACTCAACCACACTACCATTGAACTCAACCACATCACCACTGAACTCAACCACACTACCATTGAAGTCAACGACACTACCACTGAACTCAACAACACTACCATTGAAGTCAACCACATTACCACTGAACTCTACCCCACCACCATTTCACTCTACCACACTACCACTGAATTCTACCACACTACCACTGAACTCTAACCCACTACACCTAAAGTCTAGCACACTACCACTGAATTCTAACCCACTACCACTGAACTCTAACCCACTACCACTAAACTCTACAACACTACCACTGAATTCTAACCCACTACAACTAAACTCTTGCACACTACCACTGATCTCTACCCCACAACCACTAAACTCTATCCTACTAGCACTGAACTCTACCCTACTAGCACTGAACTCTACCCTACTAACACTGAACTCTACCACACTACCACTGAACTCTACAACACCACCATTGAACTCTACCACACTACCACTGAACTATACCAAACTACCACTGATCTCTACCACACCACCATTGACCTCTACCACACCACCACTGATCTCTACCACACTACCACTGATCTCTACCCCAGTACCACTAAAATCAACCACACTGCCACTGAACTCTACCACCCTACCACTGATCTCTACCCCACTACCACTGAACTCTACCACACTATCACCTATCTCTACCCCACTACCACTGATCTCGACCACTGAACTCTACCACACTACCACTGATCTATACCACACCACCATTGACCTCTACCACACTACCACTGATCTCTACCCCAGTACCACTAAAATCAACCACACTGCCACTGAACTCTACCACCCTACCACTGAAATCTACCACACTACCACTAAACTCTACCACATTACCACTGATCTCTACCCCACTACCACTAAACTCTACCCCACTACCACTGATCTCTACCCCACTACCACTAAACTCTACCCCACTACCACTGATCTCTACCACACTAGCACTGAACTCTACCAGACTTTCACCGAACTCTACCACACAACCACTGAACTCTACCACACTACCACTAAACTATGCCACACTACCACTAAACTATACCACACTCCCACTAAGCTCTACCACACTATCACTAAACTATACCATACTACTACTGTACTCTACCACACTATCACCGAACTCTACCACACTACCACTGAACTCTACCACACTACCACTGTAGTCTTACTCACTACCACTGTACTCTACCACACTACAATTGTACTCTAACACACTACCACTGTACTATATCACACTGCAACTAAACTCTACCACACGATCAATGAACTCTAACAACACTACCACTGTACTCTATAACACTAACACTGAACTCTACCCCACTACCACACTACCACTAAACTCTACCACACTACCACTGATCTCTACCACACTACCACTGAACTCTAACACACTACAGCTGAACTCTAACACACTAACACTGTACTATATCACACTACAACTAAACTCTACCACACGATCACTGAACTCTACCACACTACCACTGTAATCTAAAACACTACCACTGAACTCTACCCCACTACCACTGTACTCTACCACACTACCACTGAACTCTACCACACTATCACTGAACTCTACCACACTACCACTGTACTCTAAAACACTACCACTGAACTCTACCCCACTACCACTGTACTCTACCACACTACCACTGAACTCTACCACACTACCACTGAACTCTACCACACTACCACTAAACTATGCCACACTACCACTAAACTATACCACACTATCACCGAACTCTACGACACTATCACCGAACTCTACCACACTACCACTGAACTCTACCACACTACCACTGTACTCTACCACACTACAATTGTACTCTAAAACACTACCACTGAACTCTACCCCACTACCACACAACCACTAAACTCTACCACACTACCACTGATCTCCACCACTGAACTCTAACACACTACCACTGAACTCTACCACACTACCACACTACCACTGTACTCTACCACACTACCACTGAACTCTACCCCACTACCACACTACCACTGAACTCTACCACACTACCACTGAACTCTACCCCAGTACCACTGAACTCTACCTCACTACCACTGATCTCTACCACACTACCACTGATATCTACCCCACTACCACTAAACTCTACCCCACTACCACTGAACTCTACCGCACTACCACTGATCGCTACCACACTACCACTGATCTCTACCACACTACCACTGATCTCTACCACACTACCACTGAACTCTACCACACTACCACTGAACTCTACCCCACTACCATTAATCTCTACCCACTACCACACTACAGCTGAACTCTACCACACTACCACTGATCTCTACCCCATTACTACTAAACTCTACCCAACTAGCACTGAACTCTACCACACTACCACTGAACTCTACCACACTACCACTGAACTCTACCCCAGTACCACTGAACTCTACCTCAATACCACTGATCTCTACCACACTACCACTGATATCTACCCCACTACCACTAAACTCTACCCCACTACCACTGAACTCTACCGCACTACCACTGATCGCTACCACACTACCACTGATCTCAACCACACTACCACTGATCTCTACCACACTCCCACTGAACTCTACCACACTACAACTGAACTCTACCCAGTACGACACTACAGCTGAACTCTACCACACTACCACTGATCTCTACCCCATTACCACTAAACTCTACCCAACTAGCACTGAACTCTACCACACTACCACTAAACTATGCCACACTACCACTAAACTATACCACACTCCCACTAAGCTCTACCACACTATCACTAAACTATACCATACTACTACTGTACTCTACCACACTATCACCGAACTCTACCACACTACCACTGAACTCTACCACACTACCACTGTAGTCTTACTCACTACCACTGTACTCTACCACACTACAATTGTACTCTAACACACTACCACTGTACTATATCACACTGCAACTAAACTCTACCACACGATCACTGAACTCTACCACACTACCACTGTACTCTAAAACACTACCACTGAACTCTACCCCACTACCACACTACCACTAAACTCTACCACACTACCACTGATCTCTACCACACTACCACTGAACTCTAACACACTACAGCTGAACTCTAACACACTAACACTGTACTATATCACACTACAACTAAACTCTACCACACGATCACTGAACTCTACCACACTACCACTGTACTCTAAAACACTACCACTGAACTCTACCCCACTACCACACTACCACTGTACTCTACCACACTACCACTGTACTCTACCACACTACCACTGAACTATACCACACTACCACTGAACTCTACCACAAGACCAATGAACTCAACCACACTACCATTGAACTCAACCACATTACCACTGAACTCAACCACATTCCCACTGAACTCTACCCCACTACCACTGAACTCTACCACACGACCACTGAACTCAACCACACTACCATTGAACTCAACCACATCACCACTGAACTCAACCACACTACCATTGAAGTCAACGACACTACCACTGAACTCAACAGCACTACCATTGAAGTCAACCACATTACCACTGAACTCTACCCCACCACCATTTCACTCTACCACACTACCACTGAATTCTACCACACTACCACTGAACTCTAACCCACTACACCTAAAGTCTAGCACACTACCACTGAATTCTAACCCACTACCACTGAACTCTAACCCACTACCACTAAACTCTACAACACTACCACTGAATTCTAACCCACTACAACTAAACTCTTGCACACTACCACTGATCTCTACCCCACAACCACTAAACTCTATCCTACTAGCACTGAACTCTACCCTACTAGCACTGAACTCTACCCTACTAACACTGAACTCTACCACACTACCACTGAACTCTACAACACCACCATTGAACTCTACCACACTACCACTAAACTCTACCACACTACCACTGATCTCTACCACACTACCACTGAACTCTAACACACTACAGCTGAACTCTAACACACTAACACTGTACTATATCACACTACAACTAAACTCTACCACACGATCACTGAACTCTACCACACTACCACTGTACTCTAAAACACTACCACTGAACTCTACCCCACTACCACACTACCACTGTACTCTACCACACTACCACTGTACTCTACCACACTACCACTGAACTCTACCACACTACCACTGAACTCTACCACACTACCACTAACCTATGCCACACTACCACTAAACTATACCACACTATCACCGAACTCTACGACACTATCACCGAACTCTACCACACTACCACTGAACTCTACCACACTACCACTGTACTCTACCACACTACAATTGTACTCTAAAACACTACCACTGAACTCTATCCCACTACCACACTACCACTAAACTCTACCACACTACCACTGATCTCTACCACACTACCACTCTACCACTGTACTCTACCACACTACCACTAAACTCTACCACACTACAATTGTACTCTAAAACACTACCACTGAACTCTACCCCACTACCACACAACCACTAAACTCTACCACACTACCACTGATCTCCACCACTGAACTCTAACACACTACCACTGAACTCTACCACACTACCACACTACCACTGTACTCTACCACACTACCACTGAACTCTACCCCACTACCACACTACCACTGAACTCTACCACACTACCACTGAACTCTACCCAAGTACCACTGAACTCTACCTCACTACCACTGAACTCTACCACACTACCACACTACCACTGTACTCTACCACACTACCACTGAACTCTACCCCACTACCACACTACCACTGAACTCTACCCCACTACCACACTACCACTGAACTCTACCCCAGTACCACTGAACTCTAACTCACTACCACTGATCTCTACCACACTACCACTGATATCTACCCCACTACCACTAAACTCTACCCCACTACCACTGAACTCTACCGCACTACCACTGATCGCTACCACACTACCACTGATCTCTACCACACTACCACTGATCTCTACCACACTACCACTGAACTCTACCACACTACCACTGAACTCTACCCCACTACCATTAATCTCTACCCACTACCACACTACAGCTGAACTCTACCACACTACCACTGATCTCTACCCCATTACTACTAAACTCTACCCAACTAGCACTGAACTCTACCACACTACCACTGAACTCTACCACACTACCACTGAACTCTACCCCAGTACCACTGAACTCTACCTCAATACCACTGATCTCTACCACACTACCACTGATATCTACCCCACTACCACTAAACTCTACCCCACTACCACTGAACTCTACCGCACTACCACTGATCGCTACCACACTACCACTGATCTCTACCACACTACCACTGATCTCTACCACACTACCACTGAACTCTACCACACTACCACTGAACTCTACCCACTACGACACTACAGCTGAACTCTACCACACTACCACTGAACTCTACCCACTACGACACTACCACTGATCTCTACCACACTACCACTGAACTCTACCACACTACCACTGAACTCTACCACACTACCACTCTACCACTGTACTCTACCACACTACCACTGAACTCTACCCAAGTACCACTGAACTCTACCTCACTACCACTGATCTCTACCACACTACCACTAAACTCTACCCCACTACCACTGAACTCTACCGCACTACCACTGATCGCTACCACACTACCACTGATCTCTACCACACTACCACTGAAATCTACCTCACTACCATTAACCTCTACCCACTACCACACTACAGCTGAAATCTACCACACTACCACTGATCTCTACCCCATTACCACTAAACTCTACCCAACTAACACTGAACTCTACCACACTACCACTGAACTCTACCCCAGTACCATTGAACTCTACCCCAGTACCACAGAACTCTACCACACAACCACTAAACTCTACCCAACTACCACTGAACTCTACCACACTACCACTGTATTCTAAAACACAACCACTGAACTCTACCCCACTACCACACTACCACTGTACTCTACCACACTACCACTGAACTCTACCCCACTACCATTAATCTTCACAACACTACGACACTACCACCGTACTCTATCCACTACCACACTACCACTGTACTCTACCACACTACCACTGAACTCTACCACACTACCACTGAACTCTACCACACTACCACTAAACTATGCCACACTACCACTAAACTATACCACACTATCACCGAACTCTACGACACTATCACTGAACTCTACCCCACTACCACTGAACTCTACCGCACTACCACTGAACTCTACCCCATTACCATTCATCTCTACCCACTACCACACTACAGCTGAACTCTACTATCACTGAACTCTACCTCACTACCACTAAACTCTACCCCACTACCACTGAACTCTACCACACTACCACTGATCGCTACCACACTACCACTGATCTCTACCACACTACCACTGAACTCTACCTCACTACCATTAATCTCTACCCACTACCACACTACAGCTGAACTCTACCACACTACCACTGATCTCTACCCCATTACCACTAAACTCTACCCAACTAACACTGAACTCTACCACACTACCACTGAACTCTACCCCAGTACCATTGAACTCTACCCCAGTACCACAGAACTCTACCACACAACCACTAAACTCTACCCCACTACCACTGAACTCTACCACACTACCACTGTATTCTAAAACACAACCACTGAACTCTACCCCACTACCACACTACCACTAAACTCTACCACACTACCACTGATCTCTACCCCAGTACCACTGAACTCTACCTCACTACCACTGATATCTACCACACTACCACTGATATCTACCCCACTACCACTAAACTCTACCCCACTACCACTGAACTCTACCGCACTACCACTGATCGCTACCACACTACCACTGATCTCTACCACACTACCACTGATCTCAACCACACTACCACTGAACTCTACCACACTACCACTGAACTCTACCCCACTACCATTAATCTTCACAACACTACGACACTACCACCGTACTCTATCCACTACCACACTACCACTGTACTCTACCACACTACCACTGAACTCTACCACACTACCACTGAACTCTACCACACTACCACTAAACTATGCCACACTACCACTAAACTATACCACACTATCACCGAACTCTACGACACTATCACTGAACTCTACCCCACTACCACTAAACTCTACCCCACTACCACTGAACTCTACCGCACTACCACTAAACTCTACCCCACTACCACTGAACTCTACCGCACTACCACTGAACTCTACCACACTACAGCTGAACTCTACTATCACTGAACTCTACCCCACTACCACTAAACTCTACCCCACTACCACTGAACTCTACCCCAGTACCACTGAACTCTACCCCAGTACCACTGATCTCTACCACACTACCAATAATCTCTACCACACTACCACTAAACTCTACCCCACTACCACTGAACTCTAACCCACTACCACACTACCACTGAACTCTACCCCAGTACCACTGATCTCTACCACACTACCACTAAACTCTACCACACTACCACTGAACTCTACCACACTATCACTGAACTCTACCGCACTACCACAGTACTCTAAAACACTACCACTGAACTCTACCCCACTACCATACTACCACTGTACTCTACCACACTACCACTGAACTCTACCACACTACCACTGAACTCTAACACACTACCACTAAAATCAACCACACTACCACTGAACTCTAACACACTACCACTGATCTCTACCCCACCACCACTGATCTCTACCACTGATCTCTACCACACTACCACTGAACTCTACCACACGACCACTAAACTATACCACACTACCACTGAACTCTACAACGCTACCCCACTACTACTGAACTATACCACACTACCACTGAACTCTACGACACTACCACTAAACTATAGCACACTACCACTGAACTCTACCACACTAACACTAAACTCTACCACACTACCACTGATCTCTACAATGCTACCCCACTACTACTGAACTATACCACACTACCACTGAACTCTACCACACTACCACTAAACTCTACCACACTCCCACTGATCTCTAACACACTACCACCAAACTCTACCACACTACCACCAAACTCTACCACACTACCACTGATCTCTACCCCAGTACCACTAAAATCAACCAACTACAACTGAACTCTACCACACTACCACTGATCTCTACCCCACTACCACTGACCTCTACCACTGAACTCTACCACACTACCACTGACCTCTACCCCACTACCACTAAACTCTACCACACTACCACTGAACTCTACCCCAGTACCACTAAAATCAACCACACTACCACTGAACTCAACCACACTACCACTGAACTGTACCACACAACCACTAAACTATACCACACTACCACTGAACTGTACCACACAACCACTAAACTATACCACACTACCACTAAACTATATTACAATACCACTAAACTATACCGCACTACCACTGAACTCTACCTCACTATCACTGAACTCTACCACACTACCACTGAACAATACCACACTATCACTGAACTCTACCACACTACCACTAAACTCTACCCCACTACCACTGAACTCTGCCACTGAACTCTACCCCACTACCACTGAACTCTACCGCACTACCACTGAACTCTACCCCAGGACGACTAAAATCAACCACACTACCGCTGATCTCTACCACACTACCACTGATCTCTACCCCAATACCACTGTACTCTATCCACTACCAAACTACCACTGAACTCTACCACACTACCACTGATCTCCACCCCACTACCACTAAACTATACCACACTACCACTGAACTCTACCACTACCACTGATCTCTACCACACTACCACTAAACTATACCACACTACCACTGAACTCTACCACACTGCCACTGTACTCTAAAACACTACCACTAAGCTCTAACCTACTAGCACTGAACTCTACCACACTACCACTGAACTCTACCACACCACCATTGACTCTACCCCACTACCACTGAACTCTACCCCACTACCACACTACCACTGAACTCTACCCCAGTACCACTGAACTCTACCCCAGTACCACTGATCTCTACCACACTACCACTAAACTCTACCACACTACCACTGAACTCTACCGCACTACCACAGTACTCTAAAACACTACCACTGAACTCTACCCCACTACCACACTACCACTGTACTCTCCCACACTACCACTGAACTCTACCACACTACCACTGAACTCTAACACACTACCACTAAAATCAACCACACTACCACTGAACTCTAACACACTACCACTGATCTCTACCCCACCACCACTGATCTCTACCACTGATCTCTACCACACTACCACTGAACTCTACCACACGACCACTAAACTATACCACACTACCACTGAACTCTACAACGCTACCCCACTACTACTGAACTATACCACACTACCACTGAACTCTACCACACTACCACTAAACTATAGCACACTACCACTAAACTCTACCACACTACCACTGATCTCTACAATGCTACCCCACTACTACTGAACTATACCACACTACCACTAAACTCTACCACACTCCCACTGATCTCTAACACACTACCACCAAACTCTACCACACTACCACCAAACTCTACCACACTACCACTGATCTCTACCCCAGTACCACTAAAATCAACCACACTACAACTGAACTCTACCACACTACCACTGATCTCTACCCCACTACCACTGAACTCTACCACACTACCACTGACCTCTACCCCACTACCACTAAACTCTACCACAATTCCACTGAACTCTACCCCAGTACCACTAAAATCAACCACACTACCACTGAACTCTACCACACTACCACTGAACTCTACCACACAACCACTAAACTATACCACACTACCACTAAACTATACCACACTACCACTAAACTATACCGCACTACCACTGAACTCTACCTCACTATCACTGAACTCTACCACACTACCACTAAACTCTACCCCACTACCACTGAACTCTGCCACTGAACTCTACCCCACTACCACTGAACTCTACCACACTACCACTGAACTCTACCCCAGTACCACTAAAATCAACCACACTACCACTGAACTCTACCACACTACCACTGAACTCTACCACACAACCACTAAACTATACCACACTACCACTAAACTATACCACACTACCACTAAACTATACCGCACTAACACTGAACTCTACCTCACTATCACTGAACTCTAACATACTACCACTAAACTCTACCCCACTACCACTGAACTCTGCCACTGAACTCTACCCCACTACCACTGAACTCTACCACACTACCACTGAACTCTACCACACTACCACTGAACTCTACCCCAGTACCACTAAAATCAACCACACTACAACTGAACTCTACCACACTACCACTGATCTGTACCCCACTACCACTGACCTCTACCATTGAACTCTACCACACTACCACTGATCTCTACCCCACTACCACTGACCTCTACCACTGAACTCTACCACACTACCACTGAACTCTACCCCAGTACCACTAAAATCAACCACACTACAACTGAACTCTACCACACTACCACTGATCTCTACCCCACTACCACTGAACTCTACCACACTACCACTGACCTCTACCCCACTACCACTAAACTCTACCACAATTCCACTGAACTCTACCCCAGTACCACTAAAATCAACCACACTACCACTGAACTCTACCACACTACCACTGAACTCTACCACACAACCACTAAACTATACCACACTACCACTAAACTATACCACACTACCACTAAACTATACCGCACTACCACTGAACTCTACCTCACTATCACTGAACTCTACCACACTACCACTGATCTCTACCACACTACCACTGATATCTACCCCACTACCACTAAACTCTACCCCACTACCACTGAACTCTACCGCACTACCACTGATCGCTACCACACTACCACTGATCTCTACCACACTACCACTGATCTCTACCACACTACCACTGAACTCTACCACACTACCACTGAACTCTACCCCACTACCATTAATCTCTACCCACTACCACACTACAGCTGAACTCTACCACACTACCACTGATCTCTACCCCATTACTACTAAACTCTACCCAACTAGCACTGAACTCTACCACACTACCACTGAACTCTACCACACTACCACTGAACTCTACCCCAGTACCACTGAACTCTACCTCAATACCACTGATCTCTACCACACTACCACTGATATCTACCCCACTACCACTAAACTCTACCCCACTACCACTGAACTCTACCGCACTACCACTGATCGCTACCACACTACCACTGATCTCAACCACACTACCACTGATCTCTACCACACTCCCACTGAACTCTACCACACTACAACTGAACTCTACCCAGTACGACACTACAGCTGAACTCTACCACACTACCACTGATCTCTACCCCATTACCACTAAACTCTACCCAACTAGCACTGAACTCTACCACACTACCACTAAACTATGCCACACTACCACTAAACTATACCACACTCCCACTAAGCTCTACCACACTATCACTAAACTATACCATACTACTACTGTACTCTACCACACTATCACCGAACTCTACCACACTACCACTGAACTCTACCACACTACCACTGTAGTCTTACTCACTACCACTGTACTCTACCACACTACAATTGTACTCTAACACACTACCACTGTACTATATCACACTGCAACTAAACTCTACCACACGATCACTGAACTCTACCACACTACCACTGTACTCTAAAACACTACCACTGAACTCTACCCCACTACCACACTACCACTAAACTCTACCACACTACCACTGATCTCTACCACACTACCACTGAACTCTAACACACTACAGCTGAACTCTAACACACTAACACTGTACTATATCACACTACAACTAAACTCTACCACACGATCACTGAACTCTACCACACTACCACTGTACTCTAAAACACTACCACTGAACTCTACCCCACTACCACACTACCACTGTACTCTACCACACTACCACTGTACTCTACCACACTACCACTGAACTATACCACACTACCACTGAACTCTACCACAAGACCAATGAACTCAACCACACTACCATTGAACTCAACCACATTACCACTGAACTCAACCACATTCCCACTGAACTCTACCCCACTACCACTGAACTCTACCACACGACCACTGAACTCAACCACACTACCATTGAACTCAACCACATCACCACTGAACTCAACCACACTACCATTGAAGTCAACGACACTACCACTGAACTCAACAGCACTACCATTGAAGTCAACCACATTACCACTGAACTCTACCCCACCACCTTTCACTCTACCACACTACCACTGAATTCTACCACACTACCACTGAACTCTAACCCACTACACCTAAAGTCTAGCACACTACCACTGATCCTATCTAACCCACTACCACTGAACTCTAACCCACTACCACTCACTACCACTGAATCTAACCCACTACACTAACCTTTGCACCCTACCACTGATCACTACCCCACACCACCACTAAACTCTATCCTACTACCACTGATCTCTACCCTACTAACACTAACCTACCCACTAACACTGAACTCTACCACACTACCACACGCTACACACACTACCATTGAACCTACCCCACTACCACTGAACTCTACCACACTACCACCTGATCTCTACCACACTACCACTGAACTCTACACACTACACTGAACTCTACCCACTACACTGACTCTACCACACTACCACTAAACTATACCACACTACCACTGAACTCTACCACACTACCACTGTACTCTAACCACACTAACTACTACCCACATCAACCACACCACCACTGAACTCTAACACACTACCACTGATCTCTACCACTGATCTCTACCACACTACCACTGAACTCTACCACACGACCACTAAACTATACCACACTACCACTGAACTCTACCACACTATCACTGAACTATACCACACTACCACTAAACTATAGCACACTACCACTGAACTCTACCACACTAACACTAAACTCTACCACACTAACACTGATCTCTACAATGCTACCCCACTACTACTGAACTATACCACACTACCACTAAACTCTACCACACTCCCACTGATCTCTACCACACTACCACTGATCTCTACCCCAGTACCACTAAAATCAACCACACTACCACTGAACTCTACCACACTACCACTGATCTCTACCCCACTACCACTGATCTCTACCACACTACCACTGATCTCTACCCCAGTACCACTAAAATCAACCACACTACAACTGAACTCTACCACACTACCACCGATCTCTACCCCACTACCCTCTACCACTGAACTCTACCACACTACCACTGACCTCTACCCCACTACCACTAAACTCTACCACACTACCACTGATCTCTACCCCACTACCACTGACCTCTACCATTGAACTCTACCACACTACCACTGATCTCTACCCCACTACCACTGACCTCTACCACTGAACTCTACCACACTACCACCGATCTCTACTCCACTACCACTGAACTCTACCACATTACAACTGATCTCTACCCCACTACCACTGAACTCTACCACTGAACTCTACCACACTACCACTGATCTCTAACCCACAATCACTAAAGTATACCACACTACCACTGACCTCTACCCCAATACCACTAAACTCTACCACAATACCACTGAACTCTACCCCAGTACCACTAAAATCAACCACACTACAACTGAACTCTACCACACTACCACTGATCTCTACCCCACTACCACTGACCTCTACCATTGAACTCTACCACACTACCACTGATCTCTACCCCACTACCACTGACCTCTACCACTGAACTCTACCACACTACCACCGATCTCTACTCCACTACCAATGAACTCTACCACACTACCACTGATCTCTACCCCACTACCACTGACCTCTACCACTGAACTCTACCACACTACCACTGATATCTACCCCACTACCACTAAACTCTACCACACTACCACTGAACTCTACCCCAGTACCACTAAAATCAACCACACTACCACTGAACTCTACCACACTACCACCAATCTCTACTCCACTACCACTGAACTCTACCACACTACAACTGATCTCTACCCCACTACCACTGACCTCTACCACTGAACTCTACCACACTACCACTGACCTCTACCCCACAATAACTAAAGTATACCACATTACCACTGAACTCTACCATACCACCACTAAACTATACCACAATACCACTAAACTATACCACACTACCACTAAACTATACCGCACTACCACTGAACTCTACCTCACTATCACTGAACTCTACCACACTACCACTGAACTGTACCACACTATCACTGAATTCTACCACACTAACACTAAACTATACCGCACTACCACTGAACTCTACCTCACTATCACTGAACTCTACCATACTACCACTGAACTCTACCACACTACCACTGAACTATACCACACTACCACTGAACTCTACAACACTACCCCACTACTACTGAACTATACCACACTACCACTGAACTCTACCACACTATCACTGAACTATACCACACTACCACTAAACTATAGCACACTACCACTGAACTCTACCACACTAACACTAAACTCTACCACACTACCACTGAACTCTACCCCAGTACCACTAAAATCAACCACACTACCACTGAACTCTACCACACTACCACTGAACTCTACCACACAACCACTAAACTATACCACACTACCACTAAACTATACCACACTACCACTAAACTATACCGCACTACCACTAATCTCTACCTCACTATCACTGAACTCTACCACACTACCACTGAACAATACCACACTTTCACTGAACTCTACCACACTACCACTAAACTCTACCCCACTACCACTGAACTCTACCACACTATCACTGAACTCTACCCCAGTACCACTAAAATCAACCACACTACCGCTGATCTCTACCACACTACCGCTGATCTCTACCACACTACCACTGATCTCTACCCCAATACCACTGTACTCTATCCACTACCACACTACCACTGAACTCTACCACACTACCACTGATCTCCACCCCAATACCACTAAACTATACCACACTACCACTGAACTCTACCACACTACCACTGATCTCTACCACACTACCACTAAACTATACCACACTACCACTGAACTCTACCACACTGCCACTGTACTCTAAAACACTACCACTAAGCTCTACCCTACTAGCACTGAACTCTACCACACTACCACTGTACTCTACCACACCACCATTGACTCTACCACACTACCACTGAACAATAACACACTACCACTGAACTCTACCACACTACCACTGAACTCTACCAAAATTACCACTGAACTCTACCCCACTACCACTGATCTCTACCACACCACCATTGACCTCTACCACACAACCACTGATCTCTACCCCACTATCACTAAACTATACCACACTACCACTGAACTCTACCTCACTATCACTGGACTCTACCACACTACCACTGAACTGTACCACACTATCACTGAACTCTACCACACTACCACTAAACTCTACCCCACTACCACTGAACTCTACCACACTACAATTGAACTCTACCACACTATCACTGAACTCTACCACAATACCTCTAAACCCTACCACAGATCACTACCCCACCACCACTGAACTCTACTACACTACCACTGATCTCTACCCACTACCACTAACACTACCCCACTACCACTGAACTCTACCTCACTATCACTGGACTCTACCACACTACCACTGAACTGTACCACACTATCACTGAACTCTACCACACTACCACTAAACTCTACCCCACTACCACTGAACTCTACCACACTACAATTGAACTCTACCACACTATCACTGAACTCTACCACAATACCTCTAAACCCTACCACAGATCACTACCCCACCACCACTGAACTCTACTACACTACCACTGATCTCTACCCACTACCACTAACACTACCCCACTACCACTGAACTCTACCACACTGCCACCGATCTCCACCACACTACTACTAACACTACCCCACTACCACTGAACTCTACCACACTGCCACCAATCTCTACCACACTACCACTGAACTGTACCACACTATCACTGAACTCTACCCCACTACCACTGATCTCTACCCCACTACCACTGAACTCTACCACACTACCACTGAACTGTACCACACTACCACCGATCTCTACCCCACTACCACTAACATCAACCACACCACCACTGAACTCTAACACACTACCACTGATCTCTACCACTGATCTCTACCACACTACCACTGAACTCTACCACACAACCACTAAACTATACCACACTACCACTGAACTCTACCACACTATCACTGAACTATACCACACTACCACTAAACTATAGCACACTACCACTGAACTCTACCACACTAACACTAAGCTCTACCACACTAACACTGATCTCTACAATGCTACCCCACTACTACTGAACTATACCACACTACCACTAAACTCTACCACACTCCCACTGATCTCTACCACACTACCACTGATCTCTACCCCAGTACCACTAAAATCAACCACACTACCACTGAACTCTACCACACTACCACTGATCTCTACCCCACTACCACTGATCTCTACCACACTACCACTGATCTCTACCCCAGTACCACTAAAATCAACCACACTACAACTGAACTCTACCACACTACCACCGATCTCTACCCCACTACCCTCTACCACTGAACTCTACCACACTACCACTGACCTCTACCACTAAACTCTACCACACTACCACTGATCTCTACCCCACTACCACTGACCTCTACCATTGAACTCTACCACACTACCACTGATCTCTACCCCACTACCACTGACCTCTACCACTGAACTCTACCACACTACCACCAATCTCTACTCCACTACCACTGAACTCTACCACATTACAACTGATCTCTACCCCACTACCACTGAACTCTACCACTGAACTCTACCACACTACCACTGATCTCTAACCCACAATCACTAAAGTATACCACACTACCACTGACCTCTACCCCACTACCACTAAACTCTACCACACTACCACTGAACTCTACCCCAGTACCACTAAAATCAACCACACTACAACTGAACTCTACCACACTACCACTGATCTCTACCCCACTACCACTGACCTCTACCATTGAACTCTACCACACTACCACTGATCTCTACCCCACTACCACTGACCTCTACCACTGAACTCTACCACACTACCACCGATCTCTACTCCACTACCACTGAACTCTACCACACTACCACTGATCTCTACCCCACTACCACTGACCTCTACCACTGAACTCTACCACACTACCACTGACCTCTACCCCACTACCACTAAACTCTACCACACTACCACTGAACTCTACCCCAGTACCACTAAAATCAACCACACTACCACTGAACTCTACCACACTACCACCAATCTCTACTCCACTACCACTGAACTCTACCACACTACAACTGATCTCTACCCCACTACCACTGACCTCTACCACTGAACTCTACCACACTACCACTGACCTATACCCCACAATAACTAAAGTACACCACATTACCACTGAACTCTACCATACCACCACTAAACTATACCACAATACCACTAAACTATACCACACTACCACTAAACTATACCGCACTACCACTGAACTCTACCTCACTATCACTGAACTCTACCACACTACCACTGAACTGTACCACACTATCACTGAATTCTACCACACTAACACTAAACTATACCGCACTACCACTGAACTCTACCTCACTATCACTGAACTCTACCATACTACCACTGAACTCTACCACACTACCACTGAACTATACCACACTACCACTGAACTCTACAACACTACCCCACTACTACTGAACTATACCACACTACCACTGAACTCTACCACACTATCACTGAACTATACCACACTACCACTAAACTATAGCACACTACCACTGAACTCTACCACACTAACACTAAACTCTAACACACTACCACTGATCTCTACAATGCTACCCCACTACTACTGAACTATACCACACTCCCACTGATCTCTACCACACTACCACCAAACTCTAACACACTACCACTGATCTCTACCACACTACCACTAAAATCAACCACACTACCACTGAACTCTACCACACTACCACTGATCTCTACCCCACTACCACTGATCTCTACCACACTACCACTGATCTCTACCCCAGTATCACTAAAATCAACCACACTACCACTGAACTCTACCACACTACCACCGATCTCTACTCCACTACCACTGAACTCTACCACACTACAACTGATCTCTACCCCACTACCACTGACCTCTACCACTGAACTCTACCACACTACCACTGATCTCTACCCCACAATAACTAAAGTATACCACACTACCACTGAACTCTACCACACAACCACTAAACTATACCACAATACCACTAAACTATACCACACTACCACTAAACTATACCGCACTACCACTGAACTCTACCACACTATCACTGAACTCTACCACACTACCACTGAACTGTACCACACTATCACTGAACTCTACCACACTACCACTAAACTATACCGCACTACCACTGAACTCTACCTCACTATCACTGAACTCTACCATACTACCACTAAACTCTACCATACTACCACTGAACTCTACCACACTACCACTGAACTCTACCACAATACCTCTAAACTCTACTACACTACCACTGATATCTACCCACTACCACTAACTCTACCCCACTACTCCTGATCTTTACCACACTACCACCAATCTCTACCCCTCTACCACTGATCTCTACAACTGAACTCTACCACACTACCACTGACCTCTACCCCACTACCACTAAACTCTACCACACAACCACTAAACTCTACCCCAGTACCACTAAAATCAAACACACTACCACTGAACTCTACCACACTACCACTGATCTCTACCACACTAACCCTGAACTGTACCACACTACCACTGATCTCTACCCCACTACCACTAAACTTTATCACACTACCACTGAACTCTACCACACTACAACTAAACTATACCACACTACCACTGAACTCTACCACACTACCACTGATCTCTACCACACTACCACTAAGCTCTACCCTACTAGCACTGAACTCTACCACACTACCACTGATCTCCACAACTGAACTCTACCACACTACCACTGATATCTACCCACTACCACTAACTCTACCCCAGTACTCCTGATCTTTACCACACTACCACTATACTCTACCCCAGTACCACTGAACTCTACCACACTACCACTGATCTCTACCACACTACCACTAAACTATACCACACTACCACTGAACTCTACCACACTACCACTGTACTCTAAAACACTAACACTAAGCTCTACCCTACTAGCACTGAACTCTACCACACTACCACTGAACTCTACCACACTACCACTAAACCATACCACACTACCACTAAACTATACCACACTACCATTGAACTCTACCTCACTATCACTGAACTCTACCACACTACCACTGATCTCTACCACACTACCACTGTACTCTAAAACACTACCACTAAACTCTACCCTACTAGCACTGAACACTACCACACTACCACTGAACTCTACCACACTACAACTAAACTATACCCCACTACCACTGAAATCTACCCCACTACCACTGAACTCTACCCCACTACCACTGATGTCTACCACACTACCACTGAACTCTACCACACCACCATTGAACTCTACCACACTACCACTGATCTCTACCACACCACCATTTACCTCTACCACACGACCACTGATCTCTACTCCACTACCACTAAACTATACCCCACTACCACTGATCTCTACCACACTACCACTAAACTCTACCGCACTACCCCTGCTCTCTACAACGCTACCACTAAACTCTACCACACTACCACTAAACTTTACCACACTACCACTGATCTCTACCACACTACCACTGAACTATACCACACTACCACTTATCTCTACCCCACTACCACTAACTCTACCACTAAACTCTACCCCACTACCACTGAACTCTACCACACTACCACTGATCTCTACAACGCTACCACTGAACTCTACCACACTACCACTAAACTATACCACACTACCACTGAACTCTACCACACTACCACTGAACTCTACCACAATACCTCTAAACTCTACCACAGATCTCTACCCCACTACCACTGAACTCTACCACACTACCACTTATCTCTACCCCACTACCACTAACTCTACCACTAAACTCTACCCCACTACCACTGATCTCTACCACACTATCGCTGATCTCTACCACACTACCACTGAACTGTACCACACTATCACTGAACTCTACCACACTACCACTAAACTATACCGCACTACCACTGAACTCTACCTCACTATCACTGAACTCTACCATACTACCACTGAACTCTACCATACTACCACTGAACTCTACCACACTACCACTGAACTCTACCACAATACCTCTAAACTCTACTACACTACCACTGATATCTACCCACTACCACTAACTCTACCCCACTACTCCTGGTCTTTACCACACTACCACCAATCTCTACCCCTCTACCACTGATCTCTACAACTGAACTCTACCACACTACCACTGACCTCTACCCCACTACCACTAAACTCTACCACACAACCACTAAACTCTACCCCAGTACCACTAAAATCAAACACACTACCACTGAACTCTACCACACTACCACTGATCTCTACCACACTAACCCTGAACTGTGCCACACTACCACTGATCTCTACCCCACTACCACTAAACTTTATCACACTACCACTGAACTCTACCACACTACAACTAAACTATACCACACTACCACTGAACTCTACCACACTACCACTGATCTCTACCACACTATCACTAAGCTCTACCCTACTAGCACTGAACTCTACCACACTACCACTGATCTCCACAACTGAACTCTACCACACTACCACTGATATCTACCCACTACCACTAACTCTACCCCAGTACTCCTGATCTTTACCACACTACCACTATACTCTACCCCAGTACCACTGAACTCTACCACACTACCACTGATCTCTACCACACTACCACTAAACCATACCACACTACCACTAAACTATACCACACTACCATTGAACTCTACCTCACTATCACTGAACTCTACCACACTACCACTGATCTCTACCACACTACCACTGTACTCTAAAACACTACCACTAAACTCTACCCTACTAGCACTGAACACTACCACACTACCACTGAACTCTACCACACTACAACTAAACTATACCCCACTACCACTGAAATCTACCCCACTACCACTGAACTCTACCCCACTACCACTGATGTCTACCACACTACCACTGAACTCTACCACACCACCATTGAACTCTTCCACACTACCACTGATCTCTACCACACCACCATTTACCTCTACCACACGACCACTGATCTCTACTCCACTACCACTAAACTATACCCCACTACCACTGATCTCTACCACACTACCACTAAACTCTACCGCACTACCCCTGCTCTCTACAACGCTACCACTAAACTCTACCACACTACCACTAAACTTTACCACACTACCACTGATCTCTACCACACTACCACTGAACTATACCACACTACCACTTATCTCTACCCCACTACCACTAACTCTACCACTAAACTCTACCCCACTACCACTGAACTCTACCACACTACCACTGATCTCTACAACGCTACCACTGAACTCTACCACACTACCACTAAACTATACCACACTACCACTGAACTCTACCACACTACCACTGAACTCTACCACAATACCTCTAAACTCTACCACAGATCTCTACCCCACTACCACTGAACTCTACCACACTACCACTTATCTCTACCCCACTACCACTAACTCTACCACTAAACTCTACCCCACTACCACTGATCTCTACCACACTATCGCTGATCTCTACCACACTACCACTGAACTGTACCACACTACCACTGACCTCTACCACACTACCACTGATCTCTACCACACTACCACATTTAGGAGTGGTGGATGCTCACACCCTGGAAAAAAAAGTGGGACAAGTGAACAACTAAACAAAGAAGTGATAAATTAGCTCTGGGAAGAAATATGAAGCTGAGTCTCTGGCAAGACGCCACATGGAACCCCAATAAAACCTGAAACGCTTTCTCTCTCTCCCACATCGCCTTGCTTTGAGTGACAACGGGAGAGAGGAGGAAAAGAGAGAACAGACACATTAATGGGGTTAATTCCTGATGAGTGATGTCATGGAAAAGTTGCTGATCACCAACACCCGCCCCTCTCTACCACCTCGTTGGGCCACGTGTGGGGGATGAATGGCCGTTCCCAAGTCTTCCATTTCCACTGACTACACACACACACACACACACACACACACACACACACACACACACACACACACACACACACACACACTAAGGATTTCCATGTGTTTCACTCCTGATATAAGTTAATCAGGGCTCACATTTTAAACAGAGTAGTCATACAGTCCTCAGTTTGCGCATAACACAACACTTGTGTGTGTGTGTGTGTGTGTGTGTATGTGTATGTGTGTGTGTGTGTGGGTGTGTGTGCATGTGTTTGTGTGTGTGTTTCAGATGGAGGGGCACCAGCGATGCTTATGAACACTTCAGAGTGCGCATTACTGTACGTCCAATAGGACCAGACAAGTACATGTGAAAATTCTACTTTTCGAACAATTAAATATTAAAACAAACTAGGTCATTTATTCTCATCCACATGAATGAAGTTGGGGAGCAGCGTTCGATTAAAACACATCTGGCGTATGCCTTAAAGATCATACATATTTCAAATATGTTAATAGGCCCGGGAATATTTGTAACATGAAGTTACAAAATGCACATTAGAAAGCCGTGCTTTGGAGCTTATGAAAAAACATACCGCTCCCTAATTATTCTGGAAAATAATCAATTGCAAAACAGCTTCTCGCATTCAAAATCTAGCTGTGAAACTCTCTGTTGGGAGGCTTCAGTGTGTCGTGTTTTGAGCTGCGGTCGACCATGCATTTCAACCAACCAGAATTTCCTGCGACTTTCGTCTTCTTTCATCATGTTGCCGCGTCGATAATGAGCACAGAACTCTCCCTCTCTATATGCAGATCTGTGGAATGTTGATACCAAAGACAGACACAATGTTAATACCAAAGGCAGACACAAACACACACAAACACACATCAATTGCACACAAATGCACACACAGGCACACATATTTGCATTCAGGTGTGGAGTGAAGCATAGGAGCAGGAAAGGCAGCTAGGGCAGATCACAGCCATGATGACAGCAGGTAACATAACGACACCAGAGGGATGGCTGATTTACAGTGAAAACAAGGAGTGTTCTACTGTGAACAACTACAGCTATTTACAGGTCTAAACTGCAATTACAGGATAAGTATTTGTACATTTAGCTAATGCATTATTGAAATAGTGTGATATCAAATTGAGATAATTGTGATTGCATGCTTTGTTCATTTACTTTAAAAGCTGTCAATATAAAATTTGCCCTGTCAATCAAATCCACCGTATGCAATGACTTGAATCTGTTTAGCAGAATCACCAGGTCTTAGTGATGGTTCAGGGTTTAGATCTTCCTCTGCAATGGCACGCCTTTGATATGCTTAGAGATAGGTGGAGGACAGTAGTGGCCTATTGTCAGGCCAGTCAGACAGTCAACTACAATCTGAATGGCACTATAAATGGTCAATAACAATGATGACAGAGAATCCCATGGGCCAGCTATGACACTTCTCAATTGTAAAAGGAGCATTATACATGTTTACATTGAATAACTAACACTTTAATGCTTTAAGACAGAACTAAATGGATAAAACAATATTTCCTGTCAAGAATGAAGTACTACGAACTAGTAAACAAATATTGATCTTAACGCCTTCAAAAATAGACAGGGATCCTGGCATTAAAAACAGAAACATAGCTCTAGCAGACTACTCCTTTAACAATGATCAAGCCAGAAGAGACAACTTTCATGATGAGAGACAGACAAGACATTAAAAACACTATAAAGAGGGTGAATATTTTGAGTAATATTTTTTTTCATGCATCAGGCCCTTCTGTCTCTGGCTTCCTACGTTGTTCTAAAGCAGTGAATAGATATAACACACACACACACACACACACACACACACACACACACACACACACACACACACACACACACACACACGCACACGCACACAAACACACGCACACACACTTAAATATGTAGGATGACAAGACAAAGAGCTGGGGGAGAGAGAGAAATGGCCCCGGGCGCCAGTGCTTCCAGTCATGCCATTTCCCTTGGTGGCAGCCCAGGCAGTCAGCCCCTAAATAAGTGACTTATAAGTATTTATTGATGCACAAGTGTGGCATCTGTTCCCGAGGTCTGTGGCTCTGGATGTAATTAGCTCTGAACCTTACACTTCAATCAGGCGACACACTTAAAGAGAAAGACTAAAGCCCCCCTTTTCCTCCTTCGCTCCCTCCTTCGCTCCCTCCTTCGTTCCCTCCTTTGCTCCCTCCCTCTGTATCCGCCTGTTTGTTCCAAATCCACACTGTATGGCTCCTCGATGAGTGGTAATTCTGAATTATTCCGTCATTACCTTCATCATCATTATCGTTACCCCCGCCACATTCTCCACAACGTCGAGGCCAACGGTTCACAGTAAAAGGCAAAGGGAAAACACTAAAGCACTGGCATTGACGTTAACAAACAAACAAGCAAACAAACTATCCAGCAGTTGATTGTTGTTGCCCATTTCATGGCCTAGCTTAAAACACTTCCTGAATGCTCTGAGTATTGTGTGTGTGTGTGTGTGTGTGTGTTTGTGCAAATTGGGTGTATGTGCATCCATGAGTGTGCACATACGCGTGTGTACATTCGTGCAGTGTGACTGAAATTAAATTTGATTAATTTCAGCCGGATTTGAAAATATAAACTATTCATTTTGTTTGGGGAGAACACAAGAGGAGGTTTAAACCTAGCCCAGGGGTTGGAGGCTTTGTTCAGCCTCTCCTTTGATATTACGGAGGGCTTTTTTATTGAGCGCTTGACAAGACAGATAAACCATACAGTGGATTGAATAGCCTCCTCTTGCAGCACACAGTAAATGTCATTTGCCATTAACAATGCTGCAGTGAGGTACATAAAACCATTAATACACCCCTTTACGACCGCACGGCCTAACTGAGCATGTCTCCCATGCAACCCTCAATCTGATGGACGTGCTAGCCACGGCCTTGCTGCAATACCCCCACAACAGCATTTAATTGCCACCAAGCAGATGAGAAGACAGACATTATCTTTTTAAGGCCCGTCGTAAAAAGGAAGACGGAATGAAACACACAAGGCTGAGCACACCTATCTTGAGAGAAGTTGCCTCCAATAAAAATACACATTGTGAATAATGAGGTGTAGTTTCTGCATACTCGGACAATCCCAGAAACAACAAGAACAATACGAGCGTGGATGGACTCGGGGGGCGGGGGGGACAGACGACTGCCTCTTTTAGGACACTTGGCCAGGAGAAGGGGCGAGGGGTAGGGGCGGAGGGGTGACAGGCTATCAGTCAAAAATGAGTGGTCCACCCACAGAGCCCTGTGGTGCCCCCGTAAAGCCAGGCCCAGACCAACAGGGGCTTTGGCCATAGATCATCACTAGGGGCCCATCGGGGCCCGGGATGTGACTAAAGCGGGGCATGCGTGGAAACAATGGCCCATAGTCTGGAGAACGAGCTTAAGCAGCTGGGCGTCACTGGCCTTAATAGGGGGGCAGACTCCCCACTCCCCTCCAGACAACCCACAATGCATTGTCTGTTCCCCCAGCACAGAAAAGGTGGTTTCTCCAGGGCCGTGCTACCATCATGTAGTGGCTTTTTCACCCTGTGAGAAGCCGCTGCCAGCTGAATAGGGCTGGTACAAGTGGTGGGCTAGGGCCCTACATGTTTGTGTGTGTGTATGTGTATGTGGAGAGAGAGGGGAGGCTTTGAAAGAAAGCGGCCCATTGAGGGCCATTTTGAGGCGGGGAACACACACGGCATATCACAAGGGAGCATCTGGGCCCTGTGGAATGTGTACATGATGTCAAATGATGTCCTAAAGATAGGCTCCATGAAAACACTTGGAGAGGGTGATGATAGGATACCTCCCACCCCAGCTCCCCACTTGCCATATAAGTCAGCTGAAGAGAGGGTGTTTGTGTTGCCTGGATGGAGTTTTGCTAGTGGGACTCATTGACGATGCGTTACCAGATAGGGAGGTCTGCTGCCGTCGTCTCGTGACACATGAGTAGGAATGTTCTGACTCAAATCCTGTTTTGGTTGTGTTGCTGGGGTACTACACGACACAACCCCCCCCCCCCCCTTCTCTCCCTCTAGTGTGTATTTCTGTAGTTAAACTTTGAGAGCACACACAAATCCTCTCTGAGCCGTCCCACAGAATACACACTTTCCCATCAGCCTGGGCGAAGCGTGCCCAGACACGTGCATGTCATTACAATCCTGCAGACACCTGCTAGTTTGGAGCAATCTGATTATTGTCATTTCCATGAAATCTCTACCTGCACACACATAGGCAGTTAAAGGAGGAGTAGTGTTACAATTACAGGTTAGGTTAGTTAGCTGTCATTGGGCCTAGGACCTTCACAGGCTTTACTATTGGCTTTCCAATTGATTAATTTAATTATCTGGTCTTACCAGGCAAGTATACCGCAATAGACACACCCTCATCGAGGTGTGCTTTGAAATGGGTTGGTGCAATCAGACCTCAATTATTTTCATTAAATTATATTTAGTTTGACTATACGTATCTTAGTGGTACATCTCACTTTGTGTTCTTGTCAGATTGGCCTCCTCATAAGTTTCTCCACACTAAGACCATTTCCGACTGAGGTCCAAGTAGGTCAAGAGTCAGCCACTGCCACACACACACACACACACACACACACACACACACACACACACTCACACACACACACACACACACACGTATGAGTTGACCAGAGGAAGCAAGGGGATCAAGATGTCATTTATCATGCACTTGTCACATCCTGACCTCATTACAATTAGCAGCCAGATGTCCGTGCACCGCAAACCTGCGCTCACACTCCGAGGGGCACTTTTCAGTGTGTCTCACATGCACAGACACACACACAGCCGTATGCAAGGACACACAAAAACACACATTTACACCCTCAAAAATCCCAGCCTCTCATTTCGCCTCTCCAGCTCTGTCAGTGAGGATGGGACTTAGGGGACAAGAACTAAGTGGTGGTAGTGAGAGTGTGTGTGTGTGTGTATGTGTATGTGGGTGTGTTGGGGGGTTCAACCCAGGGGGGACCCGGCTTTCAACTCTCCTACACTACTGGACCCCCTGGTTGACTGACCCATCCACCCCTCTCTCTTTCTTTCCTCCCCTGGGGGGACTGGTAGGGGTGATGGTGGTGGACTGCTCTGGCCCTCAGGGGACCCTTACAATGGCAGCCTTGGTATTACCTGTGGAGTGAGCTGTCACACTCAGCCACCTGCACTGGGGAGATACACCCGGGCCAGGACACCCTGGGGGGGGGGATGTCAAGGGACTGACGGTATGAGAGGACGGCATACAATCACTCAGGGCCGCCAGCTAGCCAAGACACCGGCTATGGCTACCTCTTTGGAATCCCGACCTGGAAGGAGGGTGGAGGTCACCACCAAATGGTCGCAAGGGGCTCTTGTGGCCTTAGGTGAGATAGAGGGGGACCATAGGAAGGATCTGTGAGGAGGAAGTGGTGGAGGAAGAGATGCTGGTGGTCAACATGGTCTTCTCATTACCTCCATGCTGGGCTTCTCTCTCTCTCTAGCATATCTCCTGTGAGCCCCCTTCACCCCTCCTGTGAGCCCCCGCACCCCTCCTGTGAGACCCCGCACCCCTCCGTCTGTGCCCCCGCACCCCTCCGTCTGTGGCCCCCTGCCACACATGCAATGTGTTAACCCACCACCACAGGCCTCCTACCCCCCTACCCAAACAGCTAAAACCCCAGCCTATCCGTCACTGCCTGGTGCCACTGTACTCTCCACGGTCGTGCCGCGTTGAGGGGAACAATGAGGAAATTGAGGAAGCCGCCAGGCGGCTAATTCAATGAGATGGGCCCTGTCGGTGATCTAGGGATCAGGGATCAATGTTCTCTTGGGCTCTTCAACCTCCTACAGTTAGCTAGCCGTATAGGCTACCACTACCCAGGGGACCGCCGCTACAGCTGCTGGAACTTCATTAAACGTCATTAAATGCAAACGCTGTGCATACGGGGCCCAAGGCAGACAGGGCTGAGGTGAGACTGGCACAAAGGCAGCCATTGTGGCTCAGGACGGGGACAGGGAAGTGGAAACACACTGACACATGCCCCTTTCCCACACTTGAAACTGTGGTCCACAAATAATGTCACAGGTTAGAAATAGTGGTGATGAGTTGACAGCGATGACAATGGGAGTGAGGGAGCATTGTTTGACCAGGGAGAATACCGTACTCAATATACTGCACTTACTTAAATGTTTGTCTATTGTGACTCATACATACGTGATAGGTAGCAGTTATTCTTAACATCGCTGGCTAATAATGTAAGAAATGATCCCCTATGTCCGCAGACATCAAGCCAGCAGTTGTATTCTGAGCAGACAGATGAAGCAGGAGCACAAACTAACAGAGGCAAACCCAATGCTGTTTTGAATAAAGCTGCTGCCTGTGTAGCAATTTGGCACCCTGGTAGAGTGGATTGACCACTGCCCCTCCAGTGGAAGGGAAAAATAGGAAGAAAACAATCTTCTGCTTGTTTCTGCTTTACCTCTCCTGACACGGGCTGACCTCATCATCGATCTTCACTCCGCAAAATAGGTTTCCTCCTCGGGAAGAATAGACTGTGTGTGTGTGTCTTTGTGTCCTCGTTTATAACAACATATTTTAGGCCCACAAAAACTCTACTCTCCAAGGTCTCTTCTTGAGGGTCTGATATTAATGCTAATAAAAAACCTGTTTTATTGCTGTTTATTCTCTGTGTTGTTTTAGTCAGAGGTTAGATTATATACTGCATCATATTTCCTAATGATTATAAAAATATACAGGTATTGCTTATTCCTTCTGTTTGTAATCACCTATTCTAGCATATTAAAACCACTACCTTGTGATTATTTAATTATTTTTTTACCTTTATTTAACTTGGCAAGTCAGTTAAGAACAAATTCTTATTTTCAATGATGGCCTAGGAACAGTGGGTTAACCGCATTGTTTAGGGTCAGAACAACAGATTTTTACCTTGTCAGCTCAGGGATTTGATCTTGCAACCTTTCAGTTACAAGTCCAATGCTCTAACCACTAGGCTACCTGCCGCCTATTAAAGTAACTGTCCTGTATTTTCCAGATTTCTATGAAATACAAGCTATAATTACTTGAGTGAAATAACTTTCCTTCCAAATTGTTTTTAATGAAGTATGTTAAAAAGCACATTTTCTATGTTGGAATGGTGTGGGCGTACACCAACAACAGAATGGTGTGGGAGTATACCAGTCATTTAAAATATTAACACAAGTAGACCGCTGACTGGCCCGCTCCTCCTCCTCAGGAGTATGATATCATACCCTATGAGGAAATAGCAAAGATTTTTTAAACGGTCTGTTTTTTTCTCCAATTTATGCTTTGGCCACAAATACGAATATAGGACGAGTCAACAACATTATTTAGGTATGACTTAACAGAATAGGAACTTTTAAAAGTGAGATTTTCACTGGATATATACTTTAATTTATTCAGTTAATTTCAGAAGATATGAGTAGGTCCTTGCTTAATGTATATCTACATAAATGGCAAAGCTGCAAGCTGAATCATCAGTGCTAATGTCACGTGGAGACCGGCCCGTTTTCTGTATATTTATTACTTTATTTATTCTTGAAAACATATTATCTTTATTAGCATCCATTATTTTGCCTTTGCATTTCCTTTGGTTTGCTGTACCTATATTCTATGTGTCTCCTAATTATAGTCTCCTCCCTTTTGGCTGGTCTCCACGGCGATTGGCACTCCCCTAATTGACAGACCTGAGGCTAATACCCTCACTTCTGCTGCTGGTGAGAACAACTACAGATACCATGCCACGATACGATGCTGCAGCTTTCGTCGTCAGATGACCACGACCAGAACCGAGCCATGCTGCCGCCTGCAGGTGGGATGGAGGGCAGAGCCGAACCAACAAGTGCTATGATGCACAACGCTTGGACGGTCTTAACTGAACTGAGTGAGTGAAGAAAGTGTCCTGCAGAGAGAATGCTCCCCGCTGATCCCTGCTCTGTTCTTTCCCCCTGCGCCAGTGGTAATTCAGTACATGCCAATGAGCAGGTCCCGTTTCTAGCTTTTTGGGGGCCTCGCGGGCAATTTCTTTTAGTGGCCCCCCTCTTGGCGGCAGAGAGAAACATTTGCAGTTTCAAAGTTAATGACCTGCAATTCTACACATTTTGCCATGGGATGGAGAGAAAATGTAGCAATTTTATAGCTAATTTCCTGCAATTCTACACATTTTGCCATGATTTATGCTATGTTCATTTGAGTGCAAGTACCTGCAATGACCCTTTTTTGCACTAACTCTCTTGCACTGACTCTGCACACACACTGGACTGCTGATGCACTACCAAATTTAAAAAATTGCATGTTGTGACCCCGCATGACTTCCTGTTTGGCGGCCTCCTAGCGGCCGCGGGGCCCTAAGCGGCCGCTTATGTCACTGATGCCTAGACATGGCACTGGCAACAAGTGGCCAGATGGACAACTATGGACCAACAAACAACGGACAGACATGGACAGTGGCGTCGGCCATTTTGTTCTACCTAACCAGCAGCTGGAACTTCATCTTGGAACTGAGTGTCTGTGTGCCTTTGTGTTGAACTTTTGTAAACCCCTGAGACCTCAAGGAAAGAGAATCTAAACTCTTATCAATAGTTGCCTATGTGTTGGCCTGGGATTGTACTTACCTGATTCTGACACTAACAACACCCAAGCACCACTTGCACTGATGTTAAAGGTAAATACAGCATGCAATGTATTGCACTAGGAGTAAAACCCAGAACCTTACAAAAAAAGATAAAAGAAACACAAAAAGGAAGGATTTTATTTTTTAAGCTCCAGGAGATGGTCTGGGGGAGTGGCTTCAGATAAGAATAACAAGTCACACGGCAGAGGACAGATCTGGGCGCTTCTCCTGTGCCCCGAGGCCTGGGCCTGCACAGCGCCACTGAGGCGAGGGAGGGGAGAGGGGGACGTTTCTTAGCAGAGGATAGAGAGGGGTAGGGAGAGAGAGAAAAAGGCCTTGTGTTTGATGTATGAGCTCTGGCTTGCCATTGTGAGTCACCACCCCCTCAAATCAGCTGCAGGCAAAACAAAAATATTTTGTGATTAATTAGAAAAAAAATGGACAATTATGAATTGACTGCACAAAAGCCAGTGTATATGGAAATATAAATAGTAAATGAATCCCACACAATGCCATGCAAGTGTGTGAAATCACAAGGAGAGAGGCTTTTTTAGACTTGGTCCTCTGGTGTTGTGTTGAATAAACCAGCATCTCTGTGCCGTCATTGTTTCTGGGTATTTTCCCTTAATATACTGATACACTTTGAGCTGTGGTTTTGGTGGGACTCCTATATTTTCAGTAGTACCATAGAAGAGACTTGAATGTCAACTGTCTGTCTAAGAACACATCACTGTTTTGAATATGGGTTGACCACATGACCAGAAAAAACTATTTTTACTCCCATTTGGTCAAACTCCTGGCCCTAACTATTAGTGCACTCAGTGTGAGCCAGCCAGACATTTGTAATGGCAAACTATCCATTGTCATGTGAATTTGCCGGTGGTGTGTTCAGGAGCATTCCAGTGAAGCGACCTGATGGAGGGAACCTATTCAGCCACATCACAGGGGGAACTACTTTTTTAGAGTCCACGTCTAACAAGCAGCTGGAGCGTAACACAACATCTTCTTCCCCCTTTACATAAAAGTTTTCTTCCCTGTCAGACAAGGCGACAGTGTGGTTTCCAGCCTGCTGCCATATGGCCCCATACTGTTGGGGTTCTGCTTAACAACCTAGGCACTGAGTTTCTTTGCAAGAGAGGGCCTGTAAAAAAACAAACAGAGAAAAAAGGCATCCGTGGCTAACGCCTGATGGCAGTTTCTCCAGGAGGGATGCCTTCTTGCTTGGCATGGCATCTCCTTCTGCCCTGGAAGGGTAATTAACTTGTTATCTAATGATACACCATATCCCTGTGTCTTAGACCCTCTTAGACCCGGGCCCTCCCGTTGGGTTGGAGCTCGGCGATCCCAGCAACCCTCGCATTGTTTTCTATTATTATTCAAGCGGTGATGCCTCGGTAGTAAAGCCATTGACCATTCAGTCAGTCCGAGTAGCGGCTAGATAATTAAAAGTTCCCAACCCTTGGCCCTCGGGGGGTTGAAGGGGCCATGGCAGCCAGTCACACAGGAACCGGGACCGCTACAGCACCACAGCGGCCAATCGATCAGCTGATTAACCCTCATTACTGATTGGTCTGAGCTGATGGCACCCCAACCCACAGTCAAGAAATCACCTTCGGCCCCCGAGGCATGGCGAGAGCTGCTGTGCTGCTGCAGCACACTCCATTACTGAGGGAGGGGTAGGGGAGTATTGGAGGAGAGAGGAGAGGCAATCTTTTGTGTGTGTTTTCACCATCGTGACACAGCAGACAAGAAGTCAACGAGGGAAAGAAAAAAGAGGAAAGAAATCAAATTTGGGTGATTTTTTTGCCCGTGTTAATATTTATTATCCTGAGCTGCCCTTCCCTCTCTCTCCATCGCTCCCTCTCTCCATCACTCTCTCCCTTCTTTTTTTTGGTGGTGGCAGTTGTAAGCTGGGTCAAGCAGAAACGCTAGCCCAGTTTCCGCTGCAATGGCAGATAAGGCATTGTACCTTGGCTCAGTAAACAATAGACTGCCATCTGTCTATTAGGAAGCACAGTATGAGTGGGTGGAGGGGAGAGAGAGAAGCACAAGAGGAGGAGAGGGCTCTCTGTGTGCTAGGGTTCAACTAGGCCTGCTTTCCTCTGCTGCCCTCTACCCCTCTGTCTCTTTCTGCCTCCTCTCTCTCCATCTCTTTTCTCTCTCTCTCTCTCTCTCTCTCTGCAGAGCCACTCATGTGTTTGTCTCCCTGGTAAAGAATGCACAAGTGCATGCTGGGTGCGTGCTGGAGGAATTCTGAATCTGGAGCAAGATGTGCCGCATGCTGATTCTGTCTGAGAGAGACATACTGTATTCCAGAGGGAGCGAGTCTAAGGAGAACCAGCCGTCTCCCTCCATCTGAAAGTAAAACATAGCATTGGCTGCTCTTAAATAGACTAGTGGAATAAGAGGGAAAGCTTTGCTGCTTTGAGCATGACATGACAGATTAGATACCGGAGCAGACACTCTGGGGACATTTAAAAAGGTTGCGCCGTGCCCAAACAGAATACTCCAGATCTGCTGGTTCTATCTGAATTCTAAACGTTTGGGGTGTAAAAGAGTCAGAAGCCTGTCATGATGACATACTGTGTGTGTGTGTGGGGTGGGGGGGAACGTGGAGGGCCTTGCACACATCTCACTTTCATCCCCTAGGCGAGAAGTTATTCTGTTGTCCAATCTAGAAAGGACTAGATTGAACAACAGCCTAATTTGCAATAGGTTTTTATCTCAAATTAAACTCTGAACATACACACAAGGCTCATTACACTAAAGGGTGGTTTCATGGTCCCAAATTAAGCCTGCTGGTCTACAAAGCACTTCCATTGAACATAGTTCAGGAATAAGCTTGATCTGGGCTGTATTCTTAGAATGTATTTGAATCAGCCCCAATCCAAAGAACACGACTGGTGATTTCAACATGTACTGTATGCATGCATACCTTCTATCACATCTATCTCTATGCTCCAGAGCAACTGCATATATTATCTTATCTAAACTGTTAAGAAAACACAGTTCTTGCCAGTCACTCATGCGGGATGAGCAGAGAGAGAGAGAGGGAGAGGGAGGGGGAGAGAGAAAGAGAGGAGAAAAAGAAGGAACAGGGCCTGGGGGTGCCAGCTAACCGCTGGGGGAAACGGTGAGACATCAAAGCGCCAAGCTGTCACCTCCAATGCTTGACCTTTAACCTCTAACAATCAGCCAATCAGTCGCTGTGACCACACATCATATTACCCGATCTCTGCATCCGGAAAATGGTTACAGCTATGCTAATCTTTTTTCATCCATTTAAGTCTATTAAACTATAGTCCCGGGTGCACTGTGCAGAGGTGAGATTAATAAAAATAAAAAGTCTGTTCCTGGGACCCAAAAATGAAAAAGATGGTTCCAGAGAGGGTAGAAGATAGGAAGTGTGGGGCCAAGAATATGATTGTTTGAGGATGTGAACTGGTCCCCTCCCCCCTTCACTCCCCTGCCCATCCGAGATCTGCATCAAAAATAAATAAATAACTAAAAGTATCCAGCAACATAAAAGATACCTTAAAACCATTTAAAGTTAAATAGACAGAGCTGGCCCGGGGCCAAGAGGAGCAAGGCTGATGAAATCAGATGCTATCTGCCAGGTGAGTCAGGCCCACATGACAATAAGAAGAAGAATCTCTGGGCTCTGCTCAATTATCAGGGATTTACATCCATTTATCTCCATGGGATGCTCGCTCCAGAAAAGTGGTGCGAGGTTCAATTCTCTCAGAAGCAGCTAACTCGCTGATAAAACTTCAGAGAAAACAAACCTGAAACTGCCTGAATGTCATCGCCAGGATCTAACCTCCCTCCGCTATCAGTCTGACGGGATCTGATCTAGTCGGGGCTTATCAACACAAACAATATGGCTGTGGATTATCATAATTTAAAATGATCAATCTTCGGGAGGGAGCACTATTTTTCTCACGCTAGGCGGCTAAGGATATATGCAGAGATATGAGATTACAGATACGGCCAACAAAAGGGGATAGGCTTGTCGTGTGGCGCTAGGCTGTTTAAGGTCACATTAGGATACGGGGGATCGGAAGTCAAATCGTCCATTTACCGGATGGATATAAATACGGGGGGAAAAAAACACACACACACACACACACACACACAGACAGACAGACAGACAGACAGACAGACAGACAGACAGACAGACAGACAGACAGACAGACAGACAGACAGACAGACAGACAGACAGACAGACAGACAGACAGACAGACAGACAGACACGAGAGCTGGTGCAGACTTGTGTTGGGGGCTGGTGATCTCTATGAGCTCTTGAATAGATTGCTATCTGTTTTATGTCATGACGCCCCAGAGGGCAGGCTGACATCTGATGAGCCAGGTAGAGCGTAAATACCTGGTTTCTTTAACATCATTCAGGACGCACCTTGGGAGGAGGAGGGGGGCTGGGTCAAGGTGTGTGTGTGTGTGGGGGATTTTATCCGGGCCTGTACCACTCCGGCTCCTCTTTTGGAGACCGGGCCTCCCATTCTGCAGTCATTGTGCGGTCACAAATCAACTGACAGTCACGTCTTCTCATTCAGCCGCCATGCATTGTTCCTGCGGGAGAGAGAGAGACGGAGAGAGAGCGAGGTCCTTAGTGCACTGGTTAAAATGAGGAAAAGACAACAATAGACTACAGAGTGGTACAGTTACTCAGTCTTTGGTACACAGAATGAGTTTCACTCTGCCTTAAGGCCTTGTGTGCAGTGTGTACTTTAACATTCATATGACTACGTTGTCAACCCCTTTGGGGGATGGTCAGCAGCTGAGAAGCCGATATGAGTTTTAGGAGTCTAAGGGGAGGTGGCGAGTGTGTGTGCGTGTGAAGGTAGATCCAGTACACTGATCTTCCCCAGTCTTAATGCTCAGAGGCTAAAACCAGAGGAGCAGGCTGTGGCAGGCTCTTTAAGAAGCCCCTCTCATTCAATCATCATTGAGGTGCTTTGAAGTGTGACCCCTGTCCTTGTGTCGGGGGGGGGGGGGGGGGGGGGCAAAATGAAGGTCCAAATGAGGCAAAGGGGCTGCGCCCACTCCCCCAACACACACACACACACACTAAAATCCATGACTCAACAGGAGCCAAACCTGAGGAAATGCTTCTATTCTTCCTCTAGACAAACATCTTGAACATGTGAGGGTTTTGGAAACATTAAAGAAACGTTGAAGGGAGGGTTTAGAGAACGTTGAGTCCTGCCTGAGAGATCCAGGTGAGATACTCTAGTGGCGTGTAAAATGACACTGATCCATATGGGAATGCGAGCCAGTGACCTACGGATGGCCCTCTCACACCCACTGCAAAAACCGGGAAGCCAGTCCCACAGCGCATTACACACTAAGTATACTATAATCTACTTGCCGCTGCCTTAGACAATGGAGGCTGATGCGTGCATGCCAAACCAAGACATCCTGGCTTCTAAACCAAGACATCATGGCTTTCAACACTGCAGCAGCAATCTGGATCTTCACTGTATGAGGAAGTCCTAACCGCAAGTGGTGATCCGCTCAGTTGTTTATATAATAAAACATAGCTGCTTGTCTGTGTCCAAAAGTGCAGCGACATTCTTGTTTTAAAGCACGTGGATAGTTGTGGTAGCAGTCAGACATGGTCGACTATATTTTTCATAACAATAGTTTGCCGGGCAGAAAGCGTGCGTCAATATATTCAAATATTTGTAGTGAATTTGGGGATATTTTCAATACTTACCACTGTTTGTCCTTCATAGTTTTAATGCGTGTCTTGTTTGCGCACATAAAGCCATGGAACGGCTGTGCTGTTGAAAATGTTAAGTGCATGGTACTATTTAAAGGCATTTAGTGGTTTGTGGCAACCGACTCCAAATTGCAAAACATTTGCACGGCAATGCGCCTCACTCACCAAACTTGTTTCCAGATTGGGTTTTATAGTGTTTGTTGACGAGTGCCGTCTTTTATTTGCTTTGCTCCATTGCTTCACTTCTTGGCCATTTTCGATAAACATTCCACTTGTTAATTCGCTGACATCGATCGATAAGGCGTTATTTCTGTTTCTGCGACGTGGTGGATCGAACGCTCGCAAAAACGAGCTCTGTGCAGTAAGAAGAAGTTCAGTTTAATCTGAAGTTGTGAATGACAATATTGATTGACTTTTTCTCTGGACATAATATGGCCTGGGTGGAAGGTAGTGGACAACAACTGTCACAACACATAGTTAGATGGATTCTGTATTCCCCTCTCTCTCTGTCTCTCTCAGGTGTGACAGAGGAGCAGAGACACACCATAGGGTAATGCTGTGGGAATGTGTGGAGAAGAGGAAGGCGTGGCTGAGAGGAGAGTGGGGACAGACAGGTGTCATAAGAGTGATCCTCATGGGTCTAATACCGCATTTCCATTGGCTAAATAGAGTGGAGCCACACCTGACATACAAAATCTATAACACCATCCTCAGTCAATACCCGCCTTAGCCTAAATGGTAAAAGATAGCCAGCTACCAGGTGCTCTGGTCTTTAAAGGCCTATTTATCTAATTCATTGCTAATAGCTTCCCGTCACCAATGGCGGGAAGATCTGGTATCAGTCAGGCAGAGTCTCATCAAGCAGCTGCAGAGCTATAGCTATTTCTCCTACACCAGGAGGCCCATCTCTGAGACAGAGGGCCTGTACGGTAGCCACCTTTAGAGGGCCTGGTGGACACATTAAGACCCATTTGCATGGTGATAACACAGACAGGAGCTGCTGAGGAGCGCTAAGCCTTAGACTCAATGGAGCTGGCAGTTTAAATATGTAGGGGCTGTTAGTGCTAAATACTGGAGCTATAACGATAAATACTTATCAAGTAGTGGACCTTCACAAGTAGAAGAAGGGTTAAAGTGCACTGGTGATGAACCTGGTTAGTCAGTGATTTAGCAGGTTGGAATCTCTGAATGAATCTCGCAGATATTTATGTATGTAAAGCAGGAGGCCCTTGCGGAGTTACCCCCCCCCCCCCTTTTAAATGTTAAATGTTCTCTCTCTCTCCATTTGTGCCAGGGCCCACAATTAAGGGCCGTGGCTCTGAATAACAAAAAAAGGCCCTTCCAACTCAGGTTGGCCCCAGGTGTTGTTTAGGCTTGGGGACATCAAAGGCACTTTTTAACCTTTCCGAGGCCCGCTCTGCTCAGGTAGTAATCCCAAAGCATAATCTATTTTAAACTGTAAACCACATTAGACTGACACCCTAAATCCACAGGGAGGGGGAGGGAGAGAGGGGGGGGGGGGTTGGTGACCTCTTCAGATAAAAGGGCTGTGTGTTTTGCAGTAAGGGGATAATATGTAGCTAATGTGTTTGCATTTCTGGGATTTATTTAGCAAGGGGCATAGTCATTGATTCTAAAAGGCCCTTTTATTTAAACTACTAAATTGTATAGCAGAAATAACTACTAAACATGGATGAATCTGCACAAACAAACACATCTGTGAACTCAACAATGAACAATAACACAATTTAAACTCTCAACTGATGAACAGCTTACGATAGAGCTAAGAAGTACTCCCTAAGTATTTCTCAAAGTATTTGCTCTCACACAGTAGTTCAACATGTTACCTCAATACCAGGGATGACATGGGTGAGTAGCTCCTGTGGTTTCCATAACATTGCCTGGGGAACCAGATTCATGTTGCTTTTACACCATGCAGTCCCATTTACATTTCTGCTATCCAACTGGCCTCGGGTCATAGGCAGATTATGGGCCACAGAGGTCAGACATTTGCACATGGTGGAGAGAGAGAGAGAAACTTTTGTACTTTAACTATTTGCACATCATTACAACACTGTATATAGACATAATAAGACATTTGAAATGTCTTTATTCTTTTGGAACTTTTGTGAGTGTAATGTTTACGAGAGAGAGAGAGAGAGAGAGAGAGAGAGAGAGACCCCCCCAAAGTTCATTAGAGGATTGACTCTTGTTCTTTAGTGACCCTCTTTAGTTTGGCCTGCTGACCCCTGGTGAGAGGTGTCTGTGAAAATCTGGGAGTGAAGTGATGTTTGTGACGTTTCTGTCAGCCAGTGCAATAGACCAGAGCAATGATTATGTGTGGACAACATACTGCAAGTGATTCTCTAATGACTATGGGGCACTCCACCGACATAAAGTTTAAAATACTTTCTCACAGCAAACACACACAGGCACACATGCAGACGTGAGCCCGCACGCACGCACGCACGGACGTACACACACACTAACTCTCCCTTCCCGACCACACACTACCCCGTCGCCACACACACCAATCCCACACACAATGTTCAACTTTCTCAAAGCCATAAATTCTCAAGGTGTAGAATTTATTAAATTTCTCCAGCCCTCTGCTTCTCCCCACCCGACCAGCCAAAAAACCAAGGCATATCACAATCAATTCCATAAGCTAAATTGGGGTGTAAAGTGTCGTGTTGAAGGTCAGGGTGGCGGGGCTTTGACTTCCTTCTGACCGTGAAGCACTTACCCTCTGCCCCTCGGAAGCAGCTAGCGACGGGCAAACAGACAGACAGGCAGAAGGACAGACTAGGCCTAGCTCTCTGTGTCATTGCCTCAGACAATAACTCTTCACAACTCCACACTCACTCAGCTTGGTCACCCTGTAAAGAGAGAGAGAGAGGGAGAAAAATAAGGGGAGAGACAGAGAAGGAGGGAAAGAGAAAATAAATGAGGGAAGAGTGAGTCCAGTTTACCTCAGTGTTTCTGATTAAACCGGGAGTATTTTATTTAATGAGCATGACGCATGCAAGGTGTTCTCGTAAATCATCACATGGTTTACAAACTCAATAAGGGCTTCCTGCTATAACCAGGCAGCGCACACCTAAATTATTAACGAAGCCGGGGGCCCCCAGAGGCACAACTTTGATGATGTTATAAACAGGGGAGAGGACAAGGTGCTCCCTCAGCAAAAGATTATGGACCCCTAATTATCCAGCCTCAGAGAGAACGAGGGAAAGAAAGAAAGATCTGCATATAAATAAACGTGACACACTCCCTTCCTGGCCTCTTATTTTTTCTCACACACTACTGGACTGACAGATGATTGAGAGGGGGGAATTAAAGGAGCCGTTTGAACCAATCATTGGAGGGTAATGATTGTGAACTGTACTGTAAGTGACAAGTCTTTGCATTGACATAAAAGGAAGTGGGGGTGATTGATGAGTTAGTGTTGTGAGAGACAAATATGGTAATATATGACTTGTGGATAAACATTGAGTATACCAAATATTAGGAACCCCCCCGCCCTCAGAACAGCCTCAATTCATTGCGGTATGGACTCTACAAGGTCTCAAGCGTTCCACAGGGATGCTGACCCATTGACTCCAATGCTTCCACAGTTGTGTCAAGTTGGCTGGATGTCCTTTGGGTGCTGGACCATTCTTGATACACAAGGGAAACTGTTGAGTGTGAAAAACCCAGCAGCGTTGCAGTTCTTGACACAGACCGGTGGGCCTGGCACCTGCTACCATACCCTGTTCAAAGGCTCTTACAGGAAGACTTTTGTCTTGCCCATTCACCCTCTGAATAACACATACACAATCCATGACTCAATTGTCTCAAGGCTTAGAAATCCTTCTTTAACCTGTCTCCTCCCCTTCATCTACACTGATTGAAGTGGATTTAACAACATCAATAAGCGATCATAGCTTTCACCTGGATTCACCTGGTCAATCTATGTCATGGAAAGAGCAGGTGTTCTTAATGTTTTGTATACTCAGTGTGTCTATAAATTCTGAATATGTTAATGAGGACAGTGTGCATGGAAATGGCCGACTGCACTGGCACCAAGATCATCGTTAAACAAGTTCCTCTGCCAGCTTGTTTTCCCTCACAGGATAAATTTGTCTCTGGGCAAAATACTCATTTTTAAATCCAAATTCATCAAGCTTTGATAATCGCTGATGCAGCATTACTTGAGGTAAGTCTGAGAAATGGTAGGAAAAGTAAAAAAATAGTGGAACACTGTTGGCTTTAACTAATGATTTGACTTTATTAACTAATAATTTGACTCCTTAGAGACTGTGCATCTGAAATGGAAGGGACGTTAAAAGTGAAAGAAATCAATATAAAAGTGGAACCTACACTGTCATCTGTTAAATTCACTCACTTAATAAAAGTATCACCTAAAGAGGCTAAACTAGACTTTTGCGAGTGGATACGTATCTTTATCGCCCAAACCCAGGCTTTGAGTTACAGTACCTGTACCTCTAGCTAGCTACACATACACCACAATGTATTTGGGAAATGAGACCTGTTTGATATAAATCCATTCATTTCCAGCATTGCAGCATCTCTCTTTCACCAGACACATGAGTTCCTAAGGCCCAGTTAGTCTGGGATGTTAGTACATACAGAACGTAGTAAACTCCATAGCGGACAGCTGTGTCTCTGGTGAGAACGAGATAAAGAAGAAGTGTAATTTCCCCAGTGCAAATTTGCTCCAAATTAAAATAAAAAACCGAGTCCCTGGTGAAATCGTTTCTAAATCTGATATAACAAGCCAAAGGACTTTGTCATTAAAACGGATTGACTGTCTGCAGATCAGACAGGTCCCCATAAAGCACCCAAGGTCCTCGTAATGCACATGTTTGTCTTAAAGATGATCTGTTTAGAGTTAGCCATGCCAATGTGGTTTCCTCTCTGCATGGTTATAAAAGGGAGATGTTCTTTCCCTTTGACAGCCCTGTTTACTCCAAGAGGCTAAACAAATTAGGCCTCGGTCCCAGCTGCCTGAATGGGGATGTGACGAACAGGGTGAATGCAAGACACGGGGAAGGAAGGATAGAGAGGTCTGTATTATAAAGATGTTAGTGCAGCTAGCCACTTCAGAGACATTTACTCTGGCACCGCGACAAGTAGCAGGAATGGTTTTAGATGAAGAGAAACAAGGAAACTGCCAGAGACGTGTTTGTTAATGCTGATGACCCAGATTCTCTGTACACACACTGAAACACACAGGCAAACACCAAAACATGCACACAAGCATTCAGGCAAAAACAGAAAAAAGCACACACACACACACCCTTTGACAAATAGGACAATTTGATGTTGACTCTGTTCAACCACCTCTGCTGTAGCCAAAAAGCCTACTAACATCTCGGCTCAATTTTACCGCATGGAGAAAGCAAACAAACACACAAGGCCCTGCTGCACACACATCACCTCACAGAAACAGGCAAAACAAAACAGCCCCTCTTAACCCTCCCATGTGTAAAATACTGTGACCTTGGCCTGGTGAGACAGGCTTCCTCAACGCACCGACAATAGGCCGCTCGGCGTTCGAAAACATGCAGCTCCCCTAGACACATTCATGGTTCCCCCGCCTTCTTCCTCACACACCTTCTGTGGGAGGCTAGAGCTAGAGCTACCGCTATCATAACCAGCTGGGGGGATTCAATGATGCATTGAGATGTAAAATACCCTGAGATGTGTTTTCATTCCTCCCTCATCACAGCCAAGCATGTAATCTAATCAAAGACAACGCTTTTGAGCCTGGGCACGAGGAGTCACACTCACACTGCTTCCGACTATGTCTGGAAACACTGCTCCCCAAAAAGATGGTTCCCCGTCAGGGAATTGGTGCCACGCACCTTCTCTATCCTACCAATCCTTGACTTCAGCGATGTAATTTACAAAATAGCCTCCAACACTCTACTCAGCAATTGGATGTAGTCTATCACATTGCCATCCATTTTGTCACCAAAGCCCCATATACCACCCACCAATGTGACCTGTATGCTCTCGTTGGCTGGCCCTCGCTTCATATTCATCGCCAAGCCCACTGGCTCCAGGTCATCTATAAGTCTTTGCTTGGTAAAGCCCCGCCTTATCTCAGCTCACTGGTCACCATAGCAACACCCACCCGTAGCACGTGCTCCAGCAGGTATATTTCACTGGTCTACCCCAAAGCCAACACCTGCTTTGGCCGCCTTTCCTTCCAGTTCTCTGCTGCCAATGACTGGAACGAATTGCAAAAATCACTGAAGCTGGAGACTTATATCTCCCTCACTAACTTTAAGCATCAGCTGTCAGAGCAGCTTACCGATCACTGCACCTGTACACAGCCCATCTGTAAATAGCCCACCCAACTACCTCATCCCCATATTGTTATTTATTATTGCTCTTTTGCATCCCAGTATCCCTACTTGCACATCTATCACTCCACTGTTAATGCTAAATTGTAATTATTTCGCCACTATGGCCTATTTATTGCCTTACCTCCCTAATCTTACTACATTTGCACACACTGTATATAGATGTTTCTATTGTGTTATTGACTGTACGTTTGTTTATCCCATGTGTAACTCTGTGTTTTTTTTGTCACACTGCTTTGCTTTATCTTGGCCAGGTCGCAGTTGTAAATGAGAACTTGTTCTCAACTGGCCTACCTGGTTAAATAAAAGTGAAATACATTTTTTTTAATATAAAAAATCCCCCCCCCCTGTCAAAAATAAGCATGGTTCTTACATAATGGAATAAGATCCAATGACTGTTGACCTCATGTAGTAAACATTGAAGCATGCTTGGTTTTCAGGCCGTCCCTCTCTCTCTCTCTCTCGCTCTCTCTCTCTCTCGCTCTCTCTCTCTCTCTCTCTCTCTTTCTTTCTGTCGCTGGCAGGTTCGAACCTGTGTAACTCCATCTCTCTCTGGTTATGTATTGGAGGTGTAATGGATTGAGGGTAGATAGATGTGTGTTTTTTTGTAACTCGAGTCGGGAGGCTCCATGTTCAGGATGTAGAGGAGACTAAGTGCAACACACATTCATCACTTCAGGTAATAATGACAAACTAGAGACCCTGAGGGACAATTCAAAAGGGTCACGTTCAAAGGCAAACCAGGAGTCTCTCGACAGCTAAAAACTCAACATAACCTCCCCGAACACATTAGCCAAAAATCCTCACTGACCCACTGTGTATTTCTTCTCTCCATACCCAGCCATTCTCCATCCACAATAAGTCATCTGTTGAGTGGCTGAAATGTGACGATTACACAGGCCCCCAAGTATGTGCTTTTGAAAGGAAGTGGTGTCATCGCTCCGTCTAAAACTGTATCGGACCAAATCGAATTATATCCAAGGCGCCCTGGCACATTCAATTATCCCGAAATCCCCCCAAATACCACCAAAGACGTGGTCGCCAGACGCCATTGACTGAAGAGTGGCCAACTGTAAGGATAAAGGGAGCGGTAACAAGGCTAGCTAACAGAGAAAGTCAAGAGTTAGAGGATCTGGGATGAATGCAGCGCGGTGGAGTGACATTGTAGGCCTCTGCATCTTCTTGTGACTATCCAAGCTGTCACCAAGTGGCTCTGTAATAAAGTATGCATGCCCTGAAGCTTAGGATGCCGCTTTAGTAAGGATGGAATAAAGACGATGCTTTGCACCAGTTTGAGAGTGTGGTTTCTACATACAGTGCCTTCGGAAAGTATTCAGACCCCTTGATTTTTTCCACATTTTGTTAGGTTACAGCATTATTCTAAAATGTATTTACATTTTTTCCCCCTCATCTGCACACAATACCCCATAATGACAAAGCAAAAACAGGTTTTTAGAATGTTTGCTAATTTATTAAAAATAAAAACAGATATCACATTTACATAAGTATTCAGACCCTTTACCCAGTACCTTTGGCAGTGATTACATGGTCTTCATGGGTATGACGCTACAAGCTTGGCACACCTGTCTTTGGGGAGTTTCTTCCATTCTTCTCTGCAGATCCTCTCAAGCGCTGTCAGGTTGGATGGGGAGAGTTGCTGCACAGCTATTTTCAGGTCTCTCCAGAGATGCTTGATCGGGTTCAAGTCCGGGCTCTGGCTGGGCCCCTCAAGGACATTCAGAGACTTGTCTTGAAGCCACTCCTGCTCTGTCTTGGCTGTGTGCTTAGGGTCGTTGTCCTGTTGGAAGGTAAACCTTCGCCCCAGTCTGAGTTCGTGAGTGCTCTGTACCAGGTTTTCATATTTATTTAATACATTTTAGAATAAGGCTTTAACGGAACAAAATGTGGAAAGCAAAAACAGATGGCTCCGGAGAAGAAGGCAGACGTTTTACGTGCCCCCAACCGATTGTGTTTTTTTGTTCGTTTATTTGCGTTGTTTGTAACTTATTTTGTACATAATGTTGCCGCTACCATCTCTTATGACGAAAATAACTTCTGGAAGTCAGGACTGAGATTACTCACCACGGACTGGCAGAATCCTTTTTTTTCTTACACGAGTCAGACAATGCCAACGCGAATGATATACTGCTTTCTCGGGAACAGGCCCAGATCCCTGTGATTTGCGTGAAGAGGAGGCAGAGAAAAAGGGGCCGGAGGGCGAGCTGCCTTCTGAGAATTCGTAGGTGATCGAATAAACCCCCACTTCCTTCCACTCTGCTAGCAAACATGCAATCTTTGGACCAAAAAAATAGATGACTTACGCGGAAGATTAAACTACCAAAGGGACATTCAAAACTGTAATATCTTATGCTTCACGGAGACGTGGCCAAACAACGACACTATCAACATACAGTCGTGTCCAAAAAGGTTTGAGAATGACACAAATATTCATTTCTACAAAGTTTGCTGCTTCAGTGCCTTTAGATATTTTTGTCAGATGTTACTATGGAATACTGAAGTATAATTACAAGCATTTCATAAGTGTCAAAGGCTTTTATTGACAATTCCATGAAGTTGATGCAAAGAGTCAATATTTGCAGTGTTGACCCTTTTTTTTCAAGACCTCCGCAATCCGCCCTGGCATGCTGTCAATTAACTTCTGGGCCACATCCTGACTGATGGCAGCCCATTCTTGCATAATCAATGCTTGGAGTTTGTCAGAATTTGTGGGGTTTTGTTTGTCCACCCGCCTGTTGAGGATTGACCACAAGTTCTCAATGGGATTAAGGTCTGGGGAGTTTCCTGGCCATGGACCCAAAATATTGATGTTTTGTTCCCCGAGCCACTTAGTTATCACTTTTGCGTTATGGCAAGGTGCTCCATCATGCTGGAAAAGGCATTGTTCGTCACCAAACTGTTCCTGGATGGTTGGGGGAAGTTGCTCTCGGAGGATGTGTTGGTACCATTCTTTATTCATGGCTGTGTTCTTAGGTGAAATGAATGGTCTCAGGATGCTTTACTGTTGGCATGACACAGGACTGATAGTAGCGCTCACTTTGTCTTCTCCGGACAAGATTTTTCCCGGATGCCCCAAACAATCGGAAAGGGGATTCATCAGAGAAAATGTCTTTACCCAGTCCTCAGCAGTCCAATCCCTGTACCTTTTGCAGAATATTAGTCTGTCCCTGATGTTTTTCCTGGAGAGAAGTGGCTTCTTTGCTGCCCTTCTTGACACCAGGCCATCCTCTAAAAGTCTTCACCTCACTGTGCGTGCAGATGCACTCACACCTGCCTGCTGCCATTCCTGAGCAAGCTCTGTACTGGTGGTGCCCCGATCCCGCAGCTGAATCAACTTTAGGAGACGGTCCTGGCGCTTGCTGGACTTTCTTGGGCACCCTGAAGCCTTCTTCACAATAATTGAACCGCTCTCCTTGAAGTTCTTGATGATCCGATAAATGGTTGATTTAGGTGCAATCTTATTGACAGCCATATCCTTGCATGTGAAGCCCTTTTTGTGCAAAGCAATGATGACGGTACGTGTTTCCTTGCAGGTAACCATGGTTGACAGAGGAATAACAATGATTCCAAGCACCACCCTCCTTTTGAAGCTTCCAGTCTGTTATTCAAACTCAACCAGCATGACAGAGTGATCTCCAGCCTTGTCCTCGTCAACACTCACACCTGTGTTAACAAGAAAATCACTGACATGATGTCAGTTGGTCCTTTTGTGGCAGGGCTGAAATGCAGTGGAAATGTTTTTTTTGGATTCAGTTAATTTGCATGGCAAAGAGGGACTTTGCAATTAATTGCAATTTATCTGATCACTCTTCATAACATTCTGGAGTTTATGCAAATTACCATCATACAAACTGAGGCAGCAGACTTTGTGAAAATTAATATTTGTGTCATTCTAAAAACTTTGGCCACGACTATACAGCTGGCTGGTTATACGCTGCCCTGGCAGGATAGAACAGCGGCGTCTGGTAAGACAAGGGGCAGCAGACTATGTATTTCTTTAAATAACAGTTGGTGCACGATATCTAAAGAAGTCTCAAGCTATTGCTCGCCTGAGGTAGAGTATCTCATGATAAACTGTAGACCACACTACCTACCTAGAGAGTTTCCATCTGTATTTTTTGTAGCTGTTTACATACACCACAGTCAGAGGCTGGGACTAAGACAGCATTGAATGAGCTGTATTCCACCATAAGCAAACAAGAAAACGCTCACCCGGAGGCGGCGCACCTAGTAGCCGGGGGCTTTAATGCAGGGAAACTTAAATCCGTTTTACCAAATTTTTATCAGCATGTTAAATGTGCAACCAGAGGGAAAAAACTGTGGACCACCTTTACTCCACACACAGAGACACATACAAAGCTCTCCCTCGCCCTCCATTTGCCATAATTCCATAATTCTATCCTCCTGATTCCTGCTTACAAGCAAACATTAAAGCAGGAAGCACCAGTCACTAGATGAAGCAGATGCTCAGCTACAGGACTGTTTTGCTAGCACTGACTGGAATATGTTCCGGGATTTCTCCGATTGGCATTGAGGCGTACACCCCATCAGTCATTGGCTTCATCAAAAAGTGCATCGATGATGTAGTCCCCACAGTGACCATACATACATTCCCCAACCAGAAGCCATGGATTACAGGCAACATTGGCACTGAGCTAAACGCTAGTGTTGCCGCTTTCAAGGAGTGGGACTCTAACCTGGAAGCTTATAAGAAATCCCGCTATGCCCTCCGACGAACCATCAAACAGGCAAAGCGTCAATACTGGACTAAGATCGAATCGTACTACACCGGCTCTGACGCTCGTCGGATGTGGCAGGGCTTGCAAACCATTACAGACTACAAAGGGAAGCACAGCCGAGAGCTGCCCAGTGACACGAGCCTACCAGACGAGCTAAACTACTTCCATGCTCGCTTCGAGGCAAATGACACTTAAACATGCATGAGAGCACCAACTGTTCTGGAAGACTGTGTGATCACGCTCTCCGCAGTCAATGTGAGTAAGACCTTTTAAACAGGTCAACCTTCACAAGGCCGCAGGGCCAGACGGATTACCAGGACGTGTACTGCAAGCATGCGCTGACCAACTGGCCGGTGTCTTCACTGACATTTTCAACCTCTCCCTGTCCGAATCTGTAATACCAACATGTTTTAAGCAGACCACCACAGTGCCTGTGCCCAAGATCACTAAGGTAACCTGCCTAAACGACTACCGACCCGTGGCATCTGTAGCCATGAAGTGCATCGAAAGGCTGGTCATGGCTCACATCAACACCATTATCCCAGAAACCATAGACCCACTCCAATTTGCATACCGCCCCAACAGATCCACAGATGATGCAATCTCTATTGCACTCCACACTGCCCTTTCCCACCTGAACAAAAGGAACACCTATGTGAGAATGCTATTCATTGACTACAGCTCAGCGTTCAACACCATAGTGCCCTCAAAGCTCATCAATAAACTAAGGACCCTGTAACTAAACACCTCCCTCTGCAACTGGATCCTGGACTTCCTGATGGGCCACCCCCAGGTGGTAAGGGTAGGTAACAACACATCTGCCACGCTGATCCTCAACACGGGGCCCCCTCAGGGGTGCGTGCTCAGTCCCCTCCTGTACTCCCTGTTCACCCATGACTGCACGGCCAGGCACGACTCCAACACCATCATTAAGTTTGCCGGTGTCACAACAGTGGTAGGCCTGATTACCGACAACGACGAGACAGCCTACAGGGAGGAGGTCAGAGACTTGGCCGTGTGGTGCCAGGACAACAACCTCTCCCTCAACGTGATCAAGACAAAGGAGATGATTGTGGACTACAGGAAAAAGAGGACCGAGCACGCCCCCATTCTCATCGACGGGGCTGCAGTGGAGCAGGTTGAGAGCTTCAAGTTCCTTGGTGTCCACATCACCAACAAACTAACATGGTCTAAGCACACCAAGACAGTCGTGAAGAGAGCACAACAAAACCTATTTCCCCTCAGGAGACTGAACAGATTTGGAATGGGTCCTCAGATCCTCAAAGGTTCTACAGCTGCACCATCAACATCATCCTGACTGGTTGCATCACTGCCTGGTATGGCAACTGCACGGTCTTAGACCGCAAGGCACTACAGAGGGTAGTGTGAACGGCCCAGTACATCACTGGGGCCAAACTTCCTGCCATACAGAACCTCTATACCAGGAGGTGTAAAAATTGTCAAAGACTCCAGCCACCCTAGTCGTAGACTGTTCTCTCTGCTACCGCACGGCAAGCGGTACCAGAGCACCAAGTCTTGGTCCAAGAGGCTTCTAAACAGCTTCTACCTTCAAGTCATAAGACTACTGAACACCTAATCAAATGGCTACCCAGACTATTTGCATTGCCCCCCCTTTTACACCGCTGCCTACATGTATATATTACCTCAACTAACCGTTGCCTCCGCACATTGACTCTGTACCAGTACCCCCCTGTCTATTGTTATTTTACTGCTGCTCTTGAATTACTTGTTACTTTTACTTCTTATTCTTATCCATATTTTTTTTAAACTGTATTGTTGGTTAGGGGCTCGTAAGTAAGCATTTCACTGTAAGGTGAAATACACCTGTTGTATTTGATTTGAAAAAGTCAAGGGGTCTGAATACTTTCCGAAGGCACTTTATACTATCTGATAAAAAAATAATATAAACATTCTTCAATAGAGAGACGCAAGCTAGCATAGAATTAGCATAAATTATAATCAAGTACAACACAAAACAGAAGACCCTTCACATACATTTGTCCAAACGTGTACCACACCAGAGTGAATATGAAATATCAACTTTTGATAGCTCAATGTATCATTCAAGAGTTCACCAGTCAACACGCTGTTTACTTGACAGTTACAATTCCAACTTTTATGTCTTTAACAGAGGGGGAAAAGTCCAAATGCCGACTATAATTAGCTGTTCAAAAGGAGGTTAATATGTCTCAGGCTGAGCTTTCTTATCGGTTTCCTGGACAGATTGTAATGAATAACCCTGTGAGAGGCACTGCCGCTGCCCCCCTCCTGATCCCCCCCCTTCCAGGAAGCCGTACAGTGAGACAGACAGTGACACACAAATCTATCCCCTTTCACTGAGTGACAAACCGATCTGCCTGGCTGGCTAGTCATCAGTGACCTATTCCACTTGGCCATCACTTTACCCAAAGCTGGGATACACGGATTGAGTGAAGTGTGTTGGGAGTGAAACCTCCCCTCCGTGTGTGTGTTTGTGCATGAGAGAGAGGAAGGGTGTGTGTGTGTGTGTGTGTGTTCCTGTGTAGCCCTGTCCATCTATGCCTCTGCTAAGCACTCATTTTTATGACAAAGCCACCAGGGTGTCATAATATTAGAATCAATTGTTTTCCTGGGTCATTGATCAATTGTCACATGTGCCAATCAAAACCTAATTATTCACCAGTTATTGTTTGCATACATGTACAGTAACAAATGTTCCTATTTCCTCAAGTGATTTTATTTTTGGAGGGGTAGAGAGGGATAGGATATGTTTGTGGACACGGTAGGCCTAATTCAGATCTAGTACAGTAGTGCATTGTTCAAATCTTTTGCCATCTTTATTATAGGTTTCCATAGTAACATGAATACATGTTTTGTGATGCTATGAATGACAATCAAAGTCAAAAGCTGTTTGCTTCTGAAAATCAACAACAAAGCCAAAACAAACATGCTTCCAAATAAACTAGAAGCACGTTATTCAATCAAAGGCTAAACACTAATGACACGTGAACGCGGCAAACACACTGTGTGAATCTGTAAGCTCCAGAAAAGGAGAAGGTATTAATTAGGGCACGACTTACAGCATGATTGCATTGCACTTGTTATGCACTTGCAGGTGATTACATTTCAACAGTAGCACATTACATTCATTACTTGGCAATGTTAACAGGTGACAGCCCAGCCCTGAACATTCCCACAGTCCCACTCACACCCTTTTATTTGGTTAGCCAATCTCCTAACAAGTCTCTGTAGTCCCCATCTATCCGCACTCTACCAGAAAAAGAGTGGCCGGCAACCCATTTTAAATTCTCCTAGCATAAGAGCGCGTTGTCCAGATTCCTACAGCAGTAACCCACCAAGGCTTTCGTTCAAAATTAGACAGCGGCCCCTGAACAGCCTGCTCTAACTCAAACCATTTCCCCGCTGAACCAGCCTTTCTCTTCCCCTCATTTTAAAATGATGCCATCAAGTCGATCAGGCGCCGGCGAGCCACCGTTGGGATGGCGGTGAAATGACAAGCGAGTTTCTCAGTGATTTATTCTGTTCCAGCGCAGTTGAGCGGCTGTCCCTGTTGACGAGCACGGTGCGCTGCTCTGCGGTCCCTGGGAAAATCTGCATCTGTTACATGAGCAGGGCTTGTACAAAACTGCATGTTGTCAGAGTGGCAGGCTTGTCTCCCCTGCTCTCTGCATGGTAGCTGCACTGCTACTACTGCTCAGGTCTACTGGGACCAGACACTGATACAAAGTATCCAACTTGCTGACTGACTTTATGCATATAGGATGTTATTGATACTGCGGATACATTTGAACCATATTAATTAAATTGCAGCGTTGTAGTCCATTATAAATGTACTGCACTTATTTTCAGATCTGACAACAAACACAAAGTAGAGCTAGGACTAACCACACCCTCTATAACAGACTAACCACACCCTCTATAACAGACTAACCACACCCTCTATAACAGACTGACAACACCCTCTATAACAGACTAACCACACCCTCTATAACAGACAGGCCTAACCACACCCTCTATAACAGACTAACCACACCCTCTATAACAGACTAACCACACCCTCTATAACAGACTAACCACACCCTCTATAACAGACCAACCACACCCTCTATAACAGACAGGCCTAACCACACCCTCTATAACAGACTAACCACACCCTCTATAACAGACTAACCACACCCTCTATAACAGACAGGCCCAACCACACCCTCTATAACAGACAGGCCCAACCACACCCTCTATAACAGACTAACCACACCCTCTATAACAGACTAACCACACCCTCTATAACAGACTAACCACACCCTCTATAACAGACAGGCCTAACCACACCCTCTATAACAGACAGGCCCAACCACACCCTCTATAACAGACAGGCCTAACCACACCCTCTATAACAGACAGGCCCAACCACACCCTCTATAACAGACAGGCCTAACCACACCCTCTATAACAGACAGGCCCAACCACACCCTCTATAACAGACAGGCCTAACCACACCCTCTATAACAGACAGGCCTAACCACACCCTCTATAACAGACAGGCCCAACCACACCCTCTATAACAGACAGGCCTAACCACACCCTCTATAACAGACAGGCCCAACCACACCCTCTATAACTAACAGACAGACAGACAGACAGACAGACAGACAGACAGACAGACAGACAGACAGACAGACAGACAGACGGACAGACGGACAGACGGACAGGCAGACGGGCAGACGGGCAGATGAGGAGAGACATACATACATACATACATACATACATACATACATACATACATACATACATACATACATACATACATACATACATACATACAGAAGGGCTGATGGGAGACACATACATACATACATACATACATACATACATACATACATACATACATACATACATACATACATACATACATACATACAGACAGACAGACAGACAGACAGACAGACAGACAGACAGACAGACAGACAGACAGACAGACAGACAGAAGGGCAGATTGGGAGACAGACAGACAGACAGACAGACAGACAGACAGACAGACAGACAGACAGACAGAAGGGGAGAGACAGACAGACAGACAGACAGACAGACAGACAGACAGACAGACAGACAGACAGACAGACAGACATACATACATACATACATACATACATACATACATACATACATACATACATACATACATACATACATACATACATACATACATAAATACATATATACATAAGGGCAGATTGGGAGACAGACAGACGGACGGACGGACGGACAGACAGACAGACAGACAGACAGACCGAGACAGACAGATGGGGAGAGACAGACAGACATACATACATACATACATACAGACAGAAGGGCAGATTGGGAGACAGACAGACAGACAGAAGGGCAGATGGGGAGACAGACGGAAGGACAGACATGATTTTAATAATGACATTTGTATCTATGAATTACACAGCCCCGAGGTCCAACCTTGATGATCAGTGAGTGATTCCACAGCTAGTCATTGAAGTGTATGATGATCCATTGCACCAGGAGGCAAAACCCCCTCCTTCAGGGAGATGTTCATGTTCAGCAACGAAGCATGTGAAATAACACGTTCATAATCATCTACTAATACTAAGAAATGATGAAGATAATTAAAATGATATGTTAAACTGATTCGATTCAAACCAAAGCCCAACGCCTGCTCAGTTTATTCCCGATTTGGGTGACTTGATAAAGTTTACCATGGTGACACACAGATTCCTAGAATATTATAGGCAACACCTTTCCCGGAGCACTGTTGGCCCACCTCCAACGACAGTATTCTACCTGAGACGAGGCCCTGTAATCACTCATTGTATCTAGCTGAGAACAGCAGCCTACAGACATGTGAGAGGGAGGGAAGCTGTATCAACATCAGCCTAGCTGTCACTGCCCAGACCACTGTCCCTGTCCCTCTGACAGGCCTCAGCCCCAGCCTCCATAGATCATCCCTCCCTCCCTCCCTCCCTCCCTCCCTCCCTCCCTCCCTCCCTCCCTCTCCCCCCTCTCTCTCTCTCTCCCACCCTCCCACCCTCAGTGGGTGCTGGCCTTGTCTGGCTGCAGCTGAGAGTGGGAGACCTGGGGTGGGATGCCTGACCAGCTGCATGCTTTTCTGTATGACCCCTGGAGAGGCCACAGCTACAGAGCAGAGCTACCTGTCCATCTCCCACGACCCCTATCGATATGTGGTGCGTGTGTCTGTGTGTAGACAGGACACTGGGGAAGAAGGGAGGAAAAGGCGCGGGTTTCAGCCAGGCTGCCGTGGCTGACCCGGATAGAGACAGTGGGCTGACCCTGGTGGGGAGGAAGGGGAGTGGGAAGAGGGGAGAGGAGGGGAGTGGGGAGAGGAGGGGAGTGGGGAGAGGGGAGAGGAGGGGAGTGGGGAGAGGGGAGGAAGGGGAGTGGGAAGAGGGGAGAGGAGGGGAGTGGGGAGAGGGGAGGAAGGGGAGTGGGAAGAGGGGGGGAGAGGAGGGGAGTGGGGACGGTGACGGTCGGCTAGGCTGCTTATGTACAGTACCAATCATGGAGACCAATGATGCTAACGCTGCTAGTAAAGCTACAACAACAACCACTGCTACTAGAGCTACTGTAATAACAAGCTACACATACAACCATTACTTCATTATTATTATTCATTCTAAATTAATTTGTAAACTAGTTTAAAAACAGCAATAGGCCTTTTCCTTCCGCTATCCTATTTTCCATTGAAAAGTAGAGCAATCCCAATATAAAGTTCAGCCAGTCTGTACTAAGTAGGTCTGTGTGTGTGGATGTTTTGTGAAAATATACAGCCCCCCCCCCCCCCCCCCCCCCCCCCCAGAAACTTTCAACTGTTGATAAAGATCAATAGCCTTGCTCATGATATAAATTCTGAGCTCCAAGATTGTATTGATCCAACCTCTAATGCCTTTGGCTTCAGGATGGCATCATGAGGCAGACTTGAGAAAAAATTCAGGCAAAATACTGATGTAAAAAAGATTGATACTGTACCTCCCTAGCTAGCCTGCTGTTAAACAGTCTGTGGTTTCACTTGTAGCTACTGCCAGCTTGATTTCTTGTGAGAAAATCAGAGTGATAATGTATTTTCATTGTGTTGTTCACTTGTTATATGCAAATAGAAAATATCGACAAGTTTACCTTCTTTTTTAATTTCATAACTTGCCTTGAAGTTCGGGAAAGTCATTGAATGGTGTCTATCAGTATTGTTTACATTTAAACCACAGATCAGATCAAGCAGGGTGAACTAACACTCGCATTTCAGTTAATTATTTTTCTTACTAGCTCTGACTTTTTGCTACTTTATTTAATACATACTTACTATGACTGACTGTGATAAGTGGTTGCTTCACCTAGCTATCTTAAGATCAATTCACTAACTAAGTCGCTCTGGATAATGTAAATGTAAAATGCGTCAAGCAGAGTCACCTCAAAAAGTCATAATAACATGAATATGGCTTTTAGGCTACGGGACAAAGCATTCATGCCATCCCAAACTGTATACAAATGCATGCAAACACAAACAGGCAGGAACAGACACAGGCACGTTCACCCATGCACATACTTTCTCTGAAAGCCAAACTCTCTCACCACTCTGGCCCTAGCTTCACGAGCGGGAGCGGTACAGGCAAAGGTGCTAATGTAGATCTGGTGCCTGGCACGTCAATATGACAAAGACACCTTTTCCTCTGTTTGCCTCGGCCACCGGGCCCCTCCCTAGTGGTGTGAGGCCGACCTCCCCACCGCTGGGCGCTCAGATATAGTCTGCACCAAGGGTCAAAGTTCAATAAGTAGGACAAAAAACAACAGACCAGACTGATGGAACTGCCTGGAATGCTTTCCCTATTTGCCTGTTTCAAAGTAGCACATAGAACCCCCCGCCCCCCCCCCCCCCCCCATGCTGAACCTGACATTCTTGTACATGTCAATATTTGGAGACTTGCCATCTTGAATTAACATAGCATGGGAATATGGAGTGAAATGTCTCTGTAGAAGAGCATGTAAAGTTAGGACTCCTTTTTGAGGCAGACCACTGTTGGGGTCTCCAACTGCAACTGGACCAGTTCATTGGTTAAGATTACCCTCATTTACTGACATTACAGTCGGAGAGGAAACTGTACCGCCCTTCCCCAACACACACACACTCCACATGTACACACACAGACACACAGCTCCTTCACCCTTAACTCCACTCAACCCAGAGAAAGTTAAGTGATTAAGAAACACTGGATACTCCTCTCCTCTTTACATAGAAGTTCACGTTTCCAGTCTAATTGGGGTCCTCCATAATGCCCGGGCGATTTACAATCATTTTCCTGCACCAGGCTTCTGGTTTCACCTGCTGTGGCGAAGATATAATTTCTCTTCACTGTAAAAGCCTAGAACGCAGCTTGTCAGGCCCATTCCTCAACACGCTACATTTCTGGGCCTGCTGACACATTCATAAATATGACACCTTGTTTTGTCCTCTTGGCATCTTTTGGTTGGGGATAGCCTTTGAATTGGAAGCAGGTAAGCTAATAGGCTCTCTCTGATACATGGGAACCTGGGGTTTGGAGCTCCACGGAGGCCCCGGGCGACATATGACAAGCAGATAATGACTGTATACCTGTCAAGTCAAGGATATCTGTCTAGCACTAAATACAGATGTGCCTTTTTGACAACAAAATTCCAGCTTCTCTCTCAATCTCCCTTTCACATGCACGTGAGCACACACGCACACACGCAGAAACACAGAGGAACAAAGGCCTCCTAAATGTATGCGATTATAATTGTGATTTTCTGCGCTGTCCGGTGTTCCCACGTAATACGTGTTTGAGAATGCATGGTCGGAGCTAATATGATTCCATTGTAGTCAGAGAGAGTGAGATAGGGGAGAGAAAGAGGGAGAGAGAGAGAGAGAGACTTTCTGTGTGTTGTGTGATGCCTCGGGGGTTGCAGGTGAAAGCAATCTCTGCCGTGAAACCCGACGAGATGCGCATTTCTGCACCCGGAGTGTTGCCGGAGCTGATTTCTTTTTGATAGGACAAAGCCACTGACACTCGGTTCCTCCATCACGCCAGGGCATGCCGCTGTTTTCATCTCCCTCCTATTCTATTCATTAGCTATCCAAACACGGCTGCTACAACACCAACACAGGGGAGCAGGGCCAGTGCATACGGAGCTAGGAGGGTATAGAATACAGTATGGCGGCGGACGGAGAATGTGATACTGATATGAATATAACACTTAATGTTTGGAGAAGGTCTGCGTGCTTCCATTACAAGGTCATATATAGTGCCTTCAGAAAGTATTCACAGCCATTGACTTTTTTCCATATTTTGTTGTTTTATAAATTGAGATTAAAATTGATTTAATAAAAAAAAGAAAAAAAAGAAACGATCTACACAAAATGCTCCAATGTCGAAGTGGAAGAAAAATTCTAACATTTGTAAAATATTTACTAATATCTTGATTATATAAGTATTCAACCCCCTGAGTCAATACATTTGGCACATTATTTCACCTTTGGAAAATTATTACAAAAATTCTACAAGTTCTGTCAAGTTGATTGTTGATCATTGCTAGACAGCCATTTTCAAGCCTTGCCATAGATTTTCAAGCATATTTAAGTCAAAACTGTAATTAGGCCACTCAGGAACATTCAATGTCATCTTGGTAAGCAACTCCAGTGTAAGTTTTCCAGTGTAAATTTTCACTCTGTCAATTAGATCATTATTGTGGTCACTACAATTTTGTTGATCCATCCTCAGTTTTCTACATCACAGATATTGAACTCTGTACCATTGGCCTCATGGTAACATCCCTGAGCAGTTTCATCCCTGTCCTGCAGCTCAGTTCAGAAGGGCGACTGTATCTTTACTGTGTCTGCGTGGATTAATACATAATGCACTGCATAATTAACTAAACCATGCTTACAGAGATATTCAATGTCTGATTTGTTATTGTTACCAATCTACCAATAACTGCCCTTTTATGAGGCTTTCAAAAAGCTCCCTGGTCTTTGTAGTTCTCGGGGCCGGTTCCAGGCATAAGCAACATAAGCGAACGCTTAGGGCCCCGCGGCCGCTAGGGGGACCCCGACCCCCAAAGTATTTACTTTTTAAATGTAGCAAATTTTCAGGGAACTCAGTCAGGATCTCAACTTACATTTTTGTCTAGTTTTAGTCACAGACATTTTAGTCACATAATAGTCAGTGCATTTTTGTCTATTAAACAATTAATATTCAGGCTACCTCCAACTTCCATCATGTGCACATTCAGATAGTAGCCTTGTACAACTAGGCCTACTATCCCCTCATTCGCCTTAGCTGGCAACATTGATATTATGGCAGATTGTAACCAATGCCAACCATAAAGTAACCATATAGGCTATAAAGCCTTGGCTACAGGTTAAACAATTTACAGCTCAGATTTTCTCCTCATCATAACTGTCAAGGGGGTAAATAAGTCGTTTCCCTGAAAAGGAGTGAATTTTACAAAAATGACAGTATTACTGTACTCCTAATTGCACAAATAGCACACAAAAAATGCAAAAGCAACTTGCATTTGCAGACTGCGGCGCGAGAGTGGCTACACAGCTGAATGAATAACAGCACACATGGAAAAATAGAGCTTCTGATGTGATCAAAGCAAAAATAGCCTACATGAAAGTAAGAGAGAGAGAGTAAACATTGTTTCTTCTAGTTGAGGTTAGTTACAAGTGAAGTCACCTGATGAGTGACTGAAGTGACCGCATGGGAGCTGTGTGGGAGAGCTGGGCGGATCAGCTCAATCAGACTGTGCAACTGAAAGATGTCAATTGGGGATTGCATGAACTATGCTGCCTGCTTCTGATTGGACAAAACAGATGAAAAAGAGCTTCATGTCAAATTAAATGTCCATTAGTCTCACGTGGAATTCTTGTCTCGTCACATTTTCGTCAACTAAATTGAAAAGTAATTTGTAATAGTTATAATTTTTTCCCAGTGTGCATTGTCTCATTCTCGTCATAGTTTTAGTCAGGAATAACAGGTTATTGACCAGTATTTTTCCTCAAAATTATTGTTGAGAAAATTAACATTGCCATGTCAGCAATTTTTGGGGGATTGGTAAATTAGTCTTGTCAGCTATCCAAACTTGTAGTAATCATGGTTCGAATTACCGACCGGGGCCCTGACATCCAGGGGGCCCCCATTGATTTTGTAAGTCACTATTACTCAGATTTCATATTGACGTTGTATAAGTCATGGCAAAACGTGTAGAATTGCAGAAAATTTGCTTCCAAACTGCAAAAATGTCTCAGACCGATTTCATAATGTGTAGAATTGTCCCATGGCAACATGTGTAGCATGGCAGGAAACTCAATTTTGCTTAGAGCCCCCAAAAGGCTAGAGCCGGCCCTGGTAGTTGAATCTGTGCTTTAAATTCAATACTTGACTGAGGGATCTTACAGATTTTGTATGTATGGGGGACAGAGGAAGGGTTAGTCATTTAAAAATCATGCCAACCTCTATTATTCCACACAGAGTGAGTCCATGTAAATTTTTATGTGATTTGTTAAGTCAAATTTACTGCTGAACTAATTTAGGTTTGCCTAAACAAAGGGGCTGAATACATATGCAATGACTATTTGTTACATTTTTTATTAATCCTTAAAAAAAATACAAAAAATCCCCCCACTTTGACATTAGAGTATTTTTGTGCAAATTGTTGACAAAAAAGACAATTAAATCAATTTTAATCCCACTTTAAGAAATCCAAGGGGTCTGAATATATACATTTCTTCAACTATATTTTTTTGTATACATTTTTTGAAGATCAACATTTTGCACAGTCATTCTACAGTGAAAATCAGAGGCTTCAGCCCTGCCTTGACCAAAATAAAGGGAAAACAGCATAGTACAGCAGCCAAGGGAATCCAAATGATTAGTGCATTGCTGAGATGAATGAACAAGAGACAATTATACCTCATTTATGCACATTCAATTATGGCTCTGTACATGGAATTATTATGATTAGCAACAAAGCATATTTTTCCATTTGTGGTGAGATACAGTATTTGGTATTTGTAGGCATTAAGCTGCAATGCATTTAGCATAATCTCATAATAGGCCAATTGAAATATTTCTGCCCATTTTGGCCACACTGTAATCCCAAACAAAAACAATGCATTGGGCAGCACTACAAGAACAATGTGAATGGAACTTATTAGTAGCTGGAGTTAAATAGTTATGCAATCACATGACAGATCAGGGAAAAAATAACATATTCTTCACTCTGAAAATAACAGATATAAGCTTATTACCTTGTAACTGTAGGCATTCCTAATGTTTACCAGCAAAGCCCTGGTAATTAACAACTACATCTGGGCTGGAATTAAATCTGATGTCTCCGAAACCAGGAGGAAGCTGAACAGTCTTGCCATTAAGTACACTTTAGCCGTCAGACGGATTTGCTGATATGTCGCCTATATTTAAAGGTTATTATTACTGATATATTTAATCCCGCAGCAAGAGATAAAAATATTATATGCCATTATTTATGGCAGCGAGATTATTTCCAATCCACTAGGTGCTTAGTGAACAATACTGAGGAAGGCTCCCGGTAAACGTATGCCTAATACCATAATCTGATTGTGGTTTTCAAACCATGTGTGTGGTCTGGAAGCTCAGGTCCAATCCTCAACATTCAACCATCAACATATCCCCTTGTCTCAGAAATCAACTGCCTGCCTGCGGTCCATGCACCCGGCATTGTGCCTGTCTGAAAGAGTATTACGCTCCTATTGATAAATCCCACTGCCTCTGAGGCCTCTCCCAGTGCTGCCGCCAATGTAGCGCCCATCCCCCCCAAGGGAGAGGAACACTGACACTTATGACAGTTTATTATACAGAACATGGAACCCGGTTAAACAGATTGGAATCTCCCTGAACGTTGAAAGTGTTTCTCCCCGCCCCGCTCCGCTCTGCTCCGCTCGACGCATTAATGCAATCTAGAGAAAGGCTGAAGAGCTTTTCTCCAGGTCAGCCAGCCAGCCAGCCAGCCAGCCAGCCAACCAGTCAGTCAACAAACATCGGCCTCCGCCACAGCCGCCCCGCCAGCTAAAATGGAAATGTGAGAACGGTGTAGACTAGCCTGGCTGACGGGGATTTAAGGTTCAGTACCGTCAAGATAAAGTAAAGCCTCGCCTGGCAAAATGACACACTTTCCCCCTGTTCAATGGCCATAATAACGTGTTCCTATGCCGGGCCTGTAACCTTTTATTAAATTAGAAGTAGAAGTTCTGAGGTCCTTTTCTAAACTGCAGGCAGCCAGAGAGCTACTTACTACTCTGTCCCTCCGAGGAACAGCTTGAGCTTTCAGGCGTACGGCCACAGAAATATCTCTTTCCTTTACAGGATTTCAGTGTTGGGTCCCTGGTATAGATGTAACTGCCATTATTCAGGTAAAGTACTAAACATAATATCACAAGTCAAAGCAGTGGTGCAAAAATGACATTCTATAAAGTGTTTTGTACATTTGAACTATTAGAATTGGAAAAAGTGTGAGTGACATGACAATCGACAAACGACTGAAATACACCAACTCACATTGCATTCACCAGAATTGGAAATGATCAAAATCCAAACAACATTGAGAGAGCTAGCAACGTCTTAGCCATCCATGTCTTTCCTCAGTTATAAACCAGGGGTTTCTCCGTCAGGGTGTGTCAATGTGAGACCCTTGATGATCGTCAGGCTTGCTCATATTCCTATCCAGGGGGCCAATATGTGCATGCACAGAGCAACATACAGCATTGTGGTGAATGAGAACATTTGAGAAGGTTTGGAGTTAGAATAAAGAAGGATGGTGAAATAGAAGACTGTGACAGGAGGTAAAAATACCTGCCAGCACTGTTGGCTCTCCAGCTTCCAACAATCACCTGTTATTAGCAGTATGATTGAGAATAATAATAATACATGCTAATAACACAGGGTAACCTGTGAACAATGAACATGTGTTCATTGTTTTAGGACTAATTGTGGAACATGGGAGAGGTAAGTCATTGTTGTAATTGTGGGAAATGGCAGCAACATACTTAGGTGAGTCGAAGATAATTGTTTTAAAGTAAAGCTCAATATCTTTCTTTCCTTGTGACAACACATGGATCTGTTCCTTTAAAAACACTATTTGTTGCAATAAACCCACCAGATCGCTTCATCCTCTAGTCAACTCAACACTGAGATGCAGTTGGAAGCCAAGCCTGTTTCTCCAGGAGCTCTAAGGCAACACACTTCTCTTCTCCCGGATCCCTTTATGAACACCTCGCCACTGATTCTTCTCCACTTCAGGGGACTTCTGTTCCATTCTTCACGGTCACAGGATTAAAGCATTAGACAACACAGCTCGCCTCGCCGTGTCACGTGCTTGGGTGCCGCAGCAAATGGCAAAGAGTGCTAGGCGAGCGGCAGGCGCAACAGGCGCCCCACTTGGCCACCCACACATCCAGGAGAGGGTGCGGGGAGCGGTATCAAACGGGGAACATCTGTGGCCACTGGGCCGTGCAGGACGGGGAACAATGGTGGCCCCCCCGGGGCCAAGGCAGGCACACAGAGCTCTGGCCTGCTCCTCGCTGCAAAGGCACACAGGGCCAGGGAGCAAGACACACACACACCACACATACACATACACCATACACACACACACCCCCAGTGTGGTAGCAGAACCATTGTGGAGAAACAGACAGAGCTAAAGATGCACAGCCACAGCTCCAGCACTGAGGAGCAAGAAGAGGAGGAGGAGGAAATAGGGGATGTCTTAAAGAGACACTGCAGTCCCCCCACCACCCTGGACCTATGGCAGGGTCTGAGTAGAGAGTAGCCCCCCAGGCCCAGCATGTCTCCTATAGACACACACAGAGCAAAGCTACTGAAGAAAGTAACAAACAACACAAGGACTAATGAGTTGTGAGCAGCACTCCACCACCTGCCTCTTTGGAAATGGAGGGATGCTGTGTTTACTCCAATGGCGCAGTGTTGGGACCATAGAAAACTGAAGACACACACTGAAGACAAGCAGTGGTCTGCTGATAAGCAAACATTGGATGGTTATTGTCTAGCTAGACCACTGCTTGTCTTCAGTGTGTGTCTTCAGTTTTCTATGGTCCCAACACTGCACCATTGGAGTGCATTGCAGTTGACCTGTCCCAGTTCAAATAATCATTGTGCTTGCTCAGGAATTATATTTGCATGCTCTGGTTTAGTGCACATTTTTGTTTGCCATGCGCACCTGTAGGATTTACACTGAGCTAGCTACATGTTTTAGATAACATCGCATTGGCGGGATTCTTTACCATACTGTACCATGCCTGACATGCAGACCTCTTAAGTTAATCAACCAAACACTTGTATGAGTTGCTTTTCAGTTTGACTGACAGAAGTCGTGCTTGACCAGTTTCCTTACATACCCACCGGCCACTGACCCATTGTCTCAAAGGCAAACAGATGAAGCTAAATGAGTCATCACTAATTTGTGCCCAAGTTACAATAAATGATTGTATCTGTATCACATATGTAATATGTTAGGATCTAGGTTGGATGGTAAACATGTACAGTCTCCTGTTGTCAAAGAATGCTGGAGAACTGCTCCAAGGGGGTTTGATGACTGCATAAGAGATGACAAATGACATAATAGCTTATATAATAAGGAAGTGGATGATCATTTGGCAGTGTCAAATTCAAACCCACAAAGTGATAGCGGCTGAAATAGTGGAACACAACATTTTCAAAGGTTTTACTTTACTGCAAAGTTTAGACCAATTATTTTCAGAGGGGAAGAGAAGAAAAAACAATGTACATGTAATCTATATATCCTGTCTTTATCCACTTAAAACGTATTGTTCTTCCTTTCATGTTTTATTCCCTCTTGAAAACATCTATAAATATGGGTTTCTCCTTCCATTCCAACTATTAGAATATGTCAAGGAGCTCAGGGCTCATCTGTCTACTAGGCTATATTGCTATACTTTAGGACTGAATAAAGCAGCATGTGTCTAGATCGACAGAGCAGAAGACATGCAGAGGTAACCGTACCTCCACATCATCAACAACATCTCCCCACAGAGACACATCATCACCACGTCCTCACTGTTTACTTCTACAAGCAGAGCAAATCCCATCATGGCTCCCTAAGTCTGCTCCGCAACACAATTTCATTAAAATATTCCACAGCTGTCGTGGCTCTCAATGGCCTCCCAAGTGGCTTTTGTTGTGTTGACACAGGCATGGAAACAGGGAAACAGACACTATGTCGCCCCACCACCACCACACAAATGTCCCCACCACTGATCCCTTCTGTCACAATGTCACCTTACTTGGCGTGCCACCTTGTCATGTTGTGGTTAGGTGAAGCCCCAAACCAGCACACTCACATATGTCACCTATAAGAAGAATCATTGATGTGAAATGCTTTCATATGAGGACTGAATGTGGAATATATTTTGTACGTATGTCATTCATTGTAGGGACACTAAAGAGAATAGTAAGACCAGGGCACAAAATTATATATATGTTTACTTGGGTGTTTGTGTATGTGCATATGCATCTGTGTCTTCTATGTTTTTTTGTTTGTTTAGGTTTTATTTTAGTTGGCCCCTGCCCTAGCCCCCTGTACTGTGTAGCTGTATGGGCTCAGGTGCACAGGTCCTCCCAGCAGAGAGCTGTGGGCTGGTGCCCTCCTCTCCATCACCCCAGTGGGCTCCAGTGGCCTGGGCTCCAGTGGCCTGAGCTCACTCACACATAACTGCCTGGACTGTGGGAACCACCAGGACTCTACTGGGGTTAGCGCTACACTACACATCTACACATGAGACCAGCACTGGAGACCCAGGCTAGGATCACATCGACACATGAGACCAGCTCTGGAGACCCAGGCTAGGATCACATCGACACATGAGACCAGCTCTGGAGACCCAGGCTAGGATCACATCGACACATGAGACCAGCTCTGGAGACCCAGGCTAGGATCACATCTACACATGAGACCAGCACTGGAGACCCAGGCTAGGATCACATCTACACATGAGACCAGCACTGGAGACCCAGGCTAGGATCACATCTACACATGAGACCAGCACTGGAGACCCAGGCTAGGATCACATCTACACATGAGACCAGCACTGGAGACCCAGGCTAGGATCACATCTACACATGAGACCAGCACTGGAGACCCAGGCTAGGATTACATCGACACATGAGACCAGCACTGGAGACCCAGGCTAGGATCACATCGACACATGAGACCAGCACTGGAGACCCAGGCTAGGATCACATCTACACATGAGACCAGCACTGGAGACCCAGGCTAGGATCACATCTACACATGAGACCAGCACAGGAGACCCAGGCTAGTATCACATCGACACATGAGACCAGCACTGGAGACCCAGGCTAGGATCACATCTACACATGAGACCAGCACTGGAGACCCAGGCTAGGATCGCAAACTATGGATTTTGAGGCTTGTATCTTGAATTCAGTCATTTATAGGTCAATCTTGTGTTAAGAGTGGCACCAGGAGACAGAGTGGAGTATCAGTCGGGTACAGTATGCATTTCAGAAGCAAAATAATCATCAATATCTCTGGACGATAACTTCCCCATGTCCCCATTCATTCAGCAGTATTTCAAGTAGACCCAAAGTTCTGATATAGTGGCTGTAGACGTATTTTACAGTGCATTCGGAAAGTAACTGAAAAATGACATTTACATAAGTATTCAGACCCTTTACTCAGGACTTTGTTGAAGCACCTTTGACAGAGATTACAGCCTCGAGTCTTCTTGGGTATGACGCTACAAGCTTGGCACACCTGTATTTGGGGAATTTCTCCCATTCTTCTCTGCAGATCCTCTCAAGCTCTGTCAGGCTGGATGGGGAACGTCACTGCACAGCTATTTTCAGGTCTCTCCAGAGATGTTTGATCGGGTTCAAGTCCGGGCTCTGGCTGGGCCACTAAAGGACATTCAGATACTTGTCCCGCAGCCACTCCTGCGTTGTATTGGCTGTGTGCTTAGGGCCATTGTCCTGTTGGAAGGTGAACCTTTGCCCCAGTCTGAGGTCCTGAGCACTCTGGAGCATGTTTTCATCAAGGATCTCTCTGTACTTTGCTCCGTTCATCTTTCCCTCGATCCTGTCTAGTCTCTCAGTCCCTGCCGCTAAAAAACATCCCCACAGCATGATGCTGCCACCACCATGCTTCACTGTAGGAATGGTGGCAGGTTTCCTCCAGACGTGATGCTTGGCATTCGGGCCAAAGAGTTCAATCTTGGTTACATCAGACCAGAGAATGTTGATTCTCATGGTCTGCGAGTCCTTTAGGTGCCTTTTGACAAACTCCAAGTGGGTTGTCATGTGCCTTTTACTGAGGAGTGGCTTCCGTCTGGCCACTCTACCATAAACACCTGACTTGTGGAGTGCTGCAGAGATGGTTGTCCTTCTGGAAGGTTCTCCCATCTCCACAGAGGAACTCTGGAGCTCTGTCAGAGTGACCATCGGGTTCTTGGTCACCTCCCTGACCAAGGCCCTTCTCTCCCGATTGCTCAGTTTGGCCGGGCGGCCAGCTCTAGGAAGAGTCTTGGTGATTCCAAATTTAAGAATAATGGAGGCCACTGTGTTCTTGGGGACCTTACATGATGCAGAATTTTTTTGGTACCCTTCCGCAGATATGTGCCTCAACACAATCCTGTCTCAGAGCTCTAAGGACAATTCCTTCGAACTCATGACACGGTTTTTGTTCTGACATGCATTGTCAACTGTGGGACCTTATATAGACAGGTGTGTGTTTTTCCAAATCATGTTCAATCAATTGAATTTACCACAGGTGGACTCCAATCAAGTTGTAGAAACATCTCAAGGATGATCAATGGACACAGGATGCACCTGAGCTCAATTTCGAGTCTCATAGCAAAGGGTCTGAATACTTATGTCAATAAGTTATTTCTATTTTTTGTTTTTTTTAATAAATTTGCACAGATTTCTAAAAACCTGTTTTCGCTTATTCATTATGGGGTATTGTGTGTAGATTTCGGATTTTTAAATCCATTTTAGATTAAGGCTGTAACGTAACAAAATGTGGAAAAAGGAAGGGGTCTGACTACTGTAGCTATAGAGTAACAGGTGGTAGGGACACTGATGGCAGCTCTCTAACGTTTACCATAACATACACAGACATGAGAGGATGAGGAGTTACACCTGAGAACAATCAGTGTGTTTAACTAGCACTTAGTGACTTATTAAATGACTGATCTTAATCTTCCAACTGAAGTGTTTGCCTCCTGAATAGGCGTTTCCTTCACAAGACTGACATACTAGCCATTTTTGTTTGCCAAACGCACTTATAGGATTTACACTGAGCTAGCTACATGTTTTAGATAACATCGCATTGGCGGGTTTCTTTACCATACTGTACCATGCCTGACATGCAGACCCCTTAATCAATCAACGACTCGTATGAGTTGTTTTTTAGTTTGACTGACAGAAGTTGAGTTTCACCAGTTTTCTTACATACCCATCAACCACTAACCCATTGTCTCAAAGACAGACAAATGAAGCTAAATGAATCATCACTAAGCTGTACCCAGGTTACAATAAACTATTGTATTTGTATCACAGTGCATTTTGCACTCATTTAAATGTGTAATATGATAGGATCTAGGTTGGATGGTAAACATGTACAGTCCCCTGTTGTCAAAGAATGCTGGAGAACTGCTCCAAGGGGGTTTGATGACTGCATAAGAGATGACAAATGACATAATAGCTTATATAATAAGGAAGTTTATGATCATTTGGCAGTGTCAAATTGAAACCCACAAAGTGATAGCGGCTGAAATAGTGGAACGCAACATTTTCAAAGGTTTTACTTTACTGCAAAGTTTAGACCAATTATTTTCAGTGGGGAAGAGAAGAAAAAACAATGTACATGTAATCTATATATCCTGTCTTTATCCACTTAAAACGTATTGTTCTTCCTTTCATGTTTTATTACCTCTTGAAAACAGGTGCAAATGCTTCATGCAGGTGGTGAGAGTAGGCAAAGACACCTCCATCACGCTGACCCTCAACACAGGGGCCCCCCAGGGGTTGTGCTTAACCCCCTTCTGTACTCCCTGTTTATCCATTTCTGTGTGGCCGCGCACGACTCCAACTCCATCAAGTTTACTGATTACACGACAGTGGTAGGCCTGATCACCAATGGTGATGAGACAGCCTACAGGGAGGAGGTCAGTGACCTGACAGTGTGGTGCCAGGACAACAACCTCTACCTCAATGTCAGCAAGACCAAGGAGCTGATCGTGGACTACAGGAAACAGGGTGGGATGCACATCCACATCCATATCGACGGGGCCACAGTAGAGAGGACAAGAGCTTCAAGAGCTTAACCCCCTTCTGTACTCCCTGTTTATCCATTTCTGTGTGGCCGCGCACGACTCCAACTCCATCAAGTTTACTGATTACACGACAGTGGTAGGCCTGATCACCAATGGTGATGAGACAGCCTACAGGAAGGAGGTCAGTGACCTGACAGTGTGGTGCCAGGACAACAACCTCTACCTCAATGTCAGCAAGACCAAGGAGCTGATCGTGGACTACAGGAAACAGGGTGGGATGCACATCCACATCCATATCGACGGGGCCACAGTAGAGAGGACAAGAGCTTCAAGTTCCTCTGTATCCACATCGCTGAGGACATAACATGGTCCTCTTACACCAGCACAGTCAAGAAGAAGGCACGGCAGCGCCTCCTCTTCCTCAGGACGCTGAAACGATTTGGCATGGCCCCTCAGATCCTCGAGAACTTTTACAGCTGCACCAATGAGAGTATCGTGACTGGTTGTATCACCGTCTGGTATGGCAACTGCTCCGCCCTCGACAGGAAGGCCCTACAGAGGGTGGTGGGGATGGCCCAGCGCATCACTGGGGGCGAGCTCCCAGCCATCCAGGACGTCCTTGCCAGGCTGTGTCTGAAAACGGCCAGAAAAATTGCCAAAGACTCCATCCACCGGAGACATGGATTGTTCTCCTTGCTCCTGTCCGGCACATCAAGGCTCTGACCAGCAGAATCCTAAACAGCTTCTATCCGCTTGCCACAAGACAAATGGCTACTACTATGTTTACTTTGTTAAATGGCTAATAAATACTGCTCTCCCACAGACTATCCACACTGACTCTATGCTCTCCCACAGGTCCCTACCCACTCAGACACACAAACCTTCACTGTCACTCCTACTCACACACACATACACACACACCCCACACCTACGCTGCTGCTAAAATGATTACTGGTTAGATTTATTACTACCACTACGGCGCTGTTCATTGATTATTGATTACCATTAGTATCTCTCTATTTATCCAGCTACTGGTCACTATTACTCCTGTTTACATGTATATATTACCATTAGAATATTACCGTAAGTATTTCTATATTCCTGCTACCAGTCACTTTTCAGCCCTGTTTACATGTACAGTATATCCTACTACCAGTGAATGTGTATGTATAAACCCACCTCAACCACTACAGTACCCTGCACATTAAATAAGGTAATAGCACGGAGCTATATATACTGTGTGTAAAAAACATTAGTATCACCTGCTTTCCATGACAGACTGACCAGGTGAATCCAGGTGAAATCTGTTACAGGCTTTGGTTTTTCCATTTATGTTTTGAGGTTGGACTAGCACGTACAGTATAGCTTGTTAGCATGTAGGGCGCACCGATTGGTGTGACCTCGTTAGTCAGTATGTGTTACACCTGTGCTGGTTGCCATCTTGTTAGTGGGAAGGTGTTTCACTTGTGCTGTCCCAGGTGCTATTTAAGAGTGGCTGGCCCAGGGCTCCAGTAGTCTTGAGAGACGTGGAGGGTCAACTAAATAAAACATTCCTTTGTCTGATTTCCCTGATTTTGTTTTGCTCCACGTTTTGCTTTTTGGTTTGCTTCCTGTCTTTAAGTTTGGTGTGGGTTTTTCTTTTGTTTGCCTCTTTTGGGCTAATTTAGTGGGTGGGTGTCTTTTAGGTTCCAGTTGTTGTTGCTAGTCAACTTTCAGTGGACACCCCCATGAGTGTCCTTCGGAACCCTACTAAAACCCCACTTGTTTTGTTGTGGTTGTTGGTCGGTGACTCTTTGTAAGTTCGCTCTTCTGTTTGAGGGAAATTTTTGGTTTTCTTGCTGAGGAACGTAACATGATCCCTTATTAAATCCACTTCAATTGGTGTAGATGAAGAGGGGGGACAGGTTAAGGAAGGATCTTTGATCCTTGAGACGATTTAAACATGGATTGTGTGTGTGTGCCATTCAGAGGGTGAATGGGCAAGACAAAAGATTGAAGTGCCTTTGAACGGGGTATGGTAGTTGGTGCCAGGCGCATCGGTTTGTGTCAAGAACTGCAATGCTGCTGGGTTTTTCATGCTCAACAGTTTCCCGTGTGTATCAAGAATGGTCCACCACCCAAAAGGACATCCAGCCAACTTAACACAACTGTGGGAAGCATTGGAGTCAACATGGGCCAGCATCCCTGTGGAACACTTTCGACACCTTGCAGAGTCCATGCCCCAACAAATTGAGGCTGTTCTGGGGGCAAAATGGGGTGCAACTCAATATTAGGAAGGTGTTCCTTAAGTTTTGAGCACTCAGTGTATACTCGCATTCTCATGTTTCTTCAACCTATATCCTACTTCTTGATTTAAATTGTTTTATTCTATGTATATTATTATTATTATTATCATCATCACTGTATTGTTGGGAAAGAGCTCTCAAGGTAAGATTTTCACTGTTATGTTTTACACCTGTTGTAACCTCTGCATGTGACGAATAAACTTTTGAAATGATTAAATTCCATTGTGTCTTGCCAAGCAGGTCTCTGATGTATCACACACTGTGATAATTCATGGTATAATGACAGACAGGTATGAACAGAGAGAAACTCCCATGCTACTGTGTCCACAATACACTGTGGCGTTTGCAGACTTGAGTGGTATAAAATGTAATGATGACTCTCGCAGAAATAATGCTGAAAGGCTAGTCCTGTGTCTTTCCTCACCTTGTGAATACTACAGAAAAACGGCGAGAGAGGAAAAGAGGCAGAGAGGGTAAAGGAATGAGAGATGGGACTGAGAAAGTAAAAAAAATACATAGAGACAGAAGGAGAGGAGTGAGCCTCCATTCGGGTGGCTTCCTGAGACACAGCCGAGTCTTAATCAAAATCCACACAGGAAGAGCTACTTGAGTAACTTAATCAAAGATGAGGCTGCTGTGTATTAATAATGGAGCACGGCGGTGGAATGGAGTTTTACTTATTCAGGACTGTGCGCTTACTTTACCGCATACCTTTCAGAGTATTATTAGGCACAGGGTTCACGTGTGTGTGTGGCAAAAGACTGAGACATGCTAATAGAGGTCTTAGGCCAATGACAGCTCCCCCCTCGTTCAGTCCACCTACCACCTTTACTGGTGAAAGACAAGTCCAGTATGGAGTCTGATGCTCGGGCACAGTGTGGCCCTGAACTACCTTCATTATAATAGATATGGTTTGTCGTTCATAGAGTATTGCAGCAGAGCCGAGGCCTTAAAAAGCAGGTGGTCTTTTCTCGTTTAGAGGGGTATAACTCATGTCATCGGATTGGCCGTATATGTCAGGATGTCTTGACGAATCTCCCCCTCTTTCCCTCTTCCCCTGCCCACCTCCCAACCACTCTTCCAAGAAACACATAGGTAGAACTTCAGAGCCCCACACCTGCCTTCCCCAAGGCGACGGTGCTTGGGAAAATATCTGTGGGCCAGATAGGGAGACGACTCTCTTTGCTTTGCCTGTGACAACACGGAAGGGAGGCAGGCCCTTCTTTCAGTGTTTGATGGAGGTGGATCGTTTCCATCGTCCAACTATGGGGCCTGTGTCAAAAACTGAAGAAAAACACCTGATTGAAGCTAGCATGACTCAGTGACAGCTGCGGGCTGAATCTGACGAAAAATACAAAACCTCTAAAGTTACAGATAATCTTGTCTTCCATTATATTTGCTTCTTATAACCGTCCTACCTAAAACACATTCTGATGTTTATTGCTTAAAAATAATAATATCCCAGACCCAGACATTCTCTAAAACATCTCTTCTTAGATGATAATTCCTTATTTTCCTCGAAGGTGAGATATTTTTCTAGGACGCATTGTCAGGAACTTTTAAGTCTTAATCTCGCCAAGACAATAGAGGTAAGAGAACAAATAAAAAATCATCCCGAGTGCTTTACACTAAACCTCTGTCTGGTCATGTCACTACAGCACTGGGATCTAGCAAACCTGTGACAAACAAACACTGACGTTACATGTGATTATTGAAGAAACCGCGGCAGACAACGGCCTTTGTCGATACAGTGAGACCCAGATGCGTGTTAACAACAGAAATGGCGGACATGTGTGGCGTGCAGATAGGGACGGGGACGGTAATTAGCTCAGCGAGAATACGGCGAAGCCCGCCATTGTCTAGGCGCCCGGAACGCCTGTACTTCAATGGCAACCTCACTTGTGGATTTGAACGTCCCAGATTGAGACGATGTGACTGGCTATTGTTCGGCTAAATGCTATTAACTTCTAAGCTGAGTGACACATAAAAGTGAAGCTGATGTAAATTACAATTCCCTCCTCATAATCTACTTGCTGATGGGAAACATTAGAGAGGCCTTGTGTCTTAACAACAGATTACCGGGTTGAGCTTTAACACTGCAGGTTTTAGTGAAATAGCGAAGATGCCACAGGATTTCTGTTTTATCCACCCATTCCCTTCTTTCCCCCCCCCTCCTTCCCTCCTTTCATTGATCCTTTAGAGGTATTCAGTATCTGCCAATGGTGCATGCCCGCAGGGGGTCCACCAAATCCATTATCAGTTACAACAACCTCCACAGTGTTTTTACTCAGACTGAATTTCGGAGCGGGGAGGGAAAGTGGGGGCTGGCCCGTACCTTTTGAAGAAGATTATGAGAAAACCAGGGAGACAAACGGGCGACACGAAAACACAGCGAACAATGGAAGAAAGTTCTAGTTGCCATTGTGTGTCAGAGAATTGTGCCACATTGGCTACCTAGGCTTACTCCTGTCTCCTGAGATGCCTGAGATGGTGAACAACGGACATAATCAGAGCTATTAACGGAACAGGACAACAGTACTCTCACTCAGAGGTGCATTTTAAAATCACAATTCATTGACATAGTTTGTTTTGGTTTGTGAGAGGTCAAAATTTCATGCTATCAAGGAACATAACCTATTGGCAAAGTTATGTTTAATTATATGTATAATGATACTGTAGAATATTGTGGAAATACAATATTTTATATATAGGTTAACAGAATCAACACCTGTGTTTTCCAATGTGTGTTAGGAGTGGTTAGGGGTGTTGGGTGTGACAGCTGAGCGTACCAAGAGTACTGCTGGTGATCTCTGGGAAATCAGTCCACACCTCGCTAATTAGCGCTAGCTTCTTTTCGTGTGATAGCACCGGGGCCCTCTGAGCACGCTCAATAAGAGACCGTGTTTACCTGCGCTCCAGAACACACGTCAGCACGCTGACAGAGGCATGACAAAAACCGGATCCCCCTTATCTAGCCAAGCGGCCTCCTGAGGTGTGCCAAAAGTGACAGGTTGAATAAGTGTGGAGGCAGTCGGAGAGAGAGAGGCAGAGCCGGCTAATCCCCAGAAACATCTGTTTGTTCTCTCTGACTAAAACGGCGGGCGCCCAGACTGACGAGCTGTATCTGCATCAGCGTGGCCCCTAATTCTGCTGTTCATGGCGTGCATACACGCACAGGAGGTGGCCCCCGTTAGGACTGTCAGGCATTGGGCAGCTCTGACTTCATAGCGACTCCACAGCCTGGCTGGCTGCATTGGTCCCTCTGCTGGCTAGAGCCTCACCAGGGTGGTGGCATAACGACGCACACTCTTAGAAAAAAAAGGTGCTATCTGGAACCTAAAAGTGTTCTTCGGCTGTCCCCATAGGAGAACCCTTTATGGTTCCAGGTAGAACCCTTTTGGGTTCCATCCTTCCACAGAGGGTTCTACATGATACCAAAAAGGCTTCTCCTATGGGGACAGCCAAAGAACCCCGTTGGAGTCCTATTATCTAAGAGAGTAGCTTCCACAACCACCACACTGCCCGCTTCTGAGTACCAGCCTGCGCCAGCCCAGTACAACGGTGTGCAGCACAGCGTGCTTAACCTCCGGGTACCATTAATCCTGGCTGCTTGCCATTCCTCAGATTATTCACTCTATTTCTTTAAAAGCTTTTAAAGAAAACGAGAGGGCCAGAGAGGGGGGGGGGAGAGTTCTGCGAGTAGAGATGGGCTAAAGAGTGGTAGGTAGGGGCTGCAGGAGCTGTTGGGTGACCTCTTAACACAACTAACCTTAAATAGCCACTTGTGTGACCTATGCATATTCCAACACACCACTCCTCCCCCGTTGCCCCATCTCACCCCACCCTGCCCTCTGTCTCACCCCACCTCACCCCAACCTACCCCACCCTGCATGGGAACAAGAGTAGCCCTCAGGATGCGACTCTGTTTCCCTGCAGTCTGACTTACCTTTCTTGACGGGGAAGAGGAGGGGGCAGCATGGCTTTTCTTTTGAAACCCGAAGCCACCGATGGCTGCCTATGGCTTGGCTAAGCCCGGGGGTGTAAGGTATGAGGGAGGAGGGAACCGGTCGGGCTGGAACGGCGTGTTGTCTGAGTTCCAGGTCCCTCTGGCTCTCACAGGAGTCGTGACATGACGCTACTTCTGTCGCCGTACTGTAGCTGGCCCGCTGTCAACAACAGGGCATGGGGTTCTGAGCAACTGAGCGCACCTATCAAACTGTGTCATCTTCAACACCCAAGGCCTTTCAAATGCCACTCTTTCATTGTCTTTCTCTTTACATAAATATACCCTCCAAAATAAAAGTGTTGTCAGCGCATTTATCCCCCAGACATGCATTTTTAAGAGCAGAACCACAGGCATTTTGGGAGATGCCAAAACTTAAACGTTTGCTTCAGGTGATACTGGTGTAGAACAAGGTCTTTAGAGCGTATAATAGATCTTTAGAGATATTCAAATGATTGAACTCTCATAAAAATAAAAAAAAATTGGGATGCTCTTTATCTCATAATGTTTTGGTTTGTCTTCTCCTAAACACAGTTGGCGAGTGAATCTACAAAGAGAACAGAGCACTGTGTGAATTGACAGGCATTCCAGGAAAATAGAGCAAGTCGAAAGCATTCTCTGTAGTGGAGTAAAGGTCAGAGTCACACTTGTCATCCTGCAAGGAGACGTGTTTGGAGAGCCGTAAAGAGCGGCGCACACAGCTCTAATGTGGCCTTAATAAGCAAACACAAAGAACTCGGATGTTGCGTGTTATGCAAACAAGGAATATTTACCAAATAAAATCCCTATTTCTCCACCCAAGCTTCGGAGGCTTTACGGTAGCCAAGAAATGGAGAAGTATGAAGAGATGAGGAGAAAAATCGGAATGACTTACCAAATTATAATGCTGAGAACCTTAGGCACGTCTCCAAGATAAAATACTGGAATGGTGTATTTAAAGGTTAATGGTCATGAGTGTTCCTGAGTGTGTGTGTGTGTGTGTGTGTGTCTGTGCACATGTGCACACATCAGCCAAGGCAGATGAGGATGACAAATGTGTTCACGTGAGCGAGCGTGTGATGGAGGGATGTTGAATCGACATCGAGGGAGGACGGGGGAGATGGCACTTTGAGTTCCATCCTCTCGTCCTCCCTCCATCCCTCTGTTTCCTAAAGGCACAAACTCTGCGAGTTGTCACCTTGGAGTAGTCTGGAGGCCTGCTGAAGCACCTGACTCCTCGGGAGAGAGAATGTCAGCCCGAGCCCTGGGCAGTTTTGACAAACAGAGTATATATTGATACATGATAAAGTATGCTAGAAATCACCCCACTGCCAAAGGCTACTATAGTTTTAATATCATCATTTGAATTAACAAGCATTCTGTGGAGAAATAATGAGCTTTCATTATTCAGAACATCATCCTTACCCGGAGAGCTCAGAAGCTATTAGTGCTTGAGAACTTAATGAAAAGAAGATAAAGAAGGTTTGAGATAAAAGTTTGAATGACCACACTCGGTAACCAGAGTTAAATTTTAATGCGGCCCAGTGGATGACGGATAGCCTCTTATCTCAGCCTCAGCCGGGAGGAGGAAGGGTGGACAGGGCGAGCGGCCCCCAGAAGGTGTCAGGCAGGCTGGCGCGCAGGTGAAGGATGGGTGCCCACCTCATATCAGTGAGTTACCACGACAGGGCTGGCAGAGTGTGCCCATCAGGGTAGTGCCAGCCTTCCCCCAGTGTGATCCTGTAGGTGAAGATAACCTCACACATCCATGGCTCAGACCTCCTAAACTGACTGTTAACTGTGTCTCAAATGTTCTTTTTGTACAGTACTGTAAAGCTGACATGCCAATGGGTAAGCTATAGTTCATTAATTAGCTGTGCCCTGGGACATGTACCGGACCATCAGTCTTTTTCAAACATGATTTCCTTCAGTGTGCAGTGACTGCAGTGTATCACATAATTACACAAATTGCAATAATGTCATGTGTTTTTCTGACAGGAGGGTACCACTATGTAATCGCTGAACAATTACTCTTTACAATCAAAGTCAAGTCAACACGGGTCAACGACAACATATCGATAACAAATCCAAATGAATGACGACTGGTTGGAGAAATGTGAGTGATGTTCTAGTCTAATGTTATATGTGGAAAGTGCACAGTGAAAAAACAGAAGGGGGGGGGGGGTTGGAGAGAACCGCTGGAGTAGCAGGGCGACTCATTCTCTCTCTCTGTGAAGCGGCTGCCTGTGTTTCTCCCAAGGGGCCTAGGGAAGTATGTTTGCTTGCTGAACCATTGTGATGTCTCCAACAGACATGTCTGCTGCGCTGCGCTGGGGGATATCTTTGTGAATGGGAGAGGAATGATTGATTTGATGAATGAGTGGATATTTGCGGGAGTACTGGTGGCCAGTGTGCAATTTGGTAAGGGAATATTTTTTTTAGCTTTTGCAAGTTCTTTAACAGCTGTTAGAACCTTTAGCTTTGGATGCAGACTGCAAAAGTCACAGCTTAATGAATGGCCAGCGAGGAGTTTTCTTTCCTGTTCTCTCTCGAGAGCAAAATGGAAACACGCCACATCACACTTTCTATCTTCGCTAGCTGACGATTGTGTTCATGCATGAAGCGGCATCCAACTAGAAACTACAAGTTCCATCTGAATGAGGTTTAATTCACATGCTTCGAATGGCCAGTTCATTCTGGTGTTTCAGCTAGGCGACTAGTTCCCTCTTAGTCTATACAAATAAGTTATATATCATCATCCAGAGCATTCAGAAGTTCCCCTAAAAAAAGTGCCATATTTGTAATATTCGACAGTAATGGTAAGTGCGGTTGAATGATACAATTTACCACATCTCACCGCATTAAGTTTCAAATACTTCAAACCAAAACCCCAGCGACTGACCCCTCGCCTATGTCATCTTCCCCTCAGCTTGGTTGACTGGAGCCAAACTACTTCAGTCTGGTTATCTTTCTGGAAATGGTCTGCACCTTGTCTCATTCCTATACATCAAGAACACATACATATGTTGCCAATGTGCATTTCAGTATATAAAACTCATATGTAGGCCTATATAATATTTTTTAAATAACCAATTAATACTTCTACTAGGACAATAAAGTTAGACATCAAACTCAGGTGTTTTATAGGAAAAAGGTAAATATAATTTTCATGGATTTTACTCCACAGCTTGTACTATTTGTACCACAGTATGTTTTACACTTCAAAGAAAGTGCTTAATTTTTTAAGTTCCCATAAAGAATCCTTACCCAAAATAGGGACTCTGTTTATGGTGGCCATATAACCGTAATTAAACACACCCATGTGTTGCCTGCTACAAGCTCTTAACACGGAACAGCGGCAATACAACCCCACAAAATAGAGTTGAGGGGAGAGAAAGGTCCACTGTAGATTCACATATATTTTTTAAAAGCAGTTTACCTTAAGATCCCACACATAAACAGCCTGCTTTGGCCTACGGTATCACCTTCTATATACTCCAGCTAATATCTATGTGATAAAGCAGCTGTTCACTTTGATAAATCCAACATTTACTACCTGTATGCATATTCATCACTTTACTCAAAGTGTATCAATTCTTGTTGAAATCAATGTCCAATTCTGAGTATCTTAAATCTCAAAAACCTGAAGCAAAGTACCTGACACGGATTAAAGACGACAAGGGTAGCAGGAATTTCTCCCAAAAATGTATTGGAAAATGTGGTATTCAAATGAAATGTATTGGGGATAGTATAATATCTAACGTCAGCTTTCCTGATAACTTCAACCTCTTTAATTAGCCTCTATTGCATCACTTTGGATGGGATTTATATTTGTAGCACTGCTGGGGTCTGGAATGGCTGAAGGGTGAAGCCTGGGAGAGTACCCCGGCAAGCCCTGTGTAAGGCAAGCATTCACAAGCCCCGAGCAGGCAGGCATCGTAAAAAAAAACTGCCTACTAATCATTTCAATACACCGCCCAGCCAGGCACCTCTGTACTCATCCACTCTCACACTGAGATAGTGTTATGAGCAACAGTGTACTAGGGAACAACTGGTTGGGTAACGCTGTAATATTATCTGCAGAAGAGGAGAAGAACAGGTACTGCATTTTTATGAGAGGGAGGGGCCCTCCCCCCACCCGACACAAAAGACACCTCATTTAGATAAATGGAGCTGGCATCTCATGGGGAATCTTCCTCATAATTTCCCTTGGAATCACAAACAGCTGTTGTTTAACTAGATCATATCAGTATCACATGGCTGCAGGCCTGAAAAGTAGCTCCTCCGTCGCTCCTGATTGAGCTAGATAGTCATTTTTTAAAGTTGATCTCTTTCAGGTACTTGAATGTTACCGCCGCCTCGTGAGACGGTGTACATGCCTGCGAAGCGAAACCCGAGACGCCAGCTATTAAATATTTCTTTAATAAATCTCCCGACCTAGGCCTTAAAGTGAATCTAAGCCCGCCGCCAAACACCCGTAATAAAGAAGGGATCCGTCTTTCCGTCTCTATCCTGCATGCCGTTGTCCAGGAAGTTTCAGCCTTCCCGTTCCAGCGTTCCCAGGCTCGCACACTCCTTCCGTGTGTTGAAGCTTGATTACAAACACATGGCATCATCTCTACACAGCCAGCTCGGAACAAAAAGACATGCAGGCAGGCAGACAGATGTCACATGCCCTAGACTGCAGACAACCTGTAACAGACTTTTCATGTAGTCCATCCATGAATGTGTGTTAGAGTCAATCAGTCTCATTTTCTAGCAACTGTACAATGGGGGTTCCTCAGGGATCCGTCTTAGGGCCAAATGAAGTCCCTATGTTTCACTGAGATTTATCCTTTTTTTATTACGATTGTATATAACTTTTTATTACTTACTGTTATTTTGATTTCACATTGACTTTGATATTTACCGTTTTATTATTGATATTTGTACTACACTGTTGAGGAGAGTTTGCAAGTAAGCATTTCACTGTACCGTTTAAACCTGCTGCATCCTGTGCATGGGACGATAAACTTTTAATTAATTTTGATTTCAAATCAAATGTTACTTGTCACATGCACTGAATACAACAGGTGTAGACCTTACCGTGAAATGCATACTTACAAGCCCAAAACCAACAATGCAGTTCAAGAAATAGAGTTAAGAAAATATTCACTAAATAAAATAAAAAAGAACAAGAAAATGACAATAACAATAACAAGGCTATATACAGGTTTACCGCTTGCCGTGCGGTAGCAGAAAGAACAGTCTGTGACTGGAGTCTTTGACAATTTTTTGGGCCTTCCTCTGACACCACCTAGTATATAGGTCCTGGATGTCAGGAAGCTTGGCCCTAGTGATGTACTGGGCCGTACGCACTACCCTCTTGTTGCACCTTACGGTCGGATGCCGAGCAGTTGCTATACCAGGCGGTGATGCAACCCGTCAGGATGCTCTCGATGGTGCAGCTGTAGAACCTTTTGAGGATCTGGGGATCCATGACAAATCTTTTCAGTCTCCTGAGGGGAAAAAGGTGTTGTCGTTCCCTCTTCACAACTGTCACGTGTGTTTGGACCATGATAGTTCGTTGGTGATGTGGACACCAAGGAACTTGAAACTCTCAACCCGCTCCACTTCAGCCCCGTTGATGTTAATGGGGGCCTGTTCGGCCCTCCTTTTCCTATAGTCCACGATCAGCTCCTTTGTCTTGCTCACATTGAGGGGGAGGTTGTTGTCCTTGCACCACACTGCCAGGTCTCTGACCTCCTCCCTATAGGCTGTCTCATTGTTATCGGTGATCAGGCCTACCACTGTTGTGTCGTCAGTTGAACTTAATGATGGTGTTGTAGTCATGCTTGGCCACACAGTGGTGGGTGAACAGGGAGGACAGGAGGGGAATCAGCACGCACCCCTGAGGGGCCACCATGTTGAGGATCAGTGTGGCAGATGTTTTGTTGCCTACCCTTACCACCTGGGGGCGGCCCGTCAGAAAATCCAGGATCCAGTTGCAGAGGGAGGTGTTTAGTCCCAGGGTCCTTAGATTAGTGATGAGCTTTGTCGGCACTATGGTGTTGAACTCTGAGCTGTAGTCAATGAACAGCATTCTCACATAGGTGTTCCTTTTGTCCAGGTGAGAAAGGGCAGTGTGGAGTGCGATTGAGATTGCATCATCTGTGGATTCTGTTGGGGCAGTATGCAAATTGGTGTGGGTCTAGGGTTTCCAGCATGATGGTGTTGATGTGAGTCATGACCAGCCTTTCAAAGCACTTCGTGGCTACCGACGTGAGTGCTACGGGGCGGTAATCATTTAGGCAGGTTTCCTTTGCTTTCTTGGGCACAGGGACTATGGTGATCTGCTTGAAACATGTAGGTATTACAGACTCAATCAAGGAGAGGTTGAAAATGTCAGTGAAGACACTTGCCAGTTGGTCCGCACATGCTTTGAGTACACTTCCTGGTAATCCGTCTGGCCCCGCGGCTTCGTGAATGTTGACCTGTTTAAAGGTCTTGCTCACATTGGCTACAGAGACCGTGATCACATAGTCGATTTGGTCATTTCTCAGCTGGTTATCCAAAATCAACTCACAAAATATTTAGTGTATGAGGCTCATGAGGGAATCAAACCTACAACCAATTGAGCCATCTCAGTTTGAGATGGCTGTGAGTGATTTGGGATTTCAGTTGAACAAAGATTACTAGTGCTCTACTCTTTTCTATTCGTCTCCGACCCCCTACAATGACTTCCTGCCAGAGTGCATTCACCAATCAGCAGCCAGCTGTGAAATTGGCATTGAGAGTCAGTAGTCGGTTTCCCCGGCTCTCCGGGATGGACAGGAAATGGCTCGGATTGGCCGGCCGCTGAAAATGGATCACCTGCAATGTGTTTCCACCCCATAGAACCCGACCGCATCGGAAAGGCAGGGAGTTAAGCCTGGATCACCATAGCTTAGTCTACTCTACTATTTCTACAATCCACTTGTACAATCTTCTAAAATGTGATAAAAAAAATATGAAGCTAGCCAAATGAATGTCCCACTTTAGTATCTTACTTTTACACACACACACACACACACACACACACACACACACACACACACACACACACACACACACACACACACACACACACACACACACACACACACACACACACACACACACACACACACACACACATCATGAACAAGTGACTAAAATCACCTAATAGTTACATAAATAACACACAAAGTGTTTTTGTCTAAAAGAGCCCCATTACTGATGTTAAGGGACGAGGACAAAATTACTCCCCTATAGCAAAGTGCTACATTTTCTCGGTGGCCGGATACTTTTACAATAATGGCTGCTACTTTCCCTATGTAACACTCTCATAATTAGGGTTTACTTCACGTCTCCTAGAGGTATTTCTGGGAAGCGCTCGCTTGCATCATACGTGTGTTTACACTTCTGCTAGAGAAAGTCTTCATTGGGATACTGCTCACGACCTGGTCTACAGAACAGAACAGGAGTGTTTCTACATCTTCATGCTTCAATCAAAAGCAGAAAAATGAGTGAAGGACACAGAAATGCTAATTATAGTGTTCACCCGAGGCCCGGCTGGCGGCCGATCTACACCATGTGAACTTTAAATACCATCACTGCTCGTTTCCATAACCTGTCAGTCACTTACTGTGAAAGGGCATATGTTGGACTCAACTCTTAGTCATTGATTGTATCCCTGAGTATGGGCTATGGTATGACGCAGTGTCATACAGTACTGTTGTCTATTACCCCCAACAACTCTTTCTCTATGTCAATCTAAGTCACTCCAGCAACTGTTGTTTCACGGAATAACTTGCTGAAGAAGTGTGTGTGTGTGTGTGTTTGTGTGTGTGTGTGTGCGCGCGCAGGCGGGAGAGCAGACAGAGTGTGTTGCTCTGGGGCGTAGCTCAGGGGAGGTGGTTTTCGAGTACAGCGCAGAGGCCTTCGTCATATTCATGTCACATTACTGGTATAATACACTGCTTCAGTCTAATTAACTTCTCCTGGGACTGGCCTTGCTGCAACAGCCATGCAGGGTGCTTTTCAGGAAAACACAGTGGCACAGTAGGGGCTCTGACCTTGACCCTCTGCAAGGACGATGCGTGATACGGAGAAAAAATGTATATGATATTGTTGGGCATAGTATGTCTTATCAATTAAAAATCACATTAAATTGTATTTGTGACAAATACAGTTTACAGCAGGTATAAAGTTGCAGTGGAACGCTTATGGGCTAACTCCGTCAACATTTGCAGTCCAATATCAAGTAACAAGTCCTAATAATTATTCTATAATCACATTTATACAACAAAACTGTATTGCATTGCATGTATTAGACTGTCCAGATATGTTTCTTATAAGGTGTGTGTTTGTGTTAGCGTGGCGCTTCAGTGGAACACAATGGGGAGCAGCTAGTTTCTTTGATGACTCATTGAGAGTCATAAGGTGAGTCACTGGGTGTTACATTCCACAGCCAGCGGTTTCCTCTGTGAGCTCAGTCTTAAGACACGCATCCACTCCAGGTGCGTTGGAAATGAAACACGTGAGTAACTGTCTTTGGAACAAACACTTCAGACAGAGGCATAAACTACAAATAGATAGAGAGATGTGAAGACGCACACACCCACACATTCACACTGTGATTCGAACCCAACCCAGCCCACAAAAAAATGAGCAAAGAGCGTGTTAATGTTAGTAGCATAGGATCCCACAGGGATAATGTTCACAGCACTTTGCAGCTCCATTGTGAATATGTTACGGCAGAAGATCAGCGGAGAGATCTACAGTTAATGTGACTTCCTTTGATGACCTTCGCTTCTGTGCGGCCCTTATGCACAGTGTATACATGGCGTATTACTCAAAGGACTGTGGTGACAAAAGTGTCTCCGAAAGCCCTGTTTTCATTCCAGAGCGCCGGGCCAAACTTGACAGTCTGGTTTTTCGCCAGTGACAAGCGGGACCAAAAGGTCAGCGACTTCAAAGGCGAGCCCGGCAGCAGCGTCAACACAACGCTCAGCCCTGACTGCCAGCCTACTTCAGGGGGGATTTGCGTGGGGTTATGAGAAATCCTTGGAAAACAGGCGTCAATAGACTGTGTGGATTGCGCTGGGTGCACTTTGCAATCAGCACCTCTGGTTTCAATGCACTTGTCCAGGTAAGGACTGACAGACAGACACACACACACACATACACACACACACACACACACACACACACACACACACACACACACACACACACACACACACACACACACACACACACACACACACACACACACACACACACACACACACACACACACACACACACCAACTTGCCAAAGTCACATTCAACTCTCCACCATAACTCAGTTTTTCTTTTAGAGGACCTTTGTGGAATTTTTTTGGGGGGGAATCTGACAAAAATATACAAAACAAATAAATCAATAAAGCTAATATATGCTCATGCATAATAAATATGAATCAAACTTTGAGGAAGCAAAAGAGAAAAACAACTTCTCTATCTTGTGAGCAGGGGAGATTTCTGTCCTTATCAAAGTGGCACAGGGCAAGATTAAAGAGTCCAAATCCCCTGTGTCCTATCCTTCTCTCTCTCTCTCTCCCTCTCTCTCACCCTATAGCAGTGGGCGCTGGGTGCCAGGCTCTCGTCCTCTCCTCCTCCATCTCTCCACCCATTCTTTCTTGGAGGAGGGCATATTAATCACTCCAGTCAGGGGGACCTGCATCCTGAGCCATATTTGCTCTTATTCCCTCCTTTGTCACCATGCAGATCTACTGTCCCCGGCGCAATTAGCAATTTAGAGCGTGGTCTGGGATGTTATCAATAACTACCGTCCGTCGTGCTCTCTAAAAGTGTGACTTCACAGCGGCTTCTGCGGTCATTCTGTTTACACTCTCTTCTGCTTAGTGATTGTTGTGTATAGATGTTTTATTAGCGACTTGGCCTTATGAGATATGACTATGATGTGGGGAACGTTAGAAGACGCTATTTGGTTGGCTTGTTTTATCTGTTGCAGTGTTTACCAGGTGATGAATGGATAACACAGGTGGATTACTCACAGGTGAGTGAGTATTCATTGGGTCATAGCATTGGCGGCTGTCATTAAGAACTGGTTTGGGGTTTATGACATCACGTCTTATTGCTGCACAGATTAGGTTACTGCTAAATGACAGCATTTACCATTTGTATTAAGATCACAAAAGTATAAACAATATATATATATATATATATATATATACACACACACAGTACCAGACAAAAGTTTCAACACACTTACTCATTCAAGGGTTTTTCTTTATTTTACTATTTTCTACATTGTAGAATAATAGTGAAGACGTCAAAACTATGAAATAACACATATGGAATCATGAAGTAACCAAAAAAGTGTTAAACAAATTCAAATATATTTAATATTTTAGATTCTTCAAAGTAGCCACGTTGCCTTGATGACAGCTTTACACACACTTGGGATTCTCTCAACCAGCTTCACATGGAATGCTTTTCCAACAGTCTTGAAGGAGTTTCCACATATGCTGAGCACTTGTTGGCTGCTTTTCCTTCACTCTGCGGTCCAACTCAACCATCTCAATTGGGTTGAGTTCGGGTGATTGTGGAGGCCAGGTCATCTGATGCAGCACTCCATCACTCTCCTTCTTGGTCAAACAGCCCTTACACAGCCTGGAGGTGTGTTGGGTCATTGTCCTGTTGAAAAACAAATAATAGTGGGACTAAGCGCAACCAGATGGGATGGCGTATCGCTGCAGAATGCTGTGGTAGCCATGCTGGTTAAGTGTGCCTTGAAGTCTAAATAAATCACAGACAGTGTAACCAGCAAAGCACCCCCACACCATCACACCTCCTCCACCATGCTTCACGGTGGGAACCACACATGCGGATATTTAACCTTTATCAAGTCAGTTAAGAACAAATTCTCACTTACAATGACGGCTTACCCTGGCCAAACTCAGGCAACGCTGGGCCAATTGTGCGCTGCCCTATGGGACTCCCAATCACGGCAATAATATGGACTTGGCCTTTTACCAAATAGGGCTATCTTCTGTATACCACCCCTACCTTGTCACAACAAGGTAGGGCTGGAAATTCCACAAATTAACAAGGCACACTTGTTAATTGAAATGCATTCCAGGTGACTACCTCATGAAGCTGGTTTAGAGAATGCCAAGAGTGTGCAAAGCTGTCATCAAGGCAAAGGGTGGCTACTTTGAAGAATTTCAAATATAAAATATATTTTGATTTTGATTTGTTTAACACTTTTTTGGTTACTACATGATTCCATATGTGTTATTGCATAGTGTTGATGTCTTCACTAGTACTCCACAATGTAGAAAATAGTAAAAATAAAGAAAAATCCTTGAATGAGTAGGTGTGTCCAAACTTTTGTCTGGTACTGTATATCTCTCTTTGCAGTTTCTGAAGAAATAACTCAAAATAACATCCAACTTAAAATACTTGCACTCCGATACAAAAATCATGACCTAACGAATATTAAACAAATGTTCATAGCTTCCTCACCCTCCCCTCTTCATATCACTAGGGCCAATTCATTACCCCTCGTCTAATTCAGTCCAATTGAAGCTGTATATTATTGAAGCCAATGAGTCCAGAGGGCCCACACATGGACTGATGCTGGGTTCAGACTTCAGCCTTCATGCAGTGCCTCTCTGCGCCTGCTGTGCCCACTGTGCCAGGGCCAGAGAGCAGTGTGGACAGCCATGGCTCTGACTGGCGTATTCTTGGCTGCTAAACAGGGGGAAGCAGAGCCTGCGAAACTTAGGCCCTCAGGATGTTCTGTCCCCATGCCAACGCCAGAAGTGTGGCTGGGAGATAACGGCCCACCACGTGCACTGGTACACTTTACACACAGAGCGAGGGAGGGATGGAGGGAGAGATGGAGGAGGAAAAGAGGGGAGGAGGGAGAGAGAAAGGGGAAGGAGAGGCGGGATGAGAGAGGGAAAGAGAGATGTTCACTAGAGAGATAGAAAGACAGAAAATTAGGGAGAGAGAGAGCAACCACAGTCTCGGCAGGATCAGAGATGTAATGTTCATTCCTCCTGAGAGGGATCTCAAGGTTGCCGTCTACTCACATCTCGATTTAGTGTATATACGTGGTATACAGGGCTAATTATTTAGACATGGTGTACGGTGTACTTCTTCTGCTATCGAGGTCAAGGCTGTGTTGCATTATGCGCAACCAGTTCACATAGAATATGCTAATGTTAACAGCATTCTGTGCGCAGACACACACACACACACACACACACACACACACGCACACACAGACACACACACACACACACACACACACACATACAAACACACACACACACTGAGGGCTACATGTTACACAGAGGGAATTGGAGATGCATCTTCAGTCAAGTTGCCCCCCTCCTCCTCCTCTCTCTCTCTCTCTCTCTCTCTCTTTCCGTCTCTGTGGTGTCTCATTGGAAATGTAGAATGGAGGAGCTTGGGGCCATGTGTGGAGGCTTGGCCAATTATAGGGATTTTCATCAGTGCTGGAGCTGCTCGTTGCTGCAGGCGGAGAACAGGCAAACCAGCCACGGGTCCCTGGGTCAACACTGTACTCTCACATCTCAACACAATGAGCATACCTGGGAGATGCAGGAGAGAGATTTGCACAGTAGATAGATGGAGAAATGCAGCACCGACTTTACAGCATATCGTAAAAACATGGACCGTGGTACTGCATACAGATAGATCATTTCATGGCCTGGCTGCTATAGCAGCCACTGTTCTACCAATGGTGAATGCTACTTGATATCGCTAATACTAACTTAATGTGTATAACACTATGACACTGACATTATATTGTAGGCTCATTACTGCTGATGATAATGATTAGAAAAATATTAGATTACATGCACATAACAACATGTTATCTAGTAAGAAGAGGTTTGAAAGCTGTCCATGCACTATAATAAAACTGAACAGCGGACAGCTTTCCTTCAGTTCCCTACTACTACTACTTACCTCACTTCACCTGCAACAAGCTGATTGAACTAATTTCCAAGTCATAGTCAGATAATCTACAAATGAGGAGGAAGTGAGAACAACCAGAGTTTTGGGTGCAGCTGGTGAGCTAAACTGTGGAACTAAATGGCCATGTCACCCCCAGCCAGCCTCGTGTCAGGCTGATAACCCATTGAATTGGCTTTGGCTTACTAAAGGTTACAGACCCCATGCAAGGTCTAAGACAACGCTTCACTCGTATATAATTAGTAGCTTGCGGGAAATTCAGCAGCAAAACTGGATTAAGCAAGCCCCGAATCTTCTTAAGTAGTAGGAATCAAAGCATGGTGAATGTTTGCCCTAGGTTTTGGCTCGGGGATGAAACGTTTGGCCCGCTTCATGAACTAGAATCAACATCAGAAATGTCTCTGTGAATTATCTGCCTTTGTGCTGAACAGAGTCTCTGATAACACTGCACCATGTTACACTACAAAAACTCAAAAATGGCTGCAAATTGAGTGACTTGGGAAAGGCACCAAACTTGTGGCCCGTTCCGTGGTGTTGCTGTGTGTGTGTTAGCGCTGGAGGCTAGCTTGTGGCAGAGGGGGAGATTCACACCTCCACGCACGCCGGCTGAGAAACCGCTAACCACCAGCATTTCCAACATAGCCCCAACGCAAGTAAACACGTCTCTTTTTTTTTAAGGGAAAGTAGTGAGCACATCCAAAAGTACTGCTGGGGGACTCACAATGCTCCTGAACAAACACTGTTGGGATTGCTAAATGACGCTTGTCATCCAAACGCAAACAAGTCTTCGATACGATCGGAGGGGATTAGGCCAGGGTTGTCAAAATGGAGAGAGAGCAAATAAAATGAGGTGGTCACTTCTCCTCTCACAATCACAGGATTTCGCTTAACGCTCAATGAGGAGGGGGGGCGGGTTGATTTAAAAAATGCCAATACAGACTCCTATTTAAAGAGGGACAATTGGATATCAGAACCATATTTATTTCCCAGAATGCAAAGGGGGCGAGAAAGAGAGAAAGAGAGAGAGAGAGAGCTCTAAATCTGTGTCAAAAAAGACATTAGGCTTGGGCGAGATGTTCATTTAGCGAACCAGGAGTGAAAGCAGGTACGTTGGCCCATTAATTAAAATAATCACATCACAGGTGTTAGAATAATTCATTAACTCATATTTAGTTAATGCTTAATTTAATAAGTTCTTGTTGGTCAGGAGAATTGAGAAGGAGGGAACAAAACGATACAAGGAGGCTATTAAACAACGACGGCTGAATTGTCAATTTGTGTTTCGGCGTTCCATGGGGGAAACATTGCACCCTTTTAAGAGATAATATATCATTTTATGAAAGACCAATGGGATGGAGGGATGGAGAAAAAAGACAAAAACGGGGTGGGGGAAAAAATCAAGTTGCCTTACTATTTTTAACTGACCCATAAATCTGTTTTTAAATTCCCTTCCATTTAAAATACCCTGGTGAAGGTTTCCTTCTATCGCACAGTGCTGTTAAGTACCACAATCCATGCATAGCGCTACATTTATCCTAACAATGTAATTGGTCCAGCTCCCTCGGCTAGTGGCTCAGTTACTGGCCCTCCCCCAGGCCTAGAATGAAGAGAAATCCCAACCCTCCGTGGGACTCGCAGACATGGAGAAAGAAAAACTACGACTAGGCTAACGTCAACTACACGCCTGCTAACAACTCCACTGGAGGAGGGGGGGGGGGGGGGGGGTTCTGCCTAGTCTCAGCATGGGCAACAGATGAAAAGAAAGGCCTGCCACTGCTCTTACACACACATACACAATCCGAGCTGGCCACTCGGCAGCGAGGCGCGGCGCAATTATGAGGAGGAGGACAAAAGCTTCACAGACAGAGCAACAGAAGGGCCGGCTCCCTGTTTCACCTGCAGCTAAATATATAAAGCAAAGGGGAGGATAGAGGGTGGGGGCGCGAGAGGCGCATAATCAAGCACTTGACTAATTTGGAAAGCTCCAGCTGGTTTGAGCCAGAGGGCCTGAGGAGCAAGAAAGTCTGAAGCACCTTATTGATGGACCCCCACCCTACACACACACACATACACACACACACCTTCCTCTATCTACCAACATACCCCCCCAAATACAACACCACCCGCAATATAACCCCAACTCCACCCCCTTCCTCCCCCTCCTCCCAATGCCCCTCCCTGCACCAGCAGCACGCAGCCAAAACAAAGAGCCAGAGACATCAAACGCTACAAAATGTCAATATGTTTGGCGTGGGAGTGGGGTCGGGGTGGGTGTGAGGTTGAGGGTGGAGGTGAGAATCTACCATGTACTCCCTGGTTTGCGTGCCTTCCATATTTACATATCTGCATTTACATTCACGTGCAACCCATACAACCTATCATGCAGCCGGAATGGGCCACAGAAGACAATGGTATGGGTCCTTTACGTGTGAAAGGCCATCTGAAGTGTCAGTGTCAATAACCCTGATGCTCCTTCATATACAGTACACTAAAAGAATCCTGTTGTTTTTACGGTAACTTACTGGCAGCCAGTTACCTGTAAGTTAACATTGAAAAAGTACAGTATGATACCGTAAATGCCAAAGAAACTTTGGTTTAATGGTACATTACTGTAAACGTACAGTAATTTACTGCTAAACCAAAGTTTCTTTGGCATTTACGGTATCATACTGTAATTGTCTTTACAGTAACTTCTTTACAGCTGCCGGTAAGTTACCGTAAAAACAATAAGATGGTTTTTTTTACAGTTGAAGCTTCTAATATCACTATATCACTATCCTTTTGGACCCAGACTTGGCGCTCCGGTACCGCTTGGTGTTCGGAAGCAGAGAGAACAGTCTATGACTTGGGTGACTGGAGTCTCTGACAATTGTTTGGGCTTTCCTCTGACACCGCCTGGTATATAGGTCCCAGATGGCAGGAAGCTTGGCCCCAGTGATGTACTGGGCCGTACGCACTACCCTCTGTAGCGCAGTTGCCATACCAGGTGGTGATGCAACCCGTCAGGATGCTCTCGATGGTGCAGCTGTATAGCTTTTTGAAGATCGGAGGACCCATGCCAAATCTTTTCAGTCTACTGAGGGGGAAAAGGTGTTGTCGTGCCCTCTTCACAACTGTCTTGGTGTGTTTGAACCATGATAGTTTGTTGGTGATGTGGACACCAAGAAACTTGAAACTCCCGACCCGCTCCACTACAGCCCCGTTGATGTTAATGGGGGCCTGTTCGGCCCTCCTTTTCCTGTAGTTCATGATCAGCTCCGTTGTCTTGCTCACAATGAGGGAGAGGTTGCTGTCCTGGCACCACACTGCCAGGTCTCTGACCTCCTCCCTCATCGTTGTCGGTTATAAGGCCTACCACTGTTGTGTTGTCAGTATAGGTGGAGGTTTTTACATTGGCATTCAGCAAGTGAGTGAGTAATGGTGTAAGTCCTGCCATGAAGGTGCTGGTTGATACACACGTTAGCTAACATATGTCAATAAAGTTACAAACAAACAGGGATAAACCCAGACCTATATAGATGAGATGGTCTCCCGACTAACCTGATATTGTGAGAAACAATATAATTTTTTAGTAGTCAAAGCACGTACGTGCACACACACACACACACACACACACAAACTTGCACCAAATAACAGAGACCCATGTGGGCGGAGGTGTTCTCTACCCCTCTGAACAACTAACGGAAGATCCCTCAGAGGGTGATCAGGTGAAGGTTGATGCTCGAAAGCACAACAGCTTTGGAACCCAATGATACAAGCAAGATGCTCAGGGGAGGAGAACAGAGATAAAGAGAGAATATTTGAGAAAAAGAGAAAGAAAGATGGGAGACAATGGGTCAAGAGGTCAAGCGGACTGTCTCTATCTGAGGGGTTAGAATAAAGACAGAACCTGCGTCCCAAATGGCACCCTATTCGCTACATAGTGCCACAGACACTACCCAATTGGCCTTGGTCAAAAGTAGTGTACTACATAGGGAATAGGGTGTCATTTGGCACACAGCCAGACAACTGCCATTGAGGGAGAGGTTTTGAGTCTCTGGTGTACGGGTGCCACTAGTGTGTCCTAGATTTTTGGGGGGTTGATTAGACTGAACGTTTATAAGTCACATGCACAGGGTCGCAGATGTATTCACAGGGAACATTGAAATTCTTAAGCTCCGAGCTCCAACAGTGCAGGTCAAAAAAAGAGAAGTGAATGAGACAATAATAATAACAATAATAATATATACACATTTCCATCTGTAGCAATGATACATGTATACATGTCCATGGGGGGGGGGGGGGTAGAATATCCATAGGGGGAGCAGCAACACGCATGTCTTTTGACTTGCAACAGGGAAGTATAAAGTAACTGTAGCATCATTTGTGGGTGATTTTATGAGGATCCATGGATGCACAATAGACTGTCAATATAAAGTTTTACCGAGAATACTGAATAGGAACATCAGGCAAATTGTAACTAAAGTGAAGGGAACCAATGAAGTTTAGGGCATGTTCCCAATCTGCAAACTACTTGGTAAACCTTAGTACTTTCATGGTTACCTGGGGTGTTTTGGGGTGACAGTGTTTTGATTTCCACTGCTGCCATACTGAAATGTTGGCTAATTCAAAACATATGGCCATTTTTACTAGATTTACGTCCTGACAAGTTTTTTTATTCGGTTGGCAGGTGAAGTCAAGAGTACGAGGCCTGTATGTGAGCGTGTGCACACACACTTGTACAGACACGCGCACAAACAAGTCCCCCAAGCTGGGGTGTGGTGGTGCCCACTGAATGACAGGCACCTGAGCGGACCAAGCAGCCCTGTCAAGCAGCCCTGTCAAGCAGTCTGTCACATGTAGTTTCATGTGCTCTTGATTTATGAACTTTTGGCTGTGCCCCCGCTGGCACTGTGGCAACACATTTAAAATTACATTTCTCTCTTTCTCTTTCACGCGCACGGACACACACACACACACACACACACACACACACACACACACACACACACACACACACACACACACACACACACACACACACACACACACACTAAGTAGCTCCCACACACAGCGGGAGGGCCCGGCGCTGGGTTCATATCCCTGTGTTTAATTTGCTCTGCGCCGCCATTAACCCCACGCAAAACACTCAGCACCCCAAAAAAGATCTGAGGGTGAAGTGGCAAGAGCACGGCCCCAACCATTTTTCAATCATCACACAACCTGCCACTGCCAAGGCAGCAGCCAGACGTGCTAGCTGTCAGCAGCTCCAACACTGTAATAAATTAGGCAGGCAAGGCCACTGTGGTGGCATGCTGATATGGTTCATATGGTTGTGCTATAAACATGCACTGCACACATAGGTCTGTTGATTGTAGGCATACCTGTAGACTATTCATACTATTGATAAGACCTTCACTCACACACACACAATTACAAATACTCAACGTCCATATAACATTGATTATCTATGCATTGTCACTTTACCTCTACCTACATGTACATATTACCTCAATTACCTGGACTAACCTGTCCCCTAGCACATTGACTCTATACCGGTACCCCCTGTATATGGCCTCGTTACTGTTATTTTATTGTTGCTCTTTAATATATATATTTTTTTCATTTGTATTTTTATTCATTTATTGTTTTCTTCAGTTTATTTAGTAAATACTTTCTTAACACTTATTATTTCTTAAAACTGCATTGTTGGTTAAGGGCTTGTAAGTAAGCATTTCACTGTAAGGTCTACCTACACCTGTTGTATGTGGCACATGTCAAATACAATTTGATTTGATTTGACTTCCAAAGATCCATAGATGTACAAGGGTATAATACACACACACACACACACACTAAAACACCTACAGTCCATCTGCACCTTCACCCACCCCATGTACCACTCACATGTAGCCTACACAGAGCCGCAGAGAACAAGGGCCAAATTGGATTTCCGAGGATTATTGTGTGATGAAAGATTGTGTGTTTTTCTCATCTCCCCACCACAGTTAGTGTGATTAAATAAAACCTTGCCCAAGTTTCAATAAATGTATTATAACAATTGCATTGCCTTGACAAAGATTTAGGGACTGGCGTGATGGGATTTGATTACTTTGAAACGTTGAGGTTTTTTAATGTTATTTCTGCTTCTTTAAGTTGAATGTACACCTCCACTTGAAGAAGTTCAAAGGATTACTCTGCTTTTCAACACATGGTTAACAGTACTTTGATGACGACACCGGTGGCTTGAGTTCAGTCCCAGATTGTAAAAGTACCATAAGGAACCATATCCAAAATAGGACCGTATTCCCTATATAGTAGAAAATATAGTTCAACAAGCTACCAATTACTTCACACTGGAAGAAGTTAAGCAACACTTAAGCAACCCTTAGGAAAATATAGCTTACTTAAAGTTACTTAGAAAAAATTACTTGAAGTTACTTAGAAAAAATTACTTAAAGTTACTTCGTGAAAAATGATTGCATCTAAATCTGAAATGTCATAGACTACAAATTGCAAGAACTAATCACTCTGGAGTCAGATATTAAGAGAATGTGTGATTAGCATATTAAACACAAAGTGAGAATTAGGCACCTATTTTATCAAACAAAAGTGTAGTTCCAGTAGTTAGCTACACCACTACATGGCAAAAAAGTAATTACCTACAGAAAACACTACCAAGATTTGAATTAAGTTAAACTACCACCAAGCTACTTCAAAATGTAATTAAATTATTATTTGAACAAAATGTAGTTTAATATTCCCCAACACTGTGCCCTTTCAGATGCTGACTTACGAGTACAATAGGCTAGTAATCACAGGTAGGGGGAAAAAGGGGAATTAGGTGTATGCATACTGTCTGTCTGAAGAGAGTCTAGCAGAATGACCAGACAGGATTACTAAGTCTAGATGAGTGCTGACACAACCAGAGTCTACTCTAGTGTTCCTCCATATGGGGTGACTCACAGGTGGGCCTGACGCATGCTTTCCACTGCATCATGAAAGAGCGCGAGAGAGAGCGGTTCACCCAGGTGTGCACGTTGGTGTGGGAAGATTCCTTGGAAGCCTGGTTTGATTAAAAGTAATGTCGGCCTGCTCATTGATTTACCACTCCAAGGGTGAGAAGCAGACAGTTTAACGGGCAGACCCAACCCCAGTTTGTTCTTGGCAGGTGGTGACAAGCAGAAAAATATCTTCCACACCTTTTTCTTCTTACCGAGTTAACTTCTGGCGCAACACATGAGATTGAATATCGGTTGGGAGCCACAGATATCCTGAGTGATCGTTAGCTACACTGGGATCTGTTTTCATCTCTCTGTGTTCCCACACGCCACTCAACTCACACTGTAAGACCACATCGCGTAATCACAGAGAGGCAAGGATGGATCCTGCTGAGTTATGTGGGTATCTGCCTGTCTGTCTGTATATACACATACTGTATATGACTGTGTCTGTCTGTCAATACACACATACTCTATATGACTGTGTCTGTCTGTCTGTCTGAGTGGATTTGTATGAGTACTAAGTGTACTGTGTGAGAGTGCTGGTTGCCCCTGATACTGCCTGACATAAGCCCACTACAGCAGTACAGAAACAGAGTGTGTTTTCCTGTCTGGAGGCACATTGCTCCCACAGCTGCTTCCCCCCTCACCTTGAGTCATAGAGCGGCTCTGCTACTGCCAGACCAGTGGCACCACTTCCTGTTGGGCATAAACAAATGATAATGTTAAAAAGTAGCTTTCTGTGTTGGAATGGTGTGGGCGTACACCAACAACAGAATGGTGTGGGCGTATATCGGTCATAAAAAAATATTCATTCACGTAGACCACTGATTGGTCAGCTCATCCTCTGAGGAAATAAAAAATCTAATCAAATTATATTGGTCGAGTACACATTTAATACATATCGTGGGTGTAGAAAAATGCTTATGTTCCTTGCTCAAACAGTGCAGTAATACCTAACAATACAAAACACGCAAATCCCCCAAATTAAAATACAATTATTAAGAAATATATAAATATTAGAACGAGCAGTGTCAGAGTCCGGACTATAAATATATACATATATGAAGGTGTGCATAGACATTATGGACAGTGTATGAATAGAAAAGGTGTACACAGCAGTAGTTATATAGGATGAGCCTTAACTAGAATACAGTACAGTATATACATATGAAGTGGGTAAAACAGCATGTAAACATTATTCAAGTGACCAGTGTTCAATGACTACGTACATAGGGCAGCAGTCTTGGGTTCAGGGCAGGGTACTGGGTGGAGACTGGCTTAGTGGTGAGTATTTAACAGTCTGATGGCCTGGAGATAGAAGCTGTTCAGTCTCTTGGTTCCAGCGTTGATGCACCTATACTGTGCCCGTTTCTAGATGCTAGTGGGGTGAACAGGCAGTGGCTCGGTTTGCTGAGGTCCTTGATGATCTTCTAAGCCTTCCTGTGACACCGGGAGCTGTAGATGTCCTGGAGGGCAGCCAGTGTGCCCCCGGTGATGCCTCCGTCAGTGCCCTCACTTTCTCCCTGTAGGCTGTCTCGTCGTTGTTGGTAATCAGGCCTAACATGGTTGTCGTCTGCAAACTTGATGATTAAGTTGTAGACGTGCCAGGCCACGCAGTCACGGGTGAACAGGGAGTACAGGAGGGGACTGAGCAGGCATCCTTGTGGGGCATAGCGGTTGTGTTGTTGCCTACCTTCACCACCTGGGGTCAGGAATTCCAGGAGCCAGTTGCACTGGCTGGGGTTCAGATCTAGTAGATGAACAGATGGGATAGGGGAGTGTGCAGTGCGATGGCGTCATCTGTGGATCTGTTGGGGAGGTATGCAAAAAAATCCAACCAGGAAGTGTGGAAATCTGAGGTTTGTAGTTTTTCAAGTGATTCCCTATCCAATATACAGTGTCTGTGTGGTCATTTTGCACTTCCCAAGGCTTCCACTAGATGTCAACAGTCTTTAGAACGTTGTTTCATGCTTCTACTGTGAAGGGGAAGAGAATAAGAGGTCTTGGAATCAGATGACTGAGAAAATGACATGAGCTCAGTGGTGCACGCACCCGTGAGAGTTAGCTGTGTTCCCTTTCCTTTTTGAAGACAAAGGAATTGTCCGGTTGGAATATTATGGATGATTTATGATAAAAACATCCTAAAGATTGATTCTATACATCGTTTGACATGCTTCTACGAACTGTAATATAACTTTTTTGACTTATCGTCTGAATTTAATGCGCGAGCACAGTGCATTTGGATTACTCGACTGAACGCACAAACAAAATGGAGGTATTTGGACATAAAGGATGGACTTTATCGAAACAAATGAACATTTATTGTGGAACTGGGATTCCTGGGAGTGCATTCAGATGAAGATCATCAAAGGTAAGTGAATATTTATAATGCTATTTCTGAGTTTTGTTGACTCCACAAAATGGCGGGTTTGATTTTGTGACTGAGCGCTGTACTCAGATTATTGCAAAGTATGCTTTCGCCGTAAAGCTTTTTTGAAATCTGACACAGCGGTTGCATTAAGGAGAAGTGTATCTATAATTCTGTGAATAACAGTTGTATATTTTATCAACGTTTATGATGAGTATTTCTGTAAATTGATGTGCTCATTCACCGGAGGTTTTGGGAGGCAAAACATTTCTGAACATTACACGCCAATGTAAAATGGGGTTTTTGGATATAAATATGAACTTTATCGAGCAAAACATACAAGTATTGTGTAACATGAAGTCCTATGAGTGCCATCTGATGAAGATCATCAAAGGTTAGTGATTCATTTTAGCTGTATTTCTGGTTTTTGTGACGCGTCTCCTTGATTGGAAAATGGCTGTGTGGTTTTTGTTGTCCAGGTGCTGTCCTAACATAATTTACTGCTATGCTTTCGCCGTAAAGCCTTTTTGAAATTGGACAGTGTGGTTGGATTAACAAGAAGATTATCTTTAAAATGGTGTATAATACTTGTATGTGTGAGAAATTTGAATTATGAGATTTTTGTTGTTTTGAATTTGGTGCTCTGCTATTTCACTGGCTGTTGGCGAGGTGGGAAGTTAAACGGTCTGTTTGAGATTGTCACGACTCCTACCGAAGGTGGCTCCCCCTCCTGCTCGGGTGGTGCTCGGCGGTCGTCGTCACTAGCCTACTAGCTGCCACTGATTCCCTTTTTCCCCCCCGTATCCGTTATTGTTTGCACCTGTTCTTGTTGGGCTGATTAGCGGGGCTATATTAGCCAGTAGGCCCACCTGCTCTGTATTTTTGGCTTGTGTTCACGCTGATTGTATTTATGCGCTAGTGCGTGGTTTTGCGCCGACTGTTTTCTGTCCCCTGTGTTTGGGGCACTTTGTTTTGTGTGCGCTCTGGATCACTGTTGGGGTGGGTTGTGTGTCGCCGTTGTGCTCATTAAAAGCCACTACCCTGTATTCGCTGCTTCCTGCGCTTGATTCCTCACCCACTACACCCAAGCCTTACAGAGATAAGTTTGCAGTTGGGATTTACAACAACAATTTTTTTCTTCTCAAATTTATGTTTTGGCCACAAATAGTATAGGATGAGTAAACAACATTCTTTGGGTATGAGTTAAAAGAATATGAGTTCAAATAAAAATATTTTAACTGAACAGTTACTTTAATAATATATTCAATGAATACAGGTATGGAAGTTGAACAACGTACAATGAGGACCTCGTAAACACACACACGCACACCCACACCCACACCCACACACCCACACCCACACCCACACCCACACACACACACTTATTCTTCCGTTCAGGGGCCAACAGCACGGGGACTGTGAGGAGAGGGCCATATTTATCATCCCAGCGCCAGGCTGGCACCCCCACTCAATCACACCGCCTTGTCAGAATGGTCAAACCTCATTCACATCTTTAAACATTCAATCACTGGCTTTACCCTGACCACAGACAGACAGATAGACAGGTATAGCCCTCAGCTATATGTGACAGGCCTCTACTTTATCCAAGCTCTCTCCCTCTAACTTGGGATAGCACACATTATACCTATAGCTCATCTACTATCTATCTACATGTCTCTTGTATCTGACATCTGATCCAATGAAATTCACAGAACTGAAGTCACACCCAATGAGAGGTGACAGAAAGACATAACAGAATAATAGATAGTATTCTAAAATATTCTTCATAATGGTGTTTCTGACTACTGTGTTTGAGGCGTAGGGCCCCGTTGCATAGCTCACAGTAGAGTAACTCTCTCTGCCTGAACAGGTCTCCTTGGAGGGAAAGGCAAAAGGCTTTCATTTATCCTGAATGGAAGACAAAGCACAAAACACAAGTCCCCAGTGGCCCCCTGCACTAGGAAACTACGCGAACACCTTGCCCCAAATATCTGATCTTGGAGGAGCAAAAATAGCATCCGCTGTATTTGTTTGCTGGGACGAATTCTTCCAATCCCCAGACATTGTCTTGTCATTGAACATTTGCCGTGGTGTGTTAGGAATATAAAAATGTGTTTCTATAAAAAAAAACACATAGCATACTGCTCAAGAACAAAAAGATAATTGTATTGATTTGGATGTGATGTGCAGAAGTTGAAAACTCTCACCTGGGTTATAATGTTTGCTGTCAGATGGGCTATATTGACTGAGTTGTTGACGCGGGAGCTCTGCTCAGAAATGGATCAATGAGTTGGTTTGAACTCCGCATGAAAAGAAGAAGCTCAGGTACGGTAGCTCAGAGTAAAAAACATCACCAGGTTCCAATGGATATGAGTTCAGTACCTTTGAGCCGAGAGAAAGAGAAATGTGTGTGTGTGTGTTTCTGTTTGTGTATCTGAATGTGTGTTTATGTTTATGTCTGTGTCTGAGACAACGAGAGAAAAAAGTGTCTGGTATGGAGGCTGTGAGAAAGTGAAAGTGACTGCGAGCCCCTGAGCCATAGGACTGAACATAGCTGGTGGGTTTGGTGGGGCGGGAGACTCAGTAAGCGAAAGCTGCACACACTGACATCAATTACACTGAAGTAACTAACAGTAAATGGCAGTTGTCAGTTAGGCTTGATGGCTTGGGGAAATATTTCCTCACCTGAAGGTTATTGGCCAGCTCTGAGGAAGCCAGGTTTTGCTTGTTGCAGAGCAGGCCCACTTTCTCTCTCTCTCTCTCTTTTTCACTCCTTTTCCCTCTCTCCTCTCTAGCTCCGAGCTATGGTAAATCAAATAGATTTGCATGATGATAAACATGCTGGGGCAGCAATTTGAGTGGAACAGCACTCACATTTATAAAAAGCAGAGCAAGATGAAAAACGCGCACACACACACACACACACACACACACACACACCTATTGCTACAGTAAGTGTACAGGGGGAGTAGCAAGACGAGAAATCCAAACGGCAGTCACAATCGCTGACATCTCCAGGACGCTGTATGCCTGCCTGCCTGGTTACATCCCGTCCAGCATGCCACAAAGTCAGCTAGCCTTCAGCCCTGCTCGTAAAACCAATGACTAATTTCCATTCTCTCTGCTGCCATTCAGCCTCAAGGTGGACACAGTCTGGGCTCCCTCAGCACACACAGATACAGAGGGGGAGGCAAACTCTCTCTCTCTAGCTCTCTTTTTGCCTGGGAGGGACTGCTGTACAGTAGCTGGGCAGGTTGCTGTTGTGTGTAGAATCCAGTGAACACAATGTGCAGTGTAGCACACCCTCTCCCTTTTTCTATTCCCCCTCTGTCTGAAACAGACCCAGGAAAAGGGAGGCCCAGGGGTCAGGCAGCCAGTCGCTCCCCAGAGGGGGTGTGCTCCAGGGGGGGCTGGGCTAGGCTGGCGTGTGGCTGAGGCAGGTGGTGGTGGGGAGGCAGTCAGCAAATCGGCACCTCGCTGCCAGGCCCCCCCCACACACACACACAGGAACGTTTTATCTACTGATCAACCCTAGTCGCCTCGCCAGGGGGCTTGTGGGACACCCCTGGATTTTGGCAGCAGGTTCCAGTTGCAGCCAGCCCTCTTTTTTTTTCATAGCAGAAAAAGCTTGTGTGTGTGTTGCTGTGACTGTGTGTAGTCACAGAGCATGTGTTTTTATTTATGCCTCCAATCCTTTTCCTGAGAACACACATGCACTGCCACTCCTGACCCCTCCTTTTATAGCCTCCTGTCTGGCTGTTAAGGTTACCTGCTTGCATTAATTACCTCCCGCCCTGCGCTCCCTGGACACCCTCATTCCAAACCCACCTTTAGGGTCCGCCGTGTAGGAGTGGGCCTGACCAGGGTTCAAACCAATTAACAAACAGCTTTCCTTAAAGGAGTCTTTATTTATGCCTTTATTCTCCCCTCCCTCCAAGACAGAGGCTAGTACCACCTACCTACCCTGAGAGCTGGCATGCCCTGCGTCTAGCCACCTCGGTTAGTTGAATTAAAGAAATGAATAATGAATCGACTTCACCACCCCAAGACTTTTTCGTGCCTCTTGCGTTTGCACCGCAGCTCATGTAGCCCTCCCATCAATTAAGCATGTTAATACATCCACGGTTATTCATTTAGGTGTGCTATTGCCTACTCAGCATGTTGTTTGCAGTACTTTAGACATGCCATGGTTTGCTGAGTGGCTTTATGCCCAGTGGCATGCTGACGGTGGTTCCGTCTATGTACCAAACGTTTGATGGGTTTGATCTGATAGCGTGGCAATAGGTGCTGTTGGAACGGATCAAGTCCTCCGGTGTGAAGTTGATGTTGTGGTGGATTATGGGTGTCATGGCTCGGTTTGTGTTCTTCTAATGGCAAGCCTGCACATGCAACAAAAATATTCCACAAGAAATGGGATGCCTGCTACACACATACGCACACACACCTTTCACCTCTACATACACTACAAATGACAACCGTGTTTATTTTGCCATACCTATAAATAACACAAGACTGAGTTTAAGCACAAACTAATATAAAACAAGTATACAGTGACACTAATACATTTCCTGTTGTCAACACTTAAACTGACACAGATACCATATTTACTGTGTTTCTATCCCACACTTCCTGCTTCTCCCTCTAGCTCGTCTTTCAAACGCCGCCTGTGCTGCCCATACCCCCCTCTTATTTGGATTTCTTTGGGAGATAATATCATTGGTATGCACAATGTTAAAGGGGAGAGAGAAAATGGTAGAGGCAACCTTCCTGCCAGAGAGCCAAGAGAGGCAACATTTAGGATTTACGAATCCTCACCTTGTTGTCAAGACGATGTACCTGTGCAGTGGAAACTCAGAAGTTGAGTCATTGTGTGCGAGTGTGTGAGAGTGTGAGAGAAAGAGAGAGAGAGGGCGAGGCTAAGCAAAAGAGAGACAGGTGGAAAGTGGAGGGAGAGATATTTGTGGTTTGGCTACTAGGGTGTGATGCGCATTGTTTTAAAGAGCAAGACCATGATGAAAACATCTTTGGAGTGTAAATAAATAGTGATATCCTGAATCAGCAATGAAACGAACAAATGGAGAGATGTAAACAGGCACATGCATGCACCATGTTTTCAGTTAAATGGAGGAGATAGCATTCACACAGAGCTGTACAGCAGGGGCCTATACTCATTCATCTGACTCACTTGCTGTCCTTGGTGATGATGACGCTGGATGAATCCAAGACGACCTCACTTCTTATTCCTGTTACGTGACCTCTGGATGACATAAGAGCCCTCTGATTTGGCAAGGCCAGCTTCCTTCATCGCAAACCATTAGTTGATGAATGCAACGTCCATTATCATTCTTGTCCAATGTGATATCAGCTTGTTTAGTGTGGTCGTTTTGGTGCTGAGGGGCCAGTGGTTTAATGTCCATTCCTTTCCACTCTGTCCTGTCCGACTACACGGTTCCACTGAAAAACATCAAGGGGAGGAATGTGTGTAACGTTTTATGAATCCAACACAATTAAGCCCATCGTTTCCTGTAGCCTGGAGCGGCCTGTAGAAGAGCAACTGTCTCAGCAGAGCCCAAGTGACATGTTTTTCTAATTACCACACACACACAGCCCCATCACATGGTTAGCGTTAGATTTTTAAGTAAATACAGCTGATCTTTATTGGTAATTTCATCAAATAAATTGGGCTGTATTAATGAACCACATCAGGTTTTCCAGCATCAGAGAGTGAATGAATGGACGTCCTGATTGAAATATCAGGTCTCTTCAAACTCCTCAGTGAGTTTTTTTTACGAGTACCATAAGGAAGTTGAGGATAAGACAAAAGTGCCTCCAGTCCAGTGGGACCTGGGTTACATCTTTCTTAATGTGTTGGTTTATCTAATCAAAACATCTGTATGTTTATTCTCAGGTAAAGCTCTGCCATTTCCCTCATATGTTTGTAATTTGACCAATTTAGTCCGTTCATTCCTCACGATTTGGTGTAATTTGTCATATTGTTATTTTTTCCCTCTGTTGCGACTCTGTTACATTATTGCTCAAAACCATACCTCTCCTCTATCCCTTTTCTTCAGCTTCATTTCTGCCAGACGACATCCGTTTGGACTGGGCCTACATGAAATGAACAAACAGAGAGTGTTTAATCTCACACAGATGACAATAACGGCTGTTGTTGTGACCACTCTACTGATGGCAGTGACCGGACGCTGTATTGATCAAAAGGCTTTTTTTCCTCTCTCCACAAGCAGACCGTTGAATGTGTTGGTCTGTGGTGCTAGACAATGCTATTGACCGATAGCTCTCTCACTCTCTGGGTGACAGGATAGTTACTGTATGTATTGGTGAGAACATCATATGTGAGAAAGAGAGAGAATTAGAGCGAGAGAATCAGACAGAAAGAGAATCAGAGAGAGAAAGACAGAGAGAAGGAAGGAAGAACAATAGAGGAACATCTAAGTTGTAATGTATCCTGACATGGCTTATTGTGTAAAGGTGAGGTAAATCAAGGCTCCAGATATTAAATCAAAAGTTTGACCTCGCCCACTCCAAGAAAATTACAAACCCAGAGAAGATGGAGGATGCTGTCTAGGGGGCGAAATAGCAGAGGGAGGCATCAGTCCCCAGTGTCTTATTAAACCCCTTTAGGTCTAAGCGCTTAGATCGCAATATCTACTAAGCTACACTACATGGCCAAAGGTATGTGGACTCTTCATATTAGTGGATTCGGCTGTTTCACACCCGTTGTTGACATGTGTATAAAATCGAGCACACAGCCATGCAATCTCCATAGACAAATATTGGCAGTAGAATGGCCCGTACTGAAGAGCTTAGTGACTTTCAACGTGGCACCGTCATTGGATGCCACCTTCCAAGAAGTCAGTTTGTAAAATTTCTGCCCTGCTCAAGCTGCCCCGGTCAACTGTAATCTCTGTTATTGTGAAGTGGAAACATCTAGAAGCAACAAAGGCCTGGCCGCTCACAAAGCTCACAAAACGGGGCCGCTGAGTGCCGAAGCGCGAAAAAATTGTCCGTCCTCAGTTGCAACACTCATTACTGAGTTCAAAACTGCCGCTGGAAGCAATGTCAGCACCAGAACTGTTCGTCGAGAGCTTAATGAAATGAGTTTCCATCGCTGAGCAGCCGCACACAAGCCTAAGATCACCATGCACAATGCCAAGCTGCCACCATTGAACTCTGGAGCAGTGGAAACGCATTCTCTGGAGTGATTAATCACGCTTCACCATCTGGCAGTCCGACGGACGAATCTGGGTTTGGCGGATGCCAGGAGGATGCTAACTGCCTTGTTTTCATGGTTTGGGCTAGGCCCCTTAGTTCCCGTGAAGGGAAATCTTCACAGGAACTTTCAAGGGGGCACTTTCAAGGTGGCACCAGGATTCATAATATGAATTTCAATTCACTATCTGAATAGAAAACTGAATTGGCCCCAACCATGGTACTACTACTCAACATGGACCTCTGTAAAGGACCAATAACCCTGCAAGACCTGTGTTGCATTGTGTAAAGAGAAGTCTCAAAATACAGTATTTACTTTATCAGCTCAAAATCTGGTATGATATAATCTAATATGAAATTGCAGATTTTTTTTTTTTTCAACAAACACATAGGACTTGGCTACTGTAAACAAACCAATTGGGGCCGCCATGAGAATCCTGACCAGCTGTGCTGTACATAAGTCTTAAAACAGCTAAGTACATATACCACAGCTTATTGGATTGTGTTGTGTTCAATGATACACGATAGGAAAGTCACGTGCACAAGTACCGTGAAATGCCTTCCTTGCAAGCTCTTTCCCAACAATGCAGTAATCAATATCAATATACATTATAGTACTATAAAATAAAGTCAAGTACCATAAAAACACACAAGAACTAGAAATAAGAAGAACACGAGAAAGTAAGTAAGCTATATACAGGGTCAGTTCCAGGGTCAATGCCAATACCATATTTACAATGTATAGGGATACTGGAGTGGTAGATGCTGTATGTATAGGGGTAAAGTGACTAAGCATCAGGATATATGATATACAGAGTAGCAGCAGCATATACGATGAGTATGTGAATGTGTGTGCATGTATGTGTGAAAAAAAAGTTAAATCCACCGCACTAGGCCGTTAAACATAACCAATTACAGTTGCTTTTACATCTTAGCATTCTAGTAAAATCCGTGTTTTAAACCGTCAAAAAATGCTCTTGCACTGAGCCGCCCACAGCCCAGGTAAGGCCCCTGAAATCCCCAACTCAACCCAGTTAATGACCATGAATAATGTCCACTGCTCTCCTCTTTGTCTTGTCTGGGTGCGCAGCCTAATCCGGCCTGACAGTCAGCTTTGCTCTTTTATTAACTCTGCGTCACTTGTAATCAGTGACAGTGAAGTCAGGCGGCAGGCAGGGCGTGCTTGTGTGAACTCCCACCACTGCACTGCCTCCCCTGGCCCTGTATGGCTGTATCTGTATGGCCTGGGCCAGCCTGGCCAATAATGCAGCTACTGGGGCACAAACCCCACGTAATGAAATAACCCTGGTCCGCCTGCTCTGCTGTATGTGGGTCAGGCCCATACAAAGCTCTATAGATTTTTGCTGTGTGTCCGACTGTGACCCTGTCGGAAAACCATCATCCTCTACTAATACGCACACTGCTGCTGCAGACTCTCTCCCGGATCACACCAGAGTTGTTGGAGATGGGGTGTGTGTGTTTTTCTCTCAGCGTCCCCTGCATTGGCAGACACTGGAGTGGTTTGATAAAGAGACAGGCTGACATTCGAATGGGCAATTTGTGCGCGAGTAGCGACGAGGAGGAGGGGGATCAGGAATTCACTTTACTCCCTTAAAATGAATGTAGCGTTGCCCATATGTCCGTCTACCCTACTACATACTCGTCGGAGTGGAAGAGTTCGGATGGATGCTAGAGTGCGCTCTCTTCCTCGCTCACTCACTCCACCCCTTTCGTCAGGGCTGACGACACTCTCTTCACTCTCTCTCCAGTGCTGTGCTGCAGACCCAAAAGCCTAATGCTATTTTGTCTATCATATTAAACCGTGCACTGTCCATCTAGGACGGTATATAGGCCACAGCATGGTGAAGCAGAAGGAGAGATGGCCTCATTCCCAGCCGAGGTGAAAGAACGGACGAGCGGCATTTCACACGGAAACATCAAACATTATGAGCATTTATAATGGAAGACTGGAATGTCACACATCCTGAAAATCCAGCATTTCTTCTCTCGAGTACAAAATGCCTGAAAGTCTGTTAAAGTGCTTTTTAGAAGAGCCACTATTCATTCTCTTAAGTACAGGTTTGAAACCTGTATTTACTCCCGCCGACCTTTTGACCCTAGGACTGGCTAACGTCTAATTTGTAAAATTGGCTAATTTGTAGAATGGCAGAAATTTTGGTAAAACTACTTAGAGGTAATGGGGGTCTCATTTCAATATATCAGCCATGCTGAATGGAGGGGAATATAGGGGCAGCAGAGTTACTACAAGCTACAGTGAGCCAGGGCCGGTCCTAGTATTTGCTGGAATTGCCCATCTCTCAGCACACAGCTATTTTCCCAACATCAATCTGAACAGGCTTTTAGCACTTCCATTAGCTTCCTATTCGTTATCATGTATGCTGTAGGCTTTTTCTCAATTACAGTCATTTATGACGGCGAGTAATTACATTAAACTCAGTTACCTGTAAGGTGGGTAACTATAAATTAATTTGGAAGTTTCTGTCTTTTTCTTTTCATTTGGAAGTAACCGGGGCTGACTGGTATTATGCAACGCAACCAGGGGGCAGAATTCTGATGCAAGACACTGACCTCATGAGGAAAAAAAGAGACAGAATTTAAAGTTCAGAGCAATTTCATCGTGCCAGGAGATAGAACACGATATGTGACAAATGATGCTAAGCATGCACATTGTCTACACCCGACACAGAAATGCCTGCAAGTATTTTAGAACATGCTGCCTCTCTCCCCATTATTCCTAATGTTAACCATTATGCACATGGTTAGCATTAGTCATAACAAATGATTTTGTCATTTTTAAACAGTTTAGGGCATGACATGAATATATTTCCTAATGAACCCCTCCGTATATAGCACTATCACCATCAACAGCTTTTGAAGAATGCATGATCCCTTCTATTCCAACATATTATCCTGTTTTAGAGGTGCTGGCTGATAACCTTTTGCTCATAAAAAGACATGGAAAATCCTCAGGGTCTAATACAACAGAAGTGATGTGAAAAACAGGTTTCCCTGCTTTCACAATACATACGGTAACTTAACTCCCTTAGTATCAACTGGCTCTGTGCTCTGCAGTTCAACTGAACACTGAGCCTAATTCTATAATTACTGATATTGATGACAATGGAACGGGAGTTTTTTTTTACTGGGCCTTACAGAGAGCTATCTGCAGTTCTGTATCTGAACTTTAGCTGCTACTCTAAGGAATCTGTTTAGTGAACAGCTTGTGTGAACATGTGAAATTCTTTTAACCTTCTAACGTTTGTAAATTAAAACCTTGGTGTTTCCTTACTCAGCCGTTGCATGCTCTCTCAAACCAAGCTGATCATCATCCTACTGCAGTGCTGCTGCTACCCTATCACAGGTGCACTCAACACATTTAGCATAGCCCTTCATTTGTGCTCATCGTTTAGGCTAACAGCTTACTCAGCCTGTTTATTGATGGTTCCTGAGAGCTAAATTAATAAAAGAGGCTTTGGGGACCCAGAGCCGAGTCATAAGCAGGATTGTAATGATCGTTTGCATGTCGAGACACTCACAGCAACTAATTACCAATTTGCTTCTCTCTCAAATCCTATTTCGAAATATAGCTCTCAACATACTCTTTGTTTTTAGGGACCCGCGAGCTATGAACGACTTTAACGCAACATGTTGAAGGGTGTAACTTCACAACTTGTTTTGCGGAAGGAGAGGGCGAGCTCGATGCGTATGCTGTAGGCAAGCAGACGTTTAACACCTGCTCAAATTAGGATTCTTCAACGAGCACATCTGTCTACTATGATATGACTGACTATTCATTTTACGTCAGTCTTTGTCATTCACTTTGAAGGATGCTGCAGTGAGCAAGCCAGTCTTACTCTGACATTTAAAACCTTCCATGTAATCAAAAGCTAGAGTTGAGCCACTGTTCATGGATTGAAGGAGTATCATCTGATAAAATTCTTATGGGGTGAGAGAAGTCAAATACTGAGGGCCTTAAGAGCCTACAGAGGTGAATCGGCGGTAAAGGGATTGAATGATTGTGAAGGCAGTATTTGTCATTCACTTTGAAGGATGCTGCAGTGAACCAGCCAGTCTTACTCTGACATTTAAAACCTTCCATGTAATCAACTGGTAGAGTTGTTCCCTGGTCAATCAGCACTTTCAGGGTTGGTTCTGTCATAGATATACAATCACAGAACATTGACTTGAATGGGGTTGACCATTCTAGTAAATATATTTATATGGAGACAGTAGTAAGCTCCACCCTATTACCTACAGACCACAGGGAAAAGTGGCAACTGAAACAGCCTCAGAGTTTAGCCACACTGCATCTTACCGACCCATCTTACAGACCCACTTCCAAGTCAGTTATTGTTTATCATCTCCGATTTGTTTTGCCGAAGGAACTCTATTTTGGTTACTTTTTTGATTGGAAACGTTTGTTTTGGTGTTGTGTAGATAGACATGACAATTTAAATTACTGAAAATCAGTGGTGTAAAGTACTCAAGTAAAAATACTTTGAAATACTATCTGAGTCGTTTTTTGGGGTATCTGTATTTACCTATTTGACAACTTTTACTTTTACTCCACTACATTTCTGAAGAAACTATGTACTTTTTACTCCCATACATTTTCCCTCACACCCAAAACTACTTGATACATTTAGAATGCTCAGGTAGGACAGCAAATTGGTCTAATACACGCACCTATCAATATACGCGTTGTCATCCCTACTGTCTCTGATCTGGGGGACCCACTAAACACAAATACTGCATTTGTAAATTTTGACAGAGTGTGAAAATGTTCCACCGTCTGTCCGTACATTTTTAAAACAAGAACATCGTGGTGTCTGGTTTGCTTAATATAAGGTATTTTATGTATAGCATTTACTTTAACTTTTTCCTTTTACTCAAGTATGACAATTTAGTACTTTTCCCACCACTGACTTAAAGGCATAGGTCAAGATTTTGGCAATTAGGCCCTGTTCTATTGGTATCTGCTACTTCCTCAGAGTCACATGAACTTGTATCTTTTATGTATCTGTGTCCAGTGTAAAGGAAGTTTGAGGTATTCTCGCACGCCAATGCTAACTAGCGTTAGCGCAATGACAGGAGTTCTATTGGTATCTGCTATGAGTATCTGCTAGTATGCTAGCAGATACCCATAGACTTCCAATCATTGCGCTAACACTAGTTAGCAACTTCCTTCAAACTGTATGAAAATGGTATCCACAAGTTCATCTGAATCTGGGGAAGTAGATAAAGGGCCTCATTGTCAAAATCCTGAAGTCTCCCTTTAAAAACATTTTAAACCAGATACATTTACTCAAGTAGTATTTTTGTTGTTGATTTGATTTGAAGTAGTATTTTACTGGGTGACTTTAATTTTTACTTTTTTAGGGGGTAGATCCGCTTTAATATTGCAGATAGAAGCCACAATCTATCAGTTTAATTGTTTACATCATTTCCAATCCCCCATATATGTTTATTTATAAATATATATATATTTATTTTTTATTTGTCTTTACTTTTATTTGAAAATGTAGTACTTTATCCATCACTGCTGAAAATGTATGAATTCAGCGTATTGTTAGTTGTTTTGAATGTCATACAGGTCCAGGCCTACAGTGCATTCGGAAAGTATTCAGACCCCTTGACTTTTTCCACATTTTGTTACGTTACAGCCTTATTCTAAAATGTACTAAATAGATTTTTTCTCAGCAATCTACACACAATACCTAATAATGACAAAGAAAAAAAGGTTTATAAGAAATGTTTGTAAATGTATATAAAAAAAAAATGAAATACCTTATTTACATAAGCATTCAGACCCTTTGCTATGAGACTCGGAATTGAACTCTGGTGCATCCTGTTTCCATTGATCATCCTTGAGATGTTTCTACAACTGAATTGGAGTCCACCTGTGGTAAATTCAATTGATTGGACATGATTTGGAAAGGCACACACCTGTCTATATAAGGTCCCACAGCTGACAGTGCATGTCAGAGCAAAAACCAAGCCATGAGGTTGAGGAATTGTCCGTAGAGCTCTGATACAGGATTGTGTCGAGGCACAGATCTAGGGAAGGGTACCAAAAAATGTCTGCAGCATTGAAGGTCCCTAAGAACATAGTGGCCTCCATCATGTTTAAATGGAAGAAGTTTGGAACCACCAAGACTCTTCCTAGAGCTAGCCGCCCAGCCAAACTGAGCAATCGGGGGAGAAGGGCCTTGATCAGAGAGGTGACCAAAAACCCGATGGTCTCTCTGACAGAGCTCTAGAGTTCCTCTGTGGAGATGGGAGAACCTTCCAGAAGGACAACCATCTCTGCAACACTCCACCAATCAGGACTTTATGGTAGAGTGGCCAGACGGAAGCCACTCCTCAGTAAAAGGCACATGACAGCCCGCTTTGTCATTATGGGGTATTGTGTGTGGATTGATGAGGGAAAAAAACGATTTAATCCATTTTAGAATAAGGCTACGTATCAACATGTATCAACATTTGAAAAAAGTCAAAGGGTCTGAATACTTTCCGAATGCACTGTATATGATCAGGACTATTTTCTAAATAAGAGAACATTAAACCTTTTATTAACATTTAACCCGTCTTCTCTTGAGATTAAAGTCTTATTTACAGTTTTAATACAAGATATGAATTGCCACAATGCTGTTTGTTTTTTAAATTATGTATTTTATTAAAAAACTAAAATTAAGTAAATAACCCACATTATCACCAGGCAGTGAAATGCTTACTTATAACCAACAATGCAGTTTAAAAAATAAGAATAAAAATAAGAAAAGAGCAGCAGTTAAAGAGCAGCAGTAAAATAACAATAGCAAGACTATATACACCGGTAGAGAGTCAATGTGCGGGGGCACCAGTTAGTCGAGGCAACTGAGGCAATATGTACATGTAGGTAGATTATTAAAGTGACTATGCATAGATAATAACAGAGTGTAGCAGCGGAGTAAAGGGGGGGGGGGCAATGCAAATAGTCTGGGTAGCCATTTGATTAGATGTTCAGGAGTCTTATGGCTTGGGGGTAGAAGCCTTTTGGACCTAGAATTGGCGCTCCGGTACCGCTTGCCGTGCGGTAGCAGAGAGAACAGTCTACGACTAGGGTGGCTGGAGTCTTTGACAATTTTTAGGGCCTTCCTCTGACACCGCCTGTTATAGAGGTCCTGGATGGCAGGAAGCTTGGCCCCAGTGATGTACTGGGCCGTACGCACTACCCTCTGTAGTGCCTTGCGGTCGGAGGGCGAGCAGTTGCCATACCAAACAGTGATGCAACCAGTCAGGATGCTCTCGATGGTGCAGCTGTAGAACCTTTTGAGGATCTGAGGGCCCTTCTCAAATCTTTTCAGTCTCCTGAGGGGGAATAGGTTTTGTCATGCCCTCTTCACGACTGTCTTGGTGTGCTCAACCTACTCCAATACAGCCCTGTCGATGAGAATGGGGGCGTGCTCGGTCCTCCTTTTCCTGTAGCCCACAATCCTCTACTTCGTTTTGATCATGTTGAGAGGTTGTTGTCCTGGCACCACACAGGCCAGGTGTGGCCTCCACCCTATAAGCTGTCTCGCCATTGTCGGTGATCAGGCCTACCACTGTTGTGTCATCGGAAAACTTAATGATGGTGTTGGAGTCATGCCTGGCCGTGCAGTCATGAGTGAACAGGGAGTACAGGAGGGGACTGAGCACGCACCCCTGAGGGGCCCCTGTGTTGAGGATCAGCGTGGCGGGTGTGTTGTTACCTACCCTTACCACCTGGGGGCGGCCTGTCAGGAAGTCCAGGATCCAGTTGCAGAGGGAGGTGTTAAGTCCCAGGGTCCTTAGTTTATTGATGAGCTTTGAGGGCACTATGGTGTTGAACGCTGAGCTGTAGTCAATGAATAACATTCTCATATAGGTGTTCCTTTTGTCCAGGTGAGAAAGGGCAGTGTGGACTGCAATAGAGATGGCATCATCTGTGGATCTGTTAGGAAGGTACGCAAAATGGAGTGGGTCTAGGGTTTCTGGGATAATGGTGTTGATGTGAGCCATGACCAGCCTTTCAAAGCACTTTATGGCTACAGACGTGAGTGCTAAGGGTCGGTGGTCATTTAGGCAGGTTACCTTAGTGATCGTGGGCACAGGGACTATGGTGGTCTGCTTAAAATATGTTGGTATTAGACTCGGACGTTGAAAATGTCAGTGAAGACACTTGCCAGTTGGTCATCGCATTCTTGGAGTACACGTCCTGGTAATCCATCTGGCCTTGCGGCTCTGTGAATGTTGACCTGTTTAAAAAGGTCTTACTCACATCGGCTGCGGAGAGCATGATCACACAGCTGTTCGGAACAGCTGGTGCTCTCATGCATGTTTCAGAGTTATTTGCCTCGAAGCGAGCATAGAAGTAGTTTAACTGATCTGGTAGGCTCGTGTCACTGGGCAGCTCTCAGCTGTGCTTCCCTTTGTAGTCTGTAATGGTTTGCAAGCCCTGCCACATCCAACAAGCATCGGAGCCGGTGTAGGACGATTCGATCTTAGTCATGTATTGACGCTTTGCCTGTTTGATGGTTCATCGGAGGGCATAGCGGGATTTCTTATAAGCTTCCGGGTTAGAGTCCCGCTCCTTGAAAGCGGCACCTTTAGCCTTTATCTCAGAGCGGATGTTGCCTGTAATCCATGTACGTACGGTCACTGTGGGGACGACGTCATCGATGCCCTTATTGATGAAGCCAATGACTGATGTGGTGTACTCCTCAATGCCATTATTAGAATCCCGGAACATATTCCAGTCTGTGCTAGCAAAACAGTCCAGTAGCTTCGCATCTGCGTCATCTGACCATTTTTTTATTGACCGAGTCACTGGTGCCTGCTGCTTTAATTTTTGCTTGTAAGCAGGAATCAGGAGGATAGAATTATGTTCAGATGGGATTGAGGAGTACAAAAAAACAAACAAAAAAACACAATCGGTTGGGGGCAAGTAAAACGTCTGCCTTCTTCTCCGGCGCCATTTTAACAACGGCAAGCCAGCCTATTGCCTACAATGTAAACAGAAATAACTTAAAATGTATAACTTAAAATTAAACCAAATAATTTGCAGTTATGACTACTGGCTTCAAATAAATGTTCAGCCAACTTACGAGCAAATACTTTATGAATGTATTATTACAAATCAACTTGCAAGGTTGCAAGCCAACTTGCCTGCTAACATTAGCCCTACTAGCCCTGCTAACGTGACATTACCACTACATAAGTCAATCAGTTGCTATCAACACCTAGCTTACAGCTACATTAAAGTAAACAAAAGTTTTGGAAATACTGTACATAACACCATCTAACCAGTTATCAAAAGGTTATTAGCTAATGCAGTTACAAGCTAGCCAGCCAGCTAACGTTAGCTATTTAGCTATTAGCCTAGCCATCTTAGCCAACCACCATAGTTATGGTTGGAAAGCTAGAGTCCAACTACTGGAGAACAGCTAGAACACAACACAACTAAAATATAACCACAGATCGAAGCAAAGAGAAAGCAGAGACTTACAGATTGATGGCTGGGGCCAATCCAATGGTAAAACGTTTAAAACCGTGCACGCTGAGTTAGCTATTAAGCTAGGAGGAGTGTGCTTCACCAGCTGATGGAGAGTCAGGGAAATCCAAAATAGATAGATTCCAGATGTCTGTCATCTAGTGCGCTAGCACTAAGCTAAGATGAAAAAGTTACAAAACTCCCGTAGCCTACTTCACATAGAACATGCCAAAACATTTACAAAACAAAAAGGAGAACAGACGAGGTACTACAAAATTAGAGCATGCAGATAATTAGGCACCAAAGCCTGCCATGCTAAATGGTTTCCACTAGATAACACAGTCACAAAGTCCATAAAAAGCATGCAGCATGGCCGCATTTGCTCCTTGTTTACATCACACTTCCTGTGATTGGTGGATTGTAGCTCACCAACCGCAACACATGGTCTGGAATGTAATTGCCTGCTAGTATGGCTAGTGGCTAACGTTAGCCAGCTTGAGTTAGCTACCGAGCTAGAATATGAACTCGGTAGCACAAAGTAGATCCTCCATATGATGTTGAGAAATAGTACATTGTGGGTGGAAGATATCCGGAAATAAGATAATAAATATGCAATAACCCAAAAACATAACTATGTTTGCACTTATAGGTAACCAGATTGTGACTACCACTACGTTACTGAGTCTTTGACCACACTATGTTGTTAAATTGTTGAGTAAAATCTCATGCTTCCTACCCTTTAATTGAACATTATCGTTCGGAAGGCCCGATCATTTCTTGCCTGATTCTGTTTTGTTCTTTCCCAAATTCTGTTTTTTCCGTTTTGGATTTCCAGGTTTCTGTTTTTGTCTCTCACGTTTTTTGGGGTGTAGTTACCCTTTATTTAAGTGAGCACCTTGCAAGAGGCTGTTGTTTAGCATGTTTTGTAGGGCACATGTGATGATCGAGTTTGCAAAACAAATACCCACTGGATTGATGAAAATAATGATGATATCATTCTGCGAGGTAAGCGTAGGCTACTTTGTAGTTAACATTTAACTGAGAAGGTTTTGGAATAACCCTTTCCATCTACCAGAAGACTGGTTTTTTTTTTTAGCATCAAAGCTAATGGCTACACAAAATGGTAGACTCGCACACACACACACAGTCGTTCTCATTGCTTCAGAAAGTTGCAGGAAATACAAAATCACTGATGCATTCTGTTCATGTCTTATGATAAACTTGGGCAAATTAAACCATGTTCAATAGGCCTACATTTAGTTGATTCCCTATTAAGGTCAAAACATTTTTGATTATTGTTTAATTCTGTTTTAATTCCTGGATTCCGTGAGGGCCCTAATTATCACATTTGGACCAGAAGGAGGCTTTCCAATACCTATTGCTGCAGTGATGATTCACCAACTTCATCAAATGTTTTCATAATTTCTCTGCAGATAATTGCCAAAAAGCCTAGGCCTATCAGTAACAACATAAATAAACTGCTCTCTCACCGATATGATTCGGTAGGCTACACTGACCAAGTTTACATGCACACAGTATTCTGGATAATAGCTTATATCCCTCTTAAGGTCTTATTCAGGAACAAGCTGTTTACATGCACCTTTGATATCCCGCTCATGACGAGGATCCCTGTTCCATGAATAAACAGAATATTCCTCATTTAAGTTCATATTGGTTAAATGGAATAGTAACTGAAATATGGACACTGACTGTAGAACTATAACCTCTCATATAAGCTACTATAATGTTAACTCCTGCAGAATTATGCATTACATGCAGTAAAATTATACAACAAATGTTAATTGTCTCAGGAACAGGAGTGGAAATATGATTTCTTTCTTTCAGCATCTCTTGAGAAAATGTGAATGTGCGTGTAATGTGTTATCTTTGACACTGTTATGCAAGCAGACAGTATTTCAACCACCTAAAATATGCACCAAAGACAAACTGAAGTCTTATCAGAAACCTGTTTCATCATTTTTCTCAGCTTTTTATTTCCTTAAAACCGGTCAAACTGATGACATTTGGACATTTTGCACAGACGTTTTCCACTGTTTTGGAGTTTGCGTTTTCTCCCAGGTCCCTAAACGAAACAGACAGCTTTACCAGTGTTAACTATTACTAATGCATTCATTCTATTAATGTAAGACATTATTCTCGTGAGCACTACTTTATTTAGTCTTCTGGGGCAACAAGTTATGACAGAAGAGAAGCTGCATGTATCTAACTATAGTTGACAAACAAATGGCCTACCAAATGTCAGAAATTATAATATGTCCTACCAAATGCCAGAAATTATAAGCAGGAAGTTGTCTAAATTAAGGATGAAAGTAGTGGTAGATCGAACTGCGCAGGTAGCCTACTTCTTGAAGTCATTTACTTGACAATCAGATGAAAACATCATCACACGACACCCATGACATGCGAACCGGAGCCTGCGCAGACCGCGAAAAACAACGTTAAACGGGATGTTTAAATGCCACAGTATCCCGTCTAAGATCAGCATATCCCAGGCATCTTAACCGGGTTAACATAACCGGGATACAAGCTTTTTAAGGGTTATTGTAAACGGGATATGATGTTTACGTGTCAACTCAAAAACAGAATACTTGAGTATCCCGAATAACAACGGGATATTGATGTGCATGTACACTTGGTCACTGACTGACGAGAGTCGCTCACTTTAACGTCACTGTCTGACATCTACGAAAGGAAACCTAGAAAATATTTTGGTTTACTTGTCGGGATGCGATACCATGTAAATCAGCGGAGGCTGCTGAGAGAAGGACGGTTCATAATAATGGCTGGAAAACGCTGCATGATTTATGAATGGAAAAGGGATATAGGAGATCGACTTTATTCAGTAAGTTTGACACATTTTATAGACTAGTCAACACTTACTGTCCAAAAATGCCTATGTGCCACAACTCTGCATGGCTGGCTATGTAAAATAAATGAATGTGCCAGAAAACAATAACTAGGCTAAGTGGATTTTGACATGCAAATTCACAAGCATCATGCTCTCCCCCTCCTCTACGTAAAGACATTTGACTGCAACCAACCACAAAGCGCACAAATTATACCGGGAGGCGGGACAGACAGCAGATTGCGTTAACCTGACATTGCTCGCTTTGTGACCAACAGGCACCTATCCTATCAATAGATCGCTAGAATATGTATATCGTTCATTTTACCATGAGAGGGCTCGACGGACTAGCGAATTGAAACTTTTAAACGAAAAGTAGCCTAGTTAATATGAAGTGTAAAAAATAGACTGTTGAAAATGAGTTTAACAGGTTGATTAGCCGAAGGCTGGCGCTAATGGCAAACACTGCAACACGATCACAACAATGGCCATATATACAGACTACGCAATCCTAAATATGACACTGCCTAGTCTGAGAGATTGGGGAATGTATATCCTGCAAAATGCTATAGTTCACCTCATTGTTCATGTGTATATACAAACAGAGGCCTGTGATCATAGTGGTCATGCTTGAGCTGCTGTCTGCAAAAAGGCTTGTGCCATAAGAATGAACAAACCTGCTTGACACTGACAGCACGCATTAACTGTACATTTTCCCCTCACGTTTATGTACTTTCCCTCTCTGCTTAAACAAATACTGCACAATTACTCATCGTGCCATTCATCTTTACAGTAAACAGAGTTTTCATCCAACCTCAATCTTATATTAGGAATTTAATTCAGAGGTCCCCTTTTCAATGCAATTAAAATAATGGAATAAAAACCTTGACTTGACATGTGATGCTTCATCCAGTCTCTGTCAGGACAGATAATGAGTGACGGATAAGAGGGGAGAGAGAGAGCGAGAAGAGAGATGGGTGGATGGAGAGAGGGAGAGAGAGAGAGAGATGGGTGGAGAGAGAGAGAAATGGGTGGAGAGAGATGGAGAGAGAGAGCGAGCGGAAGTGAAGGCAGACCTTCAGTTTTCCCCACTTACAAGGTAAGTTAATATGGTAATACAACACACACAGTAGTAAACTTAGCCTTAAATCATTAACTTGGGGAAAATAGATCATTAAAAGTTTAAAAGATACTGGAGTTAAACACACAGGGTGAACATTACACCCCTTTTAAACTTAAAAGGCAGGTGACGGTCCACTCTGATCTTTAGGTCAGTGTAGCATGTCTAGTTGAGGATTAAAGCTAAGGGAGTCATTTGAATACATTTCAATTCCAAACACACTGCTGAAATCACACAACAGTTATCCAGAGAGATGATTAACTGAGTTTAGCATCAGTAGATTGCAGTGTCCGTCAAACGACGACAACCTCCAACTGTCATTACGCCATCTCCGTAGAATTCTTGCTAAGGGACAGAAGGGGTCTCAGGGGGTTTCATAATTATTGTAATCACTGCACCCCCTTCTCAGCCAATTAATTGCATACTTACTGAATAGATGGGGTCATTGTCCAGTGGAGGAAGCTAAATCCAACCAAGAGCTGATTGAATCTATATTATTTTAATCACTAGGCCTAAGTCTATAATTTCAACATCCCCATTTCAATCACTAGGCCTAAGTCTATCATTTATACATAACTATTTAAGTCTATCATTTATACATCACCATTTAAGTCTATCATTTATACATCACTATTTCAATCACTAGGCCGCATTCTATCATTTCTACATCACTAAATTAATCACTAGGCCTAAGTCTATAATTTCTACATCACTATTTCAATCACTAGGCCTAAGTATATCATTTCTACATCACTATTTAAGTCCATCATTTCTACATCCCTATTTCAATCACTAGGCATAAGTCTATAATTTCTACATCACTATTTAAGTCTATCATTTCTACATCATTATTTAAGTCCATAATTTCTACATCCCTATTTCAATCACTAGGCCTAAGTCTATAATTTCTACATCACTATTTAAGTCTATCATTTCTACATCATTTTTTAAGTCTATCATTTCTACATCACTATTTAAGTCTATCATTTCTACATTATTATTTAAGTCTATCATTTCTACATCCCTATTTCAATCACTAGGCCTAAGACTATAATTTATACATCCCTATTTCAATCACTAGGCCTAAGTCTATCATTTATACATCACTATTTCAATCACCAAAGTGATGTGTGTCCTAGCTCTATTGTTTCTAGCTGTATATAGAATAACTGCATAGACTATCAATGGCACTGCTGATGATATTAGTAAATCTATCTGCACAATAGACTCTTGCCTGTAGGAAAAGGAGCAACAACCATGTGTTAGGTTCCAGACGAGTCAAAAGCAAGCACTGCATTTGTCAATCACTGAACAGGCAATATGGTCCAATGAACAGGGCCCTGCCACTGCCATGGAGCAGTAGTATATCTCATACATGTCACCCAGTCAAGCTCTATGACACACTGCAGCCGAGGGCACTTGACCCGGCAGGGACAGGCCCCGCCATCAAAGCGCTGACGCTGTAGCCTATTTTTAGCATAAAGTTTCATCATTCCTATTTCCTACAGTTGTCCAATTGTTCTTTTCCCAAAGCGTTTGCGAGAGCTCACAGTGTGCTAATCAAAGAGGAAACTTGCGGCCTGTCAAGAGAAGCATAATAAATCCTTGTCAAGAAATGCGGCTGTTGCATGCTAGAGACAATCCTTATTGGTGAACAATATGTTCTCTAAATGGTCCCCATGGTCCCAATTTTCATAAGATCATGCCCTAATGATGACCCAAGGCCCATTTTTAATAATTATTTGCGGTGCCCTTTTAACAATCATTCCACTTCTTTGCACAATTTGACTCCGAACCCAAGATGGATTCCTTGCGTTCCCTTCCCTGCCTCGTAGACATAATCTTTTGAGGACACATTAGTTTCTTGTTTTATCACAAGCAGCAGGCATGATGCATTCAAAGAAAGCAGAACATTCTGCTAAAAGTCTTTCTTTCTTTCTTCTCTATGCATATTAAATATATCATGCTTGACAGACTTCGTTCCCCCTTTTTTCCCCCCCTACACGTTCCTAGTGTAGAAAAGCTCTTTCCCAAAAGCTATGCTGAAGCGGAGCACAATCTCACAAAACATTCAAACACTCACCACCCTTCAGTCCTTACGTGCAGTACAAGTCTGCATGCACTCGGAGGTTCAAGGGAACTAGTGATGTTTAATACTTACACATAAATGGAAGTGCAGAACTAAGCAAGCAAGCCAGAAAAAACTTTGTGACAGCTTGAATTACAGAGATTTTAAGATGAACTAAAAAATATTTTAGATAAAGCTATTCTAAAATAAACAAAAATAAACTTTATTGGGCAAGTTGGTACAGTGATCTTTTTTCTCATAATAGTGAGACTGGGATTTTTAAAGAATCATCTTTCCATGTTTGTGGTGTGAACCAATTCCAGTCATGATGACTGAAAATGAGGTGTGTTCTTTCGACAACAACCTACTCGGCCAATTTACTAACTATATATTTGGTCTTTATAATAAATATCCAAAAAGATTGCTCAAGACATTAGCCTAAACCTAAGTTGACATGATCAAAGTGTATAAAATAGAAATACTAGGCTTATGATGAGTGCATTTCTAGGTTTCAAAAGAGATTAAGTTCATACAGTGGCTTGCAAACACTGCAACACTACATTCATGTTTGAGTAATCTAAATGTGAATAATAAAGTAGCCTTCAGGTTTATGTATTTTCCCTTCACCGGTCTGGTTATTTATAGCTTAATCTTTCTTACAAGCTTAAATACAGTATATGACAAAATATTTTGACGTTTTGATGGCAGAGAGAGCTATAGGTCTACGGTAGCCCAAAATTTGCTTAATCAATCATTTGTTTCTGAATAAAGTCAACTTAAAATGATGTGTTTGCTCAAATTGTCTCAGACATTATGGCATAGCAGGAAGATCAGAATACCATGAACCTAGAGGTTGTGGGTTCGAATCTCAGGTGAGGACATGTTGAATAATATTTATTGTATAAATGAACAAGCACAATGTAATCATGTGTGTCAAATATGTAAGTTGAAAACATTGTATGTTAAAATGACTATGTGTGTGTAACTAGTTCCACAGCCTTTTGTAGGTAAGATGAACAAATAATCATTTCTAGTTGAATTAACAATTTCAACAAACACATCATTTTAAGTTGACTATGTTTGCCTATGTTTTCTCAAGTTGGAGCTAAGTTTGGGCCAACAATGTGTTTTGTTTGTTCAGGTAAGACAAAGTTTAGTAAATAAAACAAAAAAAGGCTGTGGAACCAGTTACTTAATAATAATTACACTGAACAAAAATATAAACGCAACAATTTCATTTTTTTTACTGAGGTACAGATCATATAAGGAAATCAGTTAATTGAAATAAATTCATTAGCCCCTAATCTATGGATTTCAAATGACTGGAAATACCAATATGCATATGTTGGACACAAATACCTTAAAAAAGGTAGGGGTGTGGATCATAAAACCAGTCAGTATCTGGTGTGACCACCATTTGCCTCATGCAGCGCAACATTTCCTTCGCATAGAGTTGATCAGGCTTTTAATTGTGGCCTGGGGAATGTTGCCCCATTCCTATTCAATGGCTGTGCAAAGTTGCTGGATATTGGGGGGAACTGGAACGGGCTGTCGTACACGTCAATCCAGAGCATCCCAAACATGCTTAATGGGTGACATGTCTTGTGAGTATGCAGCCCATGGAAGAATTGGGACATTTTCAGCTTTCAGGAATTGTGTACATATCCTTGCGTCATGTTGCCGTGAATTATCACGCTGAAAAATAAGGTGATGGCGGCGGGTGATTGGCACAACAATGGGCATCAGGATCTTGTCATGGTATTTCTGTGCATTCAAATTGCCATCAATAAAATACAACTGTGTTCATTGTCCGTAGGTTATGTCTGCCCATACCATACCCCAGCACAATGGGGCACTCTGTTTACAACATTGACATCAGCAAAATGCTCGCCCACATGACGCCATACACGCTTTCTGCCATCTGCCTGGTGCAGTTGAAACCGGAATTCATCCACGAAGAGCACACATCTCCAGCGTGCCAGTGGCCATCAAAGGTGAGCATTTGCCCACTGAAGTCAGTTACGACGCCGAACTGCAGTCAGGTCAAGACCCTGATGAGGATGACGCAGATGAGCTTCCTTGAGACCGTTTCCGACAGTTTGTGCAGAAATGATTTGGTTGTACAAACCCCACAATTTCTTCAGCTCTCCGAGTGGCTGGTCTCAGACGATCCCACAGGTGAAGAAGCGGGCGGACCCGAGGTCGAGTCCTACGAGCGATTCACCCTCCTCTTCCGCTCGGTGTTTGATCATCCTGTGGAGCGCCTATTCCGACTACGCTAGGGATCTAGGACCGCCTCGGAGTTCGCTCTGGAGTTCCGGACCATCACGGCCTCCACCGGATGGAACGAGTCGGCTCTGGTCCCCGTGTTCCGCAGCGGACTGCGGGAGAAGGTACAGATGGAGTTAGCCTGCCATGATGACAACCTGTCACTTGACCAGCTCATCAGCATGGCGATTTGTTTGGACAACCTCCTGCGGCCCCGACGAAGACCTGCGCGGAATCCGCAGCCCATGGCTACACCTGCACCGTGGCCAGAGCCGATGGAGGTGGGCTCTGCACGTTTGCCCGAGGCAAAGCGTGGGAGGAGGAGGAATCTTGGCCTCTGCTCGTATTGTGGAGAAAGCGGCCATTTCTCCCTGACCTGTCCTCTATCCACTAATAGGCGACAAGCCAGGGAATTCTCCTGCTCCAACCCAGGTAGGATGCAAGCTCTCCACTCCTTTTCTGTCAACTCAACCAGTGTGTTTTCCCATTAAATTCCGTGAATCTCGAACCCCTCACTCCCGTTAGCTCTGATTGATTCCGGAGCTGCTGGGAATATTTTAGATAGCGCACTGACCACTGTATTACGCATTCCTTTGGTTCCCCTACAGTCACCCATTCCGGTTCGAGCCCTCGTACATCACATCACTGTTCCCGTTTCTCTGCTGACCCATGGCACTCCTTCAGAACAGATCACCTTTTTGATTATAGACACCCCCACGCATCCCGTTGTTTTAGGTTTCCCCTGGTTGAGTTGGCATAACCCTGTTATTTCCTGGTCCGAGGGGAGACTGCTGGGTTGTTCGCAGGAGTGTCAGGTGAGGTGTCTCGTTGTGTCTATCAACACCACTACGGTGGAAAGTCCAGACCACACCCCTCAAGTGGAGTTACCGGAGGAGTACCAGGATCTGCACCAGGTTTTCTCAAAGACCCAGGATACATGCCTGCCTCCTCATCACCCCTGGGACTGTGCCATTGACCTGCTGTCTGACGCAGCCCCCCCGAGAGGACACGTCTATCCCCCCTCCTATGCGGTGACCGAGGCCATGGAGACCTATGTACAGGAGAGCCTGCCTCCAGCAGGGTTTTACCGGCCCCTCTACGTCACCAGCCTCCTCAAGCTTATTTTTTGTTAAAAAGAAAGATGTGGCGCTGCACCCCTGCTTTGATTATCAAACTCTGAATAAAGCCACCGTCAAGTTCAGCTATCCTTTACCCCTCATCCCAACCATCATCGAGTAAATGCACAGGGCGCAGTATTTCACGAAACTGGACTTGAGGAGAGCCTACAATCTTGTGCGCATTCCTGCATGCAACGAATGGAAAACTGCCTTTTCCACGACCAAGGGCCATTACGAGTAATGCCTTTTGGCCTGTCTAATGCTCCTTCAGTCTTCCAGGCCTTTATTAACAAAGTGTTTCGAAACATGCTGGGACGGAGCGTAGTGGTTTATATAGACAACATTTTGGTCTATTCTGCTGACAGTGCCCAGCATGTCTCGTTAGTCAGGTCTGTGCTGGGTAGACTGTTGGAGCATGATCTATATGTTAAACAAGAGAAGTGTTTGTTTTTCCAGTGGTCCGTGTCCTTTTTGGGCTACCTCATATCCACGGCGGGAGTGGAGATGGAGGAGCAACGCGTCAGCGCAGTCTGGTCATGGCCCATCCCCCAACTCCGTGAAAGCAGTCCAGTAATTGCTGGGGTTCGCCAACTATTTCCAGAGGTTCATCCAGGGCTTCAGCACGGTGGTCGCGCCTCGTACCTCCCTGCTGAGAGTAGGTCCCCAGCGGCTTCATTGGACGGCGGAGGCGGAGAGGGCGTTCGAGACACTAAATACATGCTTCACCACTGCTCCGGTGCTGGCCCATCCCGATCCCTCACTTGAAATCAAATCAAACTTTATTTGTCACATGCGCCAAATACAACAAGTGTAGTCTTTACCGTGAAATGCTTACTTACAAGCCCTTAACCAGCAGTGCAGTTCAAGAAGAAAATATAAAAAGTAGATTAAAATAAAAAGTAATAATAAAAAGTAACACAATAAGAATAACAATAACGAGGCTATATACAAGGGGCACTGGTAGTGAGGCAGTGTGCGGGGGTACAGGATATTTGAGGTAATCTGTACATGTAGGTGGGGGTAAAGCCACTGCATAGGTAACAAACAAACAAACAGCGAGTAGCAGCAGTGTACAAAAGGGGTGGGGGTTAATGTAAATTGTCTGGTGGCGATTTTATGAATTGTTCAGCAGTCTTATGGCTTGGGGGTAGAAGCTGTTGGGGAGACTTTTGGTCCTAGACTTGGCTCTCCAGTACCGCTTGCCGTGCGGTAGCAGAGAAAACAGTCTATAACTTGGGTGACTGGAGTCTCTGACAATTTTATGGGCTTTCCTCTGACACCGCCTATTATATAGGTCCTGGATGGCCGGAAGCTTGACCCCAGTGATGTACTGGGCCGTACGCACTACCCTCTGTAGTGCTTTACGGCCAGATGCCGAGCAGTTGCCATACCAGGCGGTGATGCATCCGGTCAGGATGCTCTCAATGATGCAGCTGTAGAACCTTTTGAGGATCTGGGGACCCATGCCACATCTTTTCAGTCTCCTGAGAGGGAAAAGGTTTTGTCGTGCCCTCTTCACTCCACTCCACTACAGCCCCGTCGATGTTAATGGGGGCCTGTTCGGCCCGCCTTTTCCTGTAGTCCACGATCAGCTCCTTTGTCTTGCTCACATTGAGGGAGAGGTTGTTGTCCTGGCACCACACTGTCAGTCCTCTGACCTCCTCCCTATAGGCCGTCTCATCATTTTCGGTGATCAGGCCTACCACTGTTGTGTCATCAGCAAACTTAATGATGGTGTTGGAGGGTTCCCTGGGTGAACAGGGAATACAGGAGGGGACTAAGTACACACCCCTGAGGGGCCCCAGTGTTAAGGATCACCGTGGCAGACGTGTTGTTGCCTACTCTTACTACCTGGGGGCGACCTGTCAGGAAGTCCAGGATCCAGTTGCAGAGGGAGGTGTTTAGTCCCAGAGTCCTTAGCTTAGTGATGAGCTTCGTGGGCACTATGGTGTTGAACGCTGAGCTGTAGTCAATGAACAGCATTCTCACATAGGTGTTCCTTTTGTCCAGGTGAGAAAGGGCAGTGTGGAGTGCGATTGATATTGTGTCATCTGTGGATCTGGGCGATATGTGAATTGTAGTGGGTCTAGGGTGTCCGGGAGGATGCTGTTGATGTGAGCCATGACCAGCCTTTCAAAGCACTTCATGGCTACCGACGTGAGTGCCACGGGGCGGTAATCATTTAGGCAGATTACCTTCGCTTCCTTGGGCACAGGGACTTTGATGGTCTGCTTGAAACATGTAGGTACTACAGACTCGGTCAGGGAGAGGTTGAAAATGTCAGTGAAGACACTTGACAGTTGACCGTGCATGCTTTGAGTACACATCCTGGTAATCCGTCTGGCCCAGCGGCTTTGTGAATGTTGACCTGTTTAAAGGTTTTGTTCTCATCGTCTACCGAGAGTGTTATCACACAGTCATCCAGAACAGCTGGTGCTCTCATGCATGCTTCAGTGTTTCTTGCCTCAAAGCGAGCATAAAAGGAATTTAGCTCGTCTGGTAGGCTCGCTTCACTGGGCAGCTCGCGTCTGGGCTTCCCTTTGTAGTCCGTAATAGTTTTCAAGCCCTGCCACATCCGACGAGCTTCAGAGCCGGTGTTGTAGGATTCAATCTCAATCCTGTATTGATGCTTGCTTGTTTGATGGTTTGTCTGAGGACATAGCGGGATTTCTTATAAGAATAATAAAGATGAGAACTCTCTTGGTAGATAGTGTGGTATACAGCTTATCGTAAGGTACTCCACCCCAGGCGAGCAATACCTCGAGACTTCTTTAATATTAGAAATCGCGCACCAGCTGTTATTGACAAAAAGACACACAACCCCACCCCTCGTCTTACCAGAGGTAGCGTCTCTGTTCTGCCGGTGCATGGAAAATCCCGCTAGCTCTATATTGTCTGTATCTTCGTTCAGCCACGTCTCGGTGAAACATAAGATGTTACAGTTTTTAATGTACCGTTGGTAGGATAATCTTAATTGTAGTAGGTAATCAATTTTATTTTCCAATGATTGCAGGTTAGCAAGAAGAATGGAAGGCAATGGCAGTTTACTCGCTTGCCTCCAGATTTTCAGAAGGGTGCCTGATCTGCGGCCTCTTTTCCGGTGTCTTTTCTTCACACAAAAGGTGTGGATCTGGGCCTGTTCCAGTGAAAGCAGGATATCCTTTTCGTCGGACTCGTTAAAGGAAAACGTTTCTTCCAGTCCGCAGTGAGTAATCGCTTTTCTGATGTCCAGAAATTATTTTCGGTCATAAGTCTCTTAGCAGCAACATTGTGTACACAATAAGTAAAAAAATAAGTTACACAAAACGCCCCCAAAAAATAACAAAATAGCACAATTGGTTGGGAGAATGTAAAACGTCAGCCATGTTTTTCGGCGAGGTGGATGCCTCCAAAGGTGGATGCCTCCGAAGTAGGAGTCAGGGCAGTGCTGTCCCAGCGCACCGGAACCCCTCCAAAGCTGCGACCCTGTGTCTTTTACTCCAAGCAGCTGAGCCCTGCCCAGAGGAACTACAACGTAGGGGACCGGGAACTCTTGGTGGTCAAGAAGGCTCTGAAGGCATGGCGGCACTGGCTGGAGGGGTCCAAACACCCTTTCCTGGTGTGGCCGGACCACCGCAACCTGGAGTACATCAGGGCAGCGAAGAGGCTAAACCCGAGACAGGCCAGGTGGGCTCTATTCTTCGCCAGGTTCCAATTCACACATTCTTATAGGCCAGGCTCGAAGAGCGTGAAGGCGGACGCTCTGTCCCCTCCGTCCCGTATCATCGTACCAGCAGTGTGGGACGTGGACGCCGACATACGGAACCCACACCTGCACAATGCCCGGAGAACCGCGCCTACGTGCCCACGGGTGTGCGGGACCGCCTCCTTACCTGGGCGCACACGGCGCCTGTGAGGGTTTAGGCCGTACCATCGCCTTCCTGACTGAGAAGTACTGGTGGCCCAACTTGGTTAGGGACGCCCGGGTTTACGTCTCTTCCTGCTCCATCTGTGCCCAGTCAAAGACACCCAGACACCTCCCTTATGGAAAGCTCCTTCCCCTGCCGGTTCCACAATGACCCTGGTCTCACCTCTCGGTGGACTTTGTCACTGACCTTCCCCCCTCCCAGGGGAACACCACCGTTCTCATTGTTATGGACCGGTTTTCCAAAGCTTGTTGCCTGTTCCTCTGCCTGGGCTCCCGTCGGCCATGCAAAGGCTCTTTTTACACACGTCTTCCGGCACAACGGGAACCCGGGGGACATTGTGTCAGATCGTGGCCCTCAGTTCACTTCACGTGTATGGAAAGCATTCATGGAATGCCTGGGGGTCACGGTCAGTCTCACTTTCGGGTACCGTCCTCAAGCTAATGAGCAGGTGGAGAGGGTCAATCAGGAAGTGGGCTTGTTCCTGAGGTGTTACTGTCAGGACAGGCCGGGGGAGTGGGCGGATTTTCTACCTTGGGCTGAGTACTCGCAGAATTCCCTCCACCACTCCTCCACTAACCTCACTCCTTTCCAGATCGTGTTGGGGTACCAGCCGGCCCTGGTACCTTGGCATCCAAGCCAGACTGAGGCACTTGCGGTGGACGAGTGGTTTTGGCGCGCTAAAGAGACCTGGAATGCTGCGCACACTCGTCTCCAGCGGGCCATGCGTCAGCACAAGAAAAGGCAGACCGCCACCGCAGTGAGGCGCCTGTCTTCTCTCCAGTCGACCGGGTCTGGCTCTCCACCCTCCGCCGGACCCTCCGCCTGCCATGCCAGAAGTTGAGTCCGCGGTTTGTGGGGCCGTTTAAAGTCCTGAGGAGGGTTAATTAGGTAACGTACGGTTTGCAACTCCCTGCTGAATACCGCATTAACCTGACTTTTCATGTGTCTCTCCTCAGGCCAGTGGTGCCTGGTCCCCTTGCTGAGGCTGGACCCAGTGACGCCATGCCTCCTCCTCTGGACATCAAGGGAGGTCCGGTGTACTCGGTCCGTGAAGTCCTGGATTTGAGGCGTCGGGTGGGGCATCTCCAGAACCTCATCGACTGGGAGGGGTACGGCCCATGGAAGCGGTGCTGGGGTCCCGCGGTGGATATCCTGGACGCTTCGCTGACCAGGGATTTTCACCGTCGGCACCTTATCGACCCGTACCGCATCCCTGTGGTGGTCCCCGAAGCCGGTGTCGTCCCGCTGCTTGTGCAGCGCGCCAGGGGGAGGGGTACTGTCACGGATCCCCCCCGGTACTGCTGCTCATTCCGTTCAACAGCTCCGGAGGTCTACGTCACCAGCCTTCTAGGAGTCACTGAACTGGATTCACTACCACCAAACCTGGACTGTCTTGTCTCATTACGTACACCTGGTTCCCATTCCCCCTGATTAGTATGTGTATATATATGTGCCCTCTGTTCCCCATTGTCCTTGTCAGTTATTGTTACCATGTCCGTTGGTCTTGTGAGCACCTGTGCTGTTGTATCGGCTTCCATGCTACGTGTTATTGTGCACTTGTTTTACGGGTCTCGTCCCGTGTATTATTTAGAGGTTTACACCTCGCTCTTTTGTTTGGGTGAAGAAAATAAAAAACCCTATTACGTATTCCTGCACTTGTCTTCTATCATTATACAGCGCGACATGGAGGTCCTGGGGTGGTGTGGTTACACGTGGTCTGCAGTTGTGAGGCCGATTGGACGTACTGACAAATTCCCTAAAACAACGTTGGAGGCAGAGAAATGAACATTACATTCTCTAGCTACAGCTCTGGTGGACATCCCTGCAGTCAGCATGCCAATTGCACGCTCCCTCAAAACTTGAGCCATTCGTGGCACTGTGTTGTGTGACAAAACTGTATATTTTAGAGTGGCCTTTTATTGTCCCAAGCACAAGATGCACTTGCGTAATGGTCATGCTGTTTAATCAGCTTCTTCACTTTACATGTTGCGTTCATATTTTTGTTCAGTATTGTTGAAACAACTAGATTGTCTTTACAGTGTATAGTAGTGTGTACTGTTTGACCTTGTAAATAAACTACAAAAAGTGCAGAAATCAATTGCTCCTCTCTGAAGATGCCGCAATATTATATTTTGGAGCTGTGAACAAAGAAAGTAAGCAAGATGAACAGCTGTATTGTGATAAACCGTCACCCCATATGCTGAAGGAAAACAATTTCTATGAAGTGGGAGAAAAAAAATACGCTTAATCAACTAACATTGATATTACTTCTGGCAATTAGGAGCATGCTGATAATGATATGAGTTTTCAGCTGTAAATAATTATGCTGCCTGCAGGCCATGCTTTAATTCTCCTCTGTATCTATAAACAATAATCAAACCACCGGGCTAAAAAGTTGGATTTGGCGGTTGCGGTGCATACTGTAGTTTGGGGAAATGCTGCTCAGTGGGGCCCTGTGGTGCTGCCCGTGGCAGGCTTGACCTTCAGGTGCTCTGAGTGCTAATGTGCTAGCGCTATCGATCAGCCTGCAAGCAAACCCAACCAGCCCAATGCCCAGGCTAGCCAAACATCAAACAGCCAACTGTCTGTGAGCCTCTGTGCCATGACAGGAGGGTTAGGGCCGAGGCTGCTACTGTGGCCTCTGTGGTCCGCTAAATGGGGACATTATAGGGGAACCACTGCCATTGCAGCAGACCACAACTTGTTAATGAGCAATGTATATTTGGGCCACATGCAGCTTCAGCTTAATTGTTTATACAGTTTATACAGTGCTGCTCGCCCATGTTGCTGGAAGAGTAAAAAAATAACTCCAATGAATGTCACAGTCGGGGTTTGCCTAATTGCTATAAAAAATACATTCAAAATCCATTAACAGTATGTGACTGTGTTGACTGCCGTTTGAGTATAGCTAGTACAATGATGCCATGCCACCCTGACATTGTAGATCATGCAAGCAACTATTAAATGCAAGTAAGCCTATAAAACTATTTCACTAGTTTCAAAGAACTAAAGTATATGGCACAACAGGGAGAGCTTAGTTGCTTTGGCAGGGAGAGTAAAAAAAAAACCCGAAAAGCCTGACAGCTAACTTTACTCACTGTCTACCACGAGGCGTAAGTCTGCCAATGTCAGAGGACTAAGATGAAGAACATAATTAAGGAAACATATGAAAGCTGGAGCTGGGCTTGAGATTAATTAGCCACATGTCAATACTCTCATCAATACCCGATTAACAAATGACACATGGCCCAATGAAGGCTATTGATTCCCCTTGCATTCTGCAGCGTTAATAGGGTGAAGCTGATTCTGAAAGCTGACAAAAAAAAGAGAGTTTTCAAAGTACAGTTTGTTGCTGAGCCTCGCCGGGAACAAAAAAGCAAATCTAAAGTCTGAAATCACCCAAAGTAGCAAAATCGCTTGCAAATCTCACGCTATCCCTGTGATTGTTTTGACCGCAATTGAATGTATTCGAGAATTTCCATATTTTCAGTCTTTACCGTAATTAAAAATGACCCCAAAGCAAAACCAAAACGAAATGAAGCAAAAAAGGACTCAATCTAAATTAATGGTGCCAGAACGGCCAACATCATAAGTTAGTCCCTTTATGGTAATGATAGTAATGAACACTTAGATGAGGGATGAACAATTCCTGTCCTAGAGTCGAATCCCTATGCAGGTTAATTAGGTAAGATAACATCATTAACCAGTCTCATGCCTACATTGAGAATTAATTGGATAAGATAGAGCCAGATCGTAGATTTAGGTCTATATTTAATCATTTAAACGATCAAAGACAACTAAGCTGGAAAATGGGCAGTCCAGATCGGTGAATGTCTTATTTAGATCACATATACAACCAGTTTATTAGGCACAGAGATGACGCTAAGCTCTGTAGTTTGGTGATTGTATAAGCCTAATTATGTTTTACTGAACAAAGGACTTTATTTCAGGAATTATATTATTGATTTGGTGCCCTCTGTTTTGTTTAAATGTTTTTTTTTCTTCTTTCTATTGTGCATGTTCTTCACTCTATTAAAGGTAACCTGTACATCTCTGGAACTAACCAGTTCATGTGTAATGTACATTGTCCAATATAAATTAGGTGAATGTTAGTTTATCATATTATTCATGATCAAACATGGTAACATGGATTCCAAATCACTAAAAGAAAGAAAGAAAGAAAGATATTTCTCATGCAAGCAATCTCTCTCCCTCAGATGAAAAGGCCACCGATGGCCTAGGTAGTTCCTCAGTAATAAATAACAAAGCTAGGGCTGTTTCTTCTTTTGGAGACATTAGCCATGCCCTGTGCCTATTGTGAAGGAAGCAATCTGCTGCGTTTTGTACCTATTCTTCACACCAGCTGTAATGCACTCCAGGTTTTCTTTGTGACAAGAATGTTTATATGAACCATCCTAAATAATTCATGGGGAACCTTTGTGTAAATTGTCATACTGCATAATGAATGTTTACAAAGCTGTATGATGGCTTTACCTTGGATGGGACCTCATTACTGTAATTGATGTTGAGAAGTAGCAAAGTCATAATATCACTCCTCCCTGGAAATACATTGATGGTGAAATCTCTTTGAAAGGTTGTCTGAAACCATGCAGATCTGCTCTGCATAAATAATAAATCAACATTTAAAATACCAACGGTGGTGCCATCTGGCAGATGTAGCCAACCCATTGCTGAAACCTTATCTTTGCACTCAACAGTTACACCAAACAGTAACAGTGTTGCTCACGTGCTCATCATTTGCTGTTGTTTCCCGCTTGCCCAAATTTGGAATTATAGTATCAACGCAATAGTTACTTACACCAACGTTATAGCCATACTGCCAGATGAAAGGAAATATACTTTGAATTCGACACCAGGGATAATGTAACTTAGGCCTTTTGTACGCTATTTAGACACAAAACCGTTCACTCAATGAATTATGTTTATATTTTACGAAACACTCAGGATACATTGATAAACATTTGAGAGCTCAAGCAGGACATTGATACTCACCTGTAGTAATGACGGCAACATATGGCGTAGCAACGTCACCATCACCTTGGCTACAGGATCCTGTCTTGGTGAAGGCCGGGTAGAGTTCGGGGGGAGAGAGGCAGGCCGTGTCAGGTAACTTATTCTATAATCCTATTCGCATGTTTTAACATTTACCCGAAGTAATTTCAATGTAAGATAGATCTGAGTGATGCTATCAACCGACAAATATCAAGTTTTATCCGTCTGTATCATGAGTTGACCAAGGTCTTGGCTTGTAACGATAGACTTCTGCAGGAAATGTGAGCTTTTATTCGTAGACGTTTGAAGTCATGAAGTAGGCTACAAGCATTAGTTCGACATTAAACATAAATTCCACTCACATTACCTTGTTTCAAAGTATTTAAGGGTACAGTTTGCCATTCTTGTGCTACCTTTGTGTGATGTTCTGAAATTGCAGGTGTCTGCCAAACTCGAGAGCGCGGGCCAATACCTTTGGGTCGGTACTAGTTACGACAGCCACAAAGTTAAATGCCGCGTTAAAAACAACTGGGAACTCGGAATTCTCTAACTTCCGACTTCAGTGCGTTCAAAACCACTGGGAACTCGGGGTGGTGGGGGGAGAGCTCCGACTGGGAAAATCGATTTGAACGGTCATCCAACTCAGAATTCCAACTCCGGAACTCGGGCCTCTTTCTAGAGCTCCGTCTTTGCGACCTGTAGATCACTGACGTCATGATTTGATCTCGTATTTTTCCGAGTTCCCAGTTGTTTGGAACGCGGCAATAAACCCCACAAAGTCTTCTTAAAATGTGATTTCAAACCTTAACCACACTGCTAACATTATGCCTAACCTTAAATGAAGACGGAAAAGCTCATTTTTGTTGTCATACCTTATTGCGATAGCCAATTATGACGTTGCGGCAGGTAGCCTAGTGGTTAGAACGTTGGGCCAGTAAAGGTTGCTGGATCAAATCCCCGAGTTGACAAGGTACAAATATGTCGTTCTGCCCCTGAACAAGACAGTTAACCCACTGTTTCTAGGCCTTCATTGTAAATAAGATTTTGTTATTAACTGAGTTGCCTAGTTAAAAAAAAAATATATATATATATATATATATATTGTGGGAACCATAACTTTGACTCTTTGCGCGCTTGGTTGGCAGCTCTCTCGTTTCAGACTCAGCGAAACACCTTCAATTTCAAAACTCGCACAGGTAGGTAGCGCTAGTGGAAAGAAGTACGGCAAATAGGCACATACGTTTCATACAAGTTTATGTATGTCGAAATAATGCATTAGTAGATGGCCTATTTCACGACTTTTTACAAATAATAGCCTAGCTAAGCTTTCTGTAGGCTAGTCGGCAAGGCCTTGGTCAACTAACTCATGATACAGATGAATAAAACGTCTTATTTGTCGGTGGCATATGTGTGTGCAATGTTTCTCCATTTGCCTGCTGCTCAATCAATCCAATAATGTGAACTGTATATGGAGAATATTGTGTACGGGGCAGACAGCCTGTTGTTAAACAAACTGGGGAACAACAACAATATTGCACCTCAAGCGAGGCCTTGTCGACTACTGCAGGAAACTTCAGCTATTATTTTCGGACTATACATACATATATTTTTTTCTACATTAACATATAAATTCAACACGCATGAAGTTGTTTGCATATTTTGTGATACAGTTTGTCATGCTAGTGATATATTGTTGCTCTCAATTTGCAGGCATCCCACATCCTGAGTAGGCCTACTGTATGCACTCACAGATCAGGTTCCACATGCAAGTGCTAGGTTTCTCGATTCAGCTGTTACTCATACCATCCAGTTGCCAAGAATGTGAACTTCATAAGAAGAAACAGGTAAATACAATAGAAGTAGTTGTTAAGTAGTCTATATTGATAACAGGGCAGGTAGATACGCTATTGTCAAATAAACAACTGGGGAGCAACAATAAAATTGCACCTAAATGGCATGCAGGAATTGTGACCTCTGTGTCCAAGACAAGATAAAATACATACTTAGGAAATAATTGTGGCCTGTGCCTCTGTGACTATGAAATTACATCCTTTATCCCTGTTGGTGGAAAAGAAAGAATGTCAACCAAAAATGTAATGTCACACAAAGCCTTAGAGAGCGGAAGTTCTTATGCATAGCAACAGAACAGAACACCCTCTCATTCAGGATTAAGGGTTGATTGAGCTTTGCTGAGTAGTTTACCTAGGAGATGATGCTTCTCAGGGCAGAGGAAGGGTAGGGGGTCAAATACGTTATTTGTATCACTACATCCTGTTGAAACCCTATAGAACTGGGTTTCATTTCCTGTCAAGGTAATTTCACACTTTTCATAAGCTCTCTTTGGGTCCACTATTCCAATGGAGTACTTGATTTATTGGAAGAATGGTACATTTAAGAGTTGTAGTAACAGTTGTCATGACATGTGTTTTCTTCAAAGTGTATTTAACAGGATTTTATGTTATTGGTCAACACTGGCACTGTATGGCATGGATCAATTGTTTACTAAGCATGAGATAATGTAAGACGAAGCAATGAACTCATAGCCAGTCATCACTGGATGGGCGCTTGTGTCGTTAACTTCAACCCACAGAGTGTGTTAAACTCAAAGGACTGTAGGGCGTTGTGTACATATATTTGCATGGCCTTTGCAGAGCCAGAACCCGAAGCAGTAATGAGTCAGTCATTTCTGTGGTTAAGAAACTGTTGGCAATCACATTACTTGGAGAACAGCGTTTGGCAGATAGAGGCTAACAGCTTTTTACAACCAATTGTCTGGGGCTCTCACAGCATCTCGTTTTATGACCTCTATAAAACATTCAACCACCCATCTCTATTAATAACTAAGAAAAACAAATCACCAAATGAAAAACATGAATTTGAAAACCGCCTTTAATTCAATAAAATGCACATGTACAGGAAATGCTACAAAGTAGCTCTTTATCCGAACATAGTCCTAATCTTTCCCTTATCCCAGTGATAAAGAGGAATGGAAAAGAATAGATGCAGCTGGAAATATAATTAAATAGTTCCAACAACTGAGAAAAATAATAACTATTTAGTTATGGTCCATATTAAGGTGTAAAGATATCCCGTGGTCTTTCCTTTCTAGTGTGTGTAATGTGGACTACACACTGGATCGCTTTCACCTGGTTATTACGCAGAGTGTAATTTGAAATAATTACAAAAACATAGGCCCACTTGTTACAACATACATTTTCCCTCACACATACAACACACAGATTCAATAGCTTAATGTTTTTCAATCACACCCAGTGGAGCAGTGTTTAGTGTGAAAAAGTGTAGCATTTCATCCTAACTCACATGGTATGGGATCATCTTTCACATTTTGCCTGGGGTTTGTTTAGCTATTTCTGCAGAAACTTGTGGAAGCCATGTGAATTACCATAGGAAAAGGAGATACAATATTATTTGGTATTTTCTATCAGATGTAAATGAATGAACTATTTGAATAATAAGGGCAAATAATTTGCTATCTCTGATATAAATAAACTGCACTTAGCCCGTAATTCTCCTAGACGCATTTAAAGTATTATAGTCTGTAGCTCTAAACACAAGCAACAGAGGGAAATTAAAGATATGATTAGTACTGTATGAAATGAAGCATTTTGTGCTATAGGGTCTGCATAGGCATACAGTAAGAACTTTCTGTAATAACAGCATACAAAAGTGTTTACTATATTCACTCAATTGATTTCCAACTTTTTACAAATATAGTTTTTCTTCGCCATTCATTTAGCAATTTTCTTCTGCACAGGTTCCAGTCACTGTCCAGGGATCAGAGTCAAACGCTCCAAGATCGGTGCAGTCATGGACACTTCTGGCAGCGTGAGTAAATTTTTACCACTAGCCCCGTAGCCAAATACAGGGGTTAGGCCTTCATACCTCCATTTTCTCTGAAGGTGCTAGGGCAGGCTGACCATTGACATTTAGCATTCCTCCAAGCTGCCTCTGAGATTTCAATGGGGATTGAGGGGTGTAGAGGGCAGAGCTGGGGCTGTGGAGAGTTCTCAAGGAGAGGGAACAAAAAGGCTCTTGGAAATCCCAAGGAGTTCCCATGATCCTTGGTGAAACCTTGATCCTACTGTGTTAGATTTCCATTACTTAGGGTGCACAAAAGTCCATATTTCAGTGATTTATTTTGCCTCTTGCCAAGGCGTTAAACAATGAATTTGTGAGATTTCCCCTGTTTTGGGAGTGAAATATTTCAAATGGATTTGATAGTTATGATCTTTGTTTTTCTCATTATTCAGGCCTGGAATGTCTGGTCCATAATCATTGTGTATTCTGGGTCTGCACTGACATTTCTTTCAGCCTTTAGAGCTGCCTGTGGTGACATTTTGTCATGAAAAGTTTTCAAAGTCATATTTCAAGGTTCTCCCTGTAACATACATAATCTGTTAGCATCAAAGGAGCACACATGCATAAATAATTGACTAATTCACTTAAAGGGGCCAGCATAGATTAATTAAGCCTGAATACTAATTATGTTTTTCTGTCTACACCAACTGAAGCTGTTGTTTAATGTGAAACTGTTTGGTGGACAACAATTACCACAAACCTATAAGACTATTTATATCCTCTAAATGAAAATAGGTTTAGTTCCGATTTAATTTGAAAGATTATGTTTTGATGCTGTTGTAGGACAGAAATGTCAGCCAATTCCTATAATGTTTTAAGTCAGGGGGGTATTGTAGTATACACACTTTTAAATACAAAATACCTCTATATACTGTACCTTGTATTTCCATCATTCACATTTTGCTGATATGACTTTTATCTCAAACTGATTGAAAATAGCTTTTCATGCGGTACCATTTTTTGAATTGGCCACTGCATATGTATTTGAAAGTAGATAAAGCGGGCCTACATAAAAGATGACAACAAAAGCAATTTCTGCCAGCATTGATTAAGCAATATGTTGTTTAGTTCAGTCCCAGCCTGCAGAAACCTTTCACTACACGACTATATACCTGTCACACACTTGCATATAGATTGAAAAAAGATTCAATTCCATTGTCAATTTAGATATGCATCCATTTACTCTGTGTGGCAGTTGTTTTCCTTTCATGGGCTAGATTGGGAGAATAGCCTGTAAACTAATGCACAATGCTGCTATCCTAATGATTTTAAAAACAGTTGTTCAGATTTGGAGCTCTCTAATATAATATAAGGATAGAGACACAACACGCCAGCATCAGTATGGGCCTAATGTATTCGTCCCTTTAAACCCCAGTAAAACTCTGTCATTCCAAAGAAGCTCCTCTCGTTGACTCTGTGCCTGCTGCACAGACTGCTGTCTGGAAGTGGTAGGCTTTAAGTTGCTTGTTTCTGACACAGCGGACTTGGGCTGTCCTCGCTCCCCTCGTAAGCAGATAGGGATGAGGGAGACAGCTCAAAGCGGGGTTTGTTTACAGCCGGATAGAAGAAAACAGCCAGACGTAAATTAGGGTTGACGGTTTCATGAAGCACAATTGGTTGATGGCAGATTCAATGTGACTGGCCTGAACTGGGCGATGATCCGTACAGTATGCAAAATTTACTTTCTAGCTGGTCTGTGCCCACCAGCCTAGCAGCAGTCTTCTCCCCGAGCTCTCACAGCTCCGGCTTTGAATGGAACCCGAACTGAACAAGGCATTGTTGTACCCAATTCCTTTTGACAACAATCACATTCTTTTAAAAAACTTCATAGATTTTTCTTGTCACCAGTTATAAATGATTTTTTTCTCGTCTTAACCACAAAGTAAGCATTTTTTTTACGTGCAGATTCAATTAGGGAAGGAAGGGCATGGTTTTGAGCAGTAGATTCCTTCAAATGACAACACAATGAATTCAGGGCATTTTTTACTTTGGTATTCAGGGCTTGTTATAATACACTAGAGCTTCTTGGCACATGACTCCAATACAGCAACATGCATTTAATATATTTATGTTCATTGGAAAGACATGTCAGAAGATATTTGCCCCTCTGTAGTTTATCCTGCTCGTGATATTGTTAGAATTGGAACAGTTGTTCAGATTCCTAAAATCCAAGCTGGCAGAATCGTCACATTATGCCACCACTATTACCTTGTTTTTATCACTTGCATGTTTTAGAAATGAAACATCTGCATGCTGCATCCTGTTAGAGCACACTGGGTGATTGGCGTTGTAAAAACGGGACATTCTGTCACTGTCAGTGGAAACCAAGGAATTAAAAGAGAAACATGCATTCTGTTAGCTCTGTAAATGGAGTGGATTAAGTGAAGTTTTCTGAATTAGATTTTTACCGACAATGACCAAAAGCGTTCTGCTCGCAGCATGTGGACTCTCCATGTGTACGTTTATTGAAATGGTTTACTGAGGTTTATCTTAAACAGGAACTGAATTCAATATGATACATTCACGCAAATCTCAAAATGTGTTGACATTTGGTGGAAGACAGAGCTAATTCATAATTTGAGGAATAAGACCAACTCCCATTTTTAATTTAGCTACACCTGATGTGCAGATGTACATTTCAACGTCATGAGTTTGTCTTTTGATGTTGGTTTTAGTGTTACTGACGGTAGACTACAGTTTGCCTTTCTAAGCAGCAGATTGATGCACATAATACAGAAATACAGAAAGTCTTACGACATAACAACAGATTCAGCTTGACTCATACAGATAGGGAAAACATGTCTGGAATAAGCCTGGGCAATAATGCAGCATTATCAAGAATCCCACGACAACAGTATACTGTACATGTAAATGCACTGAATAAGATGTCTCTTTAAAGGCAGTGTTAAAGGGATTGGGAATGCTACATTTTTATATTTTCTATAGGGAAGGAAGCAAATATGGATATTTCATAGTAATTAGAAGGATGTATAGTTCATTTTATTCTGGCCTAAGATAAAACATAATGCGTGATAATTAAATGGGATTTATGTGAGTTTTTTTGCCTTCCTCTTCAAAGTGCCTTAGTCTCAAGGGCAAAAACAATGATTTGAAAAATAAAGGCGTGCTATCCGCCCACATTGTGCTAATTTGATGATTAATTACACTAGCTAACTAAAGACCAGCCCCACAAATGTCTCAATGTATCCTACAATACCACATACAATACATGCCTACTGTCATTTACTGTCAATTCCTTACCATGCTGCATTATTGCATATTCTATACAGTGTTTTTTAAACGTAAACAGCAGTTTCATAGTGTATTCATCTCGAATTGTCCTTCAATATGATGATGAAGTCTCAGAAGTATGATTTGTAGGTTACCATGAAACTAAAACAACAACAACAAAAAACCAAGCACCATTTTGCATGCTGCTGCATCTTTTTTGAATTACTAACTCAGCCCGTTACAGAATCATATAAACTGGTGTTCATATACACAAGGCGATGTTCATTATGTGTCATTTTCCTATTAGCAAACTCATTACTTGCTTCTCAAGTAGCGATACTATTATAACTTCCTCATTTACTTTTGGATATGAACCAAAAACTGTACAGTATGTGTTTAAAAAATATGTTCGACACTGGAAAAGGAAACTGAATCTCATGCTACACACTCTGGTCTCTGGTCAGTGTTTTAAGTCTTACTGTTCTCTACAACTGGGAGAAATTGATTGGAACTCAGTGGAAAGAGAAAATGGTTTTTAAATAAGTTACAATTAGATAACCATTCATCTCTATGGTATAAATGAATGTCTTGCTGTAGGGCTTGTTGGATGTAAAAACAGATTTACAAAACTCTTCTTTCCAGATTGGAATGTGTCCTCCAATATTTTAATTGCTCTGTCATTTAGAATGAACCCCCCCCGCCCTCCCATACCCCTGATTTTGTCTTTGAAATTAAATATTGTATACAAATACATGCTGTTCATGGGCATGGGCACCGTTCATCATCAGAATCTGCATAAATGATTTTTGAAATTGAAGTTCCAACTAAATGCTTTGAGGCTATAGCTAGAGATCTTAAACATAAGGATATGCATGTACAGGGAAATAAACATCCATAACAAAAACAACTACTAATGTGATTTACCTGGGATTTTCTTGTTGTTCTTCTTGTCCACAGAAATTAGAGGCTCACCATTTTGTTCCACCATTTCTTGATTTCAAAGGGGATTTCTACATTTCTAGTTTCCATTTTCATTAGTATACCACTCTCAGATGAATGACATTGCCTCCAACAGTATAGGGAGCATATAGAAATAGCCATGAAATATTATGTCAAAATCCTCATTATTACATTGAAGTGCTCATAGAGAAAGACCCATTATAGGCCTACCGTGCATGTACTCCTGTAGGTGGCTTTCAGTGATCACGGTTTTTATTTCCCTCTTTCATGTGTTATCTAATAATGTTATATTGTGGCCATGTACTGTAGGCTATTGAATGGTCTTATCTTTGGAAGGGGCAAAGGGATGCTTCATCAAACTTCTTTGGAGCACACTGGATCTTAGCAAAACTATTTTAGGAAGAGTCACAATATGCTGTGATTAAGTGAAAATGTTCCATGATGCTTGGGGTTGTACATCAAAGTTAACAAATGGCTATGGAGCCCAATTACTATGGGGCATTCATAGGATATTATGAAAGGTTCGCTGCAAGTTGGGTTGTGTTTGGGCTTTGCTATGCAATTTGCTTTCTATCACATAAGGGATTTTTTTTTTTTGCACTTCCCATAAATCGAGTATTGAGTATTTTTCAAAGCATCACAAAAAAATAGCAGAATCCTTGAACTCTCTGATTTTAAGGACCATTTTTCTCCAGACTTTTTAGGATGTGTTCATAAGAATGTACGTAATGAGCAATGTGCTTGGATTTCCATATTCATTTGCACAATGAATCTCCACACACTCACGAAGCCTGTGTAAAAATGCATAATTTTCCAAGGGAGAGAGTGTTGTTTCCCATTCATTTGGAAAAAGGAGGAAGTATTTTAATGTGACCTTCATTACGCATTCGTGACAACTTTTCTTATTTATTTATGATTAAAAATGTTTCCACTCCTGTTGTTCAATTAGTGCTTGACCCCTTTAGCGGCGATGTAAATTAAATGACATTTCGGTGTCGTCCCATATTTAAAATACTGCGTTAGTTGCGGATCATAAATGATGATCTTCATTCTGCAGCTAATTTATTCATTTAACAATTTCCCTCCAGAAGTTACAGCAGAAGGCTCTGCAGCAACCTAAGCAGAAGAAATCCAAGTCGGCTGAATTTCTGATGGGTGAGCCCTGCTTGATGAGTTATTGCTCATAATTTGTGTAAGGATTAATTAACTAATTACAGACAAATGGCTTTGGGCTAAATTTTGCTCTTGCTTGTCAGGGCGCAATTTGTAATTATTTTAATCATTTCTTCTTCTTCTCTACCCCCCCCCCCCCCCCCGCAAGATTCAGATTTAATTTTAACCTAATTGTGTTTTAGTGACATTCGAGGAGGATGCACATCAGTATTTAGGGGGAGAGGAATCACTAGAAGGAATGTTCTGCTGCCATTAAATGTGCTTTGGTATAATGCGCCACTTTTGACCTTCCTGTTGTGTTATGGTGGTTTTTCTTCTCTTTTTTTGCAGGCGGAATGGAGGAGAGTGCTGTGGTGGAAGGCATTGAAAACCCTGTCTTCGATGGCAGCTACAGCACAGAGCTTTCAGCTTCTCGGGCTTCAGCAGGGAGAGAAATTCAACGTGACAGGCAAGATAGCACCCTTGCAGCTCACCAACAAAAAATGGAGCTGCGAGCCCCTGCCAAACCAAGAGGTGAAGCTTCATTCTTCATTAGCCTCAAACCCGTTGACAGTGGATTTGTGGATTTGTTCCCGATCTAACCTTTTGGGTTTCTGAGGGCCTGGTCCTCACATTCCAAAGCTAGCGTGTCCTAACAAGTACCCCTCATATAAATTCCACCTAACCGGAGAATGTCACAAGAGTGGGGGTTCCAGAACACCCTGACAGAATCAGCCTCTCAACTCACACTAACAGTATTCTGCCTTCTGGAGGGCTGGAGTCATCGAAGAGAGCATTTACTTAGCATACCCCTACCAGCATATACACACTATCTTTATAACGTATAATGTACATAACATCCCTGAAACAGAGCTGATGGCCCATCCTGCAGGAAAATATGCCCCCTTGTAATTTACTATGTCAGTGAGACTCTTGAGCGATATGATGTTACACACACTGTGATGCGCTCAAACATTAAAATAAATGCCGGTTTGGTCTTGATAGGTCATACAAGTCAGGTATTTTGAATTAAGAGATGTTTTTATTTATTTAATTAATAATCTAGTAATTCATTGAAGCTTAATGTTAGTGGAGAGAAGCTTCCGACATTTGGCCATCATCCAAACATACACATACATTTTCTGGAGCTGTGGAGAATTTTCATGGTCTCCTGGCTAAGCTTAGGATAGTCACTATTAATGCCTCTTGGTTACTTTTTTTCGTGGTTGTGTCTGTTCCTTGACAAAGTTAAGGGATATTAAGGGATCATTCTAAAATATTTTCAAAAGATAATACTGCCAGGTGGAGTGCGACACAGAGAGAAAGAAACTGTTGGGGTTTAAATCACAAATACGAATGTATAGACACATCATAACACATGATCATAAGCACTATAGTTCTCTTGGTATCTTTTTGAGTTTCCATGTACCAAATTGGTGTATCCCTTGATCACAGTGAACTCATTAGTGTCTTTTATACTGAAGAAAATGGGATTTTCCTTAGATCTGTTGTATTACAGTAGTTTTGATTAGTGGCATTTTATTGAGGGGAGCAAACCTCATTCAAGTCTAGTCCATTTTGCCCCCACCCAGTGCTGGGTAGAGTAGCACATTAGACGACAGTGGTGCTACTGAGCTGATCCATCTGATACAGTAGATGTGGTGTCACCCACCGGCACGCCAGGCAGGGAGCAGGGCTTTTATGAATCCCAAGTCTTCTCTCATCAGAGATTAAATCGATAGCATCTGCCCCGCACGTCTCTGAGTTGTCAGGGAGATATCTTATGACTTGCACTTATTTAAAAAAGAAAGAAAGAAAAAGGAGAAACAGTAATATTCTGAGGCCCCCTGTGTGAAATCAATCATTCATGGGAAACTTTCTCATTGGATGTGTCTCGTGTGGATGGTGTGGTGTGTGTGTCTGCCATTGTGTGTGCATGTGTGCAAGTGCATGCCCCCAAGACTTTCAATGTGTGTCAAAGTTAACACTGAAAAAATACCTTATAGTTGAAGGAGCGCTAAATGAATGAGTAGTCTCATCAGTTATGGATCAAGGCTTCTTTAGAAATGCTACATTTATATGTAGGGCTAATAAAATATGTGCATTACTGAGATAAAACGTTATTTCTACAGAAGTGTATCGTAAGCAATGCTACAATTGTCATTGATTTTGTTTTGATATTTATGTCATTTCCCCCCTAGTAAATGTAACATTACGTCTAGAATACTATCCTATGTATTTGATATAATTTAGAGTTCTGAATTTTCATTACAAATTGAAATAGAGCAGCCAAACATATGTGGTCTTATTTCTCCAACAGGCACTGCAGTTATTTTCATATTCAAAAAAGGCATATATTAAATCCCATTGCCAGTGCACTGACACACATAGCAACAATCTTGTAGAGCCTGTACCTCTATATAATAGATGCAAGCAGCAGCTCTCTCATGTTTGTGACACTTCTATTTGGTTATCCTCAATATCTTTCATCAAAACTGCCTGTTAACAGTAGATTTGGATGGAGAGAAGTAGTGTGGGTTATTGATAGCTTGCATGTAAGAACAGGGAATTGCTATTTTTTATTAGAGGCGAAGAACTGGAGGACAGCCAGACTATTTAGGTAAATCAAAGATATGATTCAAAGACAAGATCTTTGAGAGCTGCCGCCATTATGCAAATGTAGATTGAAAAAAGGCTTTCATAACCTCAAAGCTATTGCAGCGAAATTGTTAAAACTGTGTTTACGACGTAAAGGGACTTACTTGTGAATTTTACAGTTAATTTATGGTATCACTAAAATTCATAAGTGCAGCAATGAATATACAGGACTCCAGCCTAATAAGTGTCTCTATTTGACAATTTGTAACGGGCGTTCAACAGTGAGGAAGGTATGTAGAAAAGCTTGTACAATATATTACATAAACACAAATAGAAGCCTACAGAACTCTTGGTGGGTGGGTCCTATGCAGAGTAGAGGTCCTATGCAAACACACTTACTCCACATTTTTATGCGTCCCAGCGTTGATCCTCTCCCTCTAATATAAATGTGATCCTTGTGTGCAAAAAAATGTTTTTACCCACACCTCTTCATTTAGCCCCACCGAGTAATACAAGTAAAGCAATTTAGATTGGGGATAGTCTGTGAAATATTCAAGCCAGGAGAATGATTTCAGGTTAAGAAAGCAACTTGGTGGGGTGTACCTGTTTTATTAGAAACACCCCTTGAGGTGCTGGATTCCCATAAATTCTAGCAGAGCAGCTTTGATGCCCATAGGTCAGCGATTGCTAATAAGAAGTCAATGGGACACGGGTTAAGTTATTTTCCTTCTCTGCCTTCACTCGGCCCAAACCGACCGGGTTCTCCCAACCGCCGACCCCAGAGCATTTAGAGGGGTATTGTCTTTGAAATTCCAGGTACTTCTCGCTTGTACAGTTTCTCATTAGTTCCTTTTGAACACAAGTAACATATGGCAATCGTATTTAAGAGATTGCCTGGTGTGACCTTTCGCGGCATGCTAATTAGGCCCCAGAGCTCCACTGGGCCCCGGCGAGCCGCGCTCATGTGAACGGACTGACCGGCCAGGGCTTATCAGGTAGCAGACGCTGGCTCTCTGGCCAGCCTCAACAGTGTGGCTTTCAAAATTAACATTTTGCTTCATATGCTTCTAATAAACACTGACCTCCACCAACCTGCCGCTCCACCACTCCCACCTTCCTCCTCCTCTCTCACTCTCTCTCACTCTCTCTCGCTCTTCTGGCGTAGTTTCCACAGGAAATGGGCGTGCCCGAAATTACTTTGACCCAGCGCTGGTGCAGGAAACCAACCCAAGGCGGTGTGGGATGGCGGAGGTCGGCACAGAAGATGAGCTGGAATTAAGTATGCCATTTCTCATCATAATAGTTCTCCTCAGTTCATTAAAGTGAGGTGAGAAAGATCACTCATTGCCAGCCGGTTTCTGACGGCAGGGGCGGTACTATGTAAATACATTTACTACTGATGGTCCACTAGATGGCTCATACATAGGACAGTGTGTTAGTTTCCAGCTCGTTGTCATTGATGAAGGTCACGTATCATTGGTCAGTTTCATTTCGCTCCATCTTTTCTTGCACTCCCATCAAATAACAGACACCAGACAGAGCCATATCAATAGTTGCACTCCCCCCCATGCCTATTAAAACCATGCTCTTGGGAGTCAAGTAATATGCATGTTATAATGAAACATGGCTATTAACAGAGGAGCCATTTCACCTGTATCTTTTGGATATCACTGCCTTGTAATATCAAAGGAGTCCTAAAGCCCAATCCCATCAAATGATGACAATCAACCTAAGAGGCATATTCCTGCTCCTTTTTCATTACCTTTGTAGAAATGTTATTCCCTACCTGACCATTCGCTATTACCCCATGAATGAGAATGTTTTGCATGTTTGCATATATATTGACTAGCCTTGACAATTTTAATGTAATTTCAAGCACACATATATGTAATTTCAAGCACACATGTATTTATACTGAACAAAAATATAAATGCAACTTGCAACAATTTCAAAGATTTTACTGAGTTACGGTTCATATAAAGAAATCAGTCAATTGAAATACATTCGTTAAGCCCTAATCTATGGATTTCACATGACTGGGATTACACATAGGCATATGTTGGTCACAGATACCTTTTAAAAAAAAGGTAGGGGCGTGGATCAGAAAACCAGTCATTATCTGGTATGACCACCATTTGCTTCATGCAGCGCGACATTTCCTTCACATAGAGTTGATCAGACTGTTGATTGTGGCCTGTAGAATGTTGTCTCACTCCTCTTCAATTAATGTGCGAAGTTTCTGGATATTGGCTGGAACTGGAACACGCTGTTGTACACGTCGATCCAGAGCATCCCAAACATGCTCAATGGGTGAAATGTCTGAGTGTGCAGGCCATGGAAGAACTGGGACATTTTCAGCTTCCAGGAATTGTGTACAGATCCTTGTGATGTGGGGTTGTGCGTTATCATGCTGAAACATGATGTGATGGCGGCAGATGAACAGCACAAAAATGGGCCTCAGGATCTCGTCACGGTATCTCTGTGCTTTCAAATTGCCATCGATAAAATGCAATTGTATTTGTTGTCCATAGCTTATGCCTGCCCATACCCAAACCCCTCCGCCACCATTGAGCACACTGTTCACAAAGTTGACATAAGCAAATCACTCGCCCACACGATGCCATACACGTAGTCTACAGTTGTGAGGCCGGTTGGACGTACTGCAAAATTCTCTAAAACAACGTTGGAGGCTACTTATGGTAGATAAATTAAAATTAAATTATCTGGCAACAGCTCTGGTGGACATTCCTGCAGTCAGCATGACAATTGCATGCTCCCTCAACTTGAGACATCTGTGGCATTCAGCACAAGGTGCACCTCTGTAATGGTCATGCTGTTTAATCAGCTTCTTGGTATGCAACACCTGTAAGATAGATGGATTATCTTGGCAAAGGAGAAATGCTCACTAACAGGGATGTAAACACGTTTAAGCTTAAAACTTGAGAGAAATAAGCTATTTGTGTCACACCCTGATCTGTTCCACCTGTCCTTGTTATTGTCTTCACCCCCTCCAGGTGACGCTTGTTTTCCCCAGTGTATTTATCCCTGTGTTTCCGTTCTCTGTGCCAGTTCGTCTTGTATGTTCTAAGTCGACCAGCATTTTACCCGCCTGCCTGACCATTCCGCCTGCCTTGACCTCGAGCCTGTCTGCCACTCTGTACCTCCTGGGCTCTGAACTGGTTTTGACCTTTTGCCTGTCCACGACCATTCTTTCTAGCCTACTCATTTTTGGATTATTAAACATCTTAAACTCCAACCATCTGCCTCCTGTGTCTACATGTGGGTCTCGCCTGGTGTCATGATAATTTGTGCATATGGAAAACTTCTGGGATCTTTTATTTCAGCTCATGAAACATGAACAACACTTTACATGTTGTGTTTATATTGTTGTTCAGTATAGTTACATTTACATTTTAGTCATTTAGCAGACACTCTTATCCAGAGCGACTTACAGTAGTGAATGCATACATTTCATAAAAAAATTAAAAATGACGTACTGGTCCCCCGTGGGAACCGAACCCACAACCCTGGCGTTGCAAACACCATGCTCCACCAACTGATTTGAAAAAGAAGCGAGCAATTCTGAGTTGAAGTAATAGTTATCAGGAGATTGTGACATTTTATGTGACATTATTTGTTTGATTTGTAGAAATAATGAACCAAGATGAAAAGGGCCTATATCAGAAAATGGCTGAAATGCTGGACGCTGACGACGACACAACCATCATAGAGTTACCAGGTATGTTCTCAACATTCCGTACCCTAAAAACACATGTAAAACAAATTCCAAAATGATTCAACTGCAACTATAGAGTCAATATGCAGGCAACTGCTCAATCGAAAACATGCTGTCTATTTTCAGACAGAACAAAGAAGAACACTTTAAAGGGACACAGAGTAGAAGGACTTGTTCCTAGCTTTCCAGGCACAGGCCTATTGTGGTGCAGTAGGCGTGCCTTTTTCCATTAACAGAAGACTCATTTGAATATGTACCCAAACAGGGGGAAACTGGGGTTGGTTTAAGCTGGCATTGTTCTGGGGGGGAGACAAGACAGTCGCACCGGCTCCTGTTGACATGACGCATCTCTGTTGTAATTCCAGTGCAGAAGTGATGGGCTTAGACCTGCTCGAACATGGAAGAATTTTGCCTGCTTGTATTATTCGGCATTGTCATGGATTTAGCTGTAGCAGTGAGATTAGCAGGCCCTTCCATTGTCTCAGAATGTACATGAAATCCGAAAAAAAAGTAAAGAGGATCTTGGATTAACAGTTTTATGCAATAGGCACAGGCAGAGCCCTTCTCTCGCTTGCACTGCGAGCGCCCAACAGCATCGACTGCCAGAGCTCTCCGGTAAACCACAATAGACTTCAAGACAATCACCTTATGCTTTTCTATGGATGCCTCCCACCGATATAGGCCGCAGCCTGACTAGGCAGGCTCTCTCTCTCCTCCTGATCCTGATGCATTGTGACTGGAGCAGGGTTTTCTCTTTCTCTTACAGTCGTGCACAAAGCACACGCACAACAAAACGAGGAGAAAGAAACAGAACATTAATGAAATGGACAAGGTCCAGTACAAGTCATTTCAGGAGGGATTCCTGGATAAATCCCCCGCAGTGCGGTTGTCATCTCATCTGTTTACTTCTTGAAATATTTTATCTCTTTGGTTGACAAAGAAGAAAATAATCACTTTAGCCATTGATTGGCTTCATCTGATTCACACATTGGACTGCACACGTTGACTTTACCTACAAGGGGCGATAACAATACCTCATAATCACTATTAACGTGGCAATGCAGTAGCGTAGAAGATACGTTTGACTGTTGAATCCATCCTCTATTTGTAACTGAAAACTATCTAGCTTTGATAAAGGCATAGTTCTACTCTTGTTACTTCTCAACGATGACCAGAGCACAGAAGCCAGCATTCTCAGCCCAGCTGGATATTACCACACAATAAACTCCCTCAGAATTTTGAGACCAAACTTAGAAACATCGATACATGGTGGGTAGAGTGGCAGTTTCTATCTTGGAGCTGTCACAGTGTTGAGTCTGTTTGTTGACCTCAGACTTTTTATGGAGAAAGTGCTGCGTCAGTGGCCTCTTGAAAAGCTAGCTAAGCTAATCCACCGGCAACAATTCATTGATGTACTGTAGGAGACTTGCTGTAGCACTGGTGGTGATTTAGTGATGGACATTAGTCAAGGCTTCGCCTTATATCCAGTTCCACACTGAATGCATACTATTATAACATGTAATTGACATGGACATAGATGGTCAGTGGAGTGTAAGATGTGAGTTTGTCCTGCTTTTTTGCCGGTGCTTATAAGAAATAATGTTTCAGACAAGTGAATTTTTCAGATGGCCGGTACTTTGCATGTGAAATCTAAACTGTCTACTACTGTGCATATAGTATGTGTGTGCGTGCATGTGTGTTGTGTATGTGTGTGTGTGTGTGTGTGTCTTAACTCCACACACTCCCCTGTGTGTCCAGGTATGGCGCTAGCCCACAGGGAGGAGGCAGAGGTGTGGAAGGTGAGGGCCGGTGATCCAGCGCTGCGTGTCGGTGCCGGTGCTGCAGGCCGTGGGCGCTTCATGGCGGCAGTGGAAGAAGGGGAAGAAGAGGTGATCCCCCGCTACGCCCAGCAGCTGAGGGAGCGCGTGCTGCCTGACATGATCACGCTTGGCAGCCTTTCAGTGGAACAGGTCAGAGCCACAAAGAGAAATATCTATGTCATCTCCTATATTCACCAGCACATGAGCCATGTCCATTACACACTTCGCCTAATGGACAACACTGGGTGCTTTGCTTCCTGCCCACCCGCCCCTCACAGACATTTCTGTCTGTGTTGTGCTTCCTTTTTTTTTTTAAATGATTTTTTTAGTGGCCCTTTTAAAAGTTGCCCATTTGGTTCCTAATGTAGTTGATGTAACTTTCAGATGCACTGAACTCTTTTTATGGAACTTTAATGAATTGTAAGTTTCTTAAAGCCCATTCGATTCATCTCGATCCCAGATTTGCCTAATTGATCGTATCATACATTGTGTGTGAAAATAGGATATCGTCCAAACTATTAATTTGTTAGCATTTGTTGTTTTTGTGATTATTCATTATTATGCATTTGTCATTGAAGCCTGGATTTCCGCCTTGGTTTGTCAACCATCTCTTTTCAGGAAAAATAGAGCGTGACAATTTTTTCTCCCCACTGCTTGTTTTGGGAGAAGGGGATTTTGTGAAATAGCGTAAAGATCTGAAGAAGCTTATGAAATGAGTGTTGATACTCCATCAGTCAAAAAATGGGGTGAAAACAGGAGCATGGGGTTTTCATTGTTCAGCGCTATTGAGGTAGCCAAACCCAAAAATGAACGCATATCTAAACAGAAAATAAAAAACTATCCAGTATATTTATAGCTGTAATCTGACTTGAAAAGGAAGAAGAATTAAGGAGTTCCAAATTAACACCAAGAATATGGAAGGAAAGTGAAAAATGGATAGATCTTGTGATGGTAAGACTTGAGTCATCGTTTCATGTCTTGATAATCAGTTCCATCTACGTAATACTGTATACTAGCGGGGTTCAGTGTTTTATGCTATCATAATGTGTATTCACTCCCCAACTGTTTTGTGCCCACTTCTCATTGAAAGAACATTAGGCTATGCACCGGAGATTTCCTCATCTATTTTGAAGTAATAGGACTTTTTTCTCCCGTTTGTTACACACAAAAGCTTTCATGGTTGCTCGCGAGACGCTGTCATTTAACAGTGTCAATGCGACTGAATAGCGGTGTAAACTTGCTGACTGAATGGTACCGGCTGGAAGGATTCATCAACCCGTTACATGTCTGTAGGCTCCAGGCTGGCTGCTATTGATTGCCTGCAGATTGCATTACCACGTTGTTTCAGAGTTAGATGCTGTGTACTTAATTCACACTACACCTCCCTATCACAAAGCTCGGCCAAACTAAGGGTGCGTCTGAAACCCTATTCTCTAGCACACTACTTTTGACCATGGCCTACATAGGGTGCCATTTTGGATGCAGCCTAAGTGTGTGATTTTATTTTTGGCAGGATACACATCTTCAAAGAGGAGGGATGTCTCAGGAAAATGAGTGGGTGAGGAAGAAAAGACTAATGTCCTTCTTAAGGGGAAATGCAAAGGTACTTTGCTGTGTCCATAAAGGGAAAGATTACTTTGTGCTATGTAAAATTATATTTCCTGAAGTAGTATTGTTAGTATTACTGGTATGATTTGAATACATTGTGCCAGGTTCGCTGAGAGGCATTTTAATCTCCTTCCTCTTACTGTGTCGTAGAGTTGTACATGTAATCGAAGCTGTTATAGTAATAAAAGCCAGAGAAATCTCAGTGAAGTGGTTGTAGTTCAAGTCATGCACTACTTCATCAGTATCACGTCTTCATGCTTTTGTTTTGTGAGTCTATTTCTTTTTACTGGCTGCAAAATGCCCATGTTGACAAAAAGTTGGCTCATTCTTTCAAAGGAACCCCAGGCCCAGTCACACAGAGACTGTGACCAACAGGAGAGGATACTGCAAGACAGGCTGTATGTAGCGTTCCAACGGTATGTTTCCACTAATGTTACATAAATGAAATAAGCATTCATTTTACAGAATGTTCACCATATTTATTTAGCTGCCATTTGAGAAAACATGTAATGTGATTGTAACCTATATGGGCTCTATATTGCAATGCATTGTCTGCGCTGCTGCATTGTGGGTAAATGGCTGCGAGGCATGAAAATCTGCCCGTGTCACTGGACTCAGAGGAGCATCAGTTTGTGTTCCATCCATATCAGTCTGGAATCATGCATCTCCTCCCTCAGCCCAAAGGCTATAATAGCATGTAGAGGTTTTTTAGTAATTATGGCTGACCATCCGGCCTGACATTATACAGAAAAAATCAAGAGAATCTACATGAGCCTGTTGTGCTCACTGTTTACTATGGGTGTTGGTTTGGACACCATGCCTGTCAGATGAATACCGTTTGAGTTTAGCAACGATGACCTTCTCCGCGCAGCCTTGGCCCTTGCAAATTCCTTCTGATATCATTGGTGGGTGGCTATTAGACATGAGAGGTTTTAATACACATCACCTAGGGCTACATTTTCTGAGATTCAATGAGAAATGATCTCCTATTCTCTAGAATGGGAACTGGATGCCAAGCTGACTTTCTTTTTTTTAATGTGTAATTTATTTCCTTTCACTGTTTTTGATTTAACAGTAATTTCATTAGGGAGAGGGCCCCATTCTGCTGCATTGTTAACTGACGAAAGCACATGTAATACTTTTGATCGGGCGAGCAGAAAATAAAGTTGGTGGCTGGCTTTGATGCCGCACCGATGAGCATTTATTTGCTGAATTATTCTTACTTTAAAGCCATCTTATCCACTTTAGCAGGCGGGCCTATGATATTGTTTTATTTTGAGGAATTAAGAGAGGTGGCTGGGAGACGGAGCGTAGCAGCAGTTTATTACATTACCCCAGATAAGATTGAAAGGCCAAGCGGGCTGAGGAGAGAGAGAGAGAAAGGGAGGGAGGGGGAAAAAAGTGGAAAGTGTTTGTTGTTGCGTTATTAGATTCTCCGCTGTTGGCTACAAAGTGGGAACAAGAGAGCACAATATGCAGGTGGCTGGTTAACAGGGTTACCACTTGTGTTTCGCAGCGCAGAGAGCCAGTTGCTGAAGGCGCTGAGGGAGCGCAAAGGTGAAGTGATCGCCAAATACGGCGAGATGACAGAAGCCTCCTCCGCAGCAGAATCACCGTGGGCCAGGGAGCCGGGCCTCGGCTGGCAGGTAGGATCTGTTAACCCAGCCATTATCAGACACAAACACAGGAAGTAACATGGCACATCAACAGGAAGTACCACTTCTATATCGGAGGCTTATTTCCACCAGGGTTCAACCATAGAAGAAATGATGATATCTCGCAAAATATGTTTATGTGGCCCGAGAAACAGATAGAGAAATGTTTTTTTTAAAGTCAAGTGATGTAATTATATGAAATCCTTGCTGCCGTGAATGGAATCTGTCAGCAGAGTCTCTTTTGCAAGCACACTCATGCACGCGTGAGCATACTCGCACGCGCGCACACACACACACACACATAAAAGGCTTCCCTGTGTTTACCATGGAACACTGGGAAAAACCGCCGTCTCTCTTTCTCCTTTATTTAGGATGTTTTTCATCCCCCAATGTGTAAAAAGCCGTCTGGTGTCTTAAGGAAAGTAGAAAGGGAAAGAAGGGAGAGTGAGGAGGAAGGAGCAGCATCAGGCAGCAGCCTTAGCATCCGTAGGAGTGTGCTGTTGTTAGGCTAGGGATGAGGCTGCTCTGCCACCATGCAGGCTTAGAGATGTAATGAATCTTCTATCAGCCCTTCCTGCCAGGGTGACAACTCGCTTTGAGGAAGGTTGTAAATGTGGGAGAGATTGTGGTATAATTCCTCAGACTGGCATTTCTGCCCCCCAGTCACCATTCGATTATCTCCCAAATTGCTGTGTTTCAGAGAGATAAAGATTTTTTATGGCTTGCTGACTTGAAACAACCGGCACAGCCAGGAAAAGCAATGGCCAACCTGCCATGCATAGTAATTCCATTGGTAAATGACAAAATCTTTGTTTATATGACATTTCCAAAATTACTGCGGCAGATGAATCTAAAATATAAAATGTCACATTTGGCATGCAAAACTATGAAAATATATTTCTGTGCAAAATTCATGGAGGCATTTAATTTAGAACGTGTTTAATAACTAAGTCTGCCTGCATCAGTAATCCTGCCTGGAGGTCCCAAAAAGATTGTCATATTTATTCACTCGTTTTCTCCCCCCCCCCCTTTCCTTCATTCCGAAGCCAACATTTTTAAGGGTAAATGTTCATTGTTAATTAAGATTTACTAATTAAAATGAAAATAATTAACGAGAAAGCTTAATCTCCGAATATTAGGCTATACTTAGAAAGAAAATATGTTTTTGTATGTGGCATTTCCTGTGTATTAAAGAGTTCAATTTGTGGAGCAGTCAATGTAGGAACCTTGAAAAGATGTTTCGGCGAAGGACGCGATGCGTGCCAAAAGAAGCTGCTGAGGATCCGTGGCTGAATGCTTTGATCTCATCTGTAGGAGTGGTGTAATGTTATGGCACTTTAGGCACAACTAAGGCTCCGGGCAAACAAACCACCTTCTGATATGGAAAATTGGCTCACTTTGCCTTTTACCTTCCCGGATGTCTTGACTTTCCGCCATACATGTACCGGTCCATGCATGAGAGACAAATAATAACAATCTCTAAAGACACATATAGTGAAAAATTAACACTGTTGTGCTGTGAAGTTTTTATTTATTTTTATTGTTCTTTTTCTACCCCCTTTCTTTCTCCCTCAGCAGTGTGGGGGCTTAGAGCCCTAACCTCCTGGATGTGCGATGTGTGGGCTAAACCGCTTTACCACCAATTATACTAATTTCACTTCTGCCTAAATTGTTTTGTGTTGTGGCGTATGCAAAGATGCTCAGCGAGGAGATTGCGGGGCATAACGGCAGGGCTCGTCACACACCCTCTGAGGGTGGCTTTGCGCTGGGCACTGCCAGGCACAGGCACGCACGTGGCGCTGGGTGTGTATCTGTTTGTGTGTGTGTGTGTGTGTGTGTGTGTGTGTGTGTGTGTGTGTGTGTGTGTGTGTGTGTGTGTGTGTGTGTGTGTGTGTGTGTGTGTGTGTGTGTGTGTGTGTGTGTGTGTGTTCCAAATGGTTAATATGGGCCTTTAACAGTCAAAAAGCAACACTGCCAGGCACACATTGCTGGGTAGGTGCCACCAGTATACACCGTTTATGTAGAGTGGCAACAGTCAGAGAGCGGAACATGCAAATTGAGTGAAGTAGAATCTCCAGAGGATTTTTTTGAATATAGTAGATGGTTTAAGATTAGGTGACTGTGTGTTGAACTGTCATCCCTGTACATTTCCATAAGTATTCAGACCCTTTACTCCGTACTTTGTTGAAGCACCTATGGCAGTGGTTACAGCCTTGAGTCTTCTAGGATATGATGCTACAAGCTTGGTACACTGGTATTTGGGGAGTTTCTCCCATTCTTCTCAAGCTCTGTCAGGTTGAATGGGGAACGTCTCTACACAGTTATTTTCAGGTCTCTCCAGAGATATTTGATTGGGTTCAAGTCCGGGCTCTGGCTGGGGCACACAAGGACGTTCAGACACTTGTCCCCAAGCCATTCCTGCGTTGTCTTGGCTGTGTGCTTAGGGTCGTTGTCCTGCTGGAAGTTGAACCTTTGCCCCAGTCTGAGTTCCTGAGCGCTCTGGAGCAGGTTTTCATCAAGGATCTCTTTGTACTTTGCTCCGTTCATCTTTGCCTCAATCCGGACTAGTCTCCCAGTATCTGTCGCTGAATAACATCTCCACAGCATGATGCTGCCAACACCATGCTTCACCGTAGGGATGGTGCCACACGTGACGCTTGGCATTCAGGCCAAAGAGTTCAATCTTGGTTTCATCAGGCCAGAGAATCTTGTTTCTCATGATCTGAGAGTCCTTAGGTGTCTTTTAGCAAACTCCAACCGGGCTGTCATGTGCATTTTACTGAGGAGTGGCTTCCATTTGGCCATGCTACCATAAAGGCCTGATTGGTGGAGTGCTTCAGAGATGGTTGTCCTTCTGGAAGGTTTTCCCATCTCGACAGAGGAACACTGGAGCTGTGTCAGAGTGATCATCGGGTTCTTGGTCACCTCCCTGACCAAGGCCCTTCTCCCCCGATTGCTCAGTTTGTCCAGGTGACCAGCTCTAGGAAGAGTCTTGGTGGTTCTAAACTTCTTCCATTTAAGAATGATGGAGGCGACTGTGTTATTTTGGACCTTCAATGCTGCCAAAATGTTTTGGTACCCATCCCCAGATCTGTGCCTCGCCGTAATCCTGTCTCGGAGATCTACGGACTATTCCTTCAACCTCATGGCTTGGTTTTTGCTCAGACATGCACTGTCAACTGTGGGACCTTATATAGACAGGTGTGTGCCTTTCCAAATCATGTCCAATCAATTGAATTTACCATAGGTGGACTCCAATCAAGTTGTAGAAACATCTCAAGGATGATCAATGGAAACAGGGTGCACCTAAACTCAATTTTGAGTCTCATATTAAAGGGTCTGAATAGTTATGTAAATAAGGTATTTCAGTTTTTTATTCTTAATACATTTGCAAAAAAAATTAAAGACCGGTTTTTGCTTTGGGATTATTAGATATTGTGTGTGTAGATTGTGTGTAAAATAGGTACCAGGATGCACTATTCCATGGAACCTTTTTAGGCCCTCGGCGCTTCTGTACTAGATATATACAGTGCCTTCAGAAAGTATTCATACCCCTGGACTTATTCCACATTTTGTTGTTAAAGCCTGAATTGAAAATGTATTAAATTCTTCTCTTTTTTTCACACCCATCTACACACAATAAATACCCCATAATGGCAAAGTGAAATGTTGAATTGTTTGCAAATATATTGAAAATGAAATACAGAAATATCAAATTTACATAAGTATTCACACCCCTGAGTCAATACTTTGCAGAAGTACCTTTACAGCCGAGTCTTTCTGGGTAAGTCTAAGAGCTTTGCACACCTGGATTGTGCAATATTTGTCCATTATTCTTTTCTAAATTCTTCAAGTTCTGTCAAGTTGGTTGTTGATCATTGCTAAACAAGCATTTTCAGATCTTGCCATATATTTTCAGGTAGATTTAAATCAAAACTGTAACTCGGCCACTCAGGAACATTCATTGTCTTCTTGGTAAGCAACTTCAGTGTAGATTTGGCCTTGTGTTTTAGTTTATTGTCCTGCTGAAAGGTGGAAAGCAGACTGAACCAGGTTTTCCTTTAGGATTTTGCCTGTGCTTAGCAACATTCCATTTGCTTTTTATCTGGAAAGAACTCCCCAATCCTTAACAATTACATGCATACCCATAACATGATGCAGCCACCACTTTGCTTGAAAATATGGAGAGTGGTACTCAGCAACGTGTTGTATTGGTGCTGCCCCAAGAATCACACTTTGTATTAAAGACAAAAAAGTGAATTGCTTTGCAATTTTTTTGCAGCATTACTTTAGTGCAACAGGATGCATGTTTTGGAACATTTTTTATTCTGTACAGGCTTCCTAATTTTCACTCTGTCAATCAGGTTAGTATTTTGGAGTAACTGCAATGTTGTTGATCCCATCCTCAGTTTTCTCCTATCACGGCCATTAAACTCTGTAACTGTTTTAAGTCACCATTGGCAACATGGTGAAATCCCTAAAGGTTTTCTTCCTCTCCGGTAATTGAGCTAGGAAGGACGCCTGTATCTTTGTATTGATTGGGTGTATTGATAATTAATCATTTCACTAGAGGTCGACCGATTATGATTTTTCAACGCCGATACCGATTATTGGAGGCCCAGAACTGCCGATGTCGATTAATCAGCCGATTTTTTTGTTTGGTTGTTTTTTATTTGTAATAATGACAATTACAACAATACTGAATGAACACTTATTTTAACTTAATATAATGCATCAATAAAATCAATTTAGCCTCAAATAAATAATGAAACATGTTCAATTTGGTTTAAATAATGCAAAAGCAAAGTGTTGGAGAAGAAAGTAAAAGGGCATTATGTGCCATGTAAGAAAGATAACGTTTAAGTTCCTTGCTCAGAACATGAGAACATATGAAAGCTGGTGGTTCCTTTTAACATGAGTCTTCAATATTCCCAGGTAAGAAGTTTTAGGTTGTAGTTATTATAGGAATTATAGGACTATTTCTCTCGATACGATTTGTATTTCATATACCTTTGACTATTGGATGTTCTTATAGGCACTTTAGTATTGCCAGTGTAACAGTATAGCTTCCGTCCCTCTCCTCGCTCCTACCTGGGCTCAAACCAGGAAAACATCGACAACAGCCGCCCTCGAAGCAGCGTTACCCATGTAGAGCAAGGGAAACAACTACTCCAAGTCTCAGAGCGAGTGACGTTTGAAACGCTATTAGCACGCACCCGCTAACTAGCTAGCCATTTCATATAGGTTACACCAGCCTAATCTTGGGAGTTGACAGGCTTGAAGTCATAAACAGCGCAATGCATTGCGAAGGGCTGCTGGCAAAACGCACGAAAGTGCTGTTTTGAATGAATGCTTACGAGCCTGCTGGTGCCTACCATCGCTCAGTCAGACTGCTCTATCAAATCATAGACTTAATTATAACATAATAACACACAGAAACAGGAGCCTTAGGTCATTCATATGGTAGAATCCGGAAACTATCACGTTTATTCTTTCAGTGAAATATGGAACCGTTCCGTATTTTATCTTACGGGTGGCATCCATAAGTCTAAATATTCCTGTTACATTGCACAACCTTCAATGTTATATCATAATTACGTAAATTCTGGCAAATTAGTTCGCAACGAGCCAGGCGGCCCAAACTGTTGCATATACCCTGACTCTGCGTGCAATGAACGGAAGAGAAGTGACATAATTTCACCTGGTTAATATTGCCTGCTAAACTGTATTTCTTATAGCTAAATATGCAGGTTTAAAAATATATACTTCTGTGTATTGATTTTAAGAAAGGCATTGATGTTAATGGTTAGGTACAGTCGTGCTAAGATTGTGCTTTTTTCGCAAATGTGCTTTTGTTAAATCATCCCCCGTTTGGCGAAGTTGGCTGTCTTTATTAGGAAGAAATAGTCTTCACAGTTCGCAACGAGCCAGGCGGCCCAAACTGCTGCATATACCCTGACTCTGTTGCAGAGGTGACACATTTTCCCTAGTTAAAAGAAATTCATGTTAGCAGGCAATATTAACTAAATATGCAGGTTTAAAAATATATACTTGTGTATTGATTTTAAGAAAGACATTGATGTTTATGGTTAAGTGCAAGTTGGAGCAACGACCGTCCTTTTTCGCGAAAGCGCACCGCATCGATTATATGCAACGCAGGACAGGCTAGATAAACTAGTAATATCATCAACCATGTGTAGTTAACTAGTGATTATGATTGATTGATTGTTTTTTATTAGATAAGTGTAATGCTAGCTAGCAACTTACCTTGGCTTCTTACTGCATTCGCGTAACAGGCAGGCTCCTCGTGGAGTGCAATGTAAAGCAGGTGGTTCGAGCGTTGGACTAGTTAACCGTAAGGTTGCAAGATTGAATCCCCAAGCTAACAAGGTAAAAATCTGTCATTCTGCCCCTGAACAAGGCAGTTAACCCACCGTTCCTAGGCCGTCATTGAAAATAAGAATGTGTTCTTAACTGACTTGCCTAGTTAAAAAATATTTATAAAAAAAAAATAAAAAAAATAGGCAAATCGGTGGCCAAAAATATCGATTACCGATTGATAAGAAAACTTGAAATCGGCCCTAATTAATCGGCCATTCCGATTAATCGGTCGACCTCTACATTTTACCATGCTCAAAGGGATATTCATTGTCTGCTTTTTTACCCATCTACCAATAGGTGCCCTTCTTTGCGTGGCATTGGAAAACCTCCCTGGTCTTTGTGGTTGAATCTGGGTTTGAAATTCACTGCTCGAATGAAGGACCTCACAGATAATTGTATGTGTGCTGTACAGAGATGAGGTATGTTAAACACTATTAGTTTCATACAAAGTGAGTACATGCAACTTATTATGTGACTTGTTAAGTACATTTTTATTCATTAACTTTATTAGGCTTGTCATAACAAAGGGGTTGAATATTTTTTGACTCAAGACATGTCATTTTTTATTAATTTGTAAAAATGTTGAAAAACAAATCCATGTAGACATTAGGCCAGTGACAAATACATTATTATTTAGTAGTACAGAAATGTATCCAATTGGTCGTTAGTCTTGTCTCATCGCTGTAACTCCTGTACGGACTCGGGAGAGGCGATGGTCAAGAGCCGTGTGTCCTCCGAATACAACCCAACCAAGCCACACTGCTTATTTACACAATGCCCACTTAACCCGGAAGTCAGCCGCACCAATGTGTCAGTGGAAACACCGTACACCTGGCAACCATGTCAGCATGCACTGTGCCCAGCCCACCACAGGAGTCACTAGTGCGCGATGGGACAAGGACATCCAAACGACACTGGGCCAAATGTGCGCTTCCCCATGGCTCTCCCGGTCACGGCAGGCTGCGACAGAGCCTGGACTCAAACCCAGAATCCCTAGTGGCACAGCTAGCACTGCAATTCAGTGCCTTAGACCACTGCACCACTCGGGAGGTAGACAACTACATTTTTAATTCAGGGTGTAACACAACAAAATGTGGAAAAAGTCAAAGGGAGTGAATACTTTCTGACGGCAAGGGTTTATATACTGAACAAAAATAAATGAATCCAAACAGTGTCACCAGACCATTTATTTTGCGTGGCAAAAGTCGAGAGCAGAACATGCAAATGAGTAAAGTAGAATCTCCAGTGGATTTTGGGGACTGTAATGGATCGTTTCAAATTTGGTGACTGTTTAAGTGTGTTTGTTTTGTGGTAGGTGAATGACACCAGAATCTGTTCCCTATACTCCTGGTCAACCGCCACTGTCTAGCTCCTGGGTAGCAGACTGACTAATTGAAGACCTGCAGTATCTTTAAAAAGGGTCTTTCTTTTTTTAGTTTTAATGAATTGGCAAACATTTCTTAAAACTTGTTTTCACTTTGTCATTATGGGGTATTGTGTGTAGAGTGATGACAAATTTGTTTTATTTAATCAATTTTTGAATAAGGCTGTAACGTAACTTAATGTGGAAAAGGGGAAGGGGTCTGAATACTTTCCAAATGCACCGTACCTGCAGTCAGCATGCCAATTGCACTCTCCCTCAAAACTTGAGACATCGGTGGCATTATGTTGTGTGACAAAATGGCACATTTTAGAGTGGCCTTTTATTGTCCCCAGCACAAAGTGAACCTGTGTAATGATCATGCTGTTTAATCAGCTTCTTGATATGCCACACTTGTCAGGTGACTGGATTATCATGGCAACGGAGAAATGCTCACTAATAAAGATGTAAACAAATTTCTTCACAAAAGTTAAGAGAAATAAGCCTTTTGTGGGATCTTTTATTATAGCTCATGAAACATGGAACCAACACTTTATATGTTGTGTTTATATTTTGGTTCAGTATACTTAGGCATGAACGAATTAACCTGTTAATTTATGTATCCTTATTTAAAAACAAATATATTGTCTTATTTAATCAAAGTTGCTATTTCCAAAGCACTATTCTGTTATTTCTGTTTTAAAAAATGCAGCATTGCAAATCTAGAGCTCCAATCACAACACATTTTCTGTAAAGATGCAGACTGTGGGTTGCAGATTGTGTCATCTGCTGTGGTTCCTCGCTGTCAAGACCCAACATGATGGTAGTGTTGGTCTGTGATCCACTTCAAACTGTCAGTGCATAAATCATGAATCGTGTCGATATTGCAAGAAAATATTGTCATTTCACAAAACAATACCAAAACGTAGCGAAACTAACTGGAACAAGCTAGCTAGCCAAGTTGCTAGCTAAGTTAGTTAGCTAGCTTATTTTAACAGTAATACAAAATGCACCTAAACATTAGCTGACACCTTGAGGCTTGATAAGGGGTAAAAATGTTTTTCCCAGAAGGTTAGACATTTTCGTTATTTGCTAGCTATCTAGGCTACCAGTTAGCATTTACCCCACACATCAAATCACATTATATTTGTCACATGCACCGAATACAACAGGTGTAGTAGACCTTACAGTGAAGCCCTTATCCAACAATGCAGTTTTAAGAAAATACCCCAAAAAAGTAAGCGATAAGAATAACAAAATGAAAGAGCAGCAGTCTTCCCTGTGCCTCAGTTGGCAGAGCATGGTGTGTGCAACGCCAGCGTTGTGGGTTCGATTCCCATGGGGGGCCAGTACAAAAAAAATAAAAATAAATGCATGAAATGAAATGTATGCATTCACTACTGTAAGTCGCTCTGGATAAGAGGGTCTGCTAAATGACTAAAATGTAAATAACAATAGTGGGGCTATATACAGTGGGTGCTGGTACAGAGTCAATGTGCAGGCCCACTGGTATTGAGGTAATATGTAGGTAGAGTTATTAGCTAGCTTACCCTACTGTGTGCTGGACAAATTAGCTAACATTTCGTCATTCTAGTTACTAAGATAAATAAAACATCTCAAATTAGCTACTCACTGTAGCATTAACTTCTTTTGAGTTACTTCTTTCTTTCTCCAGTTGTCAGTTCGACCACACACCGTTTATGCACTCATTTGTGGAGGACAAATTCAGAAATGACAGTTGGAACTCCACAGCAGAAAAGATGTGATTGTTGTTGCTAGGTTACCAGTTACAGTGCTTGCTTTTAGCTTGCGGTTTGCGCACACCTTTATCCAGAGGGAATACAACAATTATAGCTAGTGTCAGAAATAATGATATGGATTTAATATTTGTCAAATTATTGAGCATGTCCTCAAAACTCAAATAATCATCAGAAGTTGTCCTTAATTAGCATATCAAGATCCTGATATGGACCTCAGTCAAGAGCATATGCATTGTATGTGTGGAGAAAAAGGGTAGTGTAAGGGTTTGGGTTAGGTGCTACCCAGTATGGTGAAGAAAGGAGTGTCTTTGTAGTGTATTTATTTGTGTGTGTGTGGGGTGGGGTGGGCTTAAGGGTAGGACTTGTCAGATAGGTGGGGCCGGAGAGAGTTCCAGAGCCTAGGAGCAACCCTGGAGAAGGCCCTGTCGCCGAAGCTTTAGAGCTTCGACCTGGGGATGACAAGGTGCTGTGGTGCAACGGAATGCGAGTGTGGGTTGGTAGAGGAGAAGGTCTGAGAGGTAAGGGGGGGGCAAGGTGCTGAAGGGCTTTGTAGGTCAGAAAGAGGATCTTGTAATAAATGCGTTAGGAGACAGGGAGCCAGTGGAGCTCACAGAGGACAGGCGTGATGTGCTGCCAGTACTTAGTGTGGGTGAGTTTTGAACCATTTGGAGTTTATGGAGGGAGCTTGAGTTGATGCCGAAGAGTAATGAGTTGTACTAGTCAAGACGGGAGGAGTTGATTTTATGTATGAGAGTTTCAGCAGCAGGATGGGAGAGGGAGGACTTGACTTTGGCAATGTTGCGGATGTGGAAGAATGAGGATTTGACAGTCTGTCTTATGTGGTGGCGAAAGGAGAGGGTGGAGTCCAGAATGAAGCCAAGGTTGCATGCATGCATGGAGGGAGAGAGAGAGAGACAGTGGTCTCGTTAATGGTGAGGTTGCCAGCTTTGGTGAGGGTGGATTAGGTGCCTATGAGGATGAGTTCCATTTTATCACTATTGTGCTTGAGGAAGTTTTGTTGCGTCAATGTTTTAATTTCAGAGAGGCAGGATTCGTTGTGGGTCAGAGGTGGGTTGAGGAGGGATTTGGTGCTGAGGTAGATCTAGGTGTCATCAGCATAGCAGTGGAAGGTTGAAGTGGCAGAGGATCTGACCTAGGGGGAGGATGTAGATAATGAAAAGTAAGGGACACAGCACAGAGCCCTGGGGGACACCGTGTATAACTGCAGCTGAGTCTGAGGTGTGGCCATTAAGGGAAATGTAGTGGATCCGGTTTGTGAGGTATGATTGTTGCCAGGAGAGTGCAGTGCCCTCAACACCCAGACCCTCAAGCCTGGTGAGGAGGATCTGATGGCTCACTGTGTCAAAAGCGGTACTCAGGTCAAGGAAAATCAGGATGTTGAGGGCACCAGCATCAGCAGAGGTGAGAAGGTTATTGATAAATTTGAGAAGGGCAGTTTCAGGAGGGGTGGAAACCAGACTAGCAGGTGGGTTTGTAATTGGAAGACAACAGTACGATCCAGAGTCTTGGCAAGGAAGGGGAGGTTGGAAGTTATTGAGGATGATAGTGTCCAGTCCTGGCTTTGTTAAATCAAATCAAATTTATTTATATAGCCCTTCGTATATCAGCTGAAATCTCAAAGTGCTGTACAGAAACCCAGCCTAAAACCCCAAACAGCAAGCAATGCATGTGAAAGAGGCACGGTGGCTAGGAAAAACTCCCTAGGAAAAACTCCCTAGAAAGGCCAAAAACCTAGGAAGAAACCTAGAGAGGAACCAGGCTATGAGGGGTGGCCAGTCCTCTTCTGGCTGTGCCGGGTGGATATTATAACAGAACATGGTCAAGATGTTAAAATGTTCATAAATGACCAGCATGGTCAAATAATAATAATCATTGTAGTTGTCGAGGGTGCAACAAGCACGTCCGGTGAACAGGTCAGGGTTCCGTAGCCGCAGGCAGAACAGTTGAAACTGGAGCAGCAGCATGGCCAGGTGGACTGGGGACAGCAAGGAGTCATCATGCCAGGTAGTCCCGAGGCATGGTCCTAGGGCTCAGGTCCTCCGAGAGAAAGAAAGAATGAGAGAAAGAGAGAATTAGAGAGAGCATATTTAAATTCACACAGGACACCGGATAAGACAAGAGAATACTCCAGATGAAACAGACTGACCCTAGCCCCCCGGCACATAAACTACTGCAGCATAAATACTGGAGGCTGAGACAGGAGGGATCAGAAGACACTGTGGCCCCATCCGATGATGGGGGTGACTCACAGATTCAAGGACCCTGCTTTAGCGGCCAATTTCATCAACAAGAACGTGAAAGCGACTGTTGCACTGCATGATGTGGAACAAATGGTTAGCTGGTCTTGTTAGCAGGCTAGTTAGCAGGCCGGCTGGTAGACTGGTTGGCTAGCGAAGCCAACTTTGCTGGGTTCATCGACACTTGAATGTCATTCTCTTTTTTATTTGTATTTTTTAATTTCCATTTTCATTGGTGAGTATACAGTTGACTCCCCACTATAGTGTGTGCGTGTGTACTATTCCACTCACATTATTGTTTTTTGTTTGTATCATTAATATTTGATTTGGATCTAAGCCGCCTCTAATGCCAATATCTGTCTGTTTTCATGGTTCAGTCGTAGTTTTACCATTTGTATTGCTCTTAAACCTCTCATAAATGGTCACAAATCTCAGGTAGCACAGAGTAAGAGTTATCATGCTTTTCTCTAAACTTTTTTTGTATTTAGGGTTTTGCTTGCATCTCAGTTGGGGAGATGCTTCGGCAAGGGAGGTTGTGAGGGAAGGGGTTTTTCCCTCTTTATTTGTATATAGTTTTTACATGTTTTTTAGTGCTTCGTACCTTGTCTTTGTTTTTTAAATTTGCGCTATTAGGTTCAACTAAGATCTTTAGTTTACATTGTACCTTGTCCTTTACACGTCCACTCTCAATTAAGACATGACTCAGCCTAGTGTAGCCCATCCAGCTGGAGGGAATGGCTTTAATTTTCTTACTTGGAACTGCAGCGGCATAAGTAACCAAGTTAAACGTAGAAAGGAGCTACACCACCTTCATCAATTGAAAGCTCACATCATCTTTCTCCAAGAAACTCATCTGAAGGTATCACAACACTCAAGTCTTAGGTGCAGATGGGTGGGTCAGATGTTCCATTACTCATTTCAGAATAAGGCAAGAGGGGTGGCTATTTTACTTCACAGATCGGTACCTTTTACATGTTCTAATGTGATTGCAGATCCCCATGGAAGATACATAATTGTCAATGTTAGACTGCTCAATATGAATGTACTTCTTGTTAATATTTATGCTCCTAATTGGGACAATGGTGATTTTTTTCAAATCGGTTTTCTCTACACTGCCCGATATGTCTTCCTATATGTTGATCTTAGGTGGGGATTTTAACTGTTGGTTAGACCCACATTTGGATCGATCCTCCACTAAACCTACTACCATGTCAACCTCAGCTAGAGTTGTCCGAACCTTTATGTCTGAATTTGCAGTTTCAGACCCTTGGAGAATATGCTTTTCCAGATGGATTAAACACTCTTTTTTTCTCATCAGTTCACAACACTTTTACGCGCATAGACTACTTCCTTGTAGATGACAGACTTCTCAATTCCATATCTTCATGTTCATATAATCCAATTGTTGTATCTGACCATGCCCCATCTTATCATAGAAGTAGTCTTTCAAACTGTTGAAAATCTGCGACCTCATTAGCGGCTAAATACTCAACTGCTCAGTAATGAATACTGTCAATTTTGTTTTATTCTTTCAGTGAAATACGTAACCGTTCCGTATTTTATTGAACGGGTGTCATCCATAAGTCTAAATATTGCTGTTACATTGCACAACCTTCAATGTTATGTCATAATTATGTACAATTCTGTCAAATGAATTACGGTCTTTGTTAGGATGAAATGGTCTTCACACAGTTCGCAACGAGCCAGGCGGCCCAAACTGCTGCATATACCCTAACTCTGCTTGCACAGAACGCAAGAGAAGTGACACAATTTCCCTAGTTAATATTGCCTGCTAACATTAATTTCTTTTAACTAAATATGCAGGTTTAAAAAAATATACTTGTGTATTGATTTTAAGAAATCATTGATGTTTATGGTTAGGTACATTGTTGCAACGACAGTCCTTTTTTCGTGAATGTGCTTGTTAAATCATCACCCGTTTGGCGAGGTAGGCTGTGATTCGATGATAAATTAATAGGCACCCCATTGATTATTCGCAACGCAGGACAAGCTAGATAAACTAGTAATATCATCAACCATGTGTAGTTAACTAGTGATTATGTTAAGATTGATTGGTTTTTATTAGATAAGTTTAATGCTAGCTAGCAACTTACCTTGGCTCCTTGCTGCACTCGCGAAACAGGTGCTCAGCCTGCCACGCAGTCTCCTCGTGGAGTGCAACGTAATCGGCCATAATCGGCGTCCAAAATGCAGATTACCGATTATTATGAAAACTTGAAATCGGCCCTAATTAATCGGTCGACCTCTACGTATCAGGGAATAAACTGAATCTCAGTAAAAGCGAATTGATGCCGCTTAATATGGCCGCAAAAAAATCCCCTTTACATAACTTGCCATTTAAAATTGCTCACAGTAGCTTTATTTATCTCGGGGTACATCAGATTTGAAAACCTTTTTCAAGCCAACTTTGCTCCTCTTTTAACCCGTACTAAGGACGATTTGGAAAGCTGGTCTTTGCTACACCTAACCTTAGTCACAATAATTAATTATAGTAAAATGAATACTCTCCCTAAATTCTTATATCTCTATCACTGCCTACCGATTTTTCTTCCCAATACATTTTTCAAAAAGATTGACGGCCTAATTCTACCTTTTATATGGGACAAAAAGCCCCCTAGGATACGAAAACAGCTTTTGCAGAGGCCCAAACCAGATGGCGGTCTAACTCTACCGGATTTCAGATTCTATTATTGGGCCGCTAACCTTAGGATCATTCAGTACTGGTTGCAGAGAGATATTCCCACCCCCAATTTGGCTATAGATGGAGACCGCCTCATCTATACCGGCATCATTGTCTTCCCTCGCTCACTCCTCCATTACAGGCCCTTACTCTTCCTTCACCAAAAATATGTGTCAAAACAACATTGAAGATCTGGAATCAATTTAGCCGCCACTTTGGGTTTCAGACAACCTCTTCTTTTGCTCCAGTAGCCTCAAACCCAGCTTTTCCCCCATCTATGGTTGATGGTGCTTTCTCAACATGGTCTAGTCTCGGTATTAAAAGATTCAGAGTTCTGTATATTAACAATACATTTAGTGCCTTTGAACAATTATCAGATACATTTGGTCTCCCCAGACATAAATTCTTTAGGATCTTACAAGTCCGGAGTTACGTCCACAGCATAGATCCCTGATTTCGCACCCTTCCTGGTGAAACACATTTTGACACATTTCTTATCCCTCTTCCTACTCTGAAAGACACCATGTAGCTGTTTTGTAGTTGGAGGGGAAAGTTCCGTGGGCGAGGGAGAGGTTGATGATGTGTGTGATATATAGACAGAGAGCAAGCAGGCAGGCTTTAATGAGAACAGGGAGGAGAGGAAGTTGTAGTCTTGGATGGCATGGTGAGTTTTGAGATATAAGGAGAGTAAATGGGGGCTAATTTGGAGAGCCGAGGTTTCAGGGGTGACGGTTTGGAGGTTGACGGGGGAGGGGCGGTTAAGAGAGATTGAACAGTCAGTAATGAGATTTTTTGGTGATCTTGTCCTTGAAAAACTAAAGGAAGGAGTTTTAGAGTTCAGTGGAGGGAGTAGAGAAGGTGTGGTCACGGGGCTGAAGTGGTTTGCTGACAGTGGATAACAGAGTCTGGGAGTTCTTATTGGAGCTGTTGATGATATTGGAGAAATAAGTGGACCTGGCAACACAGAGCATCACTGTAGGTGGAGTTTGTAGGCCTCAGCGTGGACAGTGAGCCCAGACTTCCTGCTCAGCCACTCCAGGTGGCGGCCAGCATGCTTCAGGGCGCGGAGCTCAGGGGTAAACCAGTGTGGGGAGGAGGGGAAGGAGCAAGAGACAGGTTTAGTTTGGAGTGGGCCAGAGAGTTGAGGGAGACAGAGCATTGAATTTGGCAGCTAGTTCATCAGGTGAGTTGGAGGTGTGGTCAATGGGCAGGGCGGAGCAGATGGCATCAGAACTTTGATGTTGTGGAAGGAGATGAGGCATTTGTCAGTGTTGTGTGGTGAGTATGAGGTAAGAGAGAAATTAAGAATCTTGTGTTCAGACAGTGGGAATATGGAGGGGGAAATATAAGCCAACAGAGCAAACAAGGTCAAGTATGTGTCCCTTGATGTGAGTGGGAAAATTGACATGTTAGGTAATATTGAAACAGTACCTAACAGCCATGAAATCAGAGGCAAGTTTTGAGATTGTGTGCACGTGAGTAATTCAGATAGTTCAGAGAGGAATGATTCGTTAGCTTTACACCCTGACTACACTGCTCGCGCCGTGTGCACCGAGCGTTGCAAAATAAATGTAGAAATCTATATTATTCAATTATTGCACCTACTGTGCTCACGCGTCTCAACGAGCGTCTGCGTTGCCAAGGGCTAAAATAGAAGTCAGTTCTATTTGTGATGCAGATCGCGGTGCAAGTCCTGCCTCTCCCATCTCCTCATTGGTTTATAGAAGCAGATACCCACGTGCCATCTCCTCATTGGTTATACCCACGTGGGTGATTGAAAGACGAACTGTATTGTCGGTCGTCGTGGTAATATTATAACATTTTAGATGCCAATCACCATATAAGTTCAAAGAAGAAAAAGCCTGGAAGGCGGAGAGATGACTAGAAACGATTCGGTTGACCGTTTTACGTGTGGATTAATTTGTCGGAGTAGAGGACCTTGTGCATTTCAGGTAAAATAACAACTCAATGTTTATATCCCAGGACAAATTAGCTAGCAACAGCAAGCTAGCTATATAGGACAAATTAGCTAGCAAGTGCAAGCGCTAGCTAGCTAAATTGCGTAAATGTTTAATGCTTTTCGACCTGTCCCCAAATTAATGTAATTGGTTCAGAGTTTGTTTTGATATTTTAACCTGCGTGTCGTGATCGCGTTTGGTGTGGGGGGACAAAATACATTTATGCACGATGGTGCACAATGGCACACGTGCGCAGCCGGTTTGGGTTCCGTGTTAGGAGGACGGTACACAAGGATAGTGGTTATGGTGCAAAATAATTTGTAGGCAATGTATTCAAATGAAGAGACAGTAGGGAGACTGTACAGTTATTTAGATTTTGGAGTTGTTACAGTACAATGAGGCCGCCACCATGGCCGGTGGAGCGGTGGTGACACAGGTAGCCATAACCAGCGGGAGTTAAGAGAAAATAAATCACCAGGTTGTTGCCAGTTAGGAGGAGGATGTCTAGCTTGTCAGATATTAATTCATGAAGCAAGGTGGCTTTGTTGTTCATTGATCGAGTGTTGAGGAGAGCAAAGTAAATATTGTGAGACTGACGTTTTTCAGCGGCAGGGACTGGGAGACTAGTCAGGATTGAGGGAAAGATGAATGGAGCAAAGTACAGAGAGATCCTTGGTGAAAACCTGCTCCAGAGCACTCAGGACCTCAGACTGGGACCAAGGTTCACCTTCCAACAGGACAGCGACTCTAAGCACACAGCCAAGACAACGCAGGAGTGACTTCGGGACAAGTCTCTGAATGTTCTTGAGTGGCCCAGCCAGAGCCCGGACTTGAACCCAATCAAACATCTCTGGAGAGACCTGAAAATAGCTGTTTAGCGACGCTCCCCATCCAACCTGACAGAGCTTGAGAGGATCTGCAGAGAAGAATGGGAGATACACCCCAAATACCGGTGTGCCAAGCTTGTAGCGTCATACCCAAGAAGACTCAAGGCTGTAATCGCTGCCAAAGGTGCTTCAACAAAGTACTGAGTAAAGGGTCTGAATGCTTATGTAAATGTTATATTTCAGATTTTTTTATTTTATAAATTTGCAAATATTTCTAAACCTGTTTTTGCTTTGTCATTATGGGGTATTGTTTGTAGATTGATGAGAGGGAAAAAAATAATTTAATCCATTTTAGAATAATGTAACAAAATGTGGAAAAAGTCAAGGGGTCTGAATACTTTTGAAATGCACTGCTAGACATGACTCGGCCGTTGTGTTGAAGAATTTGGGAATTTTGTCTCATGTATAATAAATTCTATACATTAGTTTATACTGATTTTATCATACATTTTCGTTAACTGTAATTTTGTTAGTTATGCTCCAATTTTCCCTCATCTTCTGCCAACATCAGTTATTTTTAAGTCTTGGTTCTAATAGTTTTTTTTTTTTTTCTAAAAGATTGTCAGTTGGATATGCTCTCTGCAAGGTTTTGTATATCTTTCCTATCATATGAACATCCTTTTCTGACTCAAATAAGATTCCCTCAAGGTTGTTCTGATGTCCAAAAGATTTCAAATCAGAATTTTGTGATATGTAACTTTTAAGTTGCATGTAATACTGAACAAAAATATAAATACAACATGTAACAATTTCAAAGATTTTACTGAGTTACAGTTGATAGAAAGAAATCAGTCAATTGAAATACATTCATTAGTCCCTAATCTATGTATTTAGGCTCACCCACTTGGGAGCCAGGTCCACCCTCTGGGGAGCCAGGCCCAGCCAATCAGAATGAGTTTTTTCCAACAAAAGGGCTTTTTTTTTACAGAAATACTCCTCAGCACCCCTTCCTCAGATGATCTCATAGGTGAATAAGCCATATGTGGTGGTCCTGGGCTGGCGTGGTTACACGTGTTCTGCGTTTGTGAGGCCGGTTGGGTGTACTGCCAAATTCTCTAAAACGATGTTGGAGGCGGCTTATGCTCGAGAAATGAACATTCAGTTCCCTGGCAACAGCTCTGTTGAACATTCCTGCAGTCAGCATGCCAATTGTACGCTCCCTCAACTTGAGACATCAGTGACATTGTGTTGTGTGACAAAACTGCACATTTTAGAGTGACCTTTTTTGTCCCCAGCACAAGGTTCACCTGTGTAATGATCATGCTGTTTAATCGGCTTCTTGATATGCCACACCTGTCAGGTAAATGGATTATCTTGGCAAAGGATAAATGCTCACTAACAGGGATTTTGTGTACAAAATTTGAGAGAAAAGCTTTTGGGTGTATGGAACATTTCTGGTATCTTTTATTTTAACTCATGAAATAATTTTTGTTCAGTGTACTATGTTGTTGCTCCATCCTCAGTTTTCTGCTGTAGCAGTCATTAAGCTCTGTTACTGTTTCAACGTCACCATTGGCCTCATGGTGAAATCCCTGAGCGGTTTCCTTCCTCTCCAGCAACTGAGTTAGGAAGGATGCCTTTATCTTTGTAGTGACTGGGTGTATTGATACACCATCAAAAGTGGAATTAATAACTTCACCATGCTCAAAGGGATATTCAATGTCTGTTTATTTTGTTTTTACCCATCTACCGATAGGTGCCCTTCTTTGCGAGGCATTGGAAAGCCTCCCTGGTCCCGTGTGGCTCAGTTGGTAGAGCATGGTGTTTGCAATGCCAGGGTTGTGGGTTCGATTCCCACGGGGGACCAGTACGGGAAAAGAATGTATGAAATGTATGTATTCACTACTGTAAGTTGCTCTGGATAAGAGCGTCTGCTAAATGACTAAAATGTAAATGTCTTTGTTGTTGAATCTGTGTTTAAAATTCACTGCTCGACTGGGAGACCTTACAGATAATTGTATGTGTGGGATACAAAGATGAGGTAGTCATTAAAATATAATGTTAAACACTATTATTGCACACAGAGTGAGTCCATGTAACTTATGTGACTTTTTAAGCTAACCTTTACTCCTGAACTTATTTAGGCTTGCCATAACAAAGTGGTTGAATAATTATTGACTCAAGACATTTTATAAAAATTATGGGGCACTATGGGGCATTGTGTGTAGACCAGTGATTCAGGTTTCTGGTGCATCGGTTTGTGTCAAGAATTACAACGCTGCTGGGTTTTTGACTCATAACAGTTTCCTGTGTGTATTAACAATGGTCTACCAAAAGAACATCCAGCCAATTTGACACAACTGTGGGAAGCATTGGAGTCAGCATGGGCCAGCAACCCTGTGGAACGCTTTCGACACCTTGTAGAGTCCATTCCCCGACGAATTGAGGCTGTTCTGAGGGCCGGGGGGGGAGGGGGATATGGCCAATTTACCATGGCTAAGGGCTGTTCTTACTCACGACGCAACGCGGAGTGCCTGGATACAGCCTTTAGCTGTGGTATATTGGCCATAAACCACAAACTCCTGAGGTGTCTTATTGCTATTATTAACTGGTTAACAACGTAATTAGAACAGTAAACATACATATTTTTTGTCATACCCGTGGTATACGTTCTCATATACCATGGCTCTCAGCCAATAAGCATTCAGGGCTCAAACCACCCAGTTTATATTGTTCTCTGTATGCTGAATGCATGCCAATTTGCAAAAATTTGTGAAAAGGTTGTACATAATTACATAAATACAATAACATAAGCACATCAGGGTATGCACACATCTACTTTTGTAATTAATGATGATGGCTAAGTCATACAAAATTGTATTTTGAGGATGCCATTCAGGAAGGGAAACTGAATGAGTGTTTTTTATTGTTCAGTGATCATCTAGAATGAATTCCTTAACAGTCCAACGATCTTCCCCTATGCCTCATCATATCCTTGAAATGAGACCATTCCAACAAAACAAACAAACAACAACAAAGCTCATCCCAGAACCTCATTGTGATTGGCTACAGTTTTGTCACAGACTCAGACACTAACCCTCTCCCCTCACAGATTAATTGCTTCCTGAATGAATCCAGTGTTTGTCCTTTAACGTTTTCAACTGAATCCCACCCCTCGATGGATTTCCAACCTGATATGCTTCCCCTTTTAACAGACAATAACTGAAATGTGCAAATATTGTTTTTATTTTCTGAATAATTCTCTCAACTGTATACAGTTTGGGGGAAATACTGTACCAGGATTTCCTTTCCAAGTTAAACAGCAATTACTCTGAGTTGTTAAGCAGCAATGCTTGTGTTACAGTACAGAATGTACACATGATATGTTTAGGGTAATGAATTTCCTTTGTGAGTGAGGATGCACACTGTCTGCTGTCTGGTGGAGAGGTAGGCAGTGACACGCTGTCTGAGCAGAGGGAGAAAAGGACAGAGAGACAGAGAGAGTGAGGGAGGGGAAGAGAGTGCAGGCAGAGAGATACAGAGAGAGAGCGTGAGGGAGGGGGGAGAGAGAGAGGGAGACACCAGTGCTGTGTCTGTGAGGGGTGCGTTCCTTGACCTCTGGTTTCTTGCTGCAGTGACAGTAACCGTAACACAACCTTCTCTATGTAATGCAGGTGGAGTGGTCGCAGAGTCCCCAGCCCATGGAGGTGCGTGTGCGCTGTCTACGGGCAGTCAGGGACAAGCTGCCCAGGGGCCTCTACAGCCTCAGTGTGGCCCTCCACAGCCGTCTGGGAGGCCCCGCCCTCAACTGGTCCCGTCTGAAGGAGGAGCAGTGGGCTGGGACCACAGAGCCTGTGGAGCACGGGGGCCACTTCTACGACACAGAGCTGCACGTCAACCAGAGCCTGTTCACCGTACGTAAGCATCACAGGGATGAGGACTGCTCCTCCGCTCCAATCGGGTGACAAACACATTTAGTTTAGCCCCCCATCCTGGCCTTCCTCTATTGAGAGTAATGTGTTTTTATTCAGGAGGGGAAGGACAGGATGTGATTTGTGGCGATGGGAGTTCATTCAATAAGACCCTCTTTTATTGAAACGATGCTCGGGGAAGCCGCTCAAGAAATAGTCCTTTAGATATGTGCAATGATGGAGGAAAAAAACATATTCTTCATCTGAAAGCAATTCTGACACTGAGGGGCTCTGGATTAAAACGCGTTCACTTCCAAGAGGGGGAAAAGTCTTTGACATGAAACCCAATACTGAATTAGCTAAATACTATCTTTAAAAACAAACAGGAGTTATCTGTCAGATAAAAAAATGACAATGCACACATGCGGTATTGAAATAACGGCTACAGCACGCTGTAGGTTTAATTTGTTTTCCACCGCAATAATTCCAACTTCTCTTCTTTCCAATGGTTTACTCTATGGCTGCAGTGTAGGCTGTAGATTGAAAGGGGTTATGAAAATGTATATTAAACAGTAACTGTGTATATGAGGATGGAGAGACATTGTATTAAAATATGCCAGTGAGAGCCTCTAGGTTTGACTTGGGGGAAATCCAATATGAATAAAACAGCAACTTTTCAAACATGACATTTAATCCATGCATGTAAATCAAAAGAGAGATCTATTATTCATTTATATAAGGGCATAGTGTTTTATTGGAATGAAAATGAAGTACAAATGCACTGAAAAATGTAGTGTATTTTCCAGAAGTCTATATGAGCAGCCATCATGCAGTATGCCCGAGCTGCAGTGGTGACTAAAGTAGGCCTCCACAGTGGTATTTTTAGACGTGGAACTTGGCAAGTGAAACTATTTCCACTGTAACACCCTGGATAAAGTCTTCATACTTGTTACTCAGTTTGACTAAAACATTTCACTCCAAATTCTATTGAACGTTATTAGTTCAGCTGCGTTTTCAGAGGATGGTTAGCATAGCAGTAGCATGTGCCACAGTTTTAGGTCTTATAAATATTTTTTATTTAACCTTTATTTTAACAGGGAGTCCCATTGAGACCAAGGTCTCTTTCACAAGAGAGCCCTGTGAACATTTTACATTTTTAAAAGGGAGCCCTTCGAAATGTAACCTAATCCTAAATCATCTCTGTACTGTTCAAAGCACTTGTTGGCACTACAACAACAAATGCTAACAACAATAAAAATGTCAGATGGTGGATGATGACCAGAAAGTCATGTTTATTCATTGCTATAAGATGCCTGATGCAATGCTGATACCAACATGTGAAAACTATAAAAGCTAATCCACAATTTGTTTCCCTCCTGATCCGTTTTTCCAAAGTGTTAAGATGCAGAAGGACTGTCTAGATAGTCAGTGTTCCAATGGCAACTCTAAAGGGCCTTATCGCATGTGGCCACTGTCAATGCACTGCTACAGTAGGTGGGCGTATTCATCAAGCCTCAGTCTCCTGATTATATTGTCTCAGGCTCCATCTGACATAAAGAACGGCGTAAGCCACCGAAACTGAATGCGGACTTCGCTGGGAAATGCGGTAGGATCTGATTCAGAGGTATAAGGGTTTAAGTACGGCACTGCAAACACCTCATGTCACTCACAACCCTCTAGTCTCTCCCCAACCCTGGCTCTTATTTATAGATGTTGTTGTTAGCTGTGGAACCACTGCTGATCAGATTTGTCTGAGACTATCTGGATTGGCTCGAGTGTTTTTCTCTTTGCCCACGTTATCGTGCGATTTTGGGAGTGTATTTGCGGTGCCTTCTGAGAGGAAATGAGGAATTAGCAACAGTAGGAGGAAGCCAGGAGCTTATTTTTGTTTTTGGTTCCCCTGTTCTTTGTGTGTGTGTTTGGGGTTCGTTTTACCAGGAACACTGCACTTCAATTTGATCTGTCTTAAAGATTCTTGCGAGGAGGCTGCACACATGAAGGGTGTCAGGCCCACGGTCTTAACACAGTGTTTACTTCAAGTGGGTAGAAGCATAAGATCCAACATCTTAATATTGAAGGGTAGGAAGAGGATGGGAAGCATGGCATAAAAAACTAAATCTTTGGATTTTCACCCAATCTTGTCTTTTTTCCCCCTCAGCCCTTCATCTTTCTTTTTTCCAGTCATTGTTCTAATTCCTCAACTTTTTTCTTCTCCTTTTTTTCCCTAAAGAAAGTGTTTTAAATTAATTTCCCAGAGACGGAGTAACGATAGATAAAGTTCTAAAATTGAGTCATCTTGTGTGTTAGTTTGGACAGTCGTTTCTTTTCTTCTCTTTTTCCTCCGTTCCTTTTTTTCTCTCCTTTCAAGATTGGGGCAGCAAATATCAGTCTGTTTTTAATGAAATGTGATAGTTTAATGGTTTAATAGGCGGTTCCACCAGGCCAAGGCACACTGGAACACTGGACCATATGTTTCTGTTTGCTGCACCACCTGAGAAAGCCTGTCGTGCATCTCATCCAGGCCTGGCAGGCTCTCTCAGGCAACTGTGCCTTCTGCTCCCTTCTCTTTTTCTTTCCTTACCTCCCACCTCCCTGTTTATGTGGCTTATAGTTCTGTTACGGTAAATGAACAATATGAAATATTTTTCAATATCCATAATATGCAATATTATGCCATAAATTGTGTCTTGAGTCAGACACTTCCACCATCATTTCTCTCAGGTAGGTACCAAAAGCAGATTAGCGGGGGATACACATGATTTATGTGATAAAACAAGTCTTCACCGTTTTCCATTACAACTAATAGAGGGATGAAATATTCCCCCCTGGTGATTGATGAAGTGGCGTGCTCCTCGTTGTCAGTTCATTTTTTAAGCAGAAGGTAAGTCTACTGCTCTCTGGGTAAATAAGAGTCCCTGTTTGTCATCTGCTCGCCCAGCCCAAACTGCTCTACCTGCTGCTGCATGCGTGATTTTGTAACGTGGCTCAGTATGTTAAGGTCATGTTAGGCACGTTACTGTAAAATGTACATACTTGGGTTCACAGGGAAATTAACGTTAATATCTCCAGGGTGTCCGCAGGTCGTTAAAACTGTCTTAAGTCTTAAATGAATTTATCTAAGATGAGATGATGAACCAAACATTTTTGACACCGACATTGGCCTCTTACCAAAGCAATTTGACTTAAAGCAATTTTGCTTTAGTCGGTAATTTTGCTTCTGGATCTCACTCCCGCTCCCCCAATAGCACATGGAGTAAAGGGAGAGAGGCATTCTGATAAGAGCAAGCATTGACTATTGACAAGTTGAGCAACATTTCAAAATGTAATTGACACAGTTTTTAAAACAACTACTGTTACTGTTATTAAAAAAAAGAGGAGAGTCTCAGCTTTATGCGAGTAGAATAATTACTTCTCAACTGTCAATATAGAGGAAATAACACCGCTTTATAATCAAGGTATGCAATTGAGATGATTGAGCGCACCATTTGTGGTGAATACATCAAGTAGCCTATGCAGGCCTACCAATGGAAGGTTTTCTCAGGACGTTACATTTACTGTTAGATCAGTTGCATGGTTATCTAGCAACAATATCATATTAAGAGTTAGCAATCTAGTTAAGGTGTTCTTTTGTGTTCCCTCTTCCTCTGCCGGTAAATGATGTAGCATAGGCTATAGCCTAGGCCAATATTCACAAAAAGAAACATGCAGGCAAATTAATCTCTAAATATATATGATTATTCTGGATCCTATTTTGACATGTTTTACCTCAAGATATCCATCATGCATTCCCTGAACATGTTAGATGAAATAGCTCATTTTTCCATGTCTTTCTTGGCACTGGGAAAAGTCGGTCTAGAGCCCTCCTGCTTAGCTAACCTGCTTGGAATTATAGCCATTTGATACCTGATTTACTGAATGAGGGAAGGACCTTATTAAGCTGGATCAAAAAAATTCTGAACACTTAAGAGTTTGTGATCTAGCTAATGATTAGCCCGTTGGGATAGCCTAAACAAATGCATGCTTCAGCCATCTATATCCTAGCCACTATGCTACTTCATCCGTTAGGCGGCAGGAGAATGCCCATTGCTGAAATAGCACACCTGCCTGACATGAGCCATGTAGGCTATACCCTTTGGCGAAAGGTAGTATCTAAAAATACTACTTTTTTTGCCAACATTGGCACATTTCTGGAGGGAATTATTAGTAGGTGTGTGGCCCACCAAGACTCTCAACAATCGAAATGTGTTGATCACCTCCAATCGCTCAGCTAACTCTCTCAAACCAGTCTTTATCATTTCATCTCTTCCCAAACGTTTGGGAAGTTTAATGCCAACTTGGTTGTGGGACCGGTTAAGACCGTTAATATAATCTATTGTAGGCGGTCATGCAGAAACAGTCTGCATAGAATAACATGGAAAATAGATTAGTAGAGGACACAGAGGAGGATTTGGAGGAATAATGATCTAGGTTGTGGTTTGAGAGTTAACAATCTCCCCTGAGGGCTCCTGTCCTATTTGCCCCCTTTATGTGTGTGTGTGTGTGTGTGTGTGTGTGTGTGTGTGTGTGTGTGTGTGTGTGTGTGTGTGTGTGTGTGTGTGTGCAGATCCTGCCTGCGTCGTGTGACATGCTGCCCTCCATGGTCCTGCTGTTCAGGCTGCTGGGCCTGACGGTGGAGCGGAGCCAGGTCGGCACCACACTGGGCTGGGCCGCCTTCCCTGTCTGCCACGCCATCCTCACAACTGTCCAGGGGCGCTTCAAGACCCCCATCCTCAGGGGGCTCCCGCACCCCCACCTCGACCAGTTCCGCAAGATAGAAGGCCTTATGTCAGCCGACCTGGACAACTGGCTGTGTAACCTGTACTTCCAGGTGTGTGGGTGTGTTGGTGTGTGGGTTGATGGTAGCGTGTGTGAGGGAGAGTGGGCGAAGGAGTTGTTTCTGTGTTTGTGTGTGTGTGTCCCTTTCAGTTGGGAATGTTGAGCCCAGGGGCTATGGACAGTCACCTGATTTGAACCATTATCAGAGAAGCTGGGTGGTTGGTCTGAGGGGACATTATGTGTGGTAAATGGTTTTAGCTGAGAAATTGTAAATTGGCCCCAGATTGTAAATAAACCACATATTTACTAAACATATCCGGTTGCATTTGAGGTGATGCATTGATCCAATTACTCAGCAGCTTAATTTAATTAAAATACAGAACAAAGGTTTCTCTATTTACAGTTCCTCTGCATTTTTTGTCCCAAGTGTATTATCGCAACTAATATCTAGTGGTTTTTAGACATAAAGGAGTAGCCGTACAGATAGTCATTATTGATGCATTGCAGTAGACGTGTAGAACACAAGTAGCAGTGACATCACCACTGTTATCAATTCTAAATGTATCATGCACTCATTCCCGCTCTGTATCTCCCCCCCTCCCCTTCCCGTAATGGCTCTACAGGTGAGGAAGCTCCCCAGTGGCAGCTCCAGAGGGGATGAGGAGCACAGTGTCACCCTGCAGATCCCTCCTCTCCTCGTCCCCCCTTCGCCCCCCCAGGCGGGCCCAAGCAGCTCCAGCCCCAGCCGGAGGAGAGGCGGCGTCAAGCCGTGTCACCGGGGGTCCCCTCTCCACCTGTCTGCCTCACACTCCTCCTCTGCCTGCTCCTCCTCCACTCTGCCAGGTAGGGCTCCCCCACCGTCACCCCCACCACCCCCTACTGCCAGCGGCCACAGTGGGGGACAAATTTCACCTAATGTCACAGACAGAGTGGCAGGTCTCCATGGCTGTCAAAGGAGGGGATTGTGCTCTGATGCAGGTCCTATGTATTGTCAGTATTGCTATTGTATTGCTAGATATTGCTGCATCGTTGGAGCTAAAAACATAAGCATTTTGCTGCACCTGCGATAACGTCTGCAAAATTGTACGCGACCAATAAACTTTGATTTGATTAATATATTTGCAAAATACATTTTAACCAGTTATAGTACCAGAGTGTATTACTAACATTGCCCATTTCAAATTAGATTGAACATTTCATTCCATTCTACACAACAAACAAACACTCATAACTAGAAGGATGTTATGCAATGGAAACTATGGAATAGATCAAATGTTTTATTAAAATGAGGAAACGGCTAGTTCTCTCGCAGGAACTCATATAACCTCTCCGTGCCCATTAGCATATTCATATTTTGTTCTTCTGTGGATGTGGATGTGCTCAATGTGTTTGGGAAACAACAGATGAGAAAACCCCCAGCCTCATGCTGAGATAAAAGTCATAGGACATGTTGCATGTATTTAAAAGATACACTAAGTATGATTTGAATTCTAGTGGGAAGTTCGTACTGCACGCGAGTACAAGCAAACAACAACAACCACCTAAAAACACATTTCGTAACACTTGGTTTGACAGCACAATGCTAAAGCCAGTGTGGTTCACACATTTTTGTTCTCCTGAAGTATTTGGCATTTTTTATGCGAAGAATTGATTCTCATGGCATGGGTTGTTTGTCTAGTACACAGCCCGTCCAGTTGACACCACAGCATTGTGAAATCTTTGAATAGTTTATTGTTGCCACTTAAGCTTTACTTTAGATATGAGGACTTGTGATTTATTATAACTCATTGATGAAATGCAAACATATGGGAATGTCCTGGCACTACAGTCGTAGCCTGGTCCCAGATCAGTTTGTGCTGTATAGCCAACTTCTAAGGTCCATTTGGCATGACAATGACCATAGGAGTTGGCTATACAGCTCAAACAAGTCTGGGACGAGGCTACTAAAGTCCCTCTTCAGTACGGTCACATGGATGTGTTTCTCAGCTGAAAGGACAGGCAGGTGGAAAAGAGTAACATCGTCCATCTGTAGAGAGGAAGTGAATAATACCGGCCTGCTATTACCAATGATAATGCGGCCAGTTTCTCACTTAAAACACACTTCTCTTGTTTCCCCTGGTTTTCAGGTCAGGCAACATCCTGGCCAACGTCAGAAATCAAACATAGGCTCATTTGGTATTGATCTAGTACAAAGACGACCAGGCCTCTGTTATTAATACATCACTTTTTTTTGGCAGGGCGCTCATCTTTATTTAACAGTCCTCGAAAAAGTTTCTGGGGTAGTGCTGGAGCTTTAAACATCAGACGGGCGTTTTAATTACAAATGAGTTGTGACAGGTCTGCTGGGTAGCAACCTGGCCCATTTTAAACGTGATGTCGGCTGACAGCTCGAGCCGTGTTCTCCGAGTGTTCTCCGAGCGCCGCAACATGTGGAAGAAATTGGTCTTTTACATTTCACAGCTTGTCACTTCCTCTGCAGTGCGACCCTTGACCTCCCACTGAGATCCTAACACCCCACAAGGGAAGTGTCCCCGACAAGAGCATTCTGGGAGATTTATGTTCTGCCACACAGGCAAAGTACCAGTCCTCCACGCCCACCTCCTCCACCCCATACGAAAAGAAAGAGGGGGGAACAACAGAGAAAATTCAGGTGAGGAGGTGGCTGGAGAAGAAGTGAACCTGATCTGTACCTTGAGTAACGGATCAAAAGGTGTCCCTCACAGCACCTCGCGGAGGCCCGTTAAGGCACCGCTCCGTAAGTCTAGCTGACGTTTGTGTCACATTTGCATATGGATCCTTTCACGTTGCATTACTTCTCGGAGCGGAGTTATGATATTCAGATGGAGAGATTACGTCAAGCTCTGAGGAGAGAGATTGGATAGACAACTTTAACCTAGCCCACAACTGGAAATCAAATTCAACGAGGAAAGAGAGGAACAAATTATTTCTGTTATCAAGCACTCTGTCAAAGTTGGGGGCCTCAACCATTTCCTTCCATTTGGAGGAAGCTCTCTGTTTTTGATGTATAGATTCCTTGTTCTTTCTGTGCGTGTAACGCCAGAGCTTTTCTCATTATGTGCTTCCCTCAGAATCAGGACAAGTATATGGAGACCTCTTGTCATAGGATAACACACACATAGTCTTACTTGACAGTCAGACTGAAAGTTGTGTGTTCCTGGGGCCTTAAGTTAATTAATCTCCCTCGCATTATCACAGCCCTGGATGAGGTGTCTATTACAGACAAGAAAGTGACTGACAACCCCATCCTTGATGACTATACCAAATAATAGATTTGACAAGTTTGGAGAAATTATGAAACACTGATGTATAGCCATTTTTCACTATTGACTTTGTTGTGTCAGAAAAGTAAACTTACCATATGAGAATCATAATCCGGTTTTACTTTGTTTGCTCCGTGCATATCGGAGTCTATTTGCCTTTTCGAACACACGAGAGTCGCCAGAGGCGGTGTGGGTTAACTGACCTTTCACATTAAGTGAATGATCCGGTTACACTGGAGTTTGTTTGAATCCAAATGACTAATTAGATTAGGCCTGTGTTCTATGATTGCCGTCAGTGGATCAGTAACTGGATGCAGAGGATCGGAGTTGAGAGGGTTTAGTTTTGTGTTGTTGCTTTTCTCCCCCTCGTTTTGCCAATGCATCATACTGCATCATAATATCCCCCTTGAGCACAATTTCGAGGATTTTTCATCTGTCTCTGGAACACTGCCCTGAACATTCAGGATAAAGGTCCCTCTGGGTTAGGGTATTGGTCATTCCAGTCAAACTTTACAACTACGTTATATCGTTTTAACGTTATATCTCTACCAGTCTGTGATGGTCCCCCAATTAATGTTGCACTGTCCATATTCTACATTGATGTTTTATTGTTATGTCAAAGCCTGTTTGTATAGATACAAGAGTAACCCCACAAAGTGAATGTTACAGATTGGGACAAACAGAACCCAAGGGGAACACTGTTTAGTTTAACCCCCCCCCATCGCATACATGCAGCATGTCCTCTATGCTGATGAATGAACAGAGATGGAGATGTGAAGTGTACTTCAACAAGATCATTTTATTAATCACCGCTATAATATTCCAACATGTTATCCAAGCTTCAAGTGAGACTGCAAAGACCGTGATCCTACTTCGAGTTGCTTTGTCGAGTAAACAATGTTACGTTCGAATAACCACATTGGTGTGAGTCGAAACAATCGCTGAATATAAAACCCCGTCACCGAATACCGGCAGCGAGGGCACTCTCGGGTAATCAATGATTCACTGACCTTGGCTCCGCGGTCAACTTTGGACCAATCACAGGGCAATTAGAAGCCCAGGTGAGTGGAAAGGGCTCGGCTGGTCGGCTTTCACTAGCAGTAACGGCGCCCTGGACTTCTCAGTGTGGTGGACCCGGGGCCATGTTTTCTAGCCGAGGTCTCGCTCGCTCTCTCGCTCTCTCTCTCTCTCTCTCTCTCTCGCTCTCTCGCTCTCTCTCTCTTTCCAGCTCTCTCTCTCTCCCAGCTCTTTCTTTCTCTCTCTTTCTCTCTGTCTCTCTCCCTCACTCTGTCTGTCTGTCTCTCTCTCTCTCTCTCTCTCCCAGCTCAGAGAGAACCAGCTGGATAACAAGGAAGCTGTTGTTGTACCCTCGGAGCAACACTGGGGTTGTGGCAGCAGCCCTCCAAGTTCATGGACATAGCCTATAGCTGTCAACATTGTGCTAATTCTGGCCCAACACCATCTGAGAATCAGGGTTGGTGAATTAAACCCGAAGCTGCAGTATGGTGCTCTCTCTTCTCTCCTCTCTTTCTTTCTCTCTCTCTCCGTCCACAGCGGCGCTGGTGTTTTAACACACAAACAATGACAATGATTTTGTCCTCTAACAGTGAGTGAGCTTATATCAGACCTCAGCTGTACCGCTTGACTGCATGCCCGTCACTTTCTGCAGTACTTCCAACCCGTAAGCAAGGTACTTCTGAGTTTGTATTATTTCGATGTAACTACTTTGTTTAATATATTCTTATTTTTCTGGAATTCATTATATTTTTAGGACCTATAGCAAAAAAGTATACTCATTGTCTGTTGAATGCATTTGAAAGTAAAGGCATGTTAAACCCACCCAAGTTTGTGAATAATGTTTGTACATTTGCCTACAAGGGTCATTGACTCAGTGCCATTCTGTTATTGATTCTCTTACACCTTCTCAATTTCCATCTCTGTCGGTCTCTGGCTTTTCTATGAGAAGACATTTTTACCTTTTTTAACTAGGCAAGTCAGTTAACAACAAATTCTTATTTACAATGACAGCCTACCCTGGTCAAGCCCGGACGACGCTGGGCCAATTGTGCGCCGCCCTTTGGGACTCCCAATCACAGCCGGATGTGATACAGCCTGGATTCAAACCAGGGACTGTAGTGACACCTCTTGCACTGAAATGCAGTGCCTTAGACCGCTGCGCCATTCGGGAGAACTTACATTTCATGTTTGACTTACTGTACAGTAACTGTCACAGTAAAAAAATTAATCTGAATTCAGTATATACTGTAGGATCTCTTTAACAGAACATTTTATGATTTTGAATGTTGCCAGCACACATAAAGACTTAACTATGCAAGCCAGAGTTAAATAGTTATGCAATCACATGACAGATCAGGGAAAAAAGAACATATTCTTCACTGTGAAAATAACAGATATAAGCTTATTACCTTGTAACTGTAGGCATTCCTAATGTTTACCAGCAAAGCCCTGGTAATTAACAACTACATCTGGGCTGGAATTAAATCTGATGTCTCCGAAACCAGGAGGAAGCTGAACAGTCTTGCCATTAAGTACACTTTAGCCGTCAGACGGATTTGCTGATATGTCGCCTATATTTAAAGGTTATTATTACTGATATATTTAATCCCGCAGCAAGAGAGAAAAATTATATCATCTCAGAGGTTTCCATATTTATTATATAGATGTGACTGGCTGCAGAAGAAGACGAGAAAAAAAGCGATGAAAAAAAGTTTCACATAGTGAAATTTTTACATGTATCAAGCTAAGGTTTACTTAATTAGAACCTCCAGGCAATGCAAGAACCCTTTTTTAAATTCTGTGAATGTTAATATGCTAAATAATGCAAAGCTCCGGCTCTTCAAGCATGAGACACACATCTGGCGGCTTACCATTTAAATTACAGCAAAAAAATGAGAGAGAGAGTGAGAGAGAAAAGAAAAAGGGGAGGAAAAAACACTTCAAAAGTAATTTTCCAAAGGAAAGAAGAATGGAGAAATGTATTACAACCAAATTTAATTTCTTTTTCGATTTTTCATCATGTCTAATTGCATGCATTAGAGCGTTCAGGCTCGGAAGGTTTGGCTTCTTAGATTGTGGGAGATGTGTGTGCAGGGAAGTTTCATAAGTCACTCCACTCTCTCTTTCTCTCTGAGGAAAATCAGCCTCTTAGACTTTGTTGCTTTTGCAAACTCTCCTGACAGAACAACGCAACAACTTTAATACCTGCCTCTGACTATGATCACTACACACCACACATGTGCAGTATGCACCACTGGAAGTGGGAAGAAATATTTTAACAATATTGCAATCATGTGTTGATTGTTTTATTTTAGGAATAATCTACATGATTTTGAAACATGGATTTGGTAATTATATAGTCAACTATGCAGGACGATTTTATTGATTGGTTGCTTAAATAAATTATGTCCTTTCGATTGATAAAAATAGTGATTTAACAAATATTTAAGAGTTCAACAGTGGAATTTTTTTTTTTTATATCCCTATTTAAATTGTATTTAGTTTTTCTTATTTGAGTTACTAGATACTGTATGTGACAGATAGGTGTTAGTCAATATGTAAGTTACCAGATATATAGACATGCTGTTTGTGTGTATAAAATCATTGTTTCATCCTACTGTTTAATGACGGTTTGAGATATTTTTGCTCAAATACGTTTTTTTTCCCAACACTTTTTATTGCTTGTTTTCTTTTTTAACAACCTACCTGGTCAACTCCTACCAGCACTCCTACATTAAGCAGAACCAGGATAAAAAATGTCTTCAGAAATCAGACATAAATAATGATGTATTACAGTACTTTCTCTCTCTTACTGTTGTTGCCAGATGTGCTTTGCTAATAAAAATAAACATGAATCTTTCTTTTTTTTCTTTCTTTCACTCTTATATGACAGGGAAGAACTCCACAGTAGTGGTCCCTGAGAAAATAGAGGAGATGAGAGATCCCTACACAGAGAAAGCAGAGACATGGATGCACTACAAGGTAACAATGTGTTTTAGGAAAATAATTTATATCCCACACACACACACACACACACACAAACCGTCTCCAGCCCTACACACACCTCCCGTCGTTATTATCTGAGATTTGTCGAAATATATTTCACACTAACAGGTATTTTTTCGGTCTTCAAAGCCAGTTTTGATCTGCTTGACAAGCCAAAGCAGCTGAAATTCTGTGAAATCAGCAATGCCAGCCAGGCCTTTTTATTGCTCCGAACACGCCTCTTCCTGAGCTACAGAGGACTTAAGCTAAATGAACCAAAGCCTAGTACCTTACCTGCCATACTTTGAAGTGGTAATTGCAGAACTACTTTTCTTTGCTGATCTGGCATTGCTGTCTCACGTTCTGCTTTGCTATTGTGCCCTCCTTTATGGTTGTGATGTTATTGTTGTGATGTTATTGTTGTGATGTTTTGGTTGTGATGTTGTTGTGATGTTATTGTTGTGATGTTGTTGTTGTGATGTTGTGGTTGTGATGTTGTTGTTATTGTGATGTTATGGTTGTGATGTTATGGTTGTGAAGTTATAGTTGTGAAGTTATAGTTGTGATGTTGTTGTGATGTTATGGTTGTGAAGTTATAGTTGTGATGTTTTGGTTGTGATGTTGTTGTGATGTGGTAGTTGTTGTAGTAGATGATGCGTAAACACCACATAAGCTCCTATCCACCTCACACTCTTCCCAAGCCTTTATTCCTCAAGCTCCCCTCTACAGCCGCGTTACAAGTGGCTCTTAGTCTCAAGACGGCCAATAATCAGCACTGCTGACCTCTTAAATGAATAAGTTTGTTGATATGAGGTGTTCTTTTTTCTGAAGCCACAAAGCTGCAGGCTTTTAAACGCTGCTAACTCTGTCAAATGTCACCCGGTTGAAGCCAGTTGTCTAATGATTAAGTGCGGTGATCTCAAACCTGCCCCAACCTGGGCGCGGGGGATCAAATTTCAGCCCCCTCTCAACCTACGGTGCCAGGCTAATTAAAATGTATTTTCTCCAGGCGACCACTTCAGCCCAGAGGGCAGGAATCGCAGTGGAAAATCTGGCTCTTAAGATATTGCATTAAATGTATTGTAGAGACACCAGAGAACATTGTGGTTTATATATCTCCTGTGTTTTTTCTCCTCTTCTCTCTCTCTCTCTCTCTCTCTCTCTCTCTCTCCACCTTTTTTATTGTGATCATCACTCTGGAATTCACACTTTCTTTGGCAAAGATTGCACTATGAAAACCAATGGGGCTTTTATAGGGGCCTTACCCTATTTACTACATCCTGGGCACAGTTCTCTCAGGTGGAGGAGAGAGAGAGCGACGGAAGGCTCTTTTTCAAACTAGGGAGCTGATTAACATAATCAGGAAGTATTTCACAACTTCTAGCTAGCACACAGCCTAAGCCCACCCAAGGGCAAGGCAGCACTAGTTGACAGGACGAGGTAAAGCAAGCCGTTAACACGTTGCCGGGCTTAACAAATAATATCAGGCGCTAAAGTACCTCTGCATGTGAAATATTTAAAACCCACCTCCATTCTGACTGTGTTTACACCAGTCCACGACTAGTGTAAATAACAGCAACAGCTGCCCTATACGTTCTGCTGCATTTCTCCATCTACGCCTTGTTTCTCCTTCATCAAAGTCGCTCCTCTCAGAGATGTGTTATTTGGGTGTCATTCAGTTCTGAGACTGGAAGAGAACAGTGGCTCAAAAGTGTGATGTACTGTCTCCATGTTATCCCCAGATAGATCGGGGCCCGTTTCCTGCTCTGCCTGCTTTGATTACAAACGACATCCGCATGTGTTGTCCCACCCCCCCACCCCCAATTTGTGCTCTCCCCAACAGAAGAAGCCAATCAACAAGATAAATAGCTTGAGCGCCCATGTGAGAGGCAGCGCTGCACCTCCACCACTTCTGCAGGGCCAGACTGACAAACAGGAGACAGCAGCTCCGGCTGCAGCATCGTCGGAGAAGAGGGAGAATCTCTGGGCTAAGGAGATGGAGGAGTATACGTTCTCCCTACAGTAAGTCTCACCACTCATTATACAACTTCCAGTCGCAGCACGAAGGACATGTGTGTGACGACAGCTTTTTGCCTCGCAGAAACGGGGCCGCGATAAGCCACATTTCAGCGCAGAATGTCTCGATAACAACTACTATAGAAACGATGGCACACTCACACATCTTAGGTAGTGCATTGTGAAGAAGACCAATTTTTATTTTTTTAGGGGGTGGATCAGCTTTAATATTGCAAATAGATTGTGGCTTCTATCAAAGTAATTGTCTGCATCATTTCCAATCCACCATATATATTTTTTTATGTCTTTGTTTATAAAAAGGGAGTGACGATATCTCGAACCCCATCGTGGTTATGTATCTCCCCTGGTGCTATGGGGTAAGATCTTTTAAAGGGGTGCGCATGGCAACGTTGGCTCATCACACATACCTCTGTCACTGTGTTAGTTGTTTTTCAATTCCCCTGCAATACAAACTGAATAAGAGGGTTGGGCAAATGTTTTCTCTTTATTGTGGCTTACAGCATTTGATTTTAATGAGAAAACAGGGATGCATCAAGCACAAACAGCCCAGGATACACATGGTATAAAACACCTCCGCCAAACACGTTTCAGAAAAAAATATTTTCATAGAGTATTAAAATAATATAAAATGGGTATTGCTTATTTCAACGGGAAAAAAAAGTTTTGCAGGTATTTGTTTTTATTTGAGATTTGAGAACATAAATTAATGCAAGGCGAATCTGCACCCATCACAATGAGAGGGAAAGCCTCACGCTCTCAGGGGATTAAAAAGGGGCCTGTGTTTCCTCATTTCAGAGTAGTTTGTAATTTATAGCTTCCGGTGGCATATTAAACAAGATCAGAGCCTACACTCTGGCATCTCCCGAACACACCAGGGGAATTAAAATCATTACCACGACAACAAAAATGAAGCCACAAACATGACGACACAATGCTAAGTGAAGGGAGAGAAAAACACATAATGAATCTAACTTGTATGGGCGGACTATACGACGGGAAACATTTAAAGTGTGTTTTACTTTTACTTTAGGACACTTGGTTGATTATTCAAGATGTGTTAAGCTGTGTAACATATTACAATGTTGCCTTTATGCCCTATAATGCACTAAATCCTTAGAAAGCTACTCCCATATTTACTACGTTTTTAGACCGAGCTCAAACTTCAAGCAGAGCTCACTCGCCCTACATTACATCTGTTCATCACAGCAATCAGAGGCACTGATGTTGTCTTTCCTCAATATCCCAAACAGTCCTGCAGTGCTTTTTGAGTTATGCTGGGCATGTCTAGCACCTGAGGACTGTATGGGGAACAAGCATACGGGGATTCTTGTATTGTTTTATTCACCATTCCACTCTTCTTACTGTAATGATGTCATCTGTGATGCCGTGTGCTGGAGCTCTGTGTTCTATTCAGAATTTCTGGATTCATATTGGGGTGATTGAGGGATATTACTGCCATCTAGAGAACCACGAGAGACTGAGCCCATTGATGAGAGCCTTGTTTTTTTAGGGCAAATCAGATATACACACCACGCTCACACTGTCTACTGTGAATAATGTTCAAAACATACACTACAGTATTCTGTATTTTCAGGTTGCAGCTAACCTCAAGATTCACATCCTCTTGACCATAACCTATTTGGTTTATGAAGGCATCTTGATGAAGCTCAAACAATATTACCAGGAATATCATTAACATATCAAATTGCAAATCATATGCCAATATTGACATTTCCTTTAAGATAATACACAATGCTGGATATTAATTCTACAAGAATGTCATTTACCCACACAAGAGCAAACACGCCGTGCATCATCGCTAACAAGAACTAGAGAATGAAGTCTTCCCTAAGATGAACCACTCTACTGTTTCTAACACGAGGTAGAAATCAGTAACACCTTCTGGCAGATGATAAAAGACATTGAATGTTGTGTACTGTTCATAATATAGCGGGCCTACATAAATAATGTTTTCCATTTGAAGTTTCAGCTTGATGGGGCAGTATCTGGTTCAACCCTCTCTTTCTTGGCATTTTGATTATATTCTCCTCTCAGTTTTATCCCCTTCGATTTGCATATCAAAAAGTAAGGTATTAGTTGCCAACCTCAAATGCAACTCATCCCAAAACACACGTCGCTGCACGATAATAACAGTTAACCGTGAATTACAATTTCAAAGAAAAACACAATGCTCTTAAGTGCAAGTATTGACAATAACAGACAATTCCCTGCAAATGAAAAGGCAGGAATATCCTGCTCAGTTGATATCTGTTTGAAGAAACATGAAAGGCACTCGCCGACCCTTCCACCTTATTTGATGTCTGCGAGTGGAGACTTCTTAAGCACCTTTCTCAAAAGAATGTGAGTGAATAAAATCAAAATGTTTGATTAGTGTTGTAATTTGATACGGCCAATTTGCTACTGGATACCACTGCAACAACTTTTACTAAGGAACACATATTTGAACTGACTACTATAGCCTACTGTACTTACCAATAAACAATGTGACAATCCAACACAGCATTTTAAAGTCAATGGTGGATCTGTATTTTTAGGACTTTTAAGATTCCATAAAAAATAAGAAATGAACAGGAAAGTGTTAGCTGCATTTACATTTATCTTTAACAGCCTCTTATTACCAACTTTAGTGGGCCACGCAAACTCCTCCTGATTTCATTGTAGTGGGTTTTGGTGTAATCTGTTGTGGGAGGAGTTGCCTTTTTATCTGTTAGGAAAGTTTTCATTGCATTTGTGAAACCCAACTTGAACTTTAAGATGATAACAGTACTTGAAGTTTAAACTGTGACCTCTACACATGAGCACCTCTAATAATATTAAAGACCCAATCAGCATTGACTCAAGGGGCCAGTACTCATGAGGAGCCAGTACTCATGAGGAGCCAGTACTCATGAGGGGCCAGTACTCATTAGTCAACTATATTGGTCTGGAGGACTACAGGTCATTACAGAAAACATATTTGTCCACAATCATCTGTCCCTCAAATGTGTTTTGCTTTCCCCCTCTGTTTGTGCATTAATTAGACTGCCGAGTGTGTCGCAGCAATGGTATCCAACTAAATATTTTTTTCTCTCGTTTTGGGGAAACCTGTTTTAATCAAACTCACTCTCACATAACAATTAGATCTAATTAGCCCAATTATCAAGACTCTAATTACACTGAAATGTACCCCCTAAATCTCATATCAATTATATCTGTGACTTTCCTGTTAGAGAAAGAGAAAGGGAGAAAGATAAGACAAAGTGTAGCAACACCCTTCGCCTCCAGAGGCCAAAGGATGATGCAAGTATCCCCACAGTAGATTCAATCCATGCTGTCTGATACCATTGTGTATGCCTCCTTATCGCTCGTTTGGATTTTGCACTGTCACATACTGTAATAGAGGATTGTTTCGACTTCCGTTTTATTTCTGTCGCAAATAATGAATTCCGACATTTTAAAGAATTACTGTATGTGCAGCTTTAGAAATGAGGTCGGTTCTGTTGAATTGATTTCTGGTATTTGAACTGTTGTAATCATTCATTTAAAGGCATCTCTCTCATGGGTGGTCAGAGACCTTAATGCTTTGTAAGGTCTTTATGATCCATCAGAGCATAGTTGACCCAGTGCAGTCTCTCTCTGTTCTGGTACCTTATCTTTCATTAGCTTCCTTCCATTCATTCAGTCTACCATCAATGTAACAGTTGCACTGTTGCAGCAAAACACCAAATGCTGCATGCTGCAGTCCATAGGGCATACGGGGGAAATCGTAGAAACTCTGTTTTGTTCCTCTTTGAGACTCGGAACCCTAACTGTTCTCAATGTGGCGTTCCGTGGAGTCACCAGGAAGCCGGGAACACAGTGACCTACTTTCCCCTCCAGCCTGATGGGTTGGAGATCCACGCTTCCCTTCCACCCGTTCCCCGGCAGGGCTTGGCAAGGCGCCGCTTGAGTCCCTGCCTCTCCGGCTGTGTGTGTGACGACGAGAGAGGCTGGCCAAATACCGCCAGGTCACGAATCGACGACGCTCACCTGTTGGCGGGGTAGGGGGCAGCCCCTCTCTCCCTCTGTCGGCAACGCCACTCTGCTTTTGGAAAGAAAAAGAAAAGTAAGTATTTTTTTCTATGCCTGTCTGTTTGGAAATGGCTATGAAAACACATTGTGCTTTGTTATGGGTTGGTTATCTAAATATTGCACTGAAGTGCATCGCTAATTTGACAGTGCATTGACAAAAAAAGACTAGTTCACACTGATGTAAACAACAACCAGAGAGGAACGACTGGAACCTGAGGGAGAGAGAGAGAACCACCTGAAACAACAACAACCTTCCTCAACGATCCCACATACTGCGCTACTCCAAACCAGAACCCAGCAGGGGTCAATCAAATCTGATTTAATGCTCGGTGGAGTTGTGGGTAGAGGTGACGAGCAGTCACCCACCACAGGTTCCCAGAGCCCTTTCCTGCATCTGTGGCCTGGGAGCACATGTTGCCTTCACCCCTCCGGGTCGCGCTAGATGTTGCTCCCACTTCAAGGAAATCAGCGCTGTCAGCTTTCTAACAGGCAGGTCCCTGCCCTGACGCCATTTGCTCGTCCCTGGTAAAGTGGGCATACGATCAGAGAAAGGCCCTCCTAGGCCTGGCAAGTCTGGTATCGTCTGGTCTGGGTCAGTGAGCTGTGTTTCCTATATCCCCTTTATGGGGCCTTAGAGAGAGAAAGAGAGAGACTGAGAAAGAGAGAGGAGATGTTCACAGTGCACAGAGGGCAGGGGCAGAGGTGACGCTGCTCTGCCACTCTTTTCCAGTTCATTTGTCTTCACATGTTATCTGGATGACAGGAACACTGAAAAATATTGCCAAGTCAATAAACATCTTGAAAAAGTTTGACTCGTTCCAGTAGTTTTCCCAAAATTGTTTTTAAAACAATAAATGATGCTTGGATGGAAGTGACTTTTACAAGACAGAGACATACTGACTAATGTACTGTAGTACAAACATACAGGACACACTCTCCTTGTACAAATAAACACGGGATCCTGATTTTCCATTAGAACAACATTACTGACGAGTTGCTCTTCTAATAAGCTGACAGGCTGTAACCGTTGATTTTATCAGCTGTCTGACAGACATATTTGTATATCTAAATATGATGTTGGCCGACCATTTTGGGTATTGTCAATTTTATCCAAAGCACACATTGCTCTCCGACTGACCTGTTGTTACCTTTCCCTGTTCTCTGGCTAGTCATTGGATTTAATTATTTACATTGGCAATGGCATGTGTGGCAATCGCTATGTTTGTAGGGTAGACTATTCCTGCGCCCTTTCCCCACACCAGTCTTTTACGTGAGTGCATGAGCTTTGTCGGTATGGGCTAGGTCGCTATTGTCAGTCTCACCCTTCGTTGGCTGGCCCGTTCCCAGTGTAAATCCTGTGCCTGACACACACACACTCTGGAGGTTTCTGTGGGCCTGGAGCCCCATGGCTCTGGGATTACAGTCTGCCAGTGGGCCCTGATGGAAGGATGCAGTCTTAGTTGCCAATAATCACCACCACCTCCATCCCCTACCTACACCCCCCTCCATCCCTTACCTACACCCCCCTCCATCCCCTACCTACACCCCCCTCCATCCCCTACCTCTACCACAACCTTCCCCTACCTACACCCCCCTCCATCCCCTACCTACACCCCCCTCCATCCCTTATCTACACCCCCCTCCATCCCCAACCTCTACCACAACCTTCCCCTACCTACACTCCCTAACCCTGAACGTCAACCATCACCACCTTCCCCTACCTACACCCCCCCAACCCTGAACGTCAACCATCACCACCTTCCCCTACCTACACCCCCCCTAACCCTGAACGTCAACCATCACCACCTTCCCCTACCTACACCCCCCCAACCCTGAACGTCAACCATCACCACCTTCCCCTATCTACACCCCCCTAACCCTGAACGTCAACCATCACCACCTTCCCCTACCTACACCCCCCCAACCCTGAACGTCAACCATCACAACCTTCCCCTACCTACACCCCCCCCTAACCCTGAACGTCAACCATCACCACCTTCCCCTACCTACACCCCCCCAACCCTGAACGTCAACCATCACAACCTTCCCCTACCTACACCCCCCCCTAACCCTGAACGTCAACCATCACCACCTTCCCCTACCTACACCCCCCCTAACCCTGAACGTCAACCATCACCACCTTCCCCTACCTACACCCCCCCTAACCCTGAACGTCAACCATCACCACCTTCCCCTACCTACACCCCCCACCTAACCCTGAACGTCAACCATCACCACCTTCCCCTACCTACACCCCCCCAACCTTGAACGTCAACCATCACCACCTTCCCCTACCTACACCCCCCCTAACCCTGAACGTCAACCATCACAACCTTCCCCTACCTACACCCCCCCTAACCCTGAACGTCAACCATCACCACCTTCCCCTACCTACACCCCCCCTAACCCTGAACGTCAACCATCACCACCTTCCCCTACCTACACCCCCCCCCCCCTAACCCTGAACGTGTGGTGAGATAAGAGAGTGAGAGAACGAGAGGGGAGCGTGATGGAGCTTTGACACACCAACACGCCTGCTGGGAGCGTGTGCAGTGGCATGTGGGGTAGCGTGATGTGCAACCTGCCTGGCATGGAGAAGAGCCTCACACGTGCATGCTGGGAATGCAGCAGCTCTTGTTGCTCCTCTCTCTGTCTCCCTCTCTCTCTCTTTCTCTCTCTCTCTCTCTCTGGTGACAATGTCCTGCAGTTATGAAGACAAGGTCACGAGGAGAATGTTAAATACTGATGCAATTCTCAGGAGGCTTCTTGGGGCCTCCCAGTGTACATCACCCAAATAGATCTCTCCAGAGCACTTGTGATTAGTTGTTTCCCCTGCCATAATCAGAGGGGTTATTAAACTGCAGCGATACCACACCGCAAAGCATTGGATTGTTTTTTTAAAGGTCAGAATTATACTTAGGTGATGGAAAACAACCTGCTTTGGGATGCTAAGTGCTGTGTTTATAGAGGGGGAGAGTAAGGGTAGCCCCTTTGGTTTGTTGATCCCAGGTGCATGCGAATCCTAATGTTTCCACCGCTATTTATGGTTCGCTGTGGGACCTACCATTTCCATGTTTTAATCCTATATCGATCCAGGCTATAAAAAGGCCACATGTTGCATTTCGGGTTGAAAAACAGGCAAGAATGGCTACCTCATGTAAACAAGCAGGCCTGTTCTCATGAACGAGGCCAAAACACGTTTCGGGGGATATTTGGCTTGGGTAGAACCTTCCTCTGATTACCCTTTCTCTCTGCCAGTTCTGTAGCAATATTATAGCGCTAGCGTTTCATTGGTTCTCCTACACTTGCCTTGCATGTAAGAGCCTCCTCCTCACATTAAAAAAGGCCCAGGCAGCTATTAGTCAAACAAGGCCTCCTAATTAAGTGGAACATATTTTTTCACTACTTTTGATTAGGTTAGAGAGCCCAGGCTCCCAGTCCCTCTCAGCTGCAAATAATTCTGATAATTTGGCAGTACGGGCATTATGCTATTCTAATTATATGATGTACTCCAATTCTACAGCTGAGTCACGATGCCATAATTCTCTTTACTATACCCCAAATACCTACTGCTTTCCCATTTTCTCAATGAAACTCATTTATGTGTAACTTGCTTTGCCAGTGTCCTGTAAATGGGGCAACATATAAAACCGAAGATGTTAAGGTAATTGTAGGGGTTGGGAGAAAAAGAAAACAATGTTAAGTTAAACCTCGAGAAAATTGAGCACATTTAAAAAATAACAAATAAAACTTCTCATAAGATGATATCAAGATGACTTAATTAACCGAAAGCCTCGGTTATGGCCTCGCGGGCATGCTGCTGTGGGCTTTTTTACGTCCCTTTTTTTAGCGGCTTTTAGAAAAATACCACCACTGCTGGACCATATGATTATCATTTAATATATCTTATGGGAGAGAGTGTATTTGGGATTTTCACTTTGATTTTGTTAAGAGGTTTCATAGCTTCCTGCTTGACTTCATCCCACCTGCTCCAGATTTTTACATGCCAAGATTGTTCAATCTATTACAGATACTTCTACCCCAGAAGTAGAAACACCTAGATATTTCTAGTGAGAACTATCTTTGCCATTACAATGTGCCATTTTTGCCATTACAAATGTGTACACAGTGATGTAATGTTGTCCCATGGCTTGCAGAGTTACCTCCCCCCGATTGACCCAGGGGACACGGCACACAGTGACAGTGATGCCAGCCTGACTACAATATTGTCCCTAGTTAATTGTCAGCAGCATTAGAAAGGTCAGGCTGTTGGAATCACATAGTGCCCCTCGCTGCTTTGATTGAAGCATTCATTCCCAGCTCGTGTTTTACCAGGAAGTGTTTTTTTAAAGCTACCAAGGGTCAGATTAACTAGGTGACTTTCTCTCTCTCCTACAGATGTAGGATCTTAATTTGACCTATATTTTCACAGTAAAATAATCCTGCAGCAACAGGATTTTAACCTTTAGTCCATAATGTTGCTTGATAGGTGGTTAGGCTATTAGCTGGCCAAAAGTAGGTTACATGAAAAGTGCAATACTGTTAATATAACTGTGTGTTAGTGTGGGTTTTCAGTGAATTTATGTAAATCACAAAGCTCATCTGCATTTACTGCGAAATTTTTCAGCAATAAAAGAGTGATCAAATTAAGGTCCAACATCTGTAAGCCAGGTTTAGTCTGCTGTCAATTATAGATAACAATCTTAATTTACTGTCACTGTAGAAAATAAATGCTGTTCTACTGTGCGTGTGTGTGTGAGTGTGCAATGAGCTGCAGTGGTGTTGAGGAGCATATGCACCCTTCACTGTGTGACGACCCTTAACTTAAGAAAAAAGCCCATCAGCTGTTGAGGAGGAGACAGTCATGTCTTGTCTCTCTCACTTCAAAGAACCAGGTACTGTAACTCAGTGCAGTGCAGGCCTGTGAAATCTTCCTTGAAGTTCAGGCACGCTTTGGATGTGTTGTGTAAAACACGTCGCTATAAAGAAGACATACACTGTGATATTGCTAATCCCGCGATTTACCATCAATCACCAAAAAAGCACAGCTCTCTTTCCACCACTCAGCGGCTTGACGCTCGCTTTAAGTGAGACTGCTTGAGTAAAAAACATAGAGAGAGACGGAAGGAGAGGGAGCATGCTTGCTTTGTTTGAAAACTGGGAGTTAGAAAGATACTTTGACTTTGAAGATATTTGCCTGTAAATCTTGTAAAGTGAGTGTAGCTGCTGCACCAGTAGAGCATAAAAGCTCTAGTGTTAATTTATGCATGTATTCTCTAATACACTGCAGAGGAGCAGCAGGCCCGTGTGTAATGTGTGTGGTTGGGGCCCTTAAGTGGAAGTGACATAGTACTTTGGTTCCAGGATGGTATTATTACATTCTTAGCTGGTTTTTGCTCAGATAACTTTGAAAACCCATGTTGTCCTCAGTTGTAAGCTATAGAAGCTGATTGGAAATCGGTCTGTATGTGGTTTGCCATTATGTCAGACAAACCTTCTGAAACGCAAAGGAAAAACAGTTCCCTTGTCCTGGCCTTGCTTACAGAACATAGAATGTAAACAAGGGTGATATGTCATTTTTTTTGTCAGTCCTATCTTTCCACTATGCTTAAAAACGACAGTATTTTTGACTTACATCACCGATATGCATTCAGCGTGTGAAGAAACAATAACATTATGGGGCATTTGGCGAACTGTCTAGCTAGCGTTTGTTTAAAAAAAAAAAATCTGCAGACAAGAATCCATTCCCCGACAACGGGGCTTCAGAAAAAAGTGGTTTTGGCGCATTTACAAAACAATGCCCTTGTCCCCCCCCCCCCCCCAAAAAAAAGAAGTGACAGCAAATAACTTAATCCTACAAATAAATGATAAGTCTGGTCTTTGAGTGGCCCCAGATTTAGAGCCTTAACTGACGGGGGGGGGGGTATTTCTCAGGGTTACCTTCTTTCGTGCTCACACCCCTGCAGCCATCTCCGCATAAATCAGCTTTAAACTCCACGCCACACTATCTCCCTGCAGTACTGCCATCATTACCCATGCCAACTTAAAGGCTTAATACGTGTCCCTACTCGCTGCTTACTTTATACTATTTTGCTATTTTTAAAGAGCACGGCGTTCATGTCCATGGTATATCGTATATGTGTAGAGAGATGCTCTCTTGTAACATTCAACTGGAGAGGGGTGTGTTGCAACGTTATCCAGATTTTAGCTGAAGCTATATGATTTTAATCATGGAGAGTTGTGTCCGATTATTGGTGTATGCAATGTTAATCTTCTTTGAAAACTGAGAAATAACTACAATGAACTCCAATGAAAATAACCTGGGAAAAAAATATATATATATATGTGGGTGTGTGTGTGTGTGTGTGTGGGGGTGTGTGTGTGTGTGTGCGTGTGTGTGTAAAGTGTTGGTTCCATGTTTCATGTGCTGAAATAAAAGATCCCAGACATTTTCCATACGCACAAAAGTGTGTTTCTCTCAAATGTTGTGCACAAATGTGTTTACATCCCAGTTAGTGAACATTTCTCCTTTGCCAAGATAATCCATCTACTTGACAGGTGTGGCATATCAAGAAGCTTATTAAACAGCATGATCATTACACAGGTGCACCTTGTGCTGGGGACAATAAAAGGCCACTCTAAAATGTAAGTTTTGTCACACAACACAATGCCACAGATTGGCATTGCGTGCAATTGGCATGCTGACTGCAGGAATGTCCACCAGAGCTTTTGCCAGATAATTGAATGTTCATTTCTCCTAACATAAGCCCCCTCCAACGTTGTTTTAGAGAATTTTGTAGTACGTCCAACTGGCCTCACAACCACAGACCACGTGTAACCACGCCAGCCCAGGACCTCCACATCCGGCTTCTTCACCTGTGGGGTCGTTTGAGACCAGCCACCCGGACAACTGATGAAACTGAGGAGTATCTTTTGTCTGTAATAAAGCCCTTTTGTGGGGAAAAACTCATTCTGATTGGCTGGGCCTGGCTCCCCAGTGGGTGTGCCTGGCTACCAAGTGGGTGGGCCTATGCCCTCCCAGGCTCACCCATAGCTGCACCCCTGCCTAATACATAGATTAGGGTCTAATGAATTCATTTCAAATAACTGATTTCCTTATATGAACTATACTCTGTGAAATTGTTGCATGTTGCATTTATATGTTTGTTTAGTATATATGGAATATCTTTTTCACATATGAAATAGTATATACATTATGTCCACAATATGTCTCTTTGAATGTATGGCACTGTATAGCATTGCAATAAGGCATGACATTGGAGTGAAAATCCTTCTCATCACACCCCCTCTCCCTGCTATTTAAATATTGTACTTTTGGTAATTGGAGGTCCCACAATGAAATCAATTCAGTGGGTGATAACAGATTTCACATCGCGTTACCCATTTGGCTTTGAGTAGCCCCCTTGTGTGGAGACAGCTAAAAATATTCCTATTCATGCATCATCAATATCTTCATTACAAGAAAGATGGGAGTCAGGTTGTATTTGCAGTTCCTCCGTAATGCCTCTTGACAGGGTATCATCTTGCCTATGTCTGTGACACATAGCTTTTTTGTCTACTGTGTAATTTTACTTTTGCCGACGTGCGGAAAGCCTTTCTGTACCACACCACGAAGCCAGAGCCGTGATAAGGCCTAGAATGATACAACTGACCTTTTTCCAATGACAAAACAGCCAGTAGAGACAAAATACATGCACTTTGTTAAAAACTCACAGCATTTAGGTTATAACACACTCAACTTACAGTATGGGCTTCATGAATAAGTGCAATGACAGAATGCTGTGCTTCTTCTTGTCTATCCACATTGGATACTGTTCTACTTGATCCCATATCAATCCATATATCAATCCACTGTACAGAATGTATTTCTCCTATCCATTCCCATTCACAACATACAGGGGGGAAAAAAACAATCAAATGTGCAGTCGAATTTTTCCCAGTAATTGACTTGTATGCTACGTAGTTTATCCTCACTGTACCAGTTTGTTTCAGAGTGCTGCATGAATATTTATCTACAGTCTATAACTGTTGACTGGGCATTTTCTGAATGAAAGCGAGCTCTCCCACATGGAAAGAACTTGAAGCGATCTCTCGTGTTTATCTGCAAGGAAACCTGAGAACTTAACACAAATAATTTAACACTTCACAGAGTGCCTTCCTCCAGGGTTTGGTTGATGATCACTTTTAGTTTATTGTGACTTGATTTAGGAAATTACCGGCCACATCCTGTGACTTAATATTGGGTGAATTACGCTCCACTGGACTCAAATCTAACAGTACAGTTGGATGAGGGGATGGAGAAAAACAATTGATTATTTTTGCTTTTCCTCTTTAGGCATTATATGCAAACCATTTCCCTGGGTACACACTACAAAGTGAATACCAAGCATCTTTGGGAACAGAAAGATGGCTAGACGTATGGATGTCCACGGGCCGTTGCCTGGAGAAATATTAGGATGCACCTTCGCCTTGTTTGACTCTTCTCACACCGACAAAGGGACATGTTGTGTCTTTAGCCGTGTGTGTGTGTGTTTGTGTACACATGCGTCTCTGTGTGTGTGTGTGTGTGTGTGTGTGTGTGTGTGTGTGTGTGTGTGTGTGTGTGTGTGTGTGTGTGTGTGTGTGTGTGTCTGTGTGTGTGCTAAGTTTGGAGATGGTAGGGGAGACTAGAGCCCTGTTGAGAGAGGCTCTTATGTTCTCAGTCTTGTCCTAATGTGGCGTTCCAGTTTTCCATGCCAGGTCATTACTGGCCCAGCAGCACCCACTCTCTCCTCCTCTCCATCCAAACTCTCCATCTGTGCCCTCTATATGAAAGAGAATGGCTGAGCAAGAGCAGGGCTGCACTGGGGAGAGAGAGGTGCACTGTGGAGAGAAGCTGAGCAGGGGTAGGAGGGGCTGCTGAGAGAGGCGAGAGAGAGGCCTGTGTGGAGAGAAGCTGAGCAGGGGTAGGAGGGGCCGCTGAGAGATGCGTGTGTGTGTGTGTGTGTGTGTGTGTGTGTGTGTGTGTGTGTGTGTGTGTGTGTGTGTGTGTGTGTGTGTGTGTGTGTGTGTGTGTGTGTGTGTGTGTGTGTGTGTGTGTGTTTGTTTCCAGGCCCTGCACTCTCCTGCTGTCGTCTTTCTAAATCTCTCTTGTGTCTCCCTCTCTCCCTGTATATCCGAGTATACACTGTATATACTGTATGTGTGATGTTTTTTCCAGGCCTGTGCTCTCCTACAGAGGGCCGGGCGGCGGCGGCACCAGCAGTGGTAGCGGTGGTGGGGCTGCTGAGCGTACACATTTGGCTCTCCGCATGATCCCGTCAGAGCTGGGCCTGTCACCGCGGCGCTGGGGCTGGCGCTCCTCCTCAGCAGCAGCACAGCTCTGCCTCATTATGCCGCTCCTGGCTTTGATCTGGTTTGCGAGGCTCTACCTGCATTACTGCAGCCAGTGGCTCTTCCTCCAGGCCATCGCAGTTCCTGTCAACAAGTGAGTGTGCTTCCTTTGATATCCTCCTCTCTCCGAGGAGGTGGAGGAGGAGGAGTGATTGTGTGTGTGTAGAGAGAGTGCATGGGAGAGGAGAGAAGAGGCAAGAGCTAGCACAGTGCAGCGGAGTTGTGTGTGTGTGTGTGGGGGACACACACAGACACACACACACACACACACACATAGATGTACATAAGTACTCACACACTCCCTCCCACTAGATACTGTATAAAAATCTGCCCATTACCAGTTTAACAAGACTTGCCTAAGCATTAATGAAACCATGTGGGAGAATTCATTGATTTCAACAGGCATTCTTGCGTGTGCATTATTTGGAAAGAATGTATTGTTTATTATTTTGTAGACAGTATTTCATAATAAACAAAGTAGGATGCCATTGAGAGGCTGTTATATCTCAATAGCACATGGTGTTGATTTAATTCATCACATTAAAAGCAAGACTGTGAATATGCTTACAAGCATTAAATCATAGAAAAGCCATCTGACATCTGACAGAATACGGGAAAAATGTGCATGAGTACAAAAGGAGTGGAGGGAGGGGGGATGGAGGAAAAAAAACATGCAAATCGAGGGGGTCACCAGCCACCAACGGATGACAAGTTCCACATGTCTGGCCACTTCCTCTGAGCATTTCTCCCTGTAATGGGCAGTCCCCAGCTAGCTCTCTGTCTCCATCTCTGACAGTCTGGGGATGGCCAGTGTGCTGACAGCCTCCCCCCAGCCCCATCCCCTGTGTCTAGCCCCCTGTCTCACCCGATGCCCTCCCCCAATAGTGCCTCTGGGACATCAGCGGGCAGCAAAGCGGGCCCTTCATGAGTGAGACACTCTCACTCAGGCCCCACGCGGCTCTCCCATCACCCCCAGCACTCACACGTACACACACACACAGACTGTACACACACACACATCATCACCAGTCAGGTGGCCAAGAGCCACTTTGCCAGCATATCACACCACCACCTCACAGGCCCAGTCATTAAAGAGCACCACATGCACATTAGACATTATATCACTCTGTGGCCCACTCAGAGTACTAAATCAGTATTATTACTCCCCATTTTATTTGTCAACATTCAACAATATATATTTCTGTAAAAATGACATTTGTAAAAACCTGGTACAAACCACAGATACGGTATATTAAAATACGGGGATAGGGATATAATGACTGTTTATAGAATTGTAAAGTTGCCATGGAATTTGACTTAAACTGAAGATGGAAACCTCTAGACAGGTCAGGACAGAATTGTAGACAAACCAAAATACAGGAGCGTAGCATATAGACGAATAGATGAATTTTTGAGCAGACAGAAAGCGATAGTAGGTTTAGCAGTGTTGTGTTGGATCAGAAGGAGTACAAATGGACCATCAGTGGGAGTAATGGCGAGTGGCTGAGAGTGGGTTGTTTCTCTTAGCGAATCACATGTGAATTAATGGGCGAAACAGGCACCTCTTTACTCACACAAGCACTACTCGCAGATGGTAGATTAAGAAACTCATGAGCCATGACGTGAATTGTTGAGTGTAGGTACAGTACATCTTATCTTACCTTTTGTTATTGAAAACAACAGCTTCACAACACTTGAGTTGCATGCTCAATTTACTATGAATTGATTGGTACTGTAGATCTATCATCTTTTGTCGCAATGTACTTTATTCATCAAGTGATCCCCACCACAAACAGAAATTAACCATTTTTGGTTATGATGTACACGAAAACACGACTAGTATGTTCTTTATTCAATATATATTTTGACATAAATGTTTTGCTATTTCAGTGTGCTATCACATGTATATGTGTCCTGTCTTAGAGTGGATGGAGCACCCCAAAGCCCTGATGTAGGCTAACACTTCTCTTGTTTTCCTCTACCCACCCCCCCTTCCAGATTCCAGTTCCATGCCCACACCGTGGAGCTGGTCTACCAGAATTCCTTGCTTCATACCCGCGAGGAGTTGGCTATGGTCGTGGTGGGACCTCTGACCTTGAACGCCGTAACGTTGCTGCTGCTCCTGATCAGATGGGGCTGTCAGCTAGCGTTTGGCTCACTCCCCTCCTTCACGTCAAACTTTATCATGGCTTTGGGAGTGTGGACAGTGCTGGACCCGCTGGCGGTCTTTGTAGTGGATGCCATCCTGGGGGTAAGTCACTTAAAATAACTTGGACACTTGTGTTCACTTTAAATGGGAAGTTCACTTTATCTTAGCAAAGTGACTTTAGAAGTTAGAAAAAAAAGCACACACAAGGTTAGATCCATGTCTTTTTGCATCAGGGATCCCGTTTTGTCTGTCCGAAAGAACGCCACCGTCAGATGACATTCAGTTGTTTATGCGGAATGTGAAACCATGACATAGAGGTTGATAAGAGGCTATTTGAAAGCCACACTGTATATGTGTATTATTATTTGGCCTGGTATTTGATCTATCTATCATTTCAATAACCACCATGTACCTCAATGAACATAAATGATAATCCAAGGTGAATGTCCAATATGTATCTAATATGCATGTGTACTGTCCAATCATATACTATGGTTAATCATATGGTTATTAGTGAAGAGATATTAGTGAAAAGTATAATATTTCCTCACATAATGGAATACCACAGAAGGCCTTGACAAATGCATCTCCAGCCAAACACTTTCCCCGGTTTTCTCTTTGTCGGAGACCTCTTATATTACCTGTAGATTACACTGTAGATGTACTGTACTGTCCTTTGCTTCAATGTATTTAATCCAGTGTATATACAGCCCATTCGGAAAGTATTCAGACCCCTTGACTTTTTCCAAATTTTGTTACGTTACAGCCTTGTTCTAAAATTGATGAAATCAAAAAATGTCATCATCAATCTACACACAATTACCCATAATGACAAAGCGAAAAAACAGGTTTTTAGAAGAAAAAAACTAAAAACAGAAATACCTTATTTACATAAGTATTCAGAACCTTTGCTAGGAGACTCAAAATTGAACTCAGGTGCATCCTTGAGATGTTTCTACAACTTGATTGGAGTCCACCTGTGGTAAATTCAATTTATTGGACATGATTTGGAAATCATAAGGAGTACATATAGACACCTGTCTATATAAGATCCCACAGTTGACAGTGCATGTCAGAGCAAAAACCAAGCCGTGTGGTCGAAGGAATTGTCCGTAGAGTTCCGAGACAGGATTGTGTCGAGGCACAGATCTGGGGAAGGGTACCAAAACATTTCTGCAGCATTCAAGGTCCCCAAGAACACAGTGGCCTCCATCATTCTTAAATGGAAGAAGTTTGGAACCTCCAAGACCCTTCCTAGAGCTGGCCGCCCGGCCAAACTGAGCAATCGGGGGAGAAGGGCCTTGGCCATGAAGGTGACCAAGAACCCGTGGTCACTCTGACAGAGCTCCAGAGTTCCTCTGTCGAGATGGAAGAACCTTCCAGAAGGACAACCATATCTGCAGCACTCCACCAATCAGGCCTTTATGGTAGAGTGGCCAGGTGGAAGCTACTCCTCAGTAAAAGGCACATGACAGCCCACTTGGAGTTTGCCAAAAGGCACTTAAAGGACTCTCAGGCCATGAGAAACAATATTCTCTGGTCTGATGAAACCAAGATTGAACTCTTTGGCCTGAATGCCAAGCATCACGTCTGGAGGAAACCTGGCACCATCCCTACGGTGAAGCATGGTGGTCACAGCATCATGCTGTGGGGATGTTTTTCAGCATCAGGATCAGGGAGACTTGTCAGGATCAAGGGAAAGATGAACAGTGCAAAGTACAGAGAGATCCTTGATGAAAACCTGCTCCAGAGCGCTCAGCACCTCAGACTGGGGCAAAGGTTCACCTTCCAACAGGACAACGACCCTAATCACACAGCCAAGACAACTTAGGAGTGGCTTCAGGACAAGTCTCTGAATGTCCTTAAGTGGCCCAGTCAGAGCCCGGACTTGAACCTGATCAAACATCTCTGGAGACACCTGAAAATAGCTGTGCAGTATCGCTCCCCATCCAACCTGACAGACCTTGAAAGGATCTGCAGAGAAGAACGGGAGAAACCAAATAAAGGTGTGCCAAGCTTGTAGCGTTATACCCAAGAAGACTTGAGGCTATAATTGCTGCCAAAGGTGCTTTAACAAAGTACTGAGTAAAGGGTCTGAATACTTATGTAAATGTGATATTTCGGGGGGGGGGTTATTTCAAACATTTTCATTTCTAAAACCTGTTTTTGCTTTGTCATTATAGGGTATTGTGTGTACATTGATGAGGGGGAAAAAACAATAAAATAATTTTAGAACAAAATGTGGAAACAGTCAAAGGGGTCTGAATTGTGGGCTCTATGCGTGTCCAGCGTCTGTCCTACAGTGCAGAGTCTCCTGTTGCGGATGCAGCCAAGCTCTACTGGCACTTCTACCGGACCGACCAATCAGGGGCAGCTGGAGTGGTCATCACCCTCTTCCTCTATGCCATCCTCTTCCTCCTCTCCACCACCATCCTCTACCTCTACTTCCTCAGGTCAGCACAAACATGCAGAGGCATTATGCCCAAATAAACTAATTTAATGCATTTGTAGGATAAAATATAGAAGATAAAGTTGATTTAACTCTGAATTCATTCTAATATTGAAATTGGCCATCGGTGCTGATGAGCTTAGACATAAGAAACACGGGAAAAATGGGACTCGCTAATGCCAATGAAATATCAATTGAACAGCACTGAATGCAGTACTATGCTATGAGCTTAATGTGTTTTCATACACATTACTAGGGTTTTCATGGTGTATGTACTGTAGTGCTATTATAATAATATTGGCATTTCCCACCATTGCTTCAGAACCCATGTCGTAGTTGACGTCTCAGTTCCTCGAAACAGCCCGTTTCTGAACCAGAAATGGATCTTGCTCCAGACCTGTCCTGTCACATTGGGCTTTCGTGTTGACTTTGAGTCCTCCGTCTCTGACCTTCCTAGTGGCTGAAAAGTGTCACAACACTGGGGAAGCACACAGGAAGAGCGACTAGCGAATTAGGAATTATCATTGGGGTATTTTTAGATGGTCCAGCCTATGGGGACACCCTGCCAATGAAGAGTAAAAACCCTCTAACACCCACAGTCCTGTCCACTCATTCCTATACCCGCTCCCAAATAACCAACCCCCAGACTCCCTCAATTCATGTGTGTGTGTGTGTGTGTGTCTGTGTTTTCACTCAACTATGTCCGCAGAAAACAAGTGTTGATCTAATCGGTTGTGATTTTAGAGTCTCATGCAATTACTAAAGCAGTTATGCATTAAGCGAAGTGCCACACAAGGCAATGGAATTGAACGCAGCTCCATAGTCGGTAAGAGAAGATGTAAAGCGTGGCTAATTCGGAACTAGGTAGATTTGTTTTTACGTAACGTGAGTAAGTAACATCCTTGCATTATGCGATTAGTTGATATGGTGTATGGTGTATGTTTCATCGTTGTGTTGTATCAATATTGAAGGGGCCTGCTGCTATAGTAGAAGGACAACGTTTGAGCTGCTCATCAGATGAAGTCTATCAGATTGAGGTCACCCCTGCTGGAACGTTAGGGGAACGTTAGCGCTAGCAGTGTTTGTGTTTGTGTTGTGATGGGGCTCTGCAAACCACTTTTGCACGTATCTTTCCCGTGAGTCGCTCTGTCCTGTGAAGAAAGCAATGCTCCAATCTGATTGGCTCAGAACAACAGCCAATGAGAGTGGTTCCTTTTCAATGGATGTTTTACTAAGGAAGTTGGGGTTTGATGGTGATTAGTGATTATTGCAAGCTGAAGATGTGATTTATACAACATGTACTTGTAGGCCTGTTGTACCCAATTTTCATACATTTTTTTTTTTGTTCCCGAAAGGCAATTCTCTTTTACATTATGGAAAGAGTCAGTTGTAGGCCTAATTTTGGGGGAGTGGTGAGGTAGGAAAAACATTGGGTATGTGATGAAATACTGTACCACATCCCCATCAAAAGGTGTGGGTTTTCGTACCCTGAAATTAGACCGAATCCCATTAACATTTCAAAATGTAAAAAGTCCACAATTGAATTAATCAGTTTGGAATCGGTCCGAGAGGGGTACCATTTCATTTTCCGTAAGCGGCCGCTTATCGGCTCAGCACTAAATGGACAATATTAAAACAGCAGCCAGTATTAATGATTTCTGCCACTCAGTCGCCGGGTGGATTGTATTGAATATAGGGCACGAGGCTGAGGAGGGCTGATAATTTTATGGGTTACATGTTCTTATTGGCTGTCAGAGGGAGAGCTCTGACACAGCTCGTGACCTATTTCTAAAAAAAAGCCTGGGGCTATATGTATAGATAGAATGAACTGTTATCCTTTTTTAATTACATTTTAGGCTGCCTTGATTCATTGGCTGAAAAAAATATATATTTCAGTAATTTTTTATTCCTACACCGAAAAACTTCACAAATAGAGGTGATGTGACATTGATTGTAGTGGTATTACATTAGAATGATTACAAGGTAAAGGAGAAGGAAAGGGTCTTCAATTTTGTATTGAGAGGAGCTGGTCTCCATCTAGTACTTTGAATGAGTCTGGATCCAGCCGTCTGTCTGTCTGTCTGTCTGTCTGTCTGTCTGTCTGTCTGTCTGTCTGTCTGTCTGTCTGTGTGTTAGGGGCTCTGGGGCTGAGACAGCCACACAAACACGTTTGTTTCACTATCCTTGTGAGTACTTCTGGGCCCTAGAAGGATAGTAAAACCAAAAACACACACACACAGAGACACACACACGCGCGCACACACACACACACACTGAATGGGCTGAACCCTCCCTGGACCTCTCTATCACACTATGCTCCTAAGACATGGTTTGAAGGCTAAAATGGTTAGAAGTGAGATATATTGTCTTGAATGTTGAGACTATCTATGTGGAATACAGATATTATAGAATTCAATGATTTGATATCTGTACAATTTTTTATTACATATTCTGAACAAAAATATAAAAGCAACATGTCAAGTGTTGGTCCCATGTTTCATGAGCTGAAATAAAAGATCCCAGAAATGTTCCAGACGCACAAAAAGCTTATTTCTCTCAAGTTTTGTGATCAAATTTGTTTACATCCCTGACGGTGTGCTGGGGACAATAAAAGGCCACTCTTATAATAAAAGGCCACAAAATGTGCAGTTTTGAAACACAACTCAATGCCACAGATGTCTCAAGCTTTGAAGGAGCGTGCAATTGGCATGCTGACTACAGGAATGTCCACCAGAGCTGTTGCCAGAGAATTTAATGTAAATTTCTCTACCATAAGCTGCCTCCAACGTACTTTTAGAGAATTTGGCAGAGCGTCCAACTGGCCTCACAACAGCAGATCACGTGTAACCACACCAACCCAGGACCTCCACATTCGGCTTCTTCACCTGTGGGATCGTCTGAAACCAGCCAGCCCGACAGCTGATGAAACTGTGGGTTTGCACAACCAAATAATTTTTGCACAAACAGTCAGAAACCGTCTCAGAGAAGCATATCTGCTTGCTCATCGTCCTCACCAGGGTCTTGACCTGACTTCAGTTCAGCGTTGTAACTGACTTCAGTAGGCAAATGCTCACCTTCGATGGCCACCAGCACGCTGGAGAAGTGTGCTCTTCAAGGATAAATCCCGGTTTCAACAGTACCGGGCACATGGTGTCATGTGGGCAAGCGGTTTGCTGATGTCAACATTGTGAATATAGTGCCCCATGGTGGCGGTGGGGTTATGGTATTGGCAGGCATAAGCTACGGATGACGAACACAATTGCATTTTATCGATGGCAATTTCAATGCACAGAGATACCGTGACAAGATCCTGATGCCCATTGTCGTGCCATTCATCCACCACCATCACCTCATGTTCCAGCATGATAATGCACGGTCCAATGTCACAAGGATCTGTACGCAAATCCTGGAAGCTGAAAATGTCCCAGTTCTTCCATGGCCTGCATACTCACCAGACACCCATAGGCTCCCAAGTGGTGCAGCGGTCTAAGGCACTGCATCTCAGTCTTAGAGGCTTCATTACAGACCTTGGTTCGATCCTGGGCTGTATCACAACCGGCCGTGATCGGGAGTCCCATAGGGCGGCGCACAATTGGCCCAGCGTCGTCCGGGTAAGGGGTGGGTTTGGCCAGAGTAGGCCGTCATTATAAATAAGAATTTGTTCTTAACTGACTTGCCTAGTTAAATAAAGGTTAAATAAATAAAATATTATAGTAATGTTTGCATATCTGTATTCCCAGTCATGTGAAATCCATAGAATAGAACCTAATGGATTTATTTAAATTGACTTATTTCCTTATATGAACTGCAACTCAGTAAAATCTTTAAAATTGTTGCATGTTGCGTTTATATTTTTGTTCAGTGTATATAATTGACACTATTGATTCATATTAATTAGCAGCTACCATTTAACAGATAAGGGTCTTTCTATAAATAAATGGGCCAATGTGTGACATCACGGTCAACATTTCTAAATGGTTTGATATACATTTAAATATAATTTTCTAGTGAATAAAAGTCTAGCTAGGCACAATGAGACCATAACACCACCTACAGTAGCAACAACAAAACATCTACATGTCATTCAAAATGTCACAAGAAACATGGACACCCCATGTTTCTTTGTCATGCCTAGTTGCCAGTTTTTTTGTGCTTTAGTCAACTTCTCTTTCATTTATAGCCATGCTAAACATCCCTGAAGAATGAAAAAGATAAACAACAGCATTTCTATATGTTTTAATAGTCGATATAATAATATACAATAACATAATACAATGGATTCTGTCAACAAAATCACTGACAATAATAATAACCAATAATGAAATCATTATAATCAGTAAACTCTTCAAGCATTGTGTGTGAGTGTGTGTGAGAGAGTGTGAGAGAGTGTGAGAGAGTCTGTGTCTGAAAACCAGCTGTCAAATTCTTGCTTCCTCTGTCCTTGTTTCCTCCACTGCTTGCCTCTCCTTGAGAGTGCATTGTACCTGAGGGGAGGAACCTTCACTCCTCTTCCCCAATGTGCTTTGAGAGGGAGGTGAAGAATGGGGGAAACAAGGGGAGAATCTCAATTACATTTCCTTGATCCCTCAGGTCCTCTCTCCTCACCTCCTTCTCAAAACCCATTGGGTAAGAAGGTTAGAGGGAAGGACCTCTGACATTCTCATCCAATGGGTTTTGAGAAGGCGACAAGGAGAGAAGATGCAATGAATCAAGGAAATGCAATTGAGATTCTCCCAAGGACAGAGGAAGCAAGTATTTGACAGCTATTCAAGACTAGGTAGCTGAAGACCTGCTGTAAACAGTGAAAGGATATATTTACATATCTACTATTTACATCCTTGCTTCATCCCAGCTAGTTAGATGTGCAAACAATGACTAACTATAGCTAGGGGAATAGCTCTAGTCTAGCAATATAAACTGTTGTTTTGGCTATATGGCATCATTGAAAATTATTACCAATGGTTAATTAGGTTGATAGGATAAATCTGTCCCCCAACCATTTGTGACCGACTGGCTCGATTCGGTCTTATGTTGCAAAATTTGGATTTTTTTACATGGGATAAAAGTAGAGCTAGAAAATTGTATATCATACACTACAGTTGAGGAACAATGGGAAAGTAACTCTGCTTTCAAAGTTGATAAACTTGTAACCCCACTTTTGAGAAAATGTCCCTTGAAAGTTTTGGTGCACCTACTGGAGAACTCTTCTTTGTCTACACCCATTCAGCATCACTCACATTCACTTAAGCCTTAGCTCCACCCATCTCTTTTAGGATTCACATGTGAGGCCATGTGCTAAACAGAGTGAGTACAGTAGTGTACTAAACAATCAAAGATTTAAAGACTAAAAGCTGGTTTATACTACGGCTATGTCTGTAGACAGTTGTCACAGTGACATCATGAACATTCTATTGTCGTCCTACATCAAACTTGTCGTTATGAAAAAGCACACAAAAACTACAGGCTGCATGACATCAGCAGCCTGGTGGTCTTAAATAGCATAACTGGTGTATTTTAACATCAATAAACCCATCCGTTTAAAAATAAATGAAGTATATGTCAATCTAGCAAACCAGGCAACTAAAAGCAACTTCCTAAACAATGTTTTGGTTCGTTTCTAGCTTGTTAGCTAGCTAGCCAGTTTAAATAATTACCATATCATAGCTGACAATTACTTAACTTTAGCTCATTTTTATTAATTATTACATAAAAAAAACGCACAACAAGATCATTATTTAAAAGTTAATGGCGAGCTAATTACAGAAAATAGCTGAGAGTGTGACGAAATAAAAGTAGGGCATTTTACCGGAGAATCTTTTAACACTGTTTCTTTAGCCTGACTTTGTATCCTAATTTGACTGGTGCAGGTCAGGTTGTTCTTCACATTACCATCTCTGGTAAACACACACTATATCAAATAAAATCAAAGTCTATTTGTCACATGCACAGGATACAGAAGGTGTAAACGGTACAGTGAAATTGTTACTTGAATAGTGGAGTCTTTTTTTATGCTAAACAATGAACCATAATCCCAATTTATAACGTTACTACCATGCATGAATCTACAGGTAGATAAAGCTAACCAATTAGGTTCAATGCTAGCAAGCTAGCTAACATTAAGCTATAATTAGCAATGCAAATGGATTTCTGAGATATGAATAATATTACTACACAGATCATACATGTAATGTTAGCTAGTGAGCCAGCCAGCTAACGTTAGCTAGCTAGCTAACAGTACGCTTTAACTTGCAATGGAAACAACTTTCTGTCAAAATTTGAAGCGTATAATATCTGAAAATGTAGATATCTAGACTCTCTTACCTGTATACATGGATGAACTCTTGTCCCTCTCTGTCACCACATGCCATGGTTGCCCTTAGTTTGAAGATGTAATCCGGAGAGAGGTGTTTTATCAACAGCCTTCTGTGTGTTCTCTTTTCGACTCCCTCCGCATATTTGCAATCAAACAAAATACTTTTCTCCATCTCTTTAGCTATCATACTCTGCTTCCCCCAGGCATTCCATGCATTATTTTGGATATGTGTGCCCATCAAAACTGTTTTCACACCGTAATATAGGGTGATACGACGCCAGGACAGCGGAGTCAATCACCACCTTCCGGAGAAACCTGAAACCCCACCTCTTTAAGGAATACCTGGGATAGGATAAAGTAATCCTTCTAACCCCCCTCCCCCTAAAAGATTTAGATGCACTATTGTAAAGTGGTTGTTCCACTGGATATCATAAGGTGAATGCACCAATTTGTAAGTCGCTCTGGATAAGAGCGTCTGCTAAATGACTTAAATGTAATGTAAATGATACGAAATGTTACGAGGTTACAGTGCACTTCCGAGATCGCCATTCAAAAAAAAGAGTCCGACAGCAATATCCAGGAATTTTACAGGATCAAGTTCAATGTGTAATTAATTTGTTAAATGCTTAGTATATGATAAAACGACAAACAGCAGTATCATAAATGTAAGGAAAGAAAAGTAGTGTTTTATGTCACACGATGTTTGCCAAATCTGTGAAGAATCCAAACATGAGAAAGGGTTTAAACATAGATTTTGATTAGTCTCACGAATTATATTGAATGTACAGTTGAAGTCAGAAGGTAACATACACCTAGGTTGGAGTCATTAAAACTCGTTTTTCAACCACTCCACAAATTTCTTGTTAACAAACTGTAGTTTTGGCAAGTCGGTTAGGTACATCTACTTTGTGCATGACACAAGTAATTTTTACAACAATTGTTTACAGACAGATTATTTCACTTATAATTCACTGTATCACAATTCCAGTGGGTCAGAAGTTTGCATACACTAAGTTGACTGTGCCTTTAAACAGCTTGGAAAATTCCAGAAAATGATGTCATGGCTTTAGAAGCTTCAGATAGACTAATTGACATAATTTGAGTCTATTGGAGGTGTACCTGTGGATGTATTTCAAGGCCTTCCTTCAAACTCAGTGCCTCTTTGCTTGACAACATGGGAAAATCAAAATAAATGAGCCAAGACCTCAGAAAAGAATTGTAGACCTCCACAAGTCTGGTTCATCCTTGGGAGCAATTTCCAAACGCCTGAAGGTACCAAGTTCATCTGTACAAACAATAGTACACAAGTATAAACACCATGGGACCACGCAGCCATCATACCGCTCAGGAAGGAGACGCGTTCTGTCTCCTAGAGATGAATGTACTTTAGTGCAAGAAGAGCAAATCAATCCCAGAACAACAGCAAATAACCTTGTGAAGATGCTGGAGGAAACAGGTACAAAAGTATCTATATCCACAGTAAAACGCGTCCTATATCAACATAACCTGAAAGGCCGCTCAGCAAGGAAGAAGCCACTGCTCCAAAACCGCCATTAAAAAGCCAGACGACAGTTTGCAACTGCACATGGGGACAAAAATCGTACTTTTGGGAGAAATGTCCTGTGGTCTGATGAAACAAAAATACAACCGTTTGGCCATAATTACCATCGTTATGTTTGGAGGAAAAAGGGGGAGGCTTGCAAGCTGAAGAACACCATCCCAACCGTGAAGCACAGGGGTGGCAGCATCATGTTGTGGGGGTGCTTTGCTGCAGGAGGGACTGATGCACTTCACAAAATAGATGGCATCATGGGGTAGGAATATACTATGTGGATATATTGAAGAAACATCTCAAGACATCAGTCAGGAAGTTTAAGTTTGGTCAAAGTTTTGGCAAAATGGCTTAAGGACAACCAAGTCAAGGTGGCCATCACAAAGCCCTGACCTCAATCCCATAGAAAATGTGTGGGCAGAACTGAAAAAGTGTGTGCGAGCAAGGTGGCCTACAAACATCACTCAGTTATACCAGCTCTGTCAGGAGGAATGGGCCAAAATTCACCCAACTTATTGTGGGAAGCTTGTGGAATGCTACCCGAAACATTTGACCCAAGTTAAACAATTTAAAGGCAATGCTACCAAATACTAATTGAGTGTACAGTGAGGGAAAAAGTATTTGATCCCCTGCTGATTTTGTACATTTGCCCACTGACAAAGAAATGGTCAGTCTATAATTTTAATGGTAGGTTTATTTGAACAGTGAGAGCCAGAATAACAACAAAAAAATCCAGAAAAACGCATGTCAAAAATGTTATAAATTGATTAGCATTTTAATGAGGGAAATAAGTATTTGACCCCTCTGCAAAACATGATTTAGTACTTGGTGGCAAAACCCTTGTTGGCAATCACAGAGGTCAGACGTTTCTTGTAGTTGGCCACCAGGTTTGCACACATCTCAGGAGGAATTTTGTCCCACTCCTCTTTGCAGATCTTCTCCAAGTCATTAAGGTTTCGAGGCTGACGTTTGGCAACTCGAACCTTCAGCTCCCTCCACAGATTTTCTATGGGATTAAGGTCTGGAGACTGGCTAGGCCACTCCAGGACATTAATGTGCTTCTTCTTGAGCCACTCCTTTGTTGCCTTGGCCGTGTGTTTTGGGTCATTGTCATGCTGGAATACCCATCCACGACCCATTTTCAATGCCCTGGCTGTGGGAAGGAGGTTCTCACCCAAGATTTGATGGTATATGGCCCTGTCCATCATCCCTTTGATGCGGTGAAGTTGTCCTGTCCCCTTAGCAGAAAAACACCCCCAAAGCATAGTGGTTCCACCTCCATGTTTTACGGTGGGGACAGTGTTCTTGGGGTCATAGGCAGCATTCCTCCTCCTCCAAACACGGCGAGTTGAGTTGATGCCAAAGAGCTCAATTTTGGTCTCATCTGACCACAACACTTTCACCCAGTTGTCCTCTGAATCATTCAGATATTCATTGGCAAACTTCAGACGGGCATGTATATGTGCTTTCTTGAGCAGGGGGACCTTGCGGGTGCTGCAGGATTTCAGTCCTTCACGGCGTAGTGTGTTACCAATTGTTTTCTTGGTTACTATGGTCCCAGCTGCCTTGAGATCATTGACAAGATCCTCCCATGTAGTTCTGGGCTGATTCCTTACCGTTCTCATGATCATTGCAACTCCACGAGGTGAGATCTTGCATGAGGCCCCAGGCCGAGGGAGATTGACAGTTCTTTTGTCTTTCTTCCATTTGCGAATAATCGCACCAACTGTTGTCACCTTCTCACCAAGCTGCTTGGTGATGGTCTTGTAGCCCTTCCAGCCTTGTGTAGGTCTACAATCTTGTCCCTGACATCCTTGGAGAGCTCTTTGGTCTTGGTCATGGTGGAGAGTTTGGAATCTGATTGATTGATTGCTTCTGTGGACAGGTGTCTTTTATACAGGTAACAAGCTGAGATTAGGAGCACTCCCTTTAAGAGTGTGCTCCTAATCTTAGCTCGTTACCCATATAAAAGACACCTGGGAGCCAGAAATCTTTCTGATTGAGAGGGGTCAAATACTTATTTCCCTCATTAAAATGCAAATCAATTTATAACATTTTTGACATGTGTTTTTCTGGATTTTTTGTTGTTGTTATTCTGTCTCTCACTGTTCAAATAAACCTACCATTAAAATGATAGACTGATCATTTCTTTGTCAGTGGGCAAACGTACAACACCAGCAGGGGATCAAATACTTTTTTCCCTCACTGTATGTAAACTTCTGACCCACTGGGAATGTGATGAAAGAAATAAAAGCTGAAAGAAATCATTCTCTCTACTATTATTTTGACATTTCACATTCTTAAAATAAAGTGGTGATCCTAACTGACCTAAGACAGGGAATGTTTACTAGGATTAAATGTCAGGAATTGTGAAAAAGTTTAAATGTATTTCGCTAAGGTGTATGTAAACTTCCGACTTCAACTGTATCTTTGTTCCCACTTTATATCTTAATGATTTCACATGAAAAAAATTGGCAAATTATTATTAATATCTATGTAACAGCTCCAAACAGTTGTCCACTAAAATAAATGCTCACCGGTACCATAGTTTAGAACTGCTGAACAGCAGTTCTGCCAAACATATTGTGCATATCCAAGGTATTTCTGCAATGAAAGATGGTGAATCCCACTAAGAGGGAGGCGCATAAATGAATGAAAAGAGCACATCTGATGATGAATGCAAGCTATTCTTTTGTCTGAAGTCAGAGTACTACAGAAGAGTAGCAAACTCTCCCACGAGCTCTGGATAGGAGTGATGCTGGGTTCAAAGCTCTATCTATCCAGTATCCTTGTATACAGCTGGCTCTCCTTGATGTTAGTTTTAACTGATTACCCCCTGACTGCGGAGAATCTCTTTGGTAGGGGAAAAGGTTACGCGCGTTTGATGATTGGCCAAGGCATTTGTTTGTTTGTGTAGCGCTGGTGTCTTTGTGGGCTGTTGTCTGTGTTGCTTGTGGAGAAAGCTAGCCGGCTGATGCTCAGTCACCTCGAGACTCCGATCAATACGCGTTCTGGCGTGGCCGCATGACTCAGACCCACCTCATCAGACGGCCACTCAATTAGCAGCCAATAGCAGCCAATCCCCTGGCGGCTATCTTTGAAGCGCCTTGTGGAGTCCTCTGGAGTCTCCCGTGATCTTGATTGTTCCATACCGCCCACTCACTGCCAGCCCAGCTCCTTTTAACTAACAAGTAGCCTCCCTCCCACTCACCAAGGCCAATTTGCCTGCATTCTTGTCCTCTGTATTCTGCGTTCTGTTTTATTAGTGGATCAATTCAGATACTCCATTTGAAATGGCATACTGAGTCTAGAATGAGATGCTTAATGCAATTAATAGAACGTTGGGGATGTTTCCTGGTACACTGGACACCATGATCTGGGTTTTAGTTGTAAGCACCAGACAACATCGAAACGATAAGATTCATTCAATGCCGCCGATGCTCGTCGGATGAAATGTGTCCCAAAGGTCAAGGAACCGGTTTGTGGAACGTTAGCCGACGTGACATTAACATGAATATAATTAGGATGTGACGTTGGTTTGGCATCCGACTAGTTGACGAAACCATGGGTACAGTCATGAACTTTGACACTGTTGGGCTGAGTAGGGCGATATTGTTCCTTGTTTTCACAAATTACCCTTGGTGGCGTTTTACGAAGGCAGAGTGGCAGACAATGATGGTTCATGGCTTGTCTTCTCCACTTTCCCTCCCTCCCCCCTCACGCCCTCCCCCCAGACTCCACAACGAGGGGCGCATGCTGGACATCTTCCAGCGTCTCAGCGCGACCGAGGGATCCTTCTTCGTCCCCCGGGACCTGGAAGTGTCCAACCAGGAACTAGACTACATCATCCAGAAGGCCGAGCAATGGAGGGGCTTCAACGGAGAAAGACGCAAGGTGAGTCAACTAGCCCGCTTAACGTCCCTAAACCCTGACCCCAACCAAACTGGGCTGGCTCGGATATTTTCTTTCCACATTTTCCTTTTCAGCACGGTTCCATTAACTATGGTGGATGCCTAACCAGGCCAGCTCAACTCAGTGGTGTGAGAAGGCCTTTCTTATGACCACTCTACTGTAGCCATGCTCCCTGCTCTCTGCTGTCCTCAAGTCGTAAGTGTTTAATTGGATTAATGGTTGTTTTCTTACTGAGAGGATGAGCAGAAAGGCCCTATTGATACTAATCCATTAGATTGCTCCATCTAACAGGCAGAGAAATTGTGGTTGGTTGTCTGCAACCACGGGTCATGCCCGCTAGGGTCTAGGACCAAGGGGATATATTCTGTGGGTGAGCTGATTGGTTAGCGAGGGACTTAGAAGAGTGGTCAAGATAGACTCCAGTTATTGTCCATTACTCGCTTTAATTTGGACACTTTATTAACAAAGATATTAAGTTCTAAGAAGATACATAGAATAAGCTTATTTTCTATCATTACATTTTCTTTAGTTACATTTCAGAAAGCCAAGGAATTCATCTCAAAGGTCTTTAGCTTCATTCTAATTAGTACAAGATAATTACCAAAACAGAAACTCAGCTAGCGGGCTGCCTGATTAGCCTGTGGAAACCAATTTCCAAAGATATTTCATTAAAGAAAGACTACTCAATCAACACACACACATGCATGCACACACACATGCATGCACACACACACACACACACACACACACTGCAACAGGCATTTGGTTAATGTGAACTTAGCATGGACAAGTCGATGTCAGAAGGTTGTGGGTGCAGGAAATTCCATCGTCCCCATGAAATGATTCTCATCTGAGGGAAGCTGTCATCTTCTGACAGGCACTATGGGTCGGTGAGGATGACACAGTGATGACACTGTATTAGCATGTAACCACGGCGGTGGGGAATCTATGCATAGTGATTGAAAATGTGACTTCTGCAGATAAGAAAATAGAACATAGCGATCCAACCCCATTTAATTTATTCTGTACAATTTGTTAGTGGCATACATCTCTTATTAACTTTCCTGCTCTCTCTCTCAAGTTTATACACTCCCAAATGGCTACAGCTTGTACTGTACTGCAGCCTCCCTGTAAAGCCTCCCAAACTGTTTAGTGACTTTCTGATGAGATATTATAATACCTGTCAACCGAGGCGAGTGTAAGTGAAAGATAATTGCCACCTCATCGTAAATGCAAAGATTTTTTTCAGCTGTTTTGTGGTAGCACTCCATTTCAATATAGACTATGATGAAGCCAACCGTGTATGATGATTTTACCACAAATCAATTAAACTACAAATAAATATATTTAACAGTCCCAGTCTAGCAATGTGCCCGTTTCACTTTTAGACATACCAAGTTAACTAAGGATCTGTGCCATACCAAGTTAACTAAGGATCTGTGCCATACCAAGTTAACTAAGGATCTGTGACATACCAAGTTAACTAAGGATCTGTGACATACCAAGTTAACTAAGGATCTGTGACATACCAAGTTTACTAAGGATCTGTGTCATACCAAGTTAACTAAGGATCTGTGACATACCAAGTTAACTAAGGATCTGTGACATACCAAGTTAACTAAGGATCTGTGACATACCAAGTTAACTAAGGATCTGTGACATACCAAGTTAACTAAGGATCTGTGACATACCAAGTTAACTAAGGATCTGTGACATACCAAGTTAACTAAGGATCTGTGACATACCAAGTTAACTAAGGATCTGTGACATACCAAGTTAACTAAGGATCTGTGCCATACCAAGTTAACTAGGGATCTGTGCCATACCAAGTTAACTAAGGATCTGTGCCATACCAAGTTAACTAAGGATCTGTGCCATACCAAGTTTACTACACTCCTGGAAAAAAGGGTTCCAAAAGTGTTATTCAGCTGTCCCCATAGAATAACCCTTTCTGGTTCCAGGTAAAAACCTGTTTTGTTTCCAGGTAGAACCATTTTGGGCTCCATGTAGAACCCTCTGTGGAAATACTTGGAACCAAAAGGGATCTACCAGGAACCAATAAGGGTTCTTCAAAGGGTTCTCCTATGGGGACAGCCAAATAACCTTTTTTTTCTAAGAGTGTAAGTATCTGTGCCATACCAAGTCAACAAGAGTCTCTTTTTTTATTTTTATTTTATTTCACCTTTATTTAACCAGGTAGGCTTGTTGAGAAGTTCTCATTTACAACTGCAACATGGCCAAGATAAAGCAAAGCAGTGCGACACAAACAACAACACAGAGTTACACATGGAATAAACAAACGTACAGTCAATAACACAATAGAAAACATCTATATACAGTATGTGAAAATTAGGTAAGATTAGGGAGGTAAGGCAATAAATAGGCCATAGTGGCAAAGTAATTACAATTTAGCAATTAAACACTGGAGTGATAGATGTGCAGAAGATGAATGTGCAAGTAGAGATACTGGGGTGCAAAGGAGCCAAAAAAAATAACAATATGGGGATGAGGTAGTTGGATGGGTTATTTACAGATGGGCAATGTACAGGTGCCATGATCTGTGAGCTGCTCTGACAGCTGATGCTTAAAGTTAGTGAGGGAGATATGAGTCTCCAGCTTCAGTAATTTTTGCAATTCGTTCTTGTGGTCTGTTTAGGTGTGAGATCTTCCTATAGACCAATTGCCTCACAACAACCTTTGTGGGTTAAGCCTATTCATTCAAAGCCAGTCTTTCCATACAAGTCAATATAGTTTAATATACACTATATATACAAAAGTATGTGAACACCCTTCAAATTAGTGGATTTGGCTATTTCAGCCACACCCGTTGCTGACATATGTATAAAATCGAACACACAGCCATGAACTCTTCATAGACAAACATTGGCAGTAGAATGGCCTTACTGAAGAGCTCAGGAACTTTCAATGTAGCACCATCTTAGGATGCCACCTTTCCAACAAGTCAGTTCATCACATTTCTGCCCTGCTGGAGCTTCCCCGGTCAACTGTAAGTGCTGTTATTGTGAAGTGGAAACGTCTAGGAGCCACAACGGCTCAGCCGCGACGTGGTCAGCCACACAAGCTCACAGAACGGGACCGCCGAGTGTTGAAGTGTGTAAAAATCGTTGGTCCTCGGTTGCAACACTCACTAGTGAGTTCCAAACTTCCTCTGGAAGCAATGTCAGCACAAGAACTGTTCGTCGGGAGCGTCATGAAATGGGTTTCCATGGCTTGAGCAGCCGCACACAAGCCTAAGATCACCATGCCTAAGATCACCAGCTGCAGTGGTGTAAAGCTCGCCGCCATTGGACTCTGGAGCAGTGGAAACGCGTTCTCTGGAGTGATGAATCACATTTCACCATCTGGCAGTCCTTCGGACGAATCTGGGTTTGGCAGATGACAGGAAAATGCTAAGTGCAAACTGTAAAGTTTGGTGGAGGAGGAATAATGGTCTGGGGCTGTTTTTTATGGTTTGGGCTAGGCCCCTTAGTTCCAGTGAAGGGAAATCTTAACGCTACAGCATACAGTGACATTCTAGACAATTCTGTGCTTCCAACTTTGTGGCAACAGTTTGGGGAAGGCCCTTTCCTGTTTCAGCATTACAATGCCCCCCGTGCACAAAGTGATGTCCATACAGAGATGGTTTGTCGATCGGTGTGGAAGAACTTGATTGGCCTGCACAGAGCCCTGACCTCAACCCCATCGAACACCTTTGGGATGAATTGAAACGCCGACTGCGAGCAAGGTCTAATTGCCCAACATCAGTGTCCGACCTCACTAATGCTCTTGTGGCTGAATGGCAGCAAGTCCCCGCAGCAATGTTTCTCCATCTAGTGGAAAGCCTTCCCAGAAGAGTGGAGGCTGCTATATCAGCAAAGGAATGACCAACTCCATATTAATGGCCATGATTTTGGAATGAGATGTTCGACTAGCATGTGTCCACATACTTTTGGTCATGTAGTATAGTTCAATCGTTGTCTTCAGCATGAGATGGAGCTAATGTGGAGGTGAGACTATAGTCCCTGCCTTGAACCGTTCTCATGCACCTCCCTGAACATTACATGAGATACAGCCTCAATTAATACATTCAGTAAAGTAATACTAATTAGTTTGGCTTATTTATTGGATAGAAATAGGGCCTCCAATTTTCTGCCGACTTTGAGAGAAATTAGGGCCCAAAGTTTATGATTAAGAAAATGCTTAATTTAGCCTGATGGCCTCTCACAGTTGTCCTACTAAGTCTTCCCTACGTTACGTAGATTTCCTCGCTGCACTGCAACAATTACAGCATACTTAATACTGTCCCTAATTTGGCTTTATTAAACTGATAAAATGCTAACGCATTAAACACATTTGCCAGCGTGATTAAAATATAGGGTTATTGCATTTTATGATTTTTACATTATTCAGGCCGGCGATTTTTCACAGAAATAAGATTGGCCGTGCCATTATTTCATCATTATTGGAGCAATTTCTCCTGTGCCAAAAAGGGTCACTTTCCTAACTCAGCAAAGACATATCCCTATTAAACTAATTCGCCTACATGCACATTTTTGTCATTTTTCCCTCGTTAACTATTTATCAGAGACAGGAAAAAAATATATTCATGAAGGAGAGAGGGGAGCAGCCCGACAGAGCTGAAACTAATATTTTGCAACTCTAATGATTTTTTGCATCCTTAATTAGATAGAATAAGGTTGATATGATTAGGTCAGGATGTAGTGTTTTTCATTAAAAATACATTTCAGAAACTGTATTCCAAATGTGCCCTTGCAATTAAATAATGAATCCAACGTGTTTCTTATTACGGACCCAATTAATATGAGAGGGAAGGGCGTAATTTTAATAACAATGGGCCACGAGGCCTTCATTAACCAAGAGAGGAGGGAAGATTGGATAAAGAAATAGAGGAAAAAAGATATTCACAGGTACAGTATAGTGATGGTGTGACGGGACATAGAAAGTTTTAAGGGTCAAACAAAGTGATGACAAAGGGTCAATGACTTGATCTGACCATTTATCTTCAAGTCCCCAGCCACAGTTCATTCTAGCAAGAATAACAAACTAAACAAAGACAGCCTCAAGGGCAGCCATGTTTAATTTACTCTCTGATAGAATGTGTGTTAAGTACACGGTTGAACACTCACTCTTAACACAATCCAACACAAGGAAATGAGAGAGGTTAATGACAACGTTAAGTAAAACCAGTGATAACCAATGACAACGTTGACTAAACCAGTTTTCTCTCAGGGTGCCCTCTGCCATAAAATGGGATGCGATCCTTCCTACCTTTTAACTGTACATGTGATGTTTCCCTCCAGCTCTGAAACAATAAAAGAAGAATCCACATTCAATAACAAATCTGCAAATGGCCCTATTATTATCAAACTTGTAATTTTCATGATCATAAAACATAATCTAATTTTACTTTCTTACTTACCAATTAACTTTATATTACACCTCACTATTCTTCCAGGCCTTACAGTATACGATCAGTTCTATTGCTGTAAGCTTTGAATATGACTTAAAGGTGGTGGCATCAGATAAAAGCACCAGCTGTTGAGCTGATCCAAAGTGGGTGAGTGGGCCTACACTCATACCTGAGTTGGAATTCGATCTGAACACTTGCGGAGGAAGCAGTAGGATGAGTTTTCATTAAAGTCTTATCATCTAGCTAGTGTCAATGATGGTGGGTGATAGATACACCCACTCGCTGATGTCATCGCTTACGATCGATTAGATCATCTACATCGGCACCTTTCCTAGTTCTAGTTCTCCAGGGAGGTTACAACAGAAGCCAGGCTAACTGCCTACTGCATTAGTTGGTTAGCACACGGTTGTGGGAGTCTACTGCAACTGAAAACCCATAGTGGAGCTCAGTTGGTAATGAGCACATTAATTATGGAAAAGCACTGATGCAGATGGACCTAATTAATTGTCTGCCGTCACCCTCTTGATTACTGTACCTGGAAGGGAGGTGTTAATTTCGATAATACTTAAGCAGGTACGCAAACAGTTGTGTCAGAGTGGGGGCTGTGACAGTGACTGAGGAGAGCTAGAGTCATTGTCACCGTCGTTATTCACCAGAAGTTTCCGGGTGACATTGTGCTAATGGAAGTTGTCGTCTCGACGATGGCCCCAGAGATGTTTTCGCAACTGAACGGCGGTCGACAACATCGTGGCGGCGGCGTTTGTCTCCGTATGTCTAGGTAATGGGTTACCTTGTGTGAATTTGGGGAACACCCAAGGTGCTTTGCAAAACATGCTTGTGGGGGGTAAACCTGTTGAGGTTTGGATGGCACAGATTGGAGCTCTAATGATAACTGGGACTGTGCTTCTCTTTCCGTAATCATCTGAGAGGGGACGATGTGTGGTCTCCCTAATGTATACTAGGTCCCTCATGTTACCACTTGATCAGATTTCAGCTTCACTCGATGTAACTTCTTACCCATTGGAATTACCATAACAGCCTTTTGAGTTGAGTTGAGCATTGAAATGGTTATTCTCTTTATCCGGTATCTGAGCCTCTGGTAAAGGTTTTAGCCAATCTGTTTTAGCTCTCAACAATGTCCTCTGCATGATCTACCTCAAAACAATGCTGCAACCCCTCTCGATTCAGAGGACTCCAAAGCAGATGGTCAGAAGGTACGTGACATTGTTGATGTTCACCACACTATCTGAACCTTGTCATTTGGCTTCCTCATTCCTGCTCTTCACTTATGTACAGTAAAGTGAGACGTTATAGGGGCCCCGAGAGATGACCGCCTCCACCGCTAAGGGAACAAGGCCATCACCCCAAACCAGGGGAGCGTTAGCCCATGACGAGAAGCCCAGGAACCGCTTGTCAGTGGAACAATGGCCCAGAGAGCCCCCCTACAGGAACCCAAAACAGGAACACAGGAAGTGGAGAGGAGTTGATGTGTCACCGCGGTAATACAGGAGGGGTCATCTGGAGTCGATGGGGGTAGTGTTGGGGGCAGGGAGAGATGGGGATCACAGAGGGCAGCTCTCCCATCACCCCTCATCCCACACCCGACCCTGCCATAGAGTGGGGGCTGTGTGTGTGTGTGTGTGTGTGTGTGTGTGTGTGTGTGTGTGTGTGTGTGTGTGTGTGTGTGTGTGTGTGTGTGTGTGTGTGTGTGTGTGTGTGTTTGTGTGTGCGTGCGTGCGTGCGTGCGTGCGTGTGTGTGTGTCTGTCGCATTAGGTCCGAGAGTGGCTTCTTCAATTACAGGGGGCTATTAGTGGACAGTGCTGTGAGCCTCCGTGGCCCGGGGCTACAGCAGCCAGCCAGGCAGGCAGGCACAGGGAACAGGAGCACAACCACTCCACTCGCCACTGCATTAGAGTGCTCAATATGAGATGTGACTGCAAAGGGTACATGCCTGTGTTGGTGAAAAGGTCACAGACTTTGGGGGGCAGTAATGTGTGAAAGCGGTGCAGTCGCACAATGGTTAAAGAAAGAAAAAAATATATAGAAACACTCACTCAGCAACCCCCCCCCCCCCCACACTCACAAAACGCTGCAGCCCTGTCTCCATTTTTTAGTATCGCCGCGTTCACCCAGGGCAACTCTGTGATTCGCCGAAGGTCCTCGGAAAAGGCGTCTGCTTTGCTTCGCTTTTGGAAATTGTAGGCCTTTGCCTAAAAAGAGATGCAGCCATTGTTGTAGTTGTGAAACACCTCACACTGAAGAATGGGCGGTCAATGTATGTGTGTCTCTGACACTGAACCGTCCCTGTGTTGGCTTTTTGTGCTCCCCATGTCTCCTCCCAGGCCCATAGAAACAGAGGCATCGGTAGAAAGTCTCGTGTTTGAACTCGTCCGTGTGAACGTTTAATTACTGGGAGTGTCAGCCTCTGCTTAATATGTCCCTCACCATTAATCCAGGAAGAGGATATTATTATCTCTTCTCCTCCCTAAACCCTGGGCAGGCTTTTCTCTGGGAGTCTGAGATGGAGGGAGTAATAGAGAAGGAGAGAAAGAGGGAAAGAGAAGAAGAGAGAGAGACTCGTCACATCATAAGTAGGTCTGTATGGTTAGCACCCCCCATCACATGCCAGACAGATACAAACTTACACAAACACAGTTTTTTTACAAAGTGGATGTTTTCTAGTTAGTGGTGTTTTTGTACTTGTAGAGATTCAGGGATGTTGGGGGGAGGGGAGTGGTACTTTTTAATTTAATCCTAATATGTTGTATGCCCTGTCAGCTGTCAAAACAACGTCCAGCTGGAAGCCACACAATTGAGTCCACATGTTGAAGTCCAGTCTCTCCCTGCTTCTTCCCTCCCTCCCTCCCTCTGCCTGCCTGCCTCCCTCCCTCTGCCTGCCTGCCTCTCCCTCTCTCTGCTTGCCTCTTCCTGGTTCTTCCCTCCCTCTGCCTCCCTCTCCCTCCCTCTGCCTTCCTCTCCCTGATTCTTCCCTCCCTCCCTGCCTCTCCCTGCTTCCTGCCTCTCCCTGGTTCTTCCCTCCCTCTGCCTGCCTCCCTCTGCCCACCTCCCTCTGCCTGCCTCTCCCTCCCTCCCTCCCTCCCTCCGTCCTTCTGCCTGCCTGCCTCTCTCTCTGCCTGCCTCTCCCTCTGCCTCCCTCTGCCTGCCTGCCCCTCCCTCCCTCTGCCTGCCCCTCTCTGCCTGCCTGCCTCTCCCTCCCTCTGCCTCCCTCCCTCTGCCTGCCTGCCTCTCCCTCTGCCTCCCTCTCCCTCCCTCCCTCGCCCTCCCTCTGCCTGCCTGCCTCTCCCTCCCTTCCTCCCTCTGCCTGCCTGCCCAGCTCTTATGGATCCCAGCCCGTTCACTTGCCATCCATAATGCAAACCAGAAGGAACAAATTGGACTGTCGGCGAGGAGTGAACGAGTGTTCTTCAGCGGCACACAGAAGAGCAAATGGGATTTTTAAAGAGCTCATCTTGTACCATTTTTTTGTGTTTTGCACACTGGCTGAGTCTAATTTGTCTTGTAGTTTGAAATTATTATATCGGAGGAATAGCAGAGAAAGTTTGCCTAGGTTGGAGTCCAATGGGATGTGGTCACTAATCTAAATAATAACAGTTTGCTTCATTGAAGAGTATTTAAAGAACCAACATTTTGGCACAATTGACATGAAGCAGGAATGTATCTGTAGAAAGTGGTGGACTTGGTGGTGGAGAGTCGGTTGTCTTAAATCTGGATTTCATTTTAGCATTATTAAAAGCAGTACTATTAATAAAAGTACATATCCTTCTTTGTGATCCTACGACACTATGAGAACCAGCCTGCATGTGAAACCATCTGCCCTTTTTACTTTCTGACCATACGTTTGTTAGTCTTTTCCCTCCTCCTCTTCCTCCTCCTCCTCAGTTGCTTTAAAGAGTGTGACCTTGAGTGTGTCCTGTGGCCCAGGGGGGAGCAGGCCTGCTGATTGTGACAGGTGTCTCGTCTTAACAGGATGGATGATGACATCCTCTGGAGAGATAGGTTGGAGGGACTTTAATATCTCTTATCTCTCCCATAACCACATAGATGGATATACAGCGCTGCACTGTCAAGGTGGCCCCGCTATAAGCAGAGAATCCCAGGTCTAATTTTGTTATCGGCAGTTATCATCCTCTGAAGCCTTGAAGGGCCGATTGGAATGAAGCCACTTGTAAGTGGCCGGAGAGAAAATCAAGAGAGATGTTTCACTTTGGCCCCTTTTTGGGGGGCATCTCAATATCCGATGGTACAAAGTACAGTGGCATTGACTATAGGTATGTGGTACATCATGAAGAAATCTTCAAATGAACCATTATGTTTGTCATCCCTTAATGTGTTAATGAGGGGTTGACTTTCCATGTAGCTTCTATGGTGTCACTTTATTGGGATAGTCCCCTATGGATGATCTGTAGATCATCTCTCTCAGTTAACGCTTTAACACCAACACAACAACACAACAAACCTGGAGAAACTGTCTTCCTTCCCCCTCAAGGCCCCAGTGGTTGAGCCTTGGTACTAAGTGGGGGGTTACTGCCTTTGGAAGTGGGGCGGTGCTGCTACAGGAATGAGTTGCCGTTATTTTCCCCCTACCAGATAAAAGGAGATTAGTAACAGTGAATTATGCATATCTTATTTCCTGGATCATCTCGAGCAAGAGATGCTATCTCGCTAAGAAAGTTGTTCAATTTATGCAGACTATGTAAATGTTCATTGTTGCTTGTTTACCTTTTTCTAGAAGTCCAATTTGAAAAGGAGCTGATATTGAGTGTAGTTTTATGACCATACTGTAGTGTTTATGCACCTAGGTATATCCAAGTAGATAAAGACAAAACTGCCCCTTGCACCATACGCACAATAACGAGGGTGAACAGACCAAAATAAACAAATACTGGACTGAATCAGCCACAGTGTAGTTACTGTGTGCACTACTGTACGTAATACCAATCGGTTGCCTGTCTTGGCCGTCTGTGCATTTAACCAGACACAGCGTGTTTGAGCTAAATCAGACAAGCACCGGAGATGCATCCGTACCATTTTAAAGCTGTCCCAATTACACAAACAGACTGGCCCTGTATCGAGGACGTCGCCGACAATAATAGCGGCTCTATTTCCATTCTAATGGCTGGCGTTGGCCTGGGTTATCCATGCGTATGTATGGCCCCTCTCTGATTCCTGCTCAGTGACTCTCCATGAGACCTTCAAATTTGATTTGATCTACACAGCAGTGGTAGCAGCAGGCTTGGAGGCCCCAGTCTTCTGCTGCCTACCTCTCATCTGAATGCAGCGCTGGGGAAACGGGCCTTGAACCAGAGCCAGCTCTGTGCCGAGGCAGGGAGGTGTAGGAGTGACCATCCGCAGCTCAGAGAGCCACTGCACACAGCGACAGTCCCCCCTGTCCCGTCCCCCCCCCCAGACCCAGGCACTGGGACTGCACGCGTGTCTTTCTGTGTGTGTGTTTGTATGTGCATGTGCACATACATGTGGCTGGATAAGGGTCTGTGGACAAAGGAAACAGACATGGCTGCCACCTCAATAGTTGTCACTGTTCCTCTATCTGTACAGTATGTTCAGTATATTTGTGTTCATACCCATGCCCTGGTACCGCTAGCTAGCCTGCCTCGCCTCTCTGGACGGTGGTACAGTAGTCTGGCTCAGCCAGGGGGTTGTGCCATGCAGCCCGATGGATTAAGCGTGGGGTAGGGGGTCAGGAGCTGCCAGAGCACCCAGCCACTGCTTCCATCCTCCATCCATGTGCGACTGACAAATAAATAACCCAGCCTGTCCACCACCCAGGCAAATTCAAATGCACCTGTCAGCGTGATGAAGCACTCGCCCGCAGGGAAGCATTGTTTACATTTTCACTCCACTCTTCGCAAAAGTGAGATTCTAATTATTTTCCCACTGTAAATTAAAGCCAAGTGGGACAGAACTGAGAACCAAAAGGGACCCCCCCCCCCCAGTGGATGGAAGGAAGCGGGCGTCACTATATATAAATTGCGTCCGGGTAAAAAAAGGAAAGGAAATGTGGGTGGATGGTACTGAATTGGAAGGTCAGTGGCTTTTGTCTTGATAAAAAGAAAGACAGAGGGAGAAGAATGAGAGACAGAGAGAGAGGTGAACTGCTCACACAGGCTGCAGTGCACGTCGAGTTTTGTTGTTTTGCTCATTACACATGGGTCTTGAGATATTCAGCCGAGTGGAATACATTATAGCCCCACATTTCATACATAATAATGTGCCAAAATTGCACCGCGTTATTTGTCATCCCGATGACAAGAGAGAGAGAGAAGGGAGAGAGATTTAATTAGTCCAAAGGAGCATGCAAATGGGAGGTAAAATTAGACTAGAAGAGGGAGAACCTAGGGATGAGTGTGGATGGTAATGATGGCTATCTAGTTTGGATCAATCATCCAGGGATCAGGGAAGGTGACAGGCCGGCTCGTGCCCAGGCCCCAGGCTCCCTTCCTGGACCACGGCCAGCACAGCTCAGCCTGTCTGTCTAGATTTCTATGGAGGCCTCTCCTCTCTCTCCAACCTCCAGCCCCATGACTCATACAGTACACCACTACCTGGAAAACCTTCACCATTCGCTCACACGCACCACCTAACCTGTAGACACACTCACCACTCTGGGGCTTATTTAGCTCTGTGTTGTTTATTAGTGATGCATAGCCTATGGCTGGGGTTTTCAAAATGGAGGGTCAGGAACTACTGGTTGGTTGTAGCCAATTCCAAATGAGTCTCAGCTTATGACCAGACTGTAGCTCAAAACATTTTGATTACGGAGGTGTCGTATCAACATTTTGATAAGGTAGGTCAGGGGGGTAGAACGTTTGGGGGATCAGATGTGCAACAGGGACAGAAAAGCATGAGGTCACTAAGGAATTCCTCTTGTTTTAGACAACTATTGACACGTCACAAAATGGAGTGAAAATGTCACGGTGATATTTGTAAAGAGTCAAGGCCGAGTTATCGAAATACAAAATGCACTCTGTCCACAGCCATGTCTCTTGCTGAAATAGTTTAGTGAAATGGTTGTTACTGAAATAGCTTCACCCAGTGGAAAGTTTCTATTTCTGTCAAATGTGTCTGCCCTCTTTTTAGTTGTTAGTTGCAAGTTTATATATTTTTTTAGGTATGCATATGGGTCAATTTTAAAATTAGGCTGAAAGGCATATTTTTCGGGGTATGTAGTGCATTTAGTCATTTTATTTAGGGGTAAAAGTATTTCAGCCTCAAACTGTTGAATAGAAGAGCTTTATTAAAATGTCTTAACCTCCACTCTCATTATGTTCCTTATCTGAACACTGACACGTTTTCAAGCTTGCTCTTTTGTAAATATTTATTATTGAATGCAAATAATTGATATACTAAATATTCCCTTACTAGTTTGAATACTCACTTCGCTGACTATAGACACTGTCATACTGTATAACCATGGGGTTACATAAAAATACAGACTATTTGCGATCTTCTTAGTGTTACATGCAGACTTGTTTGTGAACAGTGGACCAATGACTGCTGTTAGATTCCCTACCCACTTCCTGGATCTACCCCTGGGTGCATTTGCGGTAATGTCTACATATACCACAATTTATGTCCTTGCTGGGAGACATGGCTTGCTGTTTATAGTCCCTAAAATAAATAATGTTTGTCTCTTCCCATGCGAGTCAAGAGACTGATACGGACTCTATCAGATTTCCTAAATGCAGACGTCAACGATAAATCGAGGCAAGATTGGTCGGAATTAGGTTAGCTCACTTGAATGCTATCTGCTTAACCCACAGCTGGTCGGCCTGCTACACCCAGGCATTGAATGTAAATCAGTCACTTAGTGCTATCAAATGGAACAATGGGGAAGAAGAGAGCACTCAGACTTGGGCTCGTATAGAAGTCAGGCTGGCCAGAAACGGAACCAACCTCCTAATGCTCTCTCTCGCTCTCTCTCTTTCCCTCCCTCCCTCCCTCCCTCCCCCTCTCCCTGTAGCTACAGCTCAGAATATGATTCACCCTGAGAACCATAATGCACTGAGTGAAATGGCATCCCCGTCATCCACACACAAAAACGTTTCTATGTTTGTCTCAATGTGTTGTCACAGGGATTTCACCAGCAAATTGGCCAATGTGACCACGGCACAGGAAATGTTAAAGACAGGAGAAGGAAATGTAGTATTAGTGAGAAGAATTGAAATAGCTCTTGTTTTGTGTCATCTGATGCATTTCTTACGTTTTCCCTCAACAGCTATCAAATACACTACTCAAAAATCTAAAATGAATCAATTCCTGTTATCGTGAATGGAAGATTATTGGGGAAGTATGTCACCAGATCACACCAGTCAAGATAGTATGGACCTAGAGGGCACAGCTTTACCCTAATGAATACTGAATTGGCGTTAAAGAGATGCGTCCCCCTGCGTTTCCTTCCTTAAATGTTTGTGGCTGGTCTTCCCGCTCTTGAGCCAAAGCGACTCTTTGACATTTGTGACAATGAGGTCGTTCTCTCCAGGCTGTCTGCAGTGTGTTTAGAGCAGTTGTCTAATTACAAGTAGGTAATGACTTGGGTGTTTTCGAACTGCCCTGAGTTGTTTGGCTAACAGTTTATGTAGTTAGAAGAAAATCAGGACATCGATACACTTCCCAAAACGAAGTCTCTCCTTCAGCGTGACCCTGCCACTCAGGCCCTGTGAATGAGTTGGCTTTCTGGCTCCGTGTTTTCTTAGACAAATCATAATTACGGAGCCAATTAGGGGGTCACCTTGAGTTTATAAACTCTGCTGCCGGGAAAAATTCCTGGTTCCTTTCACCCAGCCTTAACCTTTACTGTGTGTGTGTGTGTGTGTGTGTGTGTGTGTGTGTGTGTGTGTGTGTGTGTGTGTGTGTGTGTGTGTGTGTGTGTGTGTGTGTGTGTGTGTGTGTGTGTGTGTGTGTGGGTGGGTGGGTGGGTGTGTGTGTGTGTGTGTGTGTGTGTGTGTGGGTGTGTGAGAGAGATTGTGTGTCTCCACAGAATGACTCATGCCTTAATTAGGTCCTTGCTCTGAACCTGGCAGGATGCGGGCCTGCCTCCGCCTGCCTGGCTCCCCCACCTCCACACAGTCAGTCAGTCCCCCAAATCTGGTTTCCATCTCAGAGGATGAGTCCTTTTACTCCGGCACGGCTGCCCGGTGCTCTGTCTGTCTTTTTCTCACTCTCTCTCTCCTTGGTAAGAGAGGCCTAGAGGACCCTCGAAGCAGAGGCCTTGAATTACAGGAGAGAGTTGTTGTTGAGCTTGTCTCTGTCTAAGCGTGTTTGGCTGATATTGAAACAGATTTTTAGTGTGTGTATGTGCCTGTGTGTGTGCACAAGTGAGCGTGTGTCCGTGCGTTGACCATGTCTGCCTGTGTGTGTGTTACCTCTACGTTCCCCCGTCTTGTACCTGCGTGTGTGTCGTTCAGAGGCATTGTGTGTGACGCGGCGGGCAGACTAACACACAGGCCTCTAAAAACAGGCGCTATCAGCCATAGAGGCACCATGATCTTCACACATGGATGCCGTCGAGTTACATGACCTATATAACATGTTACACGCTCTGCTTGCTCCGTGTTGCCCTAATAGAGGAGGGCAGTGCATTACAGGTGCAGCGGCAGAACCGGCAGAAGCGGCACGCACAAACAGCACCGCCACCATGGTTGTGTGTATGCACTCGCCCTGGTACAACCTGATCCCTTCTCCCTTACCTGCTGCACGATCACTTCACAGGACTAGTGAAAGCATTGTAGCATTTCCAATTGGCTTATAGCAGCTTAGCATGCCTAGCATACAAATTCTCTCTCTTTTCCTGTGTCCATATTTCTTGACAAGAAATAAGAAGAGTGCAGCCACATGTTATAAGTCAATGCCTCGATTGATAATGTGAATTGTGTTTGTGTTTGGCAACTTGATCCTCAGCATTCTTACCTTCTTGTCCTTTTCGGACGGTGCTCATCTTTGGATGTGAGGCTCAGCAAATTACAGAGGATTACTGTCAACTGTTTGGGTTTTAATTCTTTAAGAGCGCTGAGCTGTGGTCACAAGCAGGGCAAGGTATAATTATGTTGAAGTGAGCATTTGTGCAGGTATGCGTCACTAAACCCTGTGTACTCTGTTGTACTCTCCCTCCCTCTTTCTTTCTTTCTTTCTTTTTCTCTCCCCCTCGCTCTTACTATTTTACACGCACACATCCTGTCTCTCTATTTCCCTCATCCCCATTCCCTCCCCCCTTCTCTCTCTCTCATTCTCTCTGTTGGTGTAGAGAGGGAATGAACCCTGACTGCTTTGACAAGCTCCTGACAGTGTCTAGTTAGTGTGTTCATGTGTGTCTGTGTGTGTGCATGCCTGCATTCATCTGTGTGTTTGTGCGTGAGTGTATTGGGGGGTCTGTAATGAGGCTGACGAGGCCCCTGTGTGTGTCTCACTAGGTGTCAGTGTATGACCACATCTGGACAGAGGAGGGCCCCTTGGCGGGCTGTGCCCCCCCCAGGGGTGATCCTCGTGGGGCCGTGCCCGCTGCAGGGGGCGAGAGCAGTACCCACGTGTCTGTCTACACCCTCTACCTGAGCGGGCAGCGCCACCGTTACAGGCACTTCCTACGCCAGCCGGACGGTGCCATCCTAGAGGTAGGTTAACCCTGACTGTGCTTTCTCTCTCCCTTTCTCTCTCTCTCTCTCTCTCTCTCTCTCTCTCTCCCTCTCCCTTGTAGTCAGCTGGCTCTCTCTTTCTTTCATTCTTCCTTTCTCGCACATTCTCACTTTCTCTCCCTCTTATAACCAGAGATAAAGACAGAACGATGGAGAGGGATGGAGAGAGGAAGAGTGAAACTGCACTGCATCCTCTCCTCAGTGTGTGACCTAGCAGAAGCACACACACACACACACCATGCATTCACACACACACACCATGCATTCACACACACACACACACACACACACACACACACCATGCATTCACACACGCAGGGGAGAGCGACATTGAGGGAAGGGAAAAAAAGAGAGAAGAGGTTAGCATGCCACTCCTCTCCTTTGTGACTCAGAGTGAGACGAAAGGGACCGTACATGTCTCACTACACCTCCCTAGCAATGCTACACACACAGACAACAAGATGGTGCTATGGCCATAGGAAGGATTCTCCATTCTCCTTTCAAAGTAGCACCAAATTAGCACTGGCATGACTGTTATGATTCTCCCAGCTAGCACCAATGCTAACTCCCCACTTGTATTTTTCACCAAATGAGCATCCGCCACAACTGCTATTCCCTTATTTTGCACCCATGCTAACGCCCGTCTTAATTTGGTTTCTAGAATACTGGGTGCTGCACGCATTCTCCCACCTCCTGCTTTCCCCTGCCATCGGCCACGCACACTCCTACCCTGAGTCAGTCAGGACGGAGCAGACTGCCGCACAGATTGGCTGTCTAATTAAATGTACCACTGATTCGGCTTTGTAACAACTGCAAGCACATGAATGAACTCCCCCGATCCCCCCGAGAGCAACCTGGATCATCACCATCCCGAAAAAAAGTCAAAAGAGAGGAAAAAAGAGATGAATGCCGGAGCTGCATCAACAGTTAGCTCTCGGGCAGTGTGGCGTCGGCCTAATGGTTCCCGTCATATTTTGACTGATGAGAATGTGTGTAAACACACAACGTGGCATATCTATTCGTTTTTGGTGCGTGTGCGTGCGCGCGTGCACGTGTATGAGTTTGTGTGCGTGGTAATGTGTGTCCCTGTGTGTCCTCCAAACCTGTGTGTCACAAATGAGACATCTGGGTAAAGTTATTTACTGAGGGATTTACAAAATCACAGCAGAAATATTCATTTTTACCATCTCTCAGACAGAAATACAGTCACTGTAATTCCTAAAAGAAAGAATACAATTCACTCTTGGCATTTCTGCTGGAGAAAATCATTTGGCCCCGGACCCACCTTTTAATGGTAAGGGTTGAGGAACCAGTGGCCCTATTCCAGTTGTTTACCTCAGAGGGAGAGAGCGTTGTTCCTGCCCGGAAAAACAGAGGAGAATGTCCTGTGGTATCACCATCCACCCCATAGTGGCATGACGGCCACGCCTCTACGTCGGGTGGAACATGAGAGAGACGCCGGTGGCAGCCGTGTTCCCCTCACCCCCCCGGCTGTGGTGTGTGTACGATGGAGAGGGATAATGCCAGCTCTCCAGCCCTGCCGAGCTTTCTGCTTTCCACCCTCATTTCCCCTCTCCCTACAGCACGGGCCCTCTTTACATATTCAAACTAATCCTCCCTTGAATATATAGACTAGTTTTATGTATAGAGTGACATCCAGGAATCACCAAAGGGCATCCCCAGCCCTCGGAAGAACACTTGAGCTGATTTTATTAGTGCTTTATGTAATTCTGCCAGCAATATAGTCAGTGTATGCGACGGGGGGCTGTGTATGCGACGGGGGGCTGTGTACAAACTGGCCTGCAGATTTAAGGTGACAGCTCCTTGGAGAGAAATAACATTCAGGCAGTCCTGCCTGAACAAAAATAAAATATTTCAGACTGCACAATTCAAGTGGATAGAGTAGAATACCTTGTGCATATGGTTCCTTTCTCCACGAATATAGTATTCTAAAGCCCCCTGTGTAAGTTTATCATATTTATGTGTTAATTTTTACAGGAAACAAATCTCTATTTTAAAGTGAGGCTTGTTCCCATATCACAATATATAACATTTGACCATTCAATGATATTGCTTTATCATCTTCAAATGTGATATGTTATTGTGATATGGGAACAAGTTCCTGTCTCCTGTAGATGATTGCCCATTAACCCTTAGGAATGACTACTTGCTGTGACCTACAGTGTCATCATTATTCAGTCCTGATGCTTGGAGAATGAGACAACTTACAATAGCAGTATTTATTTGACTTCTTTGAACTGTGAAAAACAGTCAGTCAGTCTCCCCTCTGTCTCCGTCGGTTAAAGGATTCGTCCGACTACTTAAGAAGGCCTTCCTTTGTTTACTGAAGCAATATTGACAGATGCTTCATTTCCACATAAGAGGTCTGTTTTTCTCTGGCAATGTCCTGGACAGCCAAGCCCCCGAGGACCAGGGAAAGCCTTAGACTAACATGACCACTGCTCCAGGGTTCTTATTTTTGCATATTAACCACAATTTACACTCAGAATTAATATAAACGAACACCTAAGAAAAGCAAGCCCTCCGAGAGGTGCCCTGAGCTATAGACACTTCCAGTGTAATACAGCAGTTTGGTGTGTATATTTGTATTGTTATTGGGGGGTAGCGGTCCATGACTAAGCAAAAAAAAATAGCATGCACATATTGAATATTAATTTGGCTAAACCATGTGATTCCTGCACCTGTATCCGTCTGGTTTTTAGTAGTAAAGGTCATGTACAGACACAGAAAAAAGGGTCCCAAAGGCTTCTTTGGCTGTCCCCATAGGATAACCCTTTTTGGTTCCATGTAGAACCCTCTGTGGAAAGGGTTTTACATAGAACCCAAAAGGGTTCTACCTGGAATCAAAAGGTTCTACCTGGAACCAAAAAGGGGAAAAGCCTTTTAGGTTCTAGATAGCACCTTTTTTCTAAGAGTTTGTGGTCAGGGCCCATCATGCATTGCATTTAAATTAAGGAAATTGGTTGAACCATGTTTACCTGTAATATTAACCTGGAAGGCATCTACTATTTTACCTTTAATATTAACCACGGCATGCTGGGAAATGGTAACAAATGTAGTGCAGCAAGAATAGTAAAAGCAACAGTCCCATTGGCATACTTTGCCAAAATGATTTTAAAGGTGGTGGAGTGTTTTTTTAAATTGAATTTACTTCTCAAACAATCATGAATAAACAGATGTTTGCCAGCTGCAAACTCACAATGCATCACTCTCAACAACCGTTGAGATTCCAGTAGGGCCCTCATAACAAAACAACTTCTGAGATGGGCCCATAACAGCTCCATCTGAGGGAAACAATATGGCTGACGAAATGAATGTGGGCAAAGTCATTATGTTCCCTACTAAAACCACAGTAGGTTTATGTTTCCCTGTCTTTTTCCTCCCAGGCTAGCATTTAAGTGTCTACGGCCTGCCAAAAAAGAACAATTTGAGTAACCAACTGTGCTGTTGTACCATCTCCTTCTTCCATATGTGAGTCCTGGATCAGCTTCTGTGAAAGTCCCATTAAAGATGCACAACTAAAGCTCCAACAGCTTGAATATTACTTCTCCGTAGATTATTTATGGCTTGGAAAAACGCTGATAAGCATCTAAACTACGTTGTAAATAAAAACACCGTTCCGTGCAATTTCATCATTGTGTTTCTTTTGCTTTTGAAGTCTTTTTCCACGTGTGCCCTTTAACCATTGTTGACGTTAGTCTTCCTCACTCACGATCACCTTATTTCAATACTACATACTTAATTAACTTAACGTAGCTAGGTATGACTGTACTGTTCTTGAGTTATAACTAGGAGGGGTGATTCCCATTTAATTACAATCCGCCGCAAGCCCATGTGATGAACAGAGACAGAAAGAGGGAGAGAGATGCCATTTCAATATTGGGCCTCCTCATTGGTGTAATATGCCATCAGACCCCCATTACCCAGAACCCTTTGTCTTCACTTTCCATGACTCAGCGCTCCTTGTCCACAAATGACTCCGCGCTCGCCAATATTGACCTAATTCCACATTCAGAATATGAAGAAGTTAACCTTTAAAAAACACCTCGCAGCAACATTAATTGACAAACTGCATCAATTCTCCCTCCTGCACCCCCTCTTCCCCCCGGCCACATGTTTGATTGCCGCTTCGGAGCCTCGGAGCACGCTTCATTGGCTATGAGGTCATCCTGAGCCTTCAGAAATATGAACATGATTTATACAGGAAGTGAGTTCTGCTATCTGCCGTTCGGTGCCGGGGAAGGATACGTCCTTGGTCTTTGTATGTTGCATGAAGAGATTAATGCTTTCCCTGCCAGCCATATCGGCTTTGCGAGAAGACCTTTTCCAAAAGTGTATCGCGTCTAATTATCCAAACGCGTTTACACTAGTATGGGGAGATTTGTGAGATATTTTTTTTAAGTTTACTTGAAAAACGTGGAACTGTGTTAATTCTTTCTGCACAATCTTTTTTGCAATTCCCAGGCTTAAATATTTTGTAATTGCAAATGACTGCATAAACATTAAAACAATGGTAGTGAACTTGCGTATAGAAACATTTAACTGTTGAAATATCTTCAGCACTTGAATGTGTCTGACAGTTTGTTTTTGTCTATGGTGTGTCCTTGAAGGTGATTGGTGACATGGACGGGGCAGAGCCTCCTCTGAGCACTATGCCCCGCCCAGGTCAGAGGACACCAGAGGTGAACCAGGAAGACGAAGGCCCAAGCTCCACCCTCCAACTCAGGGAGAGGAAAAGGACGAAGCCTGTTTGGCGTGAGTCCAACACTCCTGTGCACTGTTTAATGGCTGTTTGTGTAGTGTGGCGTTTTAATGGTTGTTTGTGTTATGTTGTGTGTTTAAACAGTGTTTTTGCCTAATCCGTGCCCTCAGGTACTCATCGCGTCGCGCCAGTAGGAGACAGTGGGCATGGCTCGAGCTGCACTGCAAGGCCTTAGCCACTAATGTCACTGTGAAGTGAAACAAAGCAGGAGAGGACACCCAGGTACTGTCAACTGGCACCTCCACCGACCGCATCAACTGAAGGGACAAGGACTATAGACATACCCCCTGGCAATAGACAACTAGCACCTAAGGCTTAACCGACCACACCAATTGACAGGACAGGGATTATAGACATACCACTATATAGACAATAGACAACTATCACCTCAACCGACCACACCATATGAATGGACAGGGACTATAGACATACTGTACCTCAGTGATGGACAGTGACTGATAGATCAATTCACAATGTGTTTATGAGCACTCTCAAGCATACTCACAGAACAGTTGAAATTGTTCCTGATGATACACATAGAGATGGTTCCGGTAGAATCAGGCTTCTACAATAGCTTTTTCCACTGGTGGCACTGGTGCTAACAACTTTTTCACTTGGGGCACCAGCACATGATTTGGAAGTACTAATACAAATAAAAAGATCATTGCTAATGACCTGGCCTGTGTCCCAAAATGTGCCTGCATTCCTTACAGAACCAGGCTAATCATGACTAGCCATCTTTTAAATTAGCATGCCCTTGTGTTCAAAGAAAAGAGACTTAAAATAATGTGCAGATTTCAAAGTGCCATGTGTTCTTTTCTGCGAAATCCTCTAGACGGCAGAATTTGAAAAAATTATACTAGATACCAAAACGATACCACCAACAACAAAAACAAAAAAAATGGGGAGGACTGTTTTTCAGGTTTTAGCTCTTAAAATCACAAAATGGGATGTTCTAAGTCCACAACAATGCTTAAACCACATCAGGGGACCATTTTTGAGGTCTGGGAAAAATATTTTTCTGTAGTTTCCCTTTAATTCAGGTGTGCACCAGCCAGACCGGTGTGTTTGTTTCTGTCGTGCACTTGTGATGGAGTTTTCAAAACAAATAGCCACTGGATTGATTCTGCCAGGTAGTCATAGGCTACTTTGTAGTTACCTTTTAATTGCCTTTACATCTACCTGAAAATGGGAGGCTGTTGATAACATCACTAACAGCTACACAGTGTTAGACATATAGGCCCTATGCGCACCACGCACATCAGGGCTTGTCATTCAGGTAAATTTGCCAGTGGCACACCAGGCCAGTGCCACCTGAAAAATACTGGCCCGAATGGGAAAATAAATACTGGCGTGGGTCAAGATCTGACAGAAAAGGGAATGATGCATACATCATTTCAATAGAAGGTGAGCAAGTAGCATATACAGGGTTCGTACAGACATTGGCAATTCAAATTCAAGGACTTTTCAAGCACTTAATTGTAATTTTCAGGGACCTAAATTTTACATTTAATTGTTGGGGAAAAAACTCCCCCCAAAATGTATGCCAAAATAAAGTATGCATTACCACTTTAAGAATAATGCATTTTTTTCAATATAGGCCTACCTAATGGCATTATGCATTGACATTCACATTATTTTTACATTTTAAAATGTCAAAATAATGTGGACACAAACACACTAATGGATTCTGTCCATGTGGTAGCTAGTCTGGCTGACACAAACACACTAATGGAGTCTGTCCATATGGTAGCTAGTCTGTTTGACACAAACACACTAATGGAGTTTGTCCATGTGGTAGCTAGTCAGTCTGACACAAACACACTAATGGAGTCTGTCCATGTGGTAGCTAGTCTGTCTGACACAAACACACTAATGGAGTCTGTCCATGTGGTAGCTAGTCTGTCTGACACAAACACACATTGGAGTCTGTCCATGTGGTAGCTAGTCTGTCTGACACAAACACACTAATGGAGTCTGTCCATGTGGTAGCAGGTCTGGCTGACACAAACACACTAATGGAGTCTGTCCATGTGGTAGCTAGTCTGTCTGACACAAACACACTAGGAGTCTGTCCATGTGGTAGCAGGTCTGGCTGACACAAACACACTAATGGAGTCTGTCCATGTGGTAGCTAGTCTGTCTGACACAAACACACTAATGGAGTCTGTCAATGTGTTAGCTAGTCAGTCTCGCCATTTGAGATGTTGAAGTATGATTGAGGTGTTATTGTACGATGTTTTAAAACTTCTCTTTGTAAAGGAATGCATTGTATGGAAAACCAATTTGAAGCCAACATTCGATGTTGTCTTGCTCAAAATAGGTCCTGTGTAGCTTTCCACGGTGGAGCAGTACGAAAAAATTAGGAAAATATATGCACTCACTCACTCTGGATTAGAGCGTCTGCTAAATGACTCAAATGTAATAACTGCACATTGTTTTACCGCAACAGAGTAGCTCAAATCCCTTCAATTGAAACATTGGGGAACAAAGGAAAGCAGCTACATCTCTCATAGAAACTGATCAGAAATGAAATCGCAGAATAATTAAATTTGAGCAGTAGACCTTCTAAATTGGCAACCATAACTTCAATGACTTTCCAAGGACCAAATAGCCTTAAGGAAATGTCTGATTTTCAAGGTAGCCTATTCCATGATTACTGAATTGCGCATCACAAATATTCAACCGAGACTTTGAACTTTTTAAAGACCTGGTTTGCATACCCATTCTTGCCTTAGCATTTACTCTCATAAATTGGAACATCTTTCCTACCGCTGTTGGTCTTCTGTGAATTGCTCCAAGCAACAACCAGCTGTTGATGAGCTGCTTGCTCTCTCTGCCTGACAGATCATCAATAGGCTATAAAGTACAAGTCAAAAGTTTGGACACACCTACTCATTCAAGGGTTTTTCTTTATTTTAACTATTTTCTACATTGTAGAATAATAGTGAAGACATCAAAACTATGAAATAACACATATGGAATCATATAGTAACCAAAAAAAGTGTTCAACATATCAAAATATAATTTTGATTATAGATTCTGCAAAGTAGCCACCGTTTGCCTTGATGACAGCTTTGCAGACTCTTGGTATTCTTTCAACCAGCTTCACGAGGAATGCTTTTCCAACAGTCTTGAAGAAGTTCTCAGATATGCTGAGCACTTGTTGGCTGCTTTTCCTTCACTTTGCGGTCCAACTCTTCCCAAACCATCTCAATTGGGTTGATGTCAGGTGATTGTGGAGGCCATGTGTAACGTGTACGCTGGGAGTCGGGAAGCAAGTACAGGTGCAAATGTAATAATAAATAGAACAGAGCACAAAACACGAAAAGCGTACATTCATGAAACAGAGTCAATAATGCCTCAGGAAAGAACCAAGGGAAGTGAAAGATATAGGGGAGGTAATCAGGAAGGTGATAGAGCCCAGGTGAGTGTCATGAGGCGCAGGTGCGCGTAACGATGGTGGCAGGTGTGCGTAATGATGAGACAACTGGCGACGTCAAGCGCCAGAGAGGGAGCGGGAATAAACGTGACACCAGGTCTTCTGATGCAGAACTCCATCACTCTCCTTGGTCAAATAGCCCTTACACAGCCTGAAGGTGTGTTTTGGGTGATTGTCCTGTTGAAAAAACAAATGATAGTCCCACTAAGTGCAAACCAGATGGGATGACATATTGCTTCAGAATGCTGTGGTAGCCATGCTGATTAAGTGTGCCTTGAATTCTAAATAAATCAGTGACAGTGTCACCAGCAAAGCACCCCGAAACAATCACACCTCCTCCTCCATGCTTCACGGTGGTCATCCGTTCACCTACTCTGCGTCTCACAAAGACACGGTGGTTGGAACCAAAAATCTCAAATTTGGACTCATCAGGCCAAAGGACAGATTTCCACTGGTCTAATGTCCATTGTGTGTGTTTCTTGGCCCAAGCAAGTCTCTTCTTATTGGTGTCCTGAACAGTTGATGTTGAGATGTGTCTGTTACTTGAACTCTGTGAAGCATTTATTTGAGCTGCAATCTGAGGTGCAATTAACTCTAATGAACTTATCCTCTGCAGCAGAGGTAACTATGGGTCTTCCTTTCCTGTGGCAGTCCTCATGAGAGCCAGTTTCATCATAGCGCTTGATGGTTTTTGCGACTGCACTTGAAGAAACTTCTTGAAATATTCCGTATTGACTGACCTTCATGTCTTAAAGTAATGATGGACTGTCATTTCTCTTTGCTTATTTGAACTGTTCTTGCCATAATATGGACTTGGTCTTTTACCAAATAGGGTATCTTCTGTATACCACCCCTACCTTGTCACAACACAACTGATTGGCTCAAACGCATTAAGAAGGAAAGAAATTCCACAAATTAACTTTTAACAAGGCACACCTTTTAATTGAAATGCATTCAGTTGTGTTCAATTGAAACCACCTCAAGAAGCTGGTTGAAAGAATGTCAAGAGTGTGCAAAGCTGTCATCAAGGCAAATGGTGTCTACTTTGAAGAATCTCAAATATAAAATATATTTTGATTTGTTGAACACTTTTTTGGTTACTACATGATTCCATATATGTTATTTCATATTTTTGATGTCTTCACTATTATTCTACAATGTAAAAAATAAAGAAAAACCCTGGAAAACTTTTGACTGGTACTGTATGTGTGCAGCGTGCGCGTGATAAAGAATTAATAGCTTTGCATATCCATCTGTTATTTTTTTTTTATTATATTGCCTAGATTAAAAATGTCATTATTACAATATTTTTTTCACTGACCCAAGCGGGCCACTGACGGGGATGATCAACTGGCCCGGAGGATTTCCAAAACCTCTGTGTGTCAAGCCCTGACACACACAAACAGGGGCATTTCTGTGCATTTGCTGCCTCTTCAGAAAGTAGGTCTATTTTTTGTTAATTGCACATTACTGTTTGAGGTAGAAGATTTTCACTGGCACCCTTGCGATCAATTAAAAAAGTGTGTCACACTGCCAAGTCAAACGGTCGCAGTATGTTTTGGTTGCAGTATCGAACCCTGAGGCTCGTCCCTTTTGTGATGTATAGCTTTGTGACATAGTTCACGTCATAGTAACACAGTTCCATTGGGCAGTGTGATTCACATCATCACACATACAGTACAGTCACAATCAGGAGGCATAAATTGGCTGCCTATGCAGATAGGGCTATTCATTATCCAATAAACAATGTGAAGTGGAGTAATGATTCCGTGTGCCAAATGAATGAGGGTCATTAGGTCTTCATTACTGCCCCAACACAATGAAAAATGACAATTCTAAAAGTCACCAATCAGGGCCCAAGTGATAAAATATCAATATTGGGCCCACATTAAGCTGGATGATATTCAGGCCCGGGTTGATTTGTATTGAATATGTGTCTGGTGGCCGGTGCTTGACGTAACAAAGTGGGCCACAAATCAGCCAGTAATGGCCGTCTACTTATACATATTGCTTAATTAAAGGTTGTGAGCTTATTAACATGTGTCGGTGGCACTGGGCGCTCGAGATGGAGTCTGTTGGCGTGGGCCGGGCTCTAGAGGTTTTATAGATAACCTATCATACTAAACCATATAGGCCCTAATATCAGATCTTAATAACCTGTCATTTTCATTGATAATGATTCCTCTTTATGGTCGGCCGTTATCGCACCCCCAACTTGTCGAAGAGCCGGCCGCGTCCTTTTGGGACTGTGAACCGGCCTGGGTGCTCATTATACCTTACTTTTGGCCTTGAAGTTGCTCCACACCTCTATGTATAAACCATCATAGCCATGACTTGGGGCCGCTGCAATACACACGGTGCAGCAGACAGACAGACACAAGCAGCAGGCTAGCGTTCTCTCTCTTCTCTGATACACCCCAGAAGCTGTTGGACCACTGCCTTATCAAACCTCTTTTCCCGAGAAAGAAAAGGCCAGGTTTACTGTACAGAGATCATTATTTGTAGTGTTCTGTTAAAACAGTGTCTTACACAAGCTAAAGGTCTGTATGGATGAAGGAATGGTGTTGGGAGTGCACCGCTCCAAACTGTAGTGTTGAAAGAAAGATGGCTACCCCCACACTGTTTTCTTATCCAACGTTTTGACCCTAAGGCCTTCATCAGTCTTTGCTGTATAGTGTTCTAGTCTACAGTACAGGCGGCTGCAGAAGCGGCTAGAGTTGCGATGATGTACAGTCTAGCGCCTTTGTGTGATCCATACACTGTCCTCTTACAGCCTCTCTGCTTTCTGGTTTCCTGCCCCTGACATTACCCAGAAGCCTGTGAAGCTAATCTGCTCCAATTAGAGATCACTCCATTAAGAGTGACAGCGCCACACCCCCCAATTCAATCAGCTCCTCTAATGAACGCTGAGCAGAGCACCCTGTCACTGTCTGTCAATCAGGAAACAGGAAGACCCATTCACACACACGCACATGCACACAGGCACACATACATGCGCACACACTGAGGCACATGTGAACGGACACAAGCGTTTACGTACACAAGCGTATGCACACACACAGGCGCGCGCGCACACAATCACACACACACACTCCTTTTTCTCTGTCTGGACTATCTTCGGTTCGGTTTATCCACCATCAGGGTCTGGTCTGGCTTAGTCCCTATCTGCTCTATAGATCCACTGACAGTTGTTTTGGGTCTCAAATATACAGAAGGTGTAGTGGTGTATACAGTGACTGTTATTTACTGTTATAATGATGTCATTATTTAAACAAAGTGAATTCAGATGAAATTAGATTTTTTTTATCTGATCAGTATCTGAAGATGTGTTTGTGGTGTCATGTCTATATTGTGTTGTTCTGTATTAGTGGACAACACTTAGTTAATACAGTACACACTGTATGATTGGTTTTCATATGATGTATTGCAATTGTACTGCTCATGCACTTTAAACCGTGCACATCCATACATCAAATAATCATATTGTATTTGTCTAGCTGTATGTTTTAGTTCATACATATTCATTTATTATAAACGCGATGACAAATCTTTTACCCTACCAGGTCTGTTTTTCCTTTTTCATTCATTTGTTATGGCCATTTGTTCTGCTTCAAAAGGGGATGCTGAGCAGTATCCACACCTATATATAATTCATCAACAAACTCATATGCCCTATGCAATATTTCTCACCAGAGGACAAAAGGTATTCCAACGGTTCAAATATTTGATTGCTAATGACAAACACTATTTCACCACAATTTAAATTTCAAATCGATCCCTAGGAGCAATTATTTTTCAGGGGGAGAAAAGAGAAAAAGATGCCCTTAGGTCTGCGCTGCTTCACATTTGCTGATTTAAGTTAAAAGAAAGCCTTTTTGCAGAGCTATCATAAGGGAACTGCAACTTTTTGAAGTAGGCTTGTACATCTGCATAGTCCTCAAACCTGGGGATGTTGCTCGTGGGGGGGGGGGTGTAGAGAAAAAATAAATAAAAATAAATAACATTTTGTCTAATTCTATATTTATGTACCCCTCAGCTTGTGGTATTCGCATTAAACAGTTTGTGTTCAGAAGTTCTGCTGTGATCGTTACTGTGCACGGCAGACACCGGGCAACTCTGCAGGCTGCTGCGTTGCTTGCCTGCCATTTGCTCGATTCATTTGAATTAAATAAAACTGATTTAAATATATACTTTACTGTCAATAGGTGTTTCTGATTATCTCTTTTGATGAAAAAAAAAACCTTGCATTTAATCGTGTATGACTATTCTAGTGTTTTGACAACTTCATCTGCGCCGTCGAGAGTTGTTTGATGTTAAATGTAATTGTAAGGCAGTAAGTAGAATAACTTTTCTTTGTGGTGAGCCCTCTTAGATCAGAGAGAGAACCTGTGGCTTACAGCAGACGTCTTTTGAAGGCATATTCAATTCATATAAATATTTACATGGATATTGTTTGTTAGACGATGTCTCAAACCACTGTGAAGATACTGTAAGAATCTCAAACATCATGTGAAAAAAATGGACTCTGAACTTTAACAAGACTGTTTTTCCCCACGTATACTGTGACATCGTAGCACCATGTTAACATGTCCACTGTAGATCCACAATAGTATCAATGCTCAACTAACTGAGGTCATTGGGGAAGTTTATTCATATAATAAACATAATAAAATGTTGAATAAATATACAGTTAGGCCGCTCTAAAATCCACTGTAACACAAAATAATTTTGCCTTTTGGCTCATACCGATATTTTCAAAAAACTAAAAAGTTTAGTTAACAATCTCACTGAACCATGGAAGATTTCTACTGTGGAAATGTGCAATTAGGCCACTCTAAAATCCACAGTAACAAAAAACACATAATAGACACCATTCTGGGGATTATGGTTCCTCACCATATGGCTACTGTTATGCAGACCATTTACATGTCTTGTGCCATTTGCCCACTTAGCTTAACTCAACTTGTTAAAAAAGAGACAGATCATATGGTAACCAGAAACACCCGTCTACTACCATTGAGATAAGTCTGTGTCATATGGTGTAACAACAGGATATAGAGCATAGAAATAGAGTTAGTAGAATGGGTATGTGCTCTAGACCCTTTGTAACCATGCATTCTACTCCACTGGCACTGACCCTTTAAACAACTCTCTGGTGCTTAAGCCATAACAAATACAAGGTGTATTTTTGAAGAGTTGCAAGCATCTGGATGGATCGTGTGGTTTTTGAAAATGTATTTATTTAATTCTTTATTTATTTCCAGAGTGGCGGAGGCAGATGTCCTGCTCACAGGGGGAAAAAAATAGCTAGGGAGGAAAGAAATATATGAATATGCAAATCGTGTCACAACGTGGAACCTTGTAATGACTAGGAAATGTTCTCACCATCTTTCATTATGCAGAGGTCATTGCTTAATGCAGGCAGCTGGGACCGACCGGCTCTCTCTCCTTTTCTCCCCCTGTCCCCCCCTGTCATCTCACAGCGACTTGAACAAAACTGCAGCCTGGCACGAAACACAGGGCCAGGCTCGCCACACATACACATTCGCATGCCACACACAAACACACACACAAACAAACAAACTCGCATGCCACACACACACACACACACACACACACACACACACACACACACACACACACACACACACACACACACACACACACACACACATACAGACAGACACACACATGTGAAAGCTCGCATGCCACACACACACTTGCACGCCACACGTGAGAGGAGCTGGGGTCACATGACTCGACACACTTGACTGGGCAGAGATGCATGTATCCTGTCTTGTCTTTCTGTGAATCCTTGGATGTGGGCATGTAAACCACACGGCCATCCCCGTTTGTTTGTCTTCCTTTTGATCAACTCTCATCCGTCCCTACTCCTCTCTCTCATTCTGCTGAGGAAGCTGTTGAGATCTGTTTCTAGTGTACTAACATCTCTACTGAAGGCTAGCTGGCAGCTACCCTGCTTCACACAACTAGCGTTAATCATTAGGTATAACATCCTCTCCTCCTCAAATAATCCCAGCGTTTGAATGCTAAAAATGTAATGAACTTCACGGTTCATTGTATCTGACATTGCTTAATTAATGGGTGCATTTAAAGTACATAGGCCCCGGTAATTGATTTATATGCATGATTTGCACATACAGCTGTTAGTTCCTGTAGGAAAGTCATCACTCAAAATGGGCACGTTTCTACTGATACGGTGAGGTAATGATAGATTGTGTTCACCGCAGTAGCAGCCCGTGGTGAAGGAGAAAAAGCGCAGTTCAATTTAGTCTTATCTTTTCTTCTTGGGAATACTGTTAGATGACACCAGTAGCGTTGTTCTCATGTTTTTTCAAATGGACGGTAGAGTATTAATGAATCCACTGCATCCCCGCCACATTTTTTGCATAAAGACATTTCTTTCGACTCCCTCCACATAATTATGTACAATGCCAGGCTTGTCAGGGAGGCCATATTTTCAGTAGATGGTGCAGTGGCATGTCGAAACCTGGACCGAATGCCCATAGTTGAGCAATTAAAAACACTCACGTTAGCTAATGCTGCCGCCGCGGCTTGGCTGTCGCCCCGTATTCATCAGCCCCGCTCTGCAACGACAGCTTGCATTTTTCCCCTGCCAGGCCTGAGTGAACGAGAGACAAACATCAACAAAGAAAGTGAAGGAGCCAGCATGGAAAAAGGAGACACACCACAGTTTTACTTGATGTACATTACAAGCCGTCATGATATCCCTCGCATACATTCTCCATAAGTGTTAGTCAATGTACACTGAGTTGACAAAACTCTTTCCAGGACATAGACTGACCAGGTGAATCCGGGTGAAACCTACGATCCCTTATTGATGTCACCGGTTAAATCCACTTCAGTCCCTGTAGATGAAGGGGAGGAGACAGGTTAAAGAAAGATTTTTAAGCCTTAAGACAGTTGAGACATGGATTGTGCAATTCAGAGGGTGAATGGGCAAGACAAAATATTTAAGTGCCTTTGAACGGGCTATGGTAGTAGGTGCCAGGTGCCAAACTTCAAACTGTTGCATTTGGCGCATGTGACAAATACAATTTGATTTGATCCTAAAGACATCCAGCCAACTTGACACAACTGTGGGAAGCATTGGAGTCAACATGGGCCAGCATCCCTGTGAAACGCTTTCGATACCTTGTAGAGTCCATGCCTTAACGAATTGAGGCTGTTCTGAGGGCAAGGGGGGGGGGGGGTGTTAGGAAGGTGTTCTTAATGTTTTGTACATGCAATGTAGGTAGCTATATAGTATTTTATTACTTAGATTTCATGTAACCCAGTACATGGTCTATTTACTGTAATGCTTGGTCCAGTGCTGTAAGGCCCAGGCTGGTCACAGGAAAGGTTAAGGCCATGATTATCGGGAGAATGGGGGGTGTTGTGGGGAGTTTTTGGGGTCGCTGGCCTCTAACCATTATTTGGAGTTTGGACAGAGAACCTCAGTGGAGCTCAGATCAATCTCTCACCTGGGGAATGACTCCAGCATATTTCTATCACCAACCTATTGATTTTTCCATGCACAAGCCCCTCATGTGTGAGGTGTTTTCATGTGCACGGCGCAGGGGGGGAATGCTGCCTGCAGCGCACACACACACGAACACACACAAACACACATATGTATCCACCTTGCTCGTACACACACACATGATCCTGCACACACACACTCGTATTAATTTCTGTAGACACCCATAGGCATATACACACAAAATGTACACATCGGCATATTTAGTGCTTTAGATCTCTCCCATACATACACACCATCCCAACACCTCTCCTCTCAGTAGACCCTCCCCCCCAGCTTCTTGTTAAAGCAGTTGCCAAGTGAGCCATGTCCACAGTGGGGCCAACTGTCTCGCTCTCTTTATTACACACACTAATCAGTAGTGACTGAGGTGATCGGGGGCCCCTCCCCGGCCACTGCACCACCATGCTTCATCACGGGGGCCACATTAAGATCAGTGGATATGATTGCTTTGGTCTGTGTCACTTTGATTCAGAACTGGGACTGTTTTATTGTCATCCATAACCAGCACAGACAGCAGAGGGTGATATGGTATTTTAATAATGTATTAGTTTTGCAGTGCTATGTCCACAATGCTTTGCAAAATATGAAATGTAATAACTTAGCGTTGCGCCTGTGTGTTCCTGTGAGATGCCTGTCTAGAATTGCATGTATTTGAATGCAAATCTCGTTGTGTAACTTTTGATGTAGTCAGATGTTGAATGATTAGATTTAGATTTTATTTGGAAGGCATGCTACTGTTTATTGATAAGAACAGTGATAATATGGTGATATATGTGGCCCTTTGTGTGATCAAAACACTGGAAAACACATTCAAGTTCAGTTTGATTCAGCTGTGGCACTGGCACAGGGAAACAAAGGAAAAAAGAAACGATTGCGCTGGAATTTGTCAAAAGCCAATAATCATCCTCGCTCGGAGAGGAGTAGTATGTCAGAGGGAACCAATCAATATCACATTACTTTGAGTAGAGAGTATATACAAGACTCATCAAATTGATTCTTACAATGGCAGTTTCATTTGGTCTCCAACAAAAACCTCGACCTGTGTGGCGCGAAGGGGGAAAAAAACACAACAAACAAGACAAATGGGTATTTATTTGACTAAAATAACGCCTTGGCTGTAAAGAGAAATGAGGAATGATGTGTCATATGTGTGCTCTGGTTAAAAGATGACTTGTTTCATTGGACATTGAAATTTCATGAATATATTTCCAAATGCCTGGAAAAAGAGAATTCATCATTAAGTTTGTGCGGACTATAATGTCACGTTAGGGATTATTCAATTTCCTAATGTATTGTGCATGTCACTATAGCTAGTGATGCATACCTTCCTGGGCCCCTTGAGAGGGAAGGTGTGGGGTGTACATTACTGGTTGGCAAAGATGGATGCCAGAGTTTTGGGCCTCATCATAAAACTACTTAAGACATAAAACTACTCCTAATCCTAACTATGTTGACTACAACATTTCTTCAACTTAGACTCTGTCCCTAAATATTACTGTTCTTAACCACAACTTTCCCAACTAGGACTTATCCTAATGGCTGAAAGTCTTCAGCACAGAGTCATCTGGAGAGACAAGGCACAGCGGCTCCTTAGATGATTAAAAAGTCATTTTCTTAACTGTCCTCATAGGATTTGTAAAAAATAAATGTTCAAAAATAACATTAAATTGCTCCAATCAAGCATAAACGTCTCCTGCTCGTGGTGAAATTTGTACTGCTGTTCGCATGGTGTGTGGTTATTTGTCATCGTTTTCCTTTGGCGCTTTTCCAAAGGCGCTTTTGCCCTGATCAACAATTAATGGTTGCGACTGCTTCTCTGTTACTTATGGCGGATGAGACAGATGCAGGTTTGCAAAAACTGGAATAGTAATGAACAAGAAGAAATGTGGGACAGTGAAGGTCAAAACGTTGGATATTCTGTAGGTGCTGTATGTGACACAAAGAATATAACACTTCTCTATTGGCTTATCTGAGTGTGTTTACTTCTGTTTTTCTAATCATTCCCGAATGCACATTGCAAAAGTACTACTAATAGTAGCAAAATCATGTTTGTAAATAGAGGAGAAGAATGGAGAAGCACAAATAAAGACGTATCAAATATGGCATTAAGTCCATGGTCATTATAAAGGGTTAAGTCATGTTACCTTCATGTTTGCACCTTCCATAGAATACGTACAGTACTGCAGTGTATAGCCTATTTCTAACACACATTAACACAATAATCCCCAGTGCTCGGCAACATCTCTATTATAGTCCCCCACCAAATGACCTTTAGTGCTCTCCCCATCCGAGGACAGAGGGCCCTGGATTCGGATAGAATCAATATTCTATTATGATAGTGCGTTGAGTGTGTGGAGGTTTACTACTTCACCGTAATAGTCTCACTATTTCATCCTCTGGCAGGCGGACGAGGCATGGCCGGAGGGGCTCAGTCACTGCAGGCTGTTGACTCCCAGCATTAAGGCCTAACACTAACGGTGGACACTAACACACCAGCCTCCTGTCCTATGCCATTTGCTACAGCCTCTGTTGTGCAGTCCAAGCAAAGGGAACGTTTATTTGGCAAACGTTTACTAGTGATAGAAATGTATTGAATAGGACTGATGTGATTCTCTAGTCTACAATTTAGAAAAGGCAGGTTTTAACTTTGTAGTTTATTTCTATCCGAACATTCCACAACGTTGTGGCCTGCTGTAACGTAATGGTTGTTGATGAGGGGAGGGGCATGGGGGGGGTATGGTGTGGTACTCCTGGCAGAAGGGAGTGTTAAATGTAAATGTTAAGTCATTAGAAGGGAGGGAGGCAGAGGAAGGCTAGGCCTTATAAAAGATTAATTCCATTATGCCCGTCGTCTCAAATAATTAACTAATGTGAGTATTTTACGCAGCCAAACGTTGGTACCTTTTAAAAATCCTGCCGTTTTTTAAATGTCATCGGGGCCCCTCAATTTTTAATCTGAGGTGATTAACATCAGGTTAACAGGGCACTGTATAGTAGGGGAAAGGTCTAACTTAATATTGTCTTTCTGATTTCTGTTCTTTCAAACCTCCGAGTCAGAAAATCTATTATCATTCCAAACTTTGCTGTGACATGCCCTCTCTATATATTTTCTGTTGTGGAATAAATCGGCAAGGTGGCCAAGTGGTATTTTTATGCATACTTCTACGAAGGAAATAATTAAATCAAATGTTATTTGTCACATCCGCCGAATACAACAGGTGTAGACCTTGCAGTGAAATGCTTACTTAAAATCTCGTTCCCGTCGATGCAGAGTTAAATAAGAAAATGAAAACACAAGAAATAAACACGCAAGAATGAAGCTATATACATGAAGTACCAATACCATATCAATGTGCAGAGATACGAGGTAATTGAGGTAGGTATGTACATGCCATACCAATAATTATAAAGCAGTCCCTACTTGGGAGGAATGCAGCAGTGCCCTCTTCAGACTTCCTCTAAACTCAGAACACTTTTCACTACTTCCACATTGTCATTTTTAGCAGATGTAACACCAAACTTTCTCTGTTTGTTTGAACACGTTTTTTTTGCTGGGATTGGTGTTTTTAGGGAAGTGTCCCTCAGCATTTGTCTTTCTCATCCGTCCCCTCCCTCCGTACTCGCTGATGGAGGGCTGGGTGACTGCAGGTGCACGATGGCTCTATACCCGGCACATTCATCATGATGTAACCGTGAGCAACTGGGATCTAAATTACCTTCGTCTGGCATCATTCCAGCACATATATAAATGAGGTAATCGTCCTTGACTATAAAATTTGCATTTCCAAGACTTAATTGCTATCATTACATTTTTTTCGTAATTCTATTAATTTAACAGAATGGGGTATTGGGTTTTATGGTTTATAATTTGCATTAAAACAATGCATTCCTGAATAGAATTGGCAAAAAAATCCCTAATATAGGAAAAAGAGGGAATAGGGACATTGCATTTCCTTTCTGGTCTCTCGTTACGAACTTATATTGTTGCGTGTACAATAGACAGGCAAGAAAGACGGACGTGGGATACCCAAACAAAAATCTGTCAACTAAGTGAAAGTGGTGTTCTAAAACTGTACAGGCACACAGAAGCACTCTGGGTAAGGGGGAGGCGGGGGGAATCAGGGCAAGGCAATAATAAAAGAACAGGAACAGGGCTTATCACATTGTTTGGAATAAGTGAAGCTTGTGTCTTAATGGATGTTGGGATGAGCCGGTCCTCTTTTTAACTCCCCTCTCAGCCTTTGTGCATATATGTACATGATGTCAGCTGTGCTTAATACTGTCGTCCCCAAATAGTATGGCGGAAGAATACGGAGGATGACACGGAACAACGGAGCTATCAGCTCCCATTTGTTCCCCTGATGTCAACCTCGGACTAGACGTCTGTGAGGTTTAGAAATGCGTGGCCCTGTAAGTGCAGACAACATTCTGCAACCCGCTGCACTTCCTGCACTTTGCTGACCTTAAAAGTGTGGCCTCAATTCAGAGAGCTGAAAACCATTACACACTAGCCTAGTGTTCTACAATACAGTGGCAATGCCCTACTTTGTTGTGCAGTTGCTCTCTTCTTTGCACTGTTTTCTATTGTATCTGTGTTGTGTTTTTGTTTTTTCTCCATTTCTTAGTTTTAACAGCAAAATCATTTTGAATACTTAGCGTTGTTCAACCCGTTAATGCATTTCTATGTCATTTAACATGTTCACTCAAGAAATAACTTACCCATCAGCCTCACAGATATTGGCGCCGACTGTAGACCTACCCAGAATATGCTTGGGAGCGATCATCCATTTAAACCTCAGAGTAACATGACCACCGCTGACACAGACCAGGTTGCTTCGTCACATGGGGTTTGTGTGGAGTGTTCGGACGTCGGTGCAGGTAGGGCCTGATGCGTTTGCGCGGCGCATGGCGTAGTGGTAAGACGGTGAGCCGTGTTTTGACTGTGTCAGCTAGCATCAGCTCAGGCAGAAGCGTGGATGACCATCTCTCCCTTTAGTCTCCATTGCGGTCATGTCAGCAAGACACATTCTTGGGGTCCTTCAGAGCACTAGTGACAGGGGAAACCTGCCACGGAGCGACCTGAGATGGCACTGGAATATGTACACCCTCAAGACGCTTACGGTACAGTAGCTAGTACACTAGCTAGGGCCTTTACCTAGGGGCTGTAGCTAGTACACTAACTAGGGCCTTTACCTATGGGCTGTAGCAAGTACACTAGCTAGGGCCTTTACCTTGGGACTTTAGGTAGTACACTAGCTAGGGCCTTTACCTAGTAGACTACTGTAGCTAGGGCCTTTACCTAGAGGCTGTAGCTAGTACACTACTGTAGCTAGGGCCTTTACCTAGGGGCTGTAGCTAGTACACTAGCTAGGGCCTTTACCTAGGGTCTGTAGCTAGTACACTAGCTAAGGCCTTTACCTAGGGGCTTTAGCTAGTACACTAGCTAGGGCCTTTACCCAGGGGCTGTAGCTAGTACACTAGCTAGGGCCTTTACCTAGGGGCTGTAGCTAGTACACTACTGTAGCTAGAGCCTTTACCTAGGGGCTGTAGCTAGTACACTAGCTAGGGCCTTTACCTAGGGGCTGTAGCTAGTACACTAGCTAGGGACTTTACCTAGGGGCTGTAGCTAGTACGCTACTGTAGCTAGGACCTTTACTTAGGGGCTGTAGCTTAGAGAACCTTTAAAGGGAAGCTTAGATCAAACAGTACAGAGTAGCGTGCTCTTAACACACAGGCTTGAAGAGTGAGAGCAAACCAATGCTAAACTGAGATATACCAGTTAGGGACTTCCTCCAATAGCACAAGCATGCAAGTGATGGAACCAAACTGTGGGCCCACTCCTAGAACTAGCTCCTTCTCCCTCCAGCAGACAGACAGTAGTGATGCGCTTCATTTCCCCTTGTCCCACGACTCCAGCGCTGCCTCTCCGCACACGCTCCACCGCTGTCGCCCATATGTCGAGCGCTGTGAGATGGTCATCCCGTAAACGAGGCCCCCTATGACGTAGACCAGAGCCCATCTGCCTGGAAGATTACTCGCTCGTTTTCTGATGCTGTTTTCTCTCCATCATTGCTCGTAAACGTAGTGAGGAAGTTTGGGTGGATGATGCCATTGTGATAGGTAATTTGGAAAAGAACACAAAGAAACCGTGCACTTTTAGCTGCACCACCACTACCAGGGTCTGATGTTAATGAGTTTGAGTGAAAGGGATAGTTGTTTTCTTTTAAATGATACAGCAGCGCTGACTTAACTTTTATGTGCTTAACTCAGTACTTAACAGAGGCCTGTTCCTGCCATAGTCCTCACACTGAAATACAGGCCATTTCTTTGATGAAGCACCACACTTTGCCTTCATCTGTTGTGTAAATTAACATTTAATAGCTGTACACATTTGAATATGTTCATTCCTGACATGGTGCGAATTGCACATTCCTAACATTGCGGGCAAGAGATGGTTTTGGCTGCAAGCACTTTTGGCCACTCGGAGCGCCATTAATTGTTTACCAAAAACTAAAGGCAGCATCCATTTCTCAATATCGTACTCTCTGTAAACAACAAAGCCTGCAATTTGTTTATCACAACAACTCCGCGCTGAATGGCAGTGAGTGACATTTTGCACGCCCCCGGGATACGACATCTCTAAGAGGCTGACGACCAAATGAGGGATGATGAAAGACGATGGAGATCATCTATTTGTCACACTCCCCACATTAAACAGACATATTTGGAAGCACAGCTGACCGGCATGTTCCGCCAAAACGTGTCATAAAAGGGAAGGCTGACTGCAGAGCTCCAGCCAAGTCAATGAAACGGGCGGCACGGAAAGAGAGAGTGTTTTGACCATAACTGGCATCCAAATGCTTTGGCTTCATTTCCTGTTCCTGGTTTAAGTCCGACACCATCTGTTGCACAGCCTCTGTTTGTTTGGAGCTGCTTGAGCTGAGTTAGAGAGGAAGTCACTCGGCAGTGGAAGACTGGGCGGCCGTGGACGAGGGTTTTAAAGAAACCTATGTGATGCGTGCAAAGGAGGGCGACACGATGAACAGGGACATCAACAGGACTTTTGATTCTGTCATTTCGCCCTGAAGATAGGGCTTTGTCAACAGCGGAGTGGAGATGAGAGAAGAGAGGAGAAGGGTGGAAAACCTTTCTGGGTGGAGGCTGGAGTTTGTGTTTGTGCTGGTGTTGATAACCTGCCATCCCTCAGGTGTGACAGAGCTGACACCACTGTCAGAACGACCGCTTAGCACCTGGAGGTCAGGCAAGGGATAGGGCCTACCGTCCCCTCTGTTCCCCTCTCTCTGCCCCAGATCAGGTGCCCATGGTGGGGTGATTCTGCTCAGTGTTGGGGGTAGGATGGAGAGTAATAGATCTATAGAGTAGGTGTTGGGGCATCTCACAGGGCCCCTCTCTGATTGAGTCTGATGCATGCTGATTGGCGGCGAGGCTGTGCTTGTCAGCAGCGAGGCGATGTCAGGTGAAATTAGCCGCTGCGGATGGAGGGCCCAGGGAGGAGGCCAGCCCGGCGCAAAGGCAGAATGACAGGGCATTCACACTTCACACACACCACCCCCTCCAATCCCTTTACCCCTCCGTCCCTGTCTGAACCCGCAGCTCAAATTAACCACGCATCCCACAAACCCATGCACCCCCTCCCCCACATCCCCCATCTCCCTCTGCAGATGTGTGACGCTCCGGGGACACATGTTCACATACACCACGCCGGGGCCACCATCTCCGTTAGACAATTAAAGTCATATTTACCCCAGAGCAGCAGCAGCAATGATGGTGGTAGTAGCAGTGATGGTAGTAGCGATGGTGGTGGTGGTAGTAGCGGTGGTGGTGGTTTTAGCGGTGGTGGTGGTGGTAGTAGCAGTTGTGGTGGTGGTGGTAGTAGCGGTTGTGGTGGTGGTGGTAGTAGCGGTTGTGGTGGTGGTAGCAGTTGTGGTGGTGGTAGTAGCGATTGTGGTGGTAGTAGGGGTGGTATTAGGTGTGGTGGGGGTTGTAGCGGTGGTGGTGGTAGCAGTAGGGGTGGTATTAGGTGTGGTGGGGGTTGTAGCGGTGGTGGTGGTAGCAGTAGGGGTGGTATTAGGTGTGGTGGGGGTTGTAGCGGTGGTGGTTGTGGTAGCGGTGGTGGGGGTTGTTGCGGTGGTGGTGGTGGCCGTTGTAGCGGTGGTGGTAGTGGGGGTGGTAGTGATGGTGGTGGTACAGTAGTAGCGGTGATGGTGGTGGTACAGTAGTAGTGGTGGTAGTGATGGTGGTGGTACAGTAGTAGCGGTGGTGGTGGTAGTAGTGATGGTGGTGGTACAGTAGTAGCGGTAGTGATGGTGGTGGTACAGTAGTAGCGGTAGTGGTGGTAGTGATGGTGGTGGTACAGTAGTAGCAGTGGTGGTGGTAGTGATGGTGGTGGTACAGTTGTAGTGGTGATGGTGGTAGTACAGTAGTAGCGGTGGTGGTAGTGATGGTGGTGGTACAGTAGTAGCGGTGATGGTGGTAGTACAGTAGTAGCGGTGGTAGTGATGGTGGTGGTACAGTAGTGGTGGTGGTGATACAGTAGTAGCGGTGGTGGTGGTACAGTAGTAGCGGTGGTGGTGGTACAGTAGTAGCGGTGGTGCTGGTGGTGGTAGCGGTGGTGGTAGGGGTAATGATGTAGTAGCAGTGGTGGTGATGGTAGTAGCCGTGGTGGTTGTAGTAGGGGTGGTGGTTGTAGTAGCGGTGGTGGTAGTAGCGGTGGTGGTGGTAGGGGTGGTGGTTGTAGTAGCGGTGGTGGTGGTGGTGGTAGCGGTGGTGGTAGTAGGGGTGGTGGTAGTAGTAGGGGTGGTGGTGGTGGTAGTAGTGGTGGTGGTAGTAGTAGGGGTGGTGGTGGTGGTAGTAGTAGGGGTGGTGGTTGTAGTAGCGGTGGTGGTGGTAGCGGTGGTGGTGGTAGTAGTAGGGGTGGCGGTGGTGGTAGTAGCGGTGGTGGTGGTAGCGGGGTGTTGGTAGTAGGGTTAATGATGTAGTAGCAGTGGTGGTGATGGTAGTAGTGGTGGTGGTGGTGGTGGTAGGGGTGGTTTTGGTAGTATGGGTGGTGTTAGTAGGGTTGGTGGTTGTAGTAGCAGTGGTGGTGGTAGCGGTGGTGGTGGTTGTAGCGGTGGTGCTGGTTGGGTAGCGGTGGTGGTAGTAGTGGTGGTGGTGGTAGTAGTGGGGGTGCTGGTGGTGGTAGCGGTGGTGGTGGTGGTGGTGTTAAGGGCGGTGGGGGTGGTAGTAGCGGTGGTGGTAGTAGCGGTGGTGGTGGTAGTAGGGGTAATGGATGTAGTAGCAGTGGTGGTGATGGTAGTAGCGGTGGTGGTGGTAGTAGGGGTGGTGGTGTTAGTAGCTGTGGTGATAGTAAGGGTGGCGGTGGTGGTGGTGGTGGTAGTAGGGGTAATGGATGTAGTAGCAGTGGTGGTGATGGTAGTAGCGGTGGTGGTGGTGGTAGTAGGGGTGGTGCTGTTAGTAGCTGTGGTGGTAGTAAGGGTGGTGGTGGTGGTGGTGGTAGTAAGGGTGGTGGTGGTAGTAGTGGTGGTTGTGGTGGTAGTATGGGTGGTGATGGTGGTGGTGGTTGTAGTAGCGGTGGTGGTGGTATGGGTGGTGGTGGTAGTAGCGGTGGTGGTGGTGGTGGTGACGTAATTGGCTAATACACATGCCCTGGAATGACTGGCGGGATCAACCGACAGGTCGGGAAGCGGTGAGGCCCTGGTTGGTTTCTCTCTAGCATTGTTTCGCAGGCGTTCCCCAGTGGGGCTATGTTAAACAGCAGGAGTGTGAAATGCACCGCCGCCGCTCCAAGGGGTGTGTTCGTGCGTGCGTACCTGTGTGTGTGTATGTGCCCACTCTTGTCTATGTGTGCATGCATGTGTTTGTGTGTTCATACGTGCGTGTGTGTGTGGTTTCTCGCCCCTCTAATTCCAGTCCCACAGGTAGTGTAGGTAGCCGGCGGAGGAAGGCAGGTTTCACTGCTCAGCACATAATATGCTCGGGGACTGTGTATTAACACTATTTGCATTAGGAGAGCCTGTTGTCCCCAGCTGGGTGCAGTGCTCCGCTCACACTACCTGTGAGTTTGGCATAATCCCAGATTTGCTCTGGCAGGTGAAAAACTGTTTTCAATGGCAGCCACAGTAACCTTACCCCCCCATCCTGTCAGTGTGAGTGTGTGTGTGAATTCCCTCATGCTCACCTCTCACTTACTCAGCAACACAAGCCAAAAGGATTGTTTTCTTTCTTTCTCTTCACATTTCATTGACAAATCGTTTGATGAAATGCCTTGACTCATTGGTATGTCACTCATCTTCTTCAGTCAGCCCTGACTTTTGAAATCCCAAACTATTATGAGTCAAAGATCATTTAACAGAAGTACAATAAGCGTTACGCTATACTTTATTCATCATCATTACTAATAGGGGATTATGACAGCAGGGTGTGTGTGTGTGTGTGTGTGTGTGTGTGTGTGTGTGTGTGTGTGTGTGTGTGTGTGTGTGTGTGTGTGTGTGTGTGTGTGTGTGTGTGTGTGTATGGTCGAGTGAAGGCTTTGACTCGCTTGAGTCCATTCACTCCCCTGAGATCTTCCCTAATCCACTGTGTCCCGTTTTAGGACCATAAGGCTACATACATGTCGCAAAATACACAGTAGCGGCTGATTAGCGACATTACTTACGAGCAAAGGAACACTATTTCACGCACATCTCCACCCGGCTAAATGAGGCCTTTCAAATCAAACCTCAGCTTTTAATAGCTGTTACTAATATTACAGGTCATAAATGATGGCTCTTCCGACTCTGCTTTGGCTGATCACACACGGATTATCTCTGTTATTTACGCTTGTATATCACTTTGGCATAAACACGTACTTATGGAAATGCGATCACTATTCTCTGCGGTAATGCACTTTATAATGATTTATATTGCAATGATTCATCAACAAACACACTGCACGCATCCAGCAATGTGTTTTTGACTCGTTTTTTTTTCTTCCTGCAGAGTAGTGTTTTTATTCTTGATGGGGGAATTTTACTTGTAAATTGGTGTTGTTCTGTGTACTCACATACATCATTGGAAGCCAACCTAACCCACTGTTTGAAATGCAACTGCAGTTTGTCACATGATGGCTCCACATGTACAAATCAATTAAATTCTGCAGTAAACAATCTGACGCATGTCTAATTACTCGCAATCCCGACCTTGCCAGGGAAACCCGAACGAACCCACACTCACACACACATGCACGCACACACACACACATAGTCTCAGGTATTCAACATATTGGCCAATTTAAAAAAGGATTACAATGTTGACTCTGTGTGTGTGTGTGTGTGTGTGTGTGTGTGTGTGTGTGTGTGTGTGTGTGTGTGTGTGTGTGTGGGCACCGCTACCGCATGCGCAGCCCTCACATTGCCCTCAGCAACTCAGTAAGAACTCCCGATAAGGAGAATTAGTCAAAACTTGGGAGCTGCCAGTCAGCGGCAATTAAACTTTAATCTTGGGCTGAAACAGGCACAAATAAATTAAACCCTTGTGAGAGGCAATGTGCGCTCCCCTGATAATGTGGGATTGAAGTTGTCTCTGAGGCTGTGGAGCAGCCTCTACCATGGCGCTGGTGCAGACTGAGGGAACAGAGACTGGGGACAGTGGGGGACTGAAACTCACAAAAGTTAGGTGTCTGGCTCACACGCACACACACACAGCTTTAGCTAATACCCAATGCACTGGGTATATTTTAATAATGCCAGCCAGGAGCATGCAATTGACCTGTGCAGGTCCAGCACTTGGAGCTTGGCCCGCTCACAGCTTGCTTTCGGGCTTTAAGATGATGTGCATAAGGAGAGTGCTCTGATTGCAAATGTATTTCCACAATCGTGGGGTTGTATCATATTGGACCTTACAGTGTGGGGGAATTTGATAACCAAACCGAGCATGACGCTCCCAGTACAAATGGAAATTATATTTGGAATTATGCTCTAGCCAACTACAATAGACCGAATCTAGCCATCAGCCAGAGGAGACACTTTAAATGCTGTGATATTCCAACGTGTGGTTGTCCGCGACGCGCGCTGAGGAGAAGGGATATTTCATTAATATTTTTAATGAATTAATACTCTTATCTCCTTCCCCCTGCCCAACCTGTAGACTGGTGTTTAATTTCAAAGTAATTTTCTTCATATATGAGCATGGCGTTTATGTATTAATGTCATGGCCCAAGTCTGTGAATGACATGATTTATTCCAGAATGGTGGCGGCCACTTGCATTCAATCTCACCACAAAAAGCCCCAGAGAAACAGAGAAGAGAAGCAATGATATTAACAATATTAACAGTAATAATGGAAATAATTGCGAGGAAAACAATGGCGACAATAGTAATCACACATAGGAAAATACCTCAGTGTTTGACCGAATCGTACACAATTATCATGCATGTGTATATAATATAATTAATTCTATGTCTGTGCCTCCTAGCCTGCGGCAATCGGTATAGAATCAGTTTTGCATGTATAATAGATCAGAGAGTAGGTTATTCATGAATAATCCAGAGGCTGGAGTGTGTACCAGTGACTGTGGATGTTTGTCTTTGGACAGAATCAAAGTGAACATGTAATATTGTGATAATCCATATTTGATGAATTCAAGGCTGACTTGCCTTAGCTAAGTTCTGCTAATTTCCAGACATGGGCTTGCCTCGGTAATTGAGTTTCCAATAACGTTGTGATTATTCCCCTCTACATGATAATTGAATCCAAGGTATTTTTTTCTTAACATTGCAATATTGTAGACGTGTGATTATTATGCATTTGCATGTAGATTTCAGTGCCTCTCTGGAACTCATCACTTTCCTCTTAACTTAATTTACTATATTATTATAGCATACATTTGGCTCATAACAAATGACGGAAAGCTCTCTAGTTATGAGAACAGAGTAAATTATTTTTGAAGTTATTTTTTTATACCAATTTCCTCAGTCTCTTTCTTCCAGTACTGCAGAGCCCCAAAAATGCTTCAAATTCTATCCAACCTTAACTTGTTGATCATTTGCGTTATACGTTCAAAAGTGAATATTTTTACTGTTGAACTCATCAAATTCAGATTTGATGCCGACCCATTCACATTTTCAGTTTGATCCTGCCTAAGAAATGCTATCAAACTTAGATATCCTGGCCCCATTTCTCACCAGTTGCATAATGCAGGGAGTGGTGTGATTATGAATGTCATTTTCATTAGACTGATAGGCCCCCTACATCCTGCCTGTACAGAGAGATACAGATAGGGGGTACAACGCAGGGCTGGCTCCTGAATATGGGAGTACCGCTGCTCTTTTCATGCACAGAATGCATGAAACTCTCTTCTCTCTCGCCCATGCTTTAGGTATGAACCGGGACTTGGCTTCTCTCTTCCTCTAGTGAAATAAATATTTCCTCACAATAGCACAAGAACAGAGCCAGACGTTACGATGCAACGGATCCCTGACGAGCCCCAGAAGTGGGGAATTATTTACCACCGCCTGCGTACATCTGACGACTGCTGCCTTCACATCACGCTAGAAACCAAGCAGCCATAGCCTTTTGTCTGTTCATCAGCTCAACCCTGCTAGAATAGTGATCAGTGGGTGGTTTAGTGGCTGGGTAGCGTTAGCTCTGACACTCTGAGCTGTCCTCGCTGTCACATTGAAGATGACTGGTCGACTAGTCGACACTTTGAGCCACTGGGCAAGGGGGCTATGAATGGAGCGGGGGAGAGAGAGCGATCCCTTGTCGTCATTGTCGTAGCCACAGGGCGCAGCGTGGAGGGCACCAGCCAAAACATTATACTGGGAGTTTAGGCTTGTTGTTTTGCATAAATGTTGAATCACTCTAGCATGTTTTTATTACGGCCCACCATCACTGCTGCTAATATTGATTTAATTCTCTATTTATGTTGAAATAGCCTCACAGGACATTATTTGACAAACATTATGAATATGAATACAACACAGCTAAATGAAACTACATTGATTGATTGATGGATTGATTGCCTTGTTCGCATAGCATCTTGGGACAGTGATTGTGAAGCATATTTCTCAACGTGAGAAAAGAGAGCAAGCGAGAAACGGGTAGGAAAAAAAGGTTGCAACAACTTTAACAAAACATCACATGCGAACAGGGCCCTCGGCTTCATTTGCATACGCTGACATTTGGCAAAAAAATATTTCAACGTTAGACTGAGGTGTAATGAAACGCTGCCACCAGCCAGTCAAGGAATAATGTTACCATAAAGGTAACATGTCCAGATTCCCTCCCGGAGAGGGATGTTGGAGGGGAGAAAATACCCATTCTTATCCCCTTCCTCCTTCATGTTACGACAGTACAAAAGGATATTTTTCTTTCCTTTGGCTCCATCCGTCTTGCCCAATACTGATTTAGTATATTTCCCCGCTCCCTTTTATAGGCTAATTGCGTGCAGTGCTGGTGAATTTGTTAGTGGTGACACCTCGGCAACCCATTGGGAATGCATCTCATTACGGGGCCAATGTCCAGGAACATCAGATATTATTAGCTGTCATTAATCTGCCTTATATAGAGGAAGAGAAAGGAGGGGGAGAAGGGTAACAGAGGACACAAAGAGACTAGTATGATGGCTGGTATAGACTGGTGCGTTGAGGTCAGAGGTCACTGGAAATGTCAAAGGTCAAAGGTGGAGCCCAGGTGGGCCACAAGACACGATAATATCAAAGATTATGTCATTTTGGTTTTCCGTTAAGATTTGATACGAGTTAAACGGTATCTTGTTAAACACATTTTCATTGTGTTGTGAAGGGCTATGTGTTATGGAGGCTCATATTTTCGTAATAAGAAGGTTGAATAAAACATTATGAAAGGCATAGATACTGTATTTACATTATTTAAATGCTTGCTTGATGTAGTTCAACCTTTTAGCATAGATATTTGGAATAACATGAGATGTTTTCCTGTTTATTTTCTCTCTGCAGTGACAACAACAATACATTTACTTTTGACGAAGGGTCCTAAAGCTGGTTGAATTACATTTTTGTAAATAAGTAAATTCTAAGATTTGTTTTTGTCATATCGCTATAGTACCTTTTTGTTCCCAAATCCGATTTAAATAAAATCAATATGACAGCCCTAAACTAGATTCCCAGTCAGAATTCATTTTCTTTTGCTGTGGACTCTGATTCTGGTCCAAAACTGTGTTTTTCTTCTACACGTACATTTAATTTGATACAGCATCTTTGGATGTTTTTCCACGCGCAACCACGCCTGAAGATGCTATATGCATACTAGATAGGATTACACCTTCTAAGCAGATTTTGTTGGAGAAGGGGTTAAAACACATCCCCTTGCCTTAGCGAAAAACAAACATGGCCATCATTTGAAGGAGGCACAGGAAGAACCAACCTAGTTCTCATTAGGGCTGTTCGGTGCCCTGCTTTTGTGGAAGCAACACGCGGCATCCCGCCGCTTTACCCTGCTCTTTGAGCCAGGCAGTGTATATGGCCCTAATGACTAAAAGTTCCTCTATAAAAAGTATACAGCGCAGCTCCCTGCAAATTGAGTTTCCTCTTTGTGCCAATTGAGTGTGGTTTATGTAAGCTGCGGGGAGTTCCTTTGAACCTCTCATTCCAAAAGCCTTCGAAATCCGGGGTCACCCCCGGCCCCCTCTCTGCCGGTAAAGATGGAGGAAGAGGAGGCCGCATGTCGCAGACGCCCAAATTCATGCCACATTGTGCAAAACAGCTCCGTCGTACCGAGGGGGGAGAGAGAGAGAGAAAAAACTAGACATATCTCAAAATGAGTTTAAAGGCTATGAGGCAGGTGTTTCTCCTTCCTTTATTGGTAATAAATGAGTTTGTAAATTGGATTTTATTAGATCAAACTTTCAAACTTTGTTTACATTAGGCCAAGTTAAAGCCATTTGGCGGGCAGGACTTTCACTATTTAAAGTGCCATCTTTATATAGGGCTCAGATCAGGTTTCCTTTATTTCTTAACTGGAGGATTTGATAAGCCCTTAAACATTACTAGCTTACCCAAATGAAAGTTAGGTACATGATACCTGTGTGTCTCTAGGTACACATGTGGATATATTTAATAAACCATTTTTGTCTATCGCCGAATGAGTTACCAATTATTTATCTGGAACAATAAAAGTAAACATGGTTTAACTAGGGAAACGAAGATGCAACAGACATGATGCCAGTTAGCATCAAGAAATAACCTGGTAGAAAAACCATTGCATTAAGAAGAACAAATAATAACGATATAACAACAAAATGGGTCCAATAACTTTTTGCTTGCAGAATGTCTGCAGTGGAGGTGAATTCTTTTGTCCTCCATCCCTTCCTTAGCCTATGTTCGTGCCAGCAGAGAGAGCGTGTTGGCGGGCTCCCATTCCCATGCAATAGGGCCGGGATGCCCAACTCATCCAGCCTAAGTGAATAGGATTGTTTTCGATGTCAGAGGCATGAAAGCAGGGCTCATTCTGCAGTAATCAAAGCCCCCAAAAAGGTCTCTCTATAAATCCCAACACTGCTCCCCCACCCCAACTCCAACCCCTCTCTACACTGCCATAAATCTAATGCGCTTTCATGATCTGTGCAAGCCGAGTACATAAAACGTGTTCGCGGATTTGCATACAAACATACTTATTCTAAATCCCCCTCAGAAGTTGTAAATGATTGTCTTTTCCTGAAATACATCTCAACAAATTGTATTTGGGCATGTTTATGAATCCTATTACGGCATGGGTTTTATCATATTTTGTGGACAGCGATGGCTTCCCAATCGTAGCTGTTAAGAAGCACAGGGCCCAGGGCGATAGATTTTGTCATTTGTTTCAAGATGGGCTTCGGATTTCTCCACGGCGCTCGACGACAGGTCCACACTGGCAAGATGGATCCTCATAAGTCTCCCAGAGAAGTAATTCTATAACCACTGTCATGGGCAAAGAGGGCTGCACTGAGGCTCATTTTACAGTTGTTTCATTCAGCGCATTTGCATGCATTAATTGAAATGGTGCTTGTTAAGTTTCCACAAAATACCTATATCGGAAGTAACAACAGAAGGAATTACACTTTGTTTTTTAGTCTTTGAACATTCTGTACTTGTATAACCCAGCCTATTGAGTGACAGTAGAATGTTGCATAATAATGCCTCAAATGCTATTTATCTTCCAAGACTATCATTTGTCAGGAGCTGCTTTACAGTGAGGTGAAAGTACTCATGGGTACGAGGAAGTAAAAAGTGGTCCTCCTGACTGAGTTACCGACCCCTCACCTGGCGCCGGGCCAGCTGTGGCCCCACGTGCCCCCCTCCGCCATTAATTGGAGGGACAAGCTGGTGAGTGCGGGGGGTCATAAACATTTCAAGAGTTATAAAACTTTCATTAAGTTCTCACGATATCGCGCCAGAGGATGACCTTCTCTGATCTCTGCTCTTTTTTTGTTGTGTTCTGGTAGAGGGGCTGAAGAGGGGAGCGGGCTTAGACCCACAGCCCAGGATTCAGGGAACAAGCGCCTGCTTTGTGGCAAGGAGGCTTTTTCAGAACAGTCTAGGCCTCTTGACTCCTCCTAAAGCCAGAGATCAGAGCTTAGAGAGTGGCAAAACAAAGGAACCACTTGAATGAGATTGTAAAACAGAGCAACGACGAGGGAGGAGGGAAAAAGGGGGGGGGGGGGGTGGATGCACTGAAAACAGCCAGGCTAGACTCTAGTCCATTTCAAAAGGTCTTTTCAGGATTCGTTCTAAGCCTCCTCGATATGAGCAAAAAGAAAATAAATCAAAGGGCTGCCATTGCTCCAATAGATGGAGGACATGAGGAAAGATGTGAAGTGGGTTGGGTCTGCTATTGTCCACACACAAAGGCCATAGAGGCACATTCCCCAAATGTGTTCCACATAGTTCACATTCCTTGAAGGTTCCGCTATTTATTGTCAAATTAAAAAGTTTGAAGTTTCCGTTATTTAAAATGATTGGCATTACCATTGTAATTATTACAAATTACTTGGTTTTGATAGGTCACTTTTTAAATAACCACTCTAATTATTGTGCTTGATTGAAAGCAAATAAATTAATGGAAAAATACATCAATGAAACATTTAAAATACCCCCAAAATTATACTCTTTGAATGGTCTGTGATGATTTAATCTCAAGATGAAATGGACAGCGAGAGGAGGAAAATAGGCCTGCTCTCCTCTATTTGACCCATATAGTGATCTTGACTAAATAAACAACCCAATTATCATATTCGTTAGGCGTGACTGCTTGGTATTTACTATAGCCCTCTATAAATAAAATTGGCGAACAGCACAAAGAGGAACAACATTCTCATTCATGTCCTAGCCTTTGGAGTCCTTTTGGATTGCCAGTGTTTATAATGTTACAGCAGTCACGTATCCCCTTTCCCGAAGATCTCGGTGGAATTGCTCGTGTTGGACCCCTCCCAAATCACCATTAAAGAGGGAGGAATAAAAACAACTCAAAGTTTTGGCTGATAACCATCAGGGTCCTAACCCCATTATCAAGCCCCTCTCCCTTAGCCAGTGTGCCAGGAGTCACACCCTGGTCACCAGTAGCCCTGAGCTGTTGACCTGATGGAACCACCGGCATTCTAATTCAGATGAATTACTCCCCTTAACACTAGGAAGTGTCCAGCTTGACCTCTCCCTGCCCTGGCTGCCCCAAGACCCCTCCTATTAAACGTGGAGGAGCCCTGTGCCTAACCCTGTATCCTAACAGCCCTTTCAGCCAGAGACATCCTTTAGAATAATGGACGAAGAATAGAGCCGGGCTTAATGGTGTTGTTTTAATGACACCACCTTTTGTGTTTTTCATTGAGACGGAGGCAGAGAGAGAACCGCGAACCACAGCACCACAGTATAGTAAAACCATGGCAAATGTACCCCATTTTAATGTTATAGGACACAGTTAAGTTCCTTCCGTGGCCCGGGCGTCTGTAATGGGTGTCTGCTGTCAGTGCCATACACAGCTGTTTCTTTTATGTTCTATAATTTGCTTCAAGGAGAAAATAAAGTGTGTGTCTTTAGGACCAAGGACTTGAGACCAAATGAGACCCAAATACCAAAAGGACCTTCATAGGTGCACTGTAGTTAACCATTGTAATTAACAAGAACACAAGTAATCAGCGAGGCAAGTATGTCATTAAATGGCATCCCCGATGATTAATTTGCCACTCGTAATGGTGAAATGAACCTCTCTCCGTGTCCTTAATGACCCTGGTTAATCTTTTAAAGAAACAGAGGCGAAGAGTGCCAGGGTATCAGCCTCTGACATCTATAGCACCCGTCACACTTACATAGTCTCAAACCAAACATGTCCCGGGTAGAAGCATCCGTAGTAGTGAATTGGTATTTGGAGGGCCACCGAGAGCAGTTGAATGCACATTTTTATTAATACACTTTTCAAGGTTAAAATCAAGTGTTTGAGTACCCTTTTGATGTTAAGAGAGAGTGGTTAAGTACACTTCAGTCTGCAGAGGATCTGTCCACGTCACACTGGAATAAATCCCTTTTAAGAGTCACGGTTACAAAAGAAGTAGCACGTGGCTACTTAGAATCTGACACCGTGTACTTTAAAGTGAGGGTAGAATAGGACATTAGTTGGGGAGAAAGGAGCCCTATTATATGGCCTGTTGCATAATTTAATTCCCCTGTTAATTTATTATTCAGTGGAATACATATTTGTCTTGGTAATTTTATATAATGCGGAATTAACCATTTGAATTAATCATGTGAATTAAGTCTGATGTAGCCCTGGCGTCCAGCTGCATTGGTCTGGTTAACACCAGAAGTGTTGAGCATATGCTTGTTGAAGGAGGGTGGAGGGAGGTTGGGTGGGCAAGTCTCTGTGGAGTTGCACCCAACAATGAAACACAATATCCCCTCCTTCAGACGCGTGCAATGACTTAAACACTCCATTGTATGAAATATGAATGAGGTGCCATTGTCCAGCCCCGGTGTGCGTGGGGAGACAGTGTTGTCGATTAGCCACATGATTAAGCAGATGACACGGTGAGGTCTGCTGAAGGTAAATAAATGCGGCCTTCTGTCCTCCCCAGGGCCGCCGCCCAGGCCCCACAACTAGCTTAGTCCTGTTAGAGCCAATTGAGTGAAAAAGTGATAATGTATACCCGTGAAAACAGCTGAGTGAAGGGGGGAGGGGGAGAAAAAGGGAGGGAGTGGGATAGGCATTGGGTGGGAGGCGAGAGGGGGGAGTTTGATTAAAAAGGATGAATAATGTAGTCATGGTCCATGTCAGGTGTTTATTGTCACATTGTTGGATTTGCATGTGAAAAAGAGGCGCTAGCCTGTCCCTCGCTAGGCTCTCTCTCTCTCTGGGATGTGATTGGCTGTCGGGGCGGCTGTGCAGCACTGTCGCAAGCCCCCTGTGAGGAGTGCATGAACTCGGCCTTTGGCTCCTCAGAATGGGCCCAATGTGTCAAATGGTTATTATTGGCAGACGCACCAAAGAAAACAAATAGAGGCAGAATGGATCCTAATGAAAGGAATAGGTCAATTTTAATAAATATAATCATTCATCATTGTTATCAATTTCTACAGCGCAAAGAACTCAAAGACAATAATTTAACCCTCCCATCTCAATAGATACATAATGAAATACAGTACATCAGTGAATTGACAAAATGTCAAAAACTATTATCCAACAAAATAATTGTTATGCTCAAACCAGATGAGACAATATTGATGTAAACATCATCATAGCGGTTATTTCCAACACCAATATGTACACCTTGCTTTAGAACACTGTAGTTCAGCCTTCACTATTCAACACCATTTACTTGCTGTGTACAGTCTCGTCATACACAACTCACCAACAGTAATCTGTTTTCCATGTTAATACTAGCATAGCTCTTAGAATGCACGTCCAATATTTATTCATGCTAAGTGGTATTGTAGTGTGGCTCCCTAACACTAGACTCCCTAAGTAGAGGTGCACTCTCATTGAGGGTTATTTAGTAGTGACTGTAACTATTCTAATTCTTGCTTTAACAACGACAAGCTGTTAACCTTAGTGCTCTCATCTTGTCTCTGCCTCGCCCTCCTCTATTCCGTGGCGGGACATTCAGGTAACTAATCTGCCTTTAAATATGTCTCAGAGGGAACGCCAGGCGCTAATTAGTATCGGAATTTACTGCCTTCCATTTTATTGACTTGTCCTACTTCTCCGATAATTAACTAATGAGTAAAGTAATGAGCTATGTCGTTCAGTCATGCTGTTCAATTAAAGTACAGAATCAGTTGTTGAAAATAGTTTTGGATGCCGTTGCGAGCCCGAATCCAAGTGCATGCAGTCAGTTGATAGCATTGAGGTATTGGCGCATGCTAATGTCCAATGAAAGAGAACTCCTAACAACTTTTGGTACTCACAGATAAGAAGGCAGAGGCCTAGGAGGAGGGTGTTTGCTACCAAATAATTGTAATTGGATATGACGTTATGCTATTGTTGCTACTGAATTTCCCCCCCTATATGCTTATCATATGGAAGTTTAGATATAGCAAATGCAACTGAGGTATCCTACATTAGCATAACTGTCATAAAGGGTAATGAATAAATTAATATACTCTGGGGTGCTAAACTACATTTTCTAGGTAGTCTTTGGCCTCACACATGCCACATCACAGAGCCCAATGGGTCTAAGATAATGTATCTTAGTAAACAATGTGTCATTGAAGGAATTGGGCGCTTTAACGAAACACAGGCTTCATTATAGAAAATTAATTAGAGAATCACACTCCCAAGTGTTTTGGCAGATAATGAACTCACTATCTCATCAGACCAATTTACTCTGGCAGGGATGATAATTATGTTTACATCAAAATCAATGCACTTGTTGATGGAATGTATTTTTGTTTACCATCGGCAGCCATGTTTTTGTTTTTTAAAGGAAATTTGATAACTTTATTTAAAACCCTTTTGAACACGAACATAATAGTCCATTTTGATTTCCGAGGCTTGTGTTCGGGACAAGTATAAGTTCCTGTGCTATGGCCCTATAAATTGAAATTATTATTCAGTTATCTTCAGTATTTCTGCATTTATTTGTCAGTCAATTTTATTCCACATCAACATACTGAATGACATTAAGCATGCTACCGTAATGTGAAAACTGAACCGGTCTAAAAAGGAAGCAGGCGTCAGCCTAGTGACATCACGTGTTGCCTTCTAATGCGAGTGTGGGTTATGCCAGCACCAGTCGATGTAACGAGAGAAATAAAAAAAGGTTGCTGGATCTTGTCCCAGTTACTTGGTAGCTGAGCAAACTGACACATTTTTTGTCTAGCTCCTGTTGTTTTGCCGTTCTCTTCAATTAAGAAAGAATGTCCACAAGAAGGTACTTGCATATGTGGCTTACATAAGAGTTAGTGTGTGTGCTTGTGTGTGTGAGAGAGAGAGAGAGAGAAAGAGAGAGAGAGAGAGAGAGAGAGAGAGACTGGACGAAAGAGAAATAGAGAAAGAGGACGAGAGAAAGAGAGAGATGGGGGAAATGGAGAGAGGGAATGAGAGTGAAGGGGGGAGAAAGAGAGAGGGGGGGAAAGAGGGAGAAAGAAAGGAAGATTGGCATTTCACGCTCTCTATCTCTTCCTCCCTCTCTCCCAGATATTCTTCAGCTGCTGAACTCCACTGACCATAAAACCTCGCTCGGATAATTGAAGCATTAAACACGCCTATATTTTTTACTTAATTAATAATTAATTTAATGAGAGGGCGAGGTAGTAAAAATCACTAATTAAAACGCTCTGCATCACAGGAAATGGCATCGGGATTTATTCAAATTAAAAAAGGAGCAGAGACAAAATGCAATGAATCCCACAACAGCGTTTTGGCTGTATCAATATTCTATTAATACTCCCAGCATGCCAGAGGTCTTGGCTGGTACGCCAGTCAGCCCTGAGTGGATGTGACAGGCTTGCAGAAAGACGCAAAAGCCAAGGACATAAAATTCATCCTGACAGCAACCTTGGAGATCATCCCGGGCCAAAGTCGGCTGCGGTGCTAAATCAAAGAAATAAACTCAAAAGAACAGAATGGAGTCGACTCTTGTCATTATTATGACAAGCTGCTGTATTTGCAGTGCTGTATGTGGCTGGGCCAGTACAGTGTGGCTGCCTGGCTGGGCCCTCAGAAAGATCAACTGGGGCACTAGTGTAGACTCAGACTTACTGTATACAGTCAATGGGACCTGAACAATGCATCTGTTAACAATGCAACACTTAACACTTTTTTAACACCCCTAACACTCTTTTTTTAATACTAACTAGTGATGCTGTGATAGATGCGTGATGACAGCGTTACATATAATTCCACATGTATGACAGTGTGTTGTGTGGATTGAGATTTGAACAGTGACCTGATGCCAAGACATTTGTGTTACTGATTACAACCGCGACCCAAGAATTAAAACAAGGGCTTATGGCACTATCCATTTAGCCTGAAGCTAGATTTCTGCAGGCTTTCAATTTCTCAAAGGAAAGGTTGGCAACACCTTATCACTGTTGTTTCAATTGGAATAGTATATATTACTGACAGAGAACAGGGCTGAGATATTGTGAAACATTTGGCTGTTTAACATGTAACCAATCAGCAATCAGAAATGTTGCAGCTCAATTTTAAACACATTCAGTGTCATTTATATGATATTTGTCATGACAAGACGTCCAGTTTAATTTAATTTGATATGACGGTGGGACTGATCCCTCTGTGTCCTGTCAACTCCCTCTTACGCCTCTCTCAGGGATTTCTGACATAGCCTGGTAAACAGTAGGCTTCTATGTATAGCATATGACCTTGCTGTCTTGACCAATGACCTCTGTACTGTTCCAGCTCATGCTGTCAATGGTGACTGGTGACACATTCACACCTCCGAGAGACAGCACCAATATCCACACGCTTACGTTATCCCCATCCCTACGCCTCTATGTGTGTGTGTCCACTCTGAGCACGTGTGAGCAGGTGACAGCATTTGTGGACTTGTGAGGGTGTGTTTACCTGGGAGGGTGTTCATCGTGGTCTGTGTCAATCAGAGGGAATAGGATTGTATTGGGGGAAGAGGGGGATGAGGTTTGGTTGGGGTGGAGGTGGGGTGGGGGCGTTGGTAATACCCCACACTCCTCACAGGGCACAGCCAGGTCACAGCTGGTGCCCGCCGACACTTCCTGTTTCTGACTGGTCTCGCCCGCCCACCCACCAATCGAGACTCAGCAAAACCTTCCCGAGCACCAACGAGGCAGTCAGCACAAAGAAAAGAGGGAATCAGCATGTCCATTCGCAGGGCAACACCTCCAAAGACAACTGTCCAATGGGAGCAGATTGGTTCTCTCTCTCTTTTCTCTGCTTTGTGTTGTCAGAGGAGGGAAGATGAGTTAGAAGAGCTGGAGTTGCATTTTGGGGCTAGTTTGCCTCCAGGGGACCTGCTCTGACTCCATAAGGGTGGTGACATGACAGGCTTGATGCCCAAATATCTGGGGGCCTGAAATAACCAGGTAATGAATGTAGTGTCGTGTACTGTACGCATCATCACTCTGCCTTGGTTAGTTTGTTTGTAGTTTTGTTGTTTCTATATTCCACGTGGTTCGCTGTGATCGCTGATCCATCCGCCGCTAATCAACGCAAATAGCATTACAATTACCACACGAGTCAAACATCCATCTCACTGGCTATCTATCACTGTTTTAGTCGGCAATATTCCCCAATTAAAGCGTTATTGTACCCTACTTCATCAACAGGGTTAAAGTAATCAAGATTAATCTCAGCTAGGCTGACACACGCTGTTTGCTAAGGAACACACAGTACAATTGCTTAGGGCAAGCATCATTAGGAAACGCAATAAAATTAGGCAAACTGATTATATTTCCAAACTCGGTGGCAAAATAAAACACAATTTGGTGGCCGCCAATTAACGGAGTTGTACTCGTTGAATGTCGGCCATTATGTTGTATTGTTGTACTGCTCGGGCAAACGTGTGTATGAGGGTGTCAGGGTGAGTGGTGAGGTGGGGGGGGGCAGCCTGTAGCAACCATATAAGGTTCCCAGACAGCTATTGACACAAAGTTAGACCTAGCCAAGGGGTACTCCAGCCATTTTGTGCTTGGTTGTCAATTGGAATCTAATAGGGGTTAAGTGTTTTGAATTCTGTCTTCTGAAGGGAGGGGGGGGGGAATAAAAATGCTTCCGGAAGGCAATTTTCATTTAATTACAGTTCAGATGGGATATAGTATGTGTTTTATACTGTGTGTGTATGTGTGCTTGCGTGCCTGCCTCCCTGTCTTTGTGTGTGTTTGTATGTGCATGTGTGTGGTGTGTGAATGTGTCTGCCTGCCTCCTGTAGCTAGGTTTTCCAGGGCAATCTATTTATGTCATTCATGACCAGTCTGCGGTGAACAATAGTCTGAAACACACACTGTGATTTGCCGGTTAGCACTGAAACCGTTTTAAATGCTTATTAATCTTGCCTTGAGCACTTTTCTTCCCCAAAATGGAAAATGAATGAAAAATACATGGAAATATGAAAATACCTTTTCTTATCACTCTGTGGAGGTAATACAGTATTATGTGTTCTCTCCCTGAAATAGCTATGACATTCTATGAATATATTTGGAATTATTCCTTCATGTAGAATTGACTTACAGTATACTGTATGCATTCTTGATGCCTGTCCCCAGACTGTGTGTTTGTAAACCCATATCAATACACGTTCTGAATCGCTTTCAATTTGGGCAAGAGGGCACTTGTATCTGTTTTGATTGTGTCATCTGAAAATACTGCATTATTTTCATCAGATGCAGGTAAGCTTCCTCACAGAGAGTTACATATTACACTGTGTCTCACACATTAGATAGAGGCTAAGATGAAATGACAGACAGATATGATAGCAAGGTAGACTAGAGGTATGTCATTGGACGCCGGTCTCCCTTAGGTATGTGTGTGTGCGTGTTCGTGTGTGTGTGTGTTCTCAATCCCCCAGCTCACCATTGTGGCTTTCAATGGCATTTGGATACTAAGACAGACAGAGAGAGGGAGAGAAGGAACCTTTGGTTGAAGTGGCCCTTTGCAGTCATTGTCCCCAAGAGAACAGAAGTCACCACTGATCTCCTCAGTAAGGCCTGACCCCAGATCCCCAAGAGAACAGAAGTCACCACTGATCTCCTCAGTAAGGCCTGACCCCAGATCCCCAAGAGAACAGAAGTCACCACTGATCTCCTCAGTAAGGCCTGACCCCAGATCCCCAAGAGAACAGAAGTCACCATTGATCTCCTTAGTAAGGCCTGACCCCAGATCAGTCTCTCATGTAGGACTTTATACCCCTTCATATGACAGGAGGGACATTCATAGAGCACAATTACTGTATATATTTGTCAATGTCCAGTAATACTGGCTTCATACTTAAACAAAACAGGTAGTAATTTTATAAAGCCAAGTTTGAATGTCACTGACATACATAGCCGTGGGAAGTAGGGGTGCTGAGGGTGCTGTAGCACCCATGGATAAGTAGCATTTTTTTTTAAAACATAAGAAAAAATAATAAAATAAAATAAAAACTTCCCGCGGCCATGCTGACATATAACAACTGAAATATGTTTTTATAATAATTATGCATTATATTATAATCAATATTAAGATGATATGCAGGCCTCTAGGCTGACAGATGGGTGACACACTACTGGATCAATTCAAATGACACACACATGCTGCTTTAGGATATTCACAGTTGTGAAAACATAATCAACGGGCTCATAAAATGTATAAACCCTTTTGATGCACGATGACCTTTTGAATTCTGATTAACCTTGTCCTAATGGCCGTGCTGACCTGTGGCATGGCTTCATGAATTATAAATGTGATTGATTATCATAGTCCATTCATTTATGAACACCATCCCCACATTTAATCGTTTTTTCCCTTTTCTCTCCCAAGCGAAAAGATTCTGTAGACATTTTACATCTAAAGCGTTTTGGCTGGGTTATCAAACACAATTTGTCCTCTTTTTTTCTTCTCCCCCTCATCCCTCCTTTAATCGTTTTTGCGTATTCTTAGACCTCCAGTGTTGGGGGGCGGGTGGAAGCAAGAGTACAGAAAAATAGTTAACAAACTCCGCAATGATTGATGGCCTAATTTCAAGCCCTGAATAAAGCAGTTTTCTAAGTCTGTTGATTCTCCATTTATTAGCTAATAGAAACATTTATCAAAAAAGTCGCATTTTTTGCTTAAGCAATAATTGCATTTTTAAACCCTCATTAGGGCTCCCATGCATACATAATCCAATTGAATAAATACAGTGTAGGAATGAAGAATTAATACTCTGTCCTTCCTTCCCCTGCTAAAGTGCAAGTTGGAAAAGCTTCTTGCATATAGGGTCTCGCTTCACTTCCTACATAGGAGACGGAGAGTTTAGGGCTGAGTAGAAAAGACCCGTGGAATAGCTTCTGAATTCCTGCAGACCAAAATAGGCTAACAGCTTTGAAGGTCTGAGAGATGAAAGACCACCAAATGATTACATTTGTGCATTCTGTCTGAGATTAAATCACACATATTCCCACGTATGATCTTCTTTCTCATTATAAGAGAACCATGAGAGAACCTTTCTGCCTGGCCTTCTTTGTTGTGAGCTCTACAGTACAGCAGCAGAGAGAGAAACGCGAATAAAGCATGGTCTTTTGTTGCCTGCCTGTTCAAGGGGGATGATAATGGTTGTACGGTTGTTCGTTGGCTAGCCTTTTGCCTATGTAGCTATATCAAACAGGAGTCATGTCTTGTTACCTGGCAACCATCCCACTAGCCCCGGTCTCGGTGTTCCAGCAGAAAGCCAGTTTTAATCACCTAGCAAATTTCCAGTGCAAGAAACAGACAGGGGCTCAGCTTAATCTTGTTAGCACGATGAGGCCGTTTTCAGATAGCACCGCAAATCAAATCATCCCAAAGGCTTTTGAGCTGGGGGTTTTCAGCGGTGGCGGTGGTGTTGTGTGTCGGGTGGGTGTGGAGGGGGGTGGGGGGTGTATGTGTGTGTGTGGGGGGGAAGGGGGGGGGGTGGGGGGGATGTTGCAGTTTGTAATATGAGGTGGAGAAAGAAAAAGAACGGGGGAAATGCCTGGAATTGTAATGACCATATTTAACTGTTTATCGCTTGCTTTCTTTTTTCTTTCTTTTTTACTCCTCCTCTCCAACTTCCCTCTCGAACCCACCCCTCAGACATCGCTCTAACCACCGCTGCCCCCCCCCCTCCCTTTTTTGGTCATGAGCTCACTTCAATTTAAAGCCTCCTTTTCCCTATAGATTTGCCTTGGTTTAGCCCTGAGCTATGTGTAACACCCAGAAGACTCCCCACTCTGGGCCCAGGAGAACCAGGGAAAGGAGAACAAAGGGAAAACCTGCAAAGTATGAAACTTAAAAAATGTACTTTGATAGCCTCAGCTACCTATTGGAGCGCTGATCCAGAACCCGTGGAGACGCGCGGTATCAAGGAGCCGAGGAGAGCGGAATAAGAAGTGGGCCACAGAACCCAAACTCTCTAACTCACATCCACACTCTCTATCTAATCTGATGGTTAATTCACCTCACCCAGTCAGCCTGTTTACACCTTCTCAGATCTGTCTTTAAAGGAAGTACAGTGTATGAGACAAATGAGAACCAGACAATATGGTTCGCAATCCAAGACACAACATACGATTACACAAGATATCCTCCCATGTGCAGTAACTAGAACTGTGATTTATGTAAAGGTTTGAGTTACGCATGCTTATCTCAAGTTCTAGGATTGTTCTAGGATTTGGCTGGATCATGATGCTATTGTGTCCAATAGTATCCTACCCCACCCTGTAATGGTGAGATGAGGGGATAAGTGCTTCGACTAAAGATTAGGTTCCCTACTTAGGTTCCTTACTTAATGCTGTATTGTTCTCCAGCAGACTGGAAAGGGCCACTGTTCAGTTCTGTTCTGTTCCACCTTCACCTCAGGAGAAGAGACAATTCATCTCCTAATTGAGCCATATCAAAGCCTCTCTATATCTTGAAATGCTTCATTACAATTCCCACCAGAAAGATGACAACCGCTCTTAATACTAATGCTGTCTATGGCTGTGGTGTTTTCATGCCTATGTGATTATTTGATTAGCCCAGACCCCCCGTGACCTTCCGTGTCAGGAAGCCGTTGACTGGTGACAATAGTGGCGATAAGCTCGGAGCGGTCCACCCTCACACTAGTGATGGGGGACAATAACATAACACTCCTGTGTATGGATCTCAACTGATCCCCCCCCCTTCTTCCATCCATCCTCCGGCCCTCCTCCCCCCTATTATTAAATTTACCTCTTAATTTTCTCTCTCGGTTCAGTGTAATTAATGGATCAGTTGAAAGAGGCGAGGAGGCCCCAGCCACAACCATTGGCGGGCGTCAGTGTCCCCACTGTCCCCCCAGCCCTGTGCTGCATTGGGGCCCGCCGGGGTCTCCTCGTACCCGGGCGCTGGGCCGTCACTCAGAGCTCCGACCATGGGAGGGGGCCTGTCCGTCAGGGTGGGGGCGTGGGAGGGGTGTCAAGAGACAGTGGAGGACACTAGCTGCCAGTTTCCCCCCAGTGGCTGTAATTGTGCTCATTTCTGCCCATTTACATTTCATCAGTGGGGCTAGCTAGCCCCGGTTAGCGGCTAGTGCAGGCGGCGGCTCATTAGCACTGAGGACAGACGGCTGGGCAGGGGACCACACAACACCACCGGGCCCCTCTGAAGGAGAGCAGAGAGAGATAGAGAAAGAGAAAAGCAGAGGGAGAGAGGCCTGGAGAGAAAGAAACTCTGCCTCAGATCAGATTAAACAGAGATGGGATTTAAATCGATATCTAATAAAGTCAGCCGCCGGGTCTCTGGGCAGGCAGGCGTGAGGCTTCCCGTATGAGAGAGAGAGAGAGAGAGAGAAAGGGAGGTAGTCTGGTCTGACCCAGACACATGACTAGAACTCTTTCCCTTTAGTCCAGTCAGTCCTCACAAAACAGGTTAGATCCCCACAACGTTCACACTTACAGAGAACAAGAGGCAAGTGCTGAGACAGTGACTAAACACATTAGCTAGATTCCAGAGTCCAACAATGAAAATCAAGCGTAGAGACTCCCAAGAAGGGTTGTGTTTCTCACTTCCTTTCTGCTAGGTCTAGCTAACAGTCACAACATATAGGAAGTCATCTGTATGTTGCTCTGTATGACTGCAGGTAAACCAGTTTAATACTGTAGCTCATTGTACATTATTTTTGTCTTTGTTTTGTTCTCAGTGATGGTGAAGGGTAGATTGAATAAATGAATAAAATGAACATAGGGTTAACTTTGACACAGATTGTCATGTATTAGCTGACTGGTACTACCTGTATACCCATGTATTTACAGGATGAGCCAGATTATTCCGATGACTGACATCAGATGTGTTTTTACCAGCAGCGACAGTTCCTGTCCTTATTGTGGCTAGTGATGCTAACGGTATTAGTGCAGAGCAGAGACGGACAGACAGGCTTTCTGTCCAGGCTCACCCAGCAGCCTCTGACAGCCACAGCATCTCAGAGCTCCACCTCACACTGGTAAGAGAGAGAGAGAGATAGGCCATATCCACACTATATGAATTCAAATGAGATTAAATACAGTGTGCCTGCCCTCTCCTGGCCATCACCACCACAAAGACACTGTCACTCCCCTACGAGGAGAGGAGGAGAGTGGGAAAGGGGAGGAGAGGTGAGGACCAACTCCCTGCAAGGCAGAGGCATACACCCACCCCAGGCTTATAGGTAGTCGAAGCAGGCTTTGACTACAAAATGGACTTACTCCTTCACAAAGGATATGTTGTTGTTATTGTTTATTAGTATTAGTAGCAGTATTATTTATAGAATTTGTATTATAATTATGAGTGAATAAGCGATCAATGAATAGTGTTCGCTATAAATTCGCCTTGTTGCTCTGATAGCACATTTTTATTCTGGATGTACCTCATTTAATTTGAGCCATTTATTCAATATCATGTGTAATAACTGCACATTTCTCGGAACAACATAAACTGCACAGTATATCTAACATGTAATTAAACAGCACCGCCACATACGGCTATTTTCATCATTAATAAACCAACGGCTTGATTATCGGAAGGAACCTAACAAAATGGAAATGATTCGCAGTTCGAAACAACACACTGTTCTTTGACTGACAGCATTGTTCCATAATCTCATTAGCAACAGAAAATTGACTGCAAATGATGAGCGCCACATTCCTAATATTACTAATTGACTTTAGCGATGCGGTGGAGAGTGTTTTCTCTGGGCCCTGCCGTGTGTTTGTTAGACCGTAATTGGCATGGCTCCTGACAAAAGGACAGTGGATGAATGACACACATGCTGTAGGGCTGTGGAGAGGCCCTCCCAGGGGCCTTAGGGCCACAACGCTACCTCTGCCTCTGGGTGCTGGGAGCAGGTGCATGCCCAAGAGGCTGGAGGGATGGCCAGTTAGTAGAATGAAAGTCAGGGGGGAACTCGGTGAGAGTTAGTGAGAGGTAGACTGGGCAGTGTTCTCTGTATCAATATCATGCTATGTACTGTATGCCGAGACAGTCCTGTCTGGATGTCTGTAACGTCTCAGATTGTCTGTGGCAATCTCATCCGGTTACATGTTTGATAGCTGCCAGGCCCCTGCCAGGGCATACCACCAGGTCTGTTTATGTTTACGTGTGTGTGTATGTGTTTGTGTGTGTGTGTGTTTGCCTGTCTATTTGCCTGTGTGTTTGTGTGTGTGTGTGTTTTCCTGTCTATTTGCCTGTGTGTCTGTGTGTCTGTGTGTGTGTGTGTGTGTGTGTGTGTGTGTGTGTGTGTGTGTGTGTGTGTGTGTGTGTGTGTGTGTTTGCCTGTCTATTTGCCGGTGTGTGTGGGTGTGCGTGTGTACTCGTTCTCTTGCGCATGTGTGTGGCTGTGTTTCTATGTGTGTGTGTGGTACGTTCCCTTGGGCTTTGTGGGTAAGCCGGGCTCTCTACTCCTCATCAGTGTGTATGTGTGTCTGGGGGCATGGCTCTGGGGTGGGCTTCCACCATGGGGACCCAGAGACCAGGGGGACAATCACTGCTGGCGCATAGCTCCAGGAAAGAGACACGGCAAGAGAAAAAAGAGCATTAATTTATATTTACTCTCTTCCCCCTCCCTTTCTCCAATGCATAAAGGGGGGGGGGGCTTCTGTAACGAGTTTCACAAGCTATCGGCTTTCACAAGATAGCAAGCGAAGGGGGCTTCTGTCAACACTTCCTCATCTGCCAGACCCAGGTCACATGACCCGGTCTGTCACACGGCTCCGCAGAGACTGGCTTCTTCCTGTCAGGAGATCCCAGAGTGCTGGGAGGATAAGGCTCACCTTCCAGGCCCATTGTTTTCCCCTCTATTCTACCCCGCTAGTTAATCACCTCTAAATACCCATACTACAACATATTGGGACGGCCAGTGGGTTCGACCAAGTTGCCAAGTTGTGGATATAGCTTGGCAAACATGCTTCATATATGCATAAAACCAACCTTTCTGGATCACCAACACTATGTCCCTTTTCATGGTGGCGCCTTGAACAAAAGGGAAATGCTCCCCCAAAGTCAAAATTCAATTAAACATTTACGATTGTTAGGCTCTTGTGTGCTCAGGCAATTCCCAGGCTAGGCTGATGATCTCTTATGATCTCTATACCATTGTATTTCCAGAAATCATATTGAATAGGAGGTAAATTAACCTATAGCTGTATTATTCCTGAACAGTCAAGTGAATTTGGTCACATGAATAATGACAAAGTCCATGACTGAAATGTCTCTAGATAGTTGCATATACAGAATCAGAGGACTATCCTAGTCATCTTTTATCATAGGTTTCAGTATCTCATGAAAAACATCATCAGCATTCTGTTGCAGAAGACATATAAATGTGGGATGAAGACACCGGCTTTTCATAACATTCAGGAGACTGACTGGTCAAGCAAGATCCAGATCTAGGACAAATAGATTGTACAGTACGGTAGATCCTCTTGTCCAAAATCTCCTTTTAACCTCAATTTGGCTCTAGCGCAGCTTTAGTTCATACGTTTCTGTATTACACTCCTTATTGCAAAATAAATAGTCTTCAAGTTGTTGTTCTAACTCTATGGTGGATAAGATGTTATTGTTGATGCTAATGATCTCCCTGCGCAAACAATGTAATATGGGAGGTTAATCGGGTTACCATGATTTTCTATTAGTTGTGTTTACAAAGGCTGAGAGGGCTTCGGGGAGAGTTTCATCTTAATAACAAAGGATCAGTCAAAAAATCTGGAGCATTTGTTGCACAAACCTATGAGGGGACCGCTGAGTAACTATGATAATCCACTATAACTCACGGTAAGATGGTTAAAATGTTGCTCAAAGGAATAAGCCAGAGACAGGAAATATTTGGGCAAAAAAGTGAAATCGTTAAGTATCATTAACTAGATAAATTAAAGCACACCAGAGGTTCAATTTCTCTCAACCGATTGTATTGAAACTGAATATTCTACAATTGTAGTGTAGCGCTATACAAGGTTCAACCAAATACATCCCTCAACTTTTATTATTCCACAGTGTGAGTTCTCTCTCATGTTGTGACCTCATAATGACCGACCTTCTTCTAAGTGTCTCGGAGTCTTTTGTTTTCCGTCTGCTACGTTTTTTTGTGTCGCGCTCTGACTTTGAAAGTGTTCCAAAAGTCAAGCGATTGCCGAGTCATCCGACGCATGACAGGTTGAACCGCGCTCGTCAAGATATTTTGGGCCACACCCTGCTAGGACAATGGCTCCCAAATCTCAATGACATCACCCGGATGAGGTTACCTCTCGCTCATAAGGGAGTCAAAGTTGACCTGACCTCTGAACTTTAGACGGAGATGACCGGTTCACACGTCAATGCAACTTATAGTGCAGATTTGAAAGAGTGCATACTGGGAATGATTATAAATGGTTATTACTGTCTAAGGAGTATCTACAGTATAAATTCCTGACTGTCATATGAACTGATTAATGCAGTGGAGGACTTATTAGAATGAAGTCTCATTCTTGAGCTCTGTATGATGTTTCCATTCTTAAAGTCTTAATTTTCCCATAGTATATGTTTTGGTATTCACTGTCATTACTACCATCCTTATTATCAAAAGCTTTCAAAATACACTCACTCAGTCAGTAGGGAAGCTTACTCTCTGTCTGCACTCTCTCTCTCTCTTTCGCTCGCTCTCTCTCGCTTTCTCTATTTCTCTCGTTCTCTCTCTCTATTTCTCTCTCTCTCTTTCTCTTGTTTACGTTGGTGCCTGACAGTCCTGGCCTTGGCTTTCTGTGAACGTGTTGAGCGTGAACAACACTTTCTAGTCATTACCGCCTCGCTTTCGCACCCCTGCCACTCTGCCATGGGCCTCGGAAAGAACAGGGGATGGAGAGAAAGAGGGAGAGAAGGAGGTGCAGTGAGATGGAATGAGACTAAGGACAAAGGGTGCGTGTCATGTGTCATGACGGCAGCGGCTGTTTGACGGCTCGGGCGCGGCGGCAGAGATAGAGAGCTCAAGACGATGATGCGATGATCAAAAGGATTGCAACCATAATGATGGAGGCCGGCTGCGACAGGACTGAGCTGTCTTCTCCCAGTTTGCTCTCATCAATGTCAAGTCTTCCCTGACAGACAGAGTGAGATGGAAGATGGAAGGATTCCCCCCCCCCCCAAATCGTACACCAACACTCCATTTAAACAAAAGGCGCTAATCCATTCTATGACGACGTCCTACGCAACCGTTTTCACTGTGGATTAGCCTCACCGGGCTGCCTGAGCGTTTGCGGTTGAGTCTCTGCGAATGTTCGTTGTTTGTGTTTGCTTGTTGTTTGCTGGTGTTTGTTTCTCAGCTTCTCTTGTTTGGCCAGGTGATGTTTCCTGCTGGAGAGGCTGTCTGCGTTGAATTCAGGCCTCATGCTCCTGCTACAGTGGTCTGACTCAGTAGAGTCTACAGTTATCGAGCTGCCTTGTGGCCTTGCTGGTAACTATTCACCATCTCTCTCTTAGGAAACAGAGAAAACACACAAATTACAGGCTATCCATTACAAACACAGAAGGCCATGTCAAAGTGTCATCCAAACTAGTAGCTGTGTGAATAATACTTTGTCTGTGTCTGTTACTGTTAATATCTTTTACAATTCAACTCTTAAGTCTACCACCACTGACATAACTAGTCAGGCACCTTGGCTGTACTGATGGCACCAGATATCATGTTCGAACGGTGAGCACAATACTCGGATCCATTTCCCCGTGAGACCCGCTCTGTAAATCCCTGTCATCTCTTCGGCTGCATCTCAGTCAGACAAAATTAATTTTAGGACACCCGGGTATTAAACTAGTAGCCACCATGGTGCCAGTTTAAACATATTTCAATATTTACTAAGTTGGGCGTGTCAGGAGCTATAGGAATATAGTCAGGTATACACTGTATTCACCCATACAGCCGTAGCATACAATTAATTTGCAGAATAGGACAGTGGTTCCTAACCTGCAGTAACCCCAGGTTGATGTGTAGTAAAGATTCATAGTTAACTGAATAGAAACACACATTTTTGCAGCATGAAAAACAGGTTAGCTAGTTTTATTGAAGAGCCCAAAATCTCTTTATGCAAAAGGTAACTATTGCTTTTTTCGGACTTGAGGAATGGATTAAGACTCCCTTTTATTAAAGCCACTTTTTCCTAATACACATTATGCACCAAACAGTAGAGTATGTTGTCTATTCTTCACATTTGATCTTCCCTCTCCTCCTCCAGACTTCTAACCTTATTGTGTTTACATGCTAGGCAGAGCCTTAACCTGGCTGTTATTTCCCTGCCTTGGTAATCCATCTATGTGACTCTCAACTTCACATATGGACCAACCCTGTAATGACTTACTGGTGTCAGGCCTCCGGTTTCAGCTGCTGAGCCATCCAAAAATTCAGTTTCAGCATTTTTACAGCCGCCCCCAAAAAAGAAGATTAGGTAGTAATGTATGTTGTTAGGCAGCTCACCTCGTTGGGGGGATATGACAGGATTAATATAGCAGAGTGTCAAGGTCAGGCTGGATAATCTGCCCAGGGCTGGGGGGGGGGGGGGGGTAGCAAATGGGGGAACAGGAGGAGACTGAGTCTACACATTTCCCAGGATCCAGATTCACATTTTTCCCCCGGTGAAACCTCTCTCTGATGATGAGTGGGTTTTTTCTGTAGCCAAGGCAATGCACACCGACTGCATTCTTCTTGGTATAGAGTGAATCTTTAGTGACTTAGAGCACAACATTATTCACCTACAGTACCAGTCAAAGTTTGGACACACCTATTCATTCCAGGGTTTTTCTGTATTTTTACTATTTTCTTCATTATAGAATAAGACATCAAAACTATGAAATAACACATATGGAATCATGTAGTAACCAAAAAAGGGTTAAACAATTCAAAATATATTTTATATTTGAGATTCTTCAAAGTAGCCACCCTTTGCCTTGATGACAGCATTGCACACTCTTGGCATTCTCTCAACCAGCTTCACCTGGAATGCTTTTCCAACAGTCTTGAAGGAGTTCCCACATGTGCTGAGCACTTGTTGGCTGCTTTTCCTTCATACTGTGGTCCAACTCATCCCAAACCATCTCAATTGGGTTGAGGTCGGGTGATTGTGGAGGCCAGGTCATCTCATGCAGCACTCCATCACTCTCCTTCTTGGTCAAATAGCCCTTACACATCCTGGAGGTGTGTTAGGTCATTGTCCTGTTGAAAAAACTAATGATAGTCCCACTAAGCGCAAACCAGTTTGGATGGCATATCGCTGTGGAATGCTGTGGTAGCCATGCTGGTTAAGTGTGTCTTGAATTCTAAATAAATCACTGACAGTGTCCCCAGCAAAGCACCCACCCACGATCACACCTCCTCCTCGATGCTTCACGGTGGGAACCACACATGTGAAGATCATCCATTCACCTACTCTGCATCTCACAAAGTGGTGAGGTGGTTGGAACCAAAAACACAGTGGTTGCAACCAAAAATCTCAAATTTGGACTCATCAGACCAAAGGACAGATTCCCACCTGTCTAATGTCCATTGCTTGTGTTTCTTGGCCCAAGCAAGACTCTTCTTCTTATTGGTGTCCTTCAGTAGTGGTTTCTTTAGAGCAATTCGACCATGAGGCCTGATTCACGCAGTCTCCTCTGAACAGTTGATGTTGAGCTGTGTCTTTTACTTGAACTCTGAGAAGCATTTATTTGGGCTGCAATTTCTGATGCTGGTAACTCTAATGAACTTATCCTCTGCAGCAGAGGTAACTCTGGGTCTTTCTTTCCTGTGGCGGTCCTCATGAGAGCCAGTTTCATTATAGCACTTGATGGGTTTTGCGACCGCACTTGAAGAAACTTTCAAAGTTCTTGTAATTTTCTGGATTGACTGACCTTCATGTCTTAAAGTAATGATGGACTGCCGTTTCTCTTTGCTTATTTGAGCTATTCTTGCCATAATATGGACTTGGTCTTTTACCAAATAGGACTATATTCTGTATACCACCCCTACCTTGTAACAACACAACTGATTGGCTCAAAAACATTAAGAAGGAAAGAAATTCCACAAATGAACTTTTAACAAGGCACACCTGTTAATTGAAATGCATTCCAGGTAACTACCACATGAAGCTGGTTGAGAGAATGCCAAGAGTGTGCAAAGCTGTCATCAAGGCGAAGGGTGGCTATACTTTTTTGGTTACTACATGATTCCATATGTGTTATTTCATAGTTTTAATATCTTCACTATTATTCTACAATGTAGAAAATATTTTAAAAATACAGAAAATCCTGGAATGAGTAGGTGTCCAAACTTTTGCCTGGTACTGTATATGCAACTACAACTTTCCACCTCCAATGCAAATAGTAATTTACTCAACAAGTGCATGAACAAGTGCAACACATTTAACCTATTCAGTTCTGGGCTGTTTTAGCCCAGTATTGGTTCAACTCATTTTCAAGAGAACACTTTCCTGTGGAAATGGACATTGTCAGTGAACCAGTGCACATAATGAAGTGCTTTGGCTATTAGACATTCATGGCTTGACGTAGGATGTATAGTAAACCGCAGCCCCCTTTCACATTTTAACCACAACGATGGCGTTTCCATTTAACCCCTTAATGTATGTTAATCCAGAGATGTCAATGGGTTCTCTTAACCTAGCCCCATAGACCACAGCCGAAAGGCAAATGGATAAACGAGTTAAACTAGACAGACAAAGGATGGCTTGAAAGAGGCCTCTGATATTTTATTAAATAAGTAGAAGCCCCTAAAACAAAGGCACATTGTTGGCACTGTGTTGTATCTACCCAGTCGCTGGTCCGTCCAGAGTTAGTGCCCCCCCCCCCCTCTCTGTTTTGCCAGTTTGGGGTTCCTAGCCTCAAACGCTCCACCATACGGGTATAAAGGTAGAGTGAAGGAGAGGGAAAGTGATGAATATTTAGGGACCATTGAAATGAAAACCCCAGTGGCCCCTGGAGACCGGGGCTTAGAAGCCATTGCCTGGGGGATCTCCATCTGTTTGTACCTTTAGCTTCCTCTTTCAGAAAACAAACTTCTGCCAGGCCTCAAAAAGACCTCTGCACATGCCAGGCTGTTGAAGTACATGCATAGCTCCCACTCAAATAGTAATAATATGGACATGATAGTTATGCTAATGAGGACGACGGTTTTTCATTCATTCTTTTTTTAGGGAGGCTTTGACAGAGAGTACTAGAAAAAGGACCCAACTTGTTGTTTTAAACCTGAACAAGGGGCTTATTTTGGATATTTTATTATCGTCATTTGAGGTGGATGTTTGCATACAGTACAGTATGCGCATATACATTTTTACATTTTAGTCGTTTAGCAGACGCTCTTATCCAGAGCGACTTACAGTTGTGAATGCATACATTTCATACATTTTATACATAGCTGATGTTGTTGTTTCAATTGAATGTGGGGAAGAACATCCCGACGTGCCTGACCTTGCCATGCGGAAGTCAACCTGGCAGACACATAATACAATGTCTCTAAAAGTGAACCAAGTAGAGTTTAAACACACAGACAAAATGGTAATATTCTAGATGTAAAGACAGCATATAGGGAGTCATAGATCGACTGGGTAAGGATACGATCCGTGCCCTGGAATATAACGCTGCCCTTCACCATCTCTCCCATGATGCATCCCACTGACCAGACGTCCACATTCTCTTTATACTTATATATTATAGACATGTGTGTAACACGTTTGTATGTGCGCCCGTGCATGTGCGGGTGCACCCGTCCCGTGCTCACGTGTACGCTTGTATGTGTGTTCATTTCTGCATTTGTGTGTGTGTGTGTGTGTGTGTGCAGAATTTGGGGAGGTCTGGGGCTCGGCGCTCTGCGCTCGGCGTGTATGTCTCACAGGCAGGGCAGGGCTGAGTGGTGCTGGTTTTGACAGAGCCAGCCCACAAATCAAGAGTAAATAGGGACCCGGAGGCATGCCGGCTTCACTGAGGGGGAAGTGAAACATATTCACTTAGAACAAATCACCCTCAATCTGGCTGGAGAGAGAGGACCCTAGTACCACCACACACACACACCAACCAACCACCCAACCACCCAACCAACAGCAGACTCTTGTTTATGTATTATAGCATCAGAGATGGGCAGGCAGCCCACAGGCCCATTAACAGGGACCAGGGAGAAGGGGAAGAATTCAATTAATGCTTTGTGGTGTGCTACGCCTCAGTCAGACAGACAGCAGCATCTTCTCTCTCCTCTCTCTCTCTCAGACAGGGTTCGCTGGGTTAGCTAACTCTCACACACAGTCAGGATTTCAGGATTTATATTAGGGTTGTTTATGATTGGGTTTAGTTTCTAATGGATTCTGGTGGCAACGTGGCAGTGTACTTTCTTGTTGATTTGATATTCATGTGTTGTTCCTTGGCGTGTAGCCATGTGATCTATGTGATGCTGTTCACTATTGAAATACGTTTTATACCTCCTTTTATATGGACAAATAATTCGCAAGATACAGACTAACCTCATTCAGTTCTGTTGCAGGGGAGCATGTACATGGAATACACATGCACACAAGGTCCTTTTTCTAAACATTATATTGCTTAGCAACTGAGCTTCAGAGGTGCACACCCACTTCATAGGTCTGTTGTGTTTTCCACCTGCTGAGTGTGAGGATATGAAGTGTGTCCAAGCCCAGATTCACACGACATTTGGTCCCTTCTACCCCCTCCCCCCCCCCCCCCCCCCCCCCCCCCACCCACCATCTCCCATCGACTGGGAATGTGAAGCCTAATGATCCTGTAGTGGCTGTATTGTGCTGATGAATGTCCAGCCATCAGTGGCTAAGCTCAGCTTCAACTGGACTGTGTATCATAATATCACCACACAGTAGCCTTGCACGTCTTTTCTTGAAAAATAGCATATTTTCAAGACCTACATTTGAGCACCTGCTTAAAAAAAACACAGAGCTTATTTTAGAGACCTAGCTTAGAGCAAGTTCTTTCTTGAAAAAAAAACAGCACATTACAAGTGAGATGTCAGATATGTATTTACATATCTTGTTTGGACTGATAAAGACTTTGTTTTCCTCAGTGGTTGTATGTGATATTAACTGACTGTGGCATATTTTGAAAGGGAATCCAGGCGAGACACATGAGGGTTCAGTTAATTGGGACACATCATTTTTTTATGTAGTGTACAGCCAAGAAGAGGAGGGGTGAGATAGTTTTGGGATGAGTCTGGATCTGAAAACTAATCTACCAGTTTAGTTCTCATTTCACTGCCAAGCAGGAAAGGCAATGTGAAAAGACTCGTCAACACCAGGAGGTTGCCACCAGATGCATTGTGGGTATCTGGTAAATTTACTTGTTTTCATTTGAGATGTGAGGAAATAGTACATGACTGTAGAAGGAACTGGCTTCTTTTAGAATGAATCTGCCCTTTTGGATTAAATAATTAAAAAACCTTTGATAGTACAATTTTTACATACGATCTAGAAATATTCAGTCCATTGTTATTTTGTGTATTATATCAACAAGTATGCCTGTTGGGCCCTGCTGTCCCTGATTTAAATTAAGAGTGATATGGCTTAATTTCTGACCTTGTACTGTCAGCCTGCCTGTGCTTTTCCGGAGGGAGCCAGGCTCATGACACATTTGGTGCCCTCGTTCTAGTCTGCTACCTCTTACAGAAAGACCATCACCCAGTGTTGTGTTCGAGACCACCTAAAGGAGACCGATTCAAGACCAAGACCGGAGCAAATCGAGTCCGAGTCAAGACCAAGACTGGAGAGGGGGCGAGACCGAGTCAAGACGGAGACTGGAAGGGGAACAAGGTGTCCGAGTCAAGACCTAATACAAATGTATCCGACACCGAGACAAGACCGAGACAATCATAATTTGGTCTCGAGACCGGACTCGAGACTGAGACCATCACCACATTTTTGTAGATGTCTGACAATGAGTAGCCACCCCATCCCCTCACTTTCTCTCCCTCTTCCCCCGCTCTCCCTAACCCCTACTCTTTTCCCTCTCTTGCTCTTTATTCTCCCCTCACCCCTCTCTCTCCCTCTATCTCTCCCTCCCTCGCTCCCTTTCTCTCCCTCTTTCTCTCCACCACTCCCTCTCCCTCTTTCTCCCTCTCGCTCCTCAGATCCTAAGTGTTGGATTTTGACACCAGCCCGCAGGAGCAGTGACCCATGAAGTAATTAGAGGAGGAATTCCCCCCGTTCTGCCCGGCCGTTGAGCCGAGCCGAGGCCGGGGATCATATAAAAGCCAGTTGTGTTTACTTCCTGATCCATCTAATTTCTGTAACGAGGGGGGGGGGGCTGCGTTACGGCCACCTCATCTCCTTACCGCTGCCTAAGCCACGGCGGGCTGGAGAGCCTGGCCTGCGGGTATACCGTTGCATCCCTTTCCCTCTCGCCGCGCCTGCCTCCACCTAACAGGATTAGCTGAGCTCTCCTCATCCACAGCACAGGTGGAGGGACCCTTCCCTTCCCATTACACTTACACGCTGTGAGATGCAACTTTACAGTTAATGCATCATCAAAAAAGTCCAGGGGAAGCGACGTGTGTGTGTGTGTGTGTGTGTGTGTGTGTGTGTGTGTGTGTGTGTGTGTGTGTGTGTGTGTGTGTGTGTGTGTGTGTGTGTGTGTGTGTGTGTGTGTGTGTGTGTGTGTGTGTGTGTGTGTGTGGCAAAAGAAGAATCAGGAAAAAAGCTCAGCTCCTGCAATATGAGATGAGAGAACACAATTATGAATCGCTCCGGAGCTTACGGCTTCTCCCGCTCCCGATTATTCACGAGTGTTGTGATAGAATTGCTACGGCGTACAAATTCCCCTCATTTGAAACTATATTTGCCTCTGGAAGATGAATATAATATGTGCGGTAATGGTTGATGTATAATGCAACAAAGCAACGTCCGTTGGCCATCGCCAGACATGATAGGGCTGGATGTCAAATGTTTTGCTGGGCATCATTAGAGTGTTGCTCTGTCCTAATTGAGGTCATTCATTTAGTGTGTGATGTTGCCAGGACCGAGGGTTTCCTGACTGGTTAGGACGGCTGGATGTGGGACCGACTACCTCTCACTGTTTCCCTGCTGGAAGACATCATTACAGCATTAGTGGCTTGTCGCAAATGTCTCACTTCCAGAAATTAAAGTTTTTGTGGGGCAGAAGGTGGTGAGTGTGTGTGTGTGCGCGTGTGTGCTTGTGTCTTTGCTTCCTGTCAAAACTGTTTGTGTGTCTCTGATGACATAAGAGCACGGCTTTCCGGTATCGCTGAGATGTTCCCCAGCAGACAGATCCTGTCCAGACCAACACTGCTTTAACTTGATTGATCTTCAATTATTCCAGATTAGTCTTAGTGCCTTCTGTCACAGGAAGCATTTAACCAATATATTCTGTCGGTGACATACGGCAGCATAATGAACTGTCATGTGTCAATATAGTTTAATGGCCTTATTGGATTTTTGGCATATTAAAAAGCCTCATGCTTTTTCGCTAATGGAACGACTAACAAAATGCAAAAGGACACATGCAGCCAATTTGAACCAGTAAACCAGCTCTCTCAGTTCTCAATGTCTCCCAGTCTTTGGGCCCATAGGGGTCAATGACCTACATATTAGGGAGTCTTTCTTTGCCACTAGTACAAAAAAGGCTCTGGGCCGAAAAACAATCCAAGAATGTTTAATGTCTTATGTACCAAGAGAACAAAGCGAGTGTATGGAAATTATTTAATTGCCATGACAACAACAAAAGCATCCTAGGACATTGTCAAATCCCCATTTCCTGTTTGACTCGAGGCCTCATCAAACTCTCCACATTTTTGCTCCCATTTATTCTGAATGAGTTCTGTAATAATGCTGTAAAAATACATATTAAGCTCTTGGTAAAGGGTTGCTCAATAGGCTGTTTATAGAGCGTATTTACCGCGTCAAAGCAAGCCTTGGGAACCCAGGGGAATAGGTGTCAGTCAGGGGTGTAGAGTTGGTAAAACAATCTGTCAGTGTTTTGACAGCCATGTCACACTCCGGATCACTCTCTGGGGATCACAGCGATGAGAACTCCTGATTATCCTGCTCTGCATTAGTCCTATATTTAACCAACAACCTTCCTACCTTAGCATGGATCACTTGTTTTGGCTGGCAAATTATTTTGCAGCAGGTGCAGGGGAGGTCGTACAGGGCATTGACAAAGTTTTAAAGTGAAACTAAAAATGTTACTCTAAAACAATGACAAGTCGCTAGATTAAAGTGCTATGTTTCTATCAAGTATTGAACCACGTTTAAACACTAAGATTAAACATAGACGGGGTAAAAAAAAGAGCATACAAGCTAACTTGAGCTAATTTTAATGATGGTAAATGTAAGCTTTGATATTCTGCTTATAAACTACTTAGAAAACAGCATTACAAAGTTTGTTAACTGTTGCATTTAATGATTTATATGATCACAGGTCCAAGTAATAAATACATACAGAATACATGGATTCACTAATGCATTATACTGATTAACAAACAATTAACTAATGGATAATAATCTGTTTGATAAAGCTTTATAAACCCTTTAGAAACTGACCTTCAAAACAATTGTTTCAAAGGTTTCTGCTGTTCCCAAGAATAGGTAAGGGCCTCTGCCTCTCAATATAGCCTGACAGGTAGAGAAGGGCAGGTGTTTTACGCCCAGTGAGACAGCCTAAGTTGATGGTAGCAGAGCAGAGGCCAGAGTATTCAAGGTATTCTGGGCCTTCAACACACAGGGGGCCTGTAGGTGTGATGTTAGCTGAAGGAGAGACAGGTCACCGGAGGTAGAACACATGCACGCTCGCACACTTGTCGCTCACACACACACACACACACACGTCCGTGCACTGTTTGTTTGCTGTTGTATTGGTGCTGTTGCCAGTGTGTTCTGTCTGTGTTGTCCGTTTTGTCTTACATTGTTTTTTTGCTGTTCTTTTTATCCCAGCCCCCGTCCACACAGGAGGCCTTTAGCCTCATGCCAGGCCGTCATCGTAAATAAGAATTTGTTCTTAATAGACTAGTCCGGTTAAATAAAGGTTAAATAAAAATAGTATACGGGTCTGGTTGGAGGATCTACTGAAACACAAGCCTGCACATCAGAAGCTGTGGAAAAAGTTGGGAGTTTTCCCATGCCTGTGTTAATGGCTGTGGCGGGGTGACATAACTGTTGATTTATAAGGCTATTTGAAATGCCATCGCTCCCGGGGCTGGACGCGGTGAGCACGGAGAGGATCGCTGACAGCTTGCTGTGTGCAGGATGGGGAGATGAAGAAGCCCGGTGCCTTGTTCTCTCTCTCTCTTTACCTCTCTCTCTCTTTACCTCTCTCTCTCTATCTCTCCTGTCTCCCTATCAAGGTGGTTGAGAGAAGAGGAGAATCCTGGGAGGGAAAATCCAAGATTGTTTATTTCACCCACGAATGCTCATTTTAAGTTCAAAAGAAAGACCTGCGAACCTTTAGCTCGGGTGAAGTGATACAGATACTATTTCTCTAAACGTTTAAGCTCTTCTGAAAATGCGGGTTGTCTAATTACTATATTCATTACTCTAGCCGTGCTACTCATATCACCTGCTCGCCTGTCAGCTACAGGGGTTTTCTGTTGCACTGAGTGATATTCAATTCAAAAGTCTGACATTCAGATGATTAAATGTGACATGTCTGTAGAAGCAATTTGGGCATTGGTAGCTAAATACTTTGGGTAATGGTTGAGAGGGGGAAGAGGTGGAGGTCAAGAGATGGAGGTGTGTGAAGGAATGAGAGTGAAGTCTTCAGTGAGCCTCCAGGCCTAGCAGCAGGTAGGTAGAGCAATCCTAACACACTCTTACATTGAGCTCAATGCTTTTAAAAGCATAGGTATGCCTATGTACTCCACAAAGGGAGATGGACGGCGCTGAAAGCTATGACAGAGGTACCTTCAAGACGATGCTTGAGAAGAAAACACTGTCGTTTGTGAGACGAACCAAACATCTGCAGGCTTTAAGATAATGTCCCAGGTGGAGCTGCTATTGTAGTGCAGATAAGTGGACATACACTGAGTGTACAAAACATTAAGAACACCTTCCTTATGTTGACTTGCACCCCCCTTTGCCCCAGAACAGCCTCAATTCGTCGGGGCATGGACTCTACAAGGTCTCAAGCGTTCCACAGGGATGCTGGCCCATGTTGACTCCAATGCTTTGGGTGCTGGACCATTCTTGATACACACGGGAAACTGTTGAGCGTGAAAAACCCAGCAGCGTTGCAGGTCCTGACACACTCAAACCGGTGAGCCTGGCACCTACTACCGTACCCTGTTCAAAGTCACTTAAATATTTTGTCTTTCCCATTCACCCTTTGAATGGCACACACATACACAATCCATGTCTCAAGGCTTAAAAATCCTTTAACCTGTCTCCTCCCCTTCATCTACACTGACTGAAGTGGATTTAACAAGTGACATCAATAAAGGATCATAGCTTTCACCTGGATTCACTTGGTCAGTTTATGTCATGAAAAGAGCAGGTGTTCCTAATGTTTTGTATACTCAGTGTATACCTCTCTGATTCAGAGGGGTTGGGTTAAATGCGGAAGACACAATACATTCAGTTGGACAACTGACTAGGTATCCCCCTTTCCCAATATCTGTTTGGAGAGGTGTTCACGTTTCAGGGGACCTTTTCAGGAGTTAATATTTGTAACATGACCACAAATCGAGACAAATATTTGGGACAGGACATATTGTACACGCCAGTTGAAGGACAGAGTTCGAGGCGGGAAATTCCCAAATGAAAACAATATGCTGGGTTTGTCAAACAGACTTAGGTGCTTCTGTATTTTGGTACAGTATGCTCCAGGAATGCCAGCGTACATTGTCATTGTTGACGACGAAACCGAACGCCGCGTTCAGCGACTTAGGCACATTAGGCTCGGGGAATCAGACACCGAGTATCATTCAAACAGGAATTCAGCTCCTGAAAGGAAAACCAAGAGGACACCTGACATCGATATTGTTTCACCGCAACCCTTTAATTTCACCACCAAACATCACTAAGTCAGCTTGGGAAGGTGTCAGATGTGCTCTGCATTGTCCCTCTAGCTCCCCTCTCCTCCCCTCACAGCATTGTTAGATGTTATGGATACTCCACCCTCACCTTCTCTGTCAATGTCCACGCTAACCATGTTGTCAACCTACTCACTTTTCTACTCTCTTCACTACCAGATTTGTCATTATTACAGAGAAGGATTATTAGCGCGTTATGGTAGTGCCAACTGTCACAGTACGTGTTTTGATACTGCTGTGATGCAGTTTAATGTGTACTGTATCAGTGCTGTAGTGCCAGTCTCATGGGCTGGGTTACAGACAAACGGTGGGAATTGTGGGACTTGTGTCTGCTAGCGTGTCTGACTCACCCAGCCTCTCATTCCTGTGGTTTGGTTTAATGGGGTGATCCCGGCATCAGTCATCCTCAGACCAGAGAACTGTCTTCCTTCTCTTTGTCTGGGAGATAGTGCTTCATAAAGGAGACCTTTCACAGGACTTGTTCAATCTGACATATTATCCAACAAGTTATTTGATTGCAACATTCATTTTGTGAGGATGCCTCTATAGTGGATATTTATGAATGTCAAGTACAAGTGGATATGTATGTTAAGTATTGTCTGCACAGCTCAAACAAAGCAAGCAAATGTAATCAGTCCCATGTGAGTATCTTTGGTCTTGGTGGTTATTGAATGGGTCAGATGGGTAGATGATATGATTCTGAAAATCATATCAGTGATTAAACATTTTGATGTAGACTTGCTTTGCATGTGTTTGGAACACTTGTTTTGAGTTGTCAAATATCAAGACCTCGACTTTATCCTGAGTATTGTGAGTTGTGTCCGTTACTTCAGACAGTTTGCAGTGGGCAGCCCAGTCCTCTCAGGCTATTTGCTGCCCTTGGCCTTCAAACATGCCCCCCTTTTATCACCCTTGTTTCCTCTTCTCCTCACCCCCCCCTTCCCTTTCTCTCTTTCTTTTGCTCTCTTTCTTTTTTCAAAGCATGAGAACCGAGCGATTAAGGAATCCTTTCCAGCTAATCACCCTGGACTCCAGCACTTCCGCTGCGCTGATTACTGAGGAAATCATTAGAAGAAAAAAGTGCCTGGATCTTTCATCGTGGCCAGCCCGACTCCAGGGAGGTCAGTGAGGGGTGTGTTTGATAGGCCATTTAGTCTTGCTGCTCCTATTATTCCAGCATTTCCTCTATCTGCACGCTGGATGTGGATGTCTCGCCTCCCCCAGACCCTAATCATTCCCATACTGGTGTCTTGGAGTTTTGAGTTCACCCCAGACCTTCGTCTTCGTAGGGTTAGAGGGGCTCCTAGCTCCTATCTCGCCCTCTCTTCCTCCCTCTTAGTCACCCCATCCCCCCAAAACTGTCTGATCCCAAGCACCATGCAGCCTCTCATGGGTACTATCACAGATGGCACTAACGACGTGGTCCCGAGCAGAGGAGGCGGTTCGCTGCTAGACTGGTGACATATGCTCGGTCGCAGGACGATCAGCCGAGCAGAACACTGCCCAGACGTCCAAAAAGACGATCCCCCCCACACACACCCCCAAACACAACACAGCCCCCTCTAAAACAGACACTCACTGTCTTCTACTTGCAGCCAGTGTTTTGTTTTGTTTATCATGGACCAGACCCCCTCCATTGTCTCCGCAGAACCCCCCTCTTGATGGATGACCTCCTAGTTCAGTGTTTAGGGTCCCTCCCCAGTGTCCCCTCTGTCCCCCTGGGAGGGCTGAGGAGGATGGGGGTGACAGAACAAGTTAATTTCCCAGCATGCCGTGAGTGCGTACAGAGCAGATATCATGAGGATTTGCACAGAAGGGTGACAGAATGTATCAGCCATGCTGAATCTACTGAGATATAATGGGAAGAGAACCAGCCCTACACGACTGTGTCCTGTGGTCATTCTGCAGCTTTGTCTTGTCCAAAAAAGAATCACACCAAGTCCCAGATTAAAGGACACAGAAAATCTGAGATTAAAGGAGATTTGCTATTGTGGATATATTTTTCCTTCATGTTTAAAATGCATATTGGTATTAAAATGTTTTGGAAAAACTATATCCGCTCATCAAGTAGATCAACGCAAACCAAAATGCCTTACACATGATTTTTCTTCTTCATTTGTATCATAACCAGAAGGTGATAGCTTTCCATACATGGAATTCAGAGCAGTGACAGCTGAACAATTGCCTTCCAATGGGGGAATTCCTACAGCAACGAGGACTACCGAAGAGGACCATTGGCAGTCATTATAGCGAACCCTGACCTTGGTTGTATTGTTGACAGGGAATGAATATACCTCAGGAGAGTTGTTTTACTGTATCATGCCTCACCACTCTTTTGTTCTACCACATTCTTTTGGGAACATGTAAAATACCAAGAACAAATGACTATTACACTCCAACGCAAGGGGAACCTGATCCAGATAAGTCAAAACTAGCTTGAGTTAAAAAAAAAAACATCTCACATGTCTGTAACAGTATACTGGTTTTAGTCCTGGGAGTGCAGAAACTTGATTGTTTTACCACTTGTTTATATGACATATTTTGCTGCTTAGCTCACTCCACTAGGTTTTCTTACCATGTAAGCTGATTAACTGTTGGAAGGCCTGCTAGAAATGTTGAACTCAGCAATTAAAGCACATTATTCAGAGAGGTATGCATGCACAACAAGAAAAAACGGTGCCAAGTTTGGAAGGAAATATTTGCATTAATAATCAATCATTTATTTTTTGGGGAGCGTTCAATTATGAATTGTGAGCTCTACATTTCCAAAGTGCTGCGCTTTGCTCTTTTCCTTCCAAAAGGTCTCGGAGCTACATTGACAAAAGTTGAAAGGCTGACCAAAAGACTAAAACAAACAAGTCAACAAACAAAACCATGACTTACATTTGGAATAACAACACAATCATTACCTAGTTAGCTTGGTTGATGAATCCATTGTCTTCAAGTGTACATGACTTCCACTATAATGACTAAGAATCCCTTTAATAAAACAAAGTAATACAGACTTATTATTATGGTATGCTCTCATCCAAACTCAATTAATAGACAATTCAAAGCACATGGGGGAGACCTGGCACTGTGTACATGCCTTAACAAATATTCTCTATCAGTCATTTGTAAAAATCATTTTAAAAAAGGACTTCATTGTGTAGAGCTAACATGAGCAGAAAGGCAAATTGACTCATGGTAATAAATCTTCTGACTTGACAGATACAGTTTTAGTAGTATTTGTCTGTTGTTGGATGGATGTCCTTTGAATGCTATTGTGCACCCAGAAATGCACGGAGCAATGAGCCACTGTCCAGGTCTTGGCTGTGTGGCTTACACAAGCATATTTCATTTCCTTTGGGGCGAATTCAATCAAAAGTGCCTTAGCAGCGTTAAGGTTGTATCTTACTAAATGTGTGCCCTATCTTGAAAACTGGTACCATCAATACATGTGAGGATTCTCTCTGTTATTCCTGCAATACCCAAAGCCATTCTGCAATTTCATTTGACCATGGGGGGGAAATGTACTGTAGGTATATGATACTACATGAATACTCCAATGCAGGTTCTATTGAATGGAACCTTAGGAGGAAATGTCATGCCATCACTCCCTTGTGTAACCAGTGTTTCCAACCTGTTCACGTCATCATCAGCCTTAATAGTAATGTGAGAGAGGTGAATTCCTGAAAGCATAATACTGCATGATCTCAGCAACTGGATGTGTCACTGGGGGTTATGTTGATTGTCAAAAAGGGACAGACAATGTTCACTATCGTGCTACATTGACCTCCTTTACGGGTGACTGTCCTAACATGTACACCATACATGATTGATCATTGTCAGTGGAAGCCTGCCTGCTCAATTCATGCTTCATACTGTACCGTTCCACAGTGAATCTTGTGTGCCACCCACAATGATCCAGAGACACAACCATGGCTGATCCCTTAGAGGAAACTTACGACCATTGAACCCAGTCAAGATGTTTCCTGTCTGTTCCCAGTTTGTGTAATACATGGTGGCCAGACTATGAAGTAATCGAAACAAACAAATACACAGGCACTGTGGCCTCCCAACTAGATTAACAAGGGTTTAAGATAAGTATGTGATCAACAGTAAGATGGCCGACTTAAATATCATGATTTTCTTACTTAACGTTAATGGACACCATGTGAGGCCGAGACCCAGTCACAGCCCATGCTGAATAAAATACAAATGGGGGAAGAATTAAAGATATTTATGTTTCCGAGGCTTATGTCCGGGGATAATCTGGTCTATCCTCAGTGAATGGTTTGGTATTTTATGCACCAATTTAGCTGGTAATTAATAACAGGTACTTGTGTGGCTGGATGACTGAATGACCTCTGATGTTTGTCCTATCATTTAAGCTCATTCACTTCCAATAATGGCCCTCTGTTTTTTAGATACTATCTGCAGTCAGTCTATTAGAGCAGCGTAGATCTCCTGGTCCAAAATGTAGGATTATTAACAGTATAGACCACGTGTCACACTCATTCCACTGAGGGCCGAGTGTCTGTGGGTTTTCGCTCCTCCCTTGTACTTGACTGATGAATTAAGGTCAGTAATTAGTAAAGAACTCCCCTCACCTGGTTGTCTAGGTCTTAACTGAAAGGGAAAACCCAAAACCCGCAGACACTAGGCCCTCCATGGAATGAGTTTGACACCCCTGGTATAGACAGTAGACACTATCTAATCTCAACTGCCAAGTCAAGGTAATATGTACAGTCCCAGTCAAAAGTTTGGATACACCTACTCATTCCAGTGTTTTTCTTTATTTTAACTATTTTCTACATTGTAGAATAATAGTGAAGACATCAAAACTATGAAATAACATATATGGAATCATGTAGTAACCAAAAAAAGTGTTAAACAAATCAAAATATATTTGAGATTTGAGATACTTTAAAGTAGCCACCCTTTACCTTGATGACAGCTTTTGCACACTCTTGGCATTCTCTCAACCAGCTTCATGAGGTAGTAACCGGGAATGCATTTCAATTAACAGGTGTGCCTTGTTAAAAGTTAATTTGTGGAATTTCTTTCCTTAATGCTTTTGAGCCGATCAGTTGTGTTGTGACAAGTTAGGGTTGGTATACAGAAGATAGTCCTATTTGGTGAAAGACCAAGTTCATATTATTGCAAGAACAGCTCAAATAAGCAAAGAGAAACAACAGTCCGTCATTACTTTAAAACATGAAGGTCAATCAATCTGTAAAATGTCAAGAACTTTGAAAGTTTCTTCAAGTGCGGTCACAAAAATCATCAAGCGAAACTGGCTCTCATGAGGACTGCCACAGAAAAGGAAGACCCAGAGTTACCTCTGCAGCAGAGGATAAGTTCATTAGAGTTACCAGCCTCAGAAATTTCAGCCCAAATAAATGCTTCACAGAGTTCAAGTAACAGACACATCTCAACATCAACTGTTCAGAGGAGACTGTGTGAATCAGGCCTTCATGGTTGAATTGCTGCAAAGAAACCACTACTAAAGGACACCAATAAGAAGAAGAGACTTGCTTTGGCCAAGAAACACAAGCAATGGACAATAGGCCGATGGAAATCTGTCCTTTCGTCCGATGCGTCCAAATGTGAGATTTTTGGTTCCAACCGCAGTGTCTTTGTGAGACGCAGAGTAGGTGAACGGATGATCTCTGCATGTGTGGTTCCCACCATGAAGCATGGAGGAGGAGGTGTGATGGTGTGGGGGTGCTTTGCTGGTGACACTGTCTGTGAATTCAAGGCACACTTAACCAGCATGGCTACCACAGCATTCTGCAGCGATACGCCATCCCATCTGGTTTGCACTTAGTGGGAATATCATTTGTTTTTTCAACAAACGATCACCCGACCTCAACCCAATTGAGATGGTTTGGGATAAGTTGGAAAAGCAGCCAACAAGTGCTCAGCATATGTGGGACCTCCTTCAAGACTGTTGGAAAAGCATTCCAGGTGAAGCTGGTTGAGAGAATGCCAAAAGTGTACAAAGTTGTCATCAAGGCAAAGGTTGGTTACTTTGAAGAATGTAAAATAAAAAATATATTTTGCTTTGTATAAAACTTTTTGGGTTACTTCATGATTCCATGTGCGCAATTTCATAGGTTTAATGTCTTCACTATTATTCTACAATGTAGAAAATAGTAAAAATAAAGAAAACCCCTAAATGAGTTGGTGTGTCCAAACTTTTGACTGGAACTGTATACCGTGAAACATTTTTAATATTCTCTGTTTTTAGATAATGTTTTCTTTTTCTTGAAATATATATTAAGTACCAACAGCAAAGTATGTAGTGCTGAGATTGAGGTTATTTTAACTTTATTTAACTAGGCAAGTCAGTTAAGAACAAATTCTTATTTTCAATGACAGCCTAGGAACAGTGGGTTAACTGCCTTGTTCAGGAGCAGAACGACAGATTTGTACCTTGTCGGCTCAGGGATTTGAACTTGCACCCTTTTGGTTACAAGTCCAACCCTCAAACCACTAGGCTATGCTGCCGCCCCAGTTATGGTTCAATGTGTAATTAAGCCTTTACTTTTCACACATCCACCACAATATCAGAAGTGACGAGAGTAGCTACTGTTCCCCATGTTAGTGGGTGACTCTCCGCAGCACAATGAGATGTGTGGGAACAGCTCACCTCAACTAGGCCTGCTCCTCTCATCCCGTTTCCAGTGTCAGCCATGTCATTATTCACCCCACCGCAGGATCCATTATTCAGAGGGGGTGGGGGTGTACTGGGAGCACACCTGGTCAGGCAGACAGGATGACAGGCAGGGAACCTGGAGCCCCACCCTCCTGTCTCCCTCCTCCACCCCTTCACTCCCCCTACCGCCGGAGGACCAGATGGATCTGTCTGTGGGCGGTGATGTCACCCTTGGCCCAGGGTGCCAGAGTTCAGCCCTCCCAGAATCCTCCTGGTGTTTATGGTATTTACTGTGGCTACGTGTAAACAACAACTACAGCTAGACAGACAGAGGGGGTACACGGAGGGTTTTGAAAACCTGATTCGGACTGAGTTAATAATAATATATGTGGCAAAGATGTGCTAGGCTACATGATATACTGTATCATCACAACCTAGATGAAAGACTTCCAGTGCTTCTGTCTTTATGCCAGTGCTTTACGGTATGGATTTTAAGTATTTGAAAGAACAATGGCATTGTCCTATCAAGTGGAGTAACATCAATGTCGCAGGCCCGCTGAGTGCTTTAACTATATACAGTCAAAGTCAAAACAGACTCCGTGATACTTTAATGTCCTCCATGAATGTGTCAGCGCGTCTTGGAAATCCAGCCAGACTTTGAAAAGTCAACATCAGTCCGTGTGTGTGTGTGTGTGTGTGTGTGTGTGTGTGTGTGTGTGTGTGTGTGTGTGTGTGTGTGTGTGTGTGTGTGTGTGTGTGTGTGTGTGTGTGTGTGTGTGTGTGTGTGTGTAGGCGTGCAGGCGTGTGTGTGTATGCGTGCGTGTGTGTGTACACGTGTGTTTGTGCCATGAATAACTCTCTTGGTGTCAGATAAAAGCGTGAAAAATGAGCCAAAGTAGAAAAGGGTGTGTCACCCCCGACGTCCTCCACGTTAGTTATCAGATCAATACCTTGCAATTACTGAGATTTATGTTGTCAAGACATTCCTGCCGGAGTTCATCCTATAGCCACCTGTGGTAAAACGATCTGTTTTTAACTCATCTAAGAGGGGGAGAGAGGGAGGAAAGGGGAAGGAGAGGAGGGGGTGAGTTTAACTGATCTCACACAAGTTTCCACTATAAATACTAGCACCCAGAAGACAGGCGTATTTACTGTGATTCTCCCAGACGTTTTGTTAATGGCTGTAACAAGTGCTTCATGCTATGCCAAGCCAAACGCTTTGCTCAGTGACATCAAACAGCTTTGTGTGATCGATTGCTAAACTTGAAGACACGTTCTACTTTAGTCACTTACAGTAAAGGTCATTGGTATTTCAAAAGGTGTCAGTTCTAGGTATGATTGAACATATTTGTGGCAGACACTAATGCACTGAAACTGCTACTTGTTCTTATTCTTTATGTGGTTGGTATTACATTTCCCGATGGTTTGTTTTGCCTCTATGGTTAACTCACTGTAAGTGCATGTCAAGAGGCATGTCATATTCTGAGTATCCAAACCAACTAGATGTCATCAACACGTGTAGAAGAATACTAAACATGCTAGGGCATGCTATGCAACACAACAATGGTCTGTAGCTACACCAACCCATACATTCATTTCAATCATTGGTCTGTAGGGGTGTTCTGACATTCTCTGAGGCAGGACATAACCATGAAAGGGAATGGACCTGTGCTTTAATACTCATCCACATAACACTTTTTATGTGCTTTTAACACTCATCCACTGTGGTTGTCCCCTCCTCTCCTCTGTGAGCTCCACATGTGATTCAAGTGGATGGGCACAATGTGAGACCAGTGGCTTTTGACTCCCTCGCCTCCCAGAGCTATGGCTGTGAAGGCCTCATTCTCACAGCTACTGTTCTGTTCCGACTACTATCCATTCTCGCTCACTCTCGCATTGTTTTGTTCTCTTGTTCGCTCTCTCACTTTCTCTCTCTCTTTTCTGTGTCACCTAGTCCGCTCCGTTAGTGGTCAAGTACTGTTCTGCATGCTGAAACAATATTTCCTACTACTTCAACAGAGCACCGTCGCAGGCTGCATGTCTTGTATTGTTGTGTAGACAGCGAGTCTGTTCTGACATACTGTAGGTAATGCGGTCCAGAAGAGGCTTGTCAAGCGGGGCTTTCTCTGGAATCACCTGATCTGTGATCTGTTCAAGTTTGATCACAATCATATGCAAAGGTTGGACCATCACCGTACCTGACCAACTCCAATAGGGACGAGGTCAAAATAGTTTTAAGGATAAATACAATGACATGTTCAAAATGTCAGGTTGCACAGAGGACTGAGGAAGACCTATAGCTATGTTTAACTCACCAAATCACTGCTTACAGTGAGAAATATTCCCCGAATAAATTACCAATCTTGACATCCTAAAAGGCTTTGTGGATCCGTCATATGAAAACATTCCGCGGAACAATGCCCCGGTACACGATGACACTGCAAGGGTCAAACCATTCCGGATTGTGTAACACTATCACTCCCAATGGCTCTCCTAACTGGATTTGCTGCAATGTGATCTGGGAGCAGGTATTCAGGAGGGTGTTTGGGTTTGAATGGTTGGTTCGGCCCATCCCGAGCAGGAGAGGACACTGGGATATGGGGTGGGGGAGGGGTGCTTATTCTCCTCCTCGGTGTTCAATGGACCAAAGGAATGCCAGGATGGATAAACAACGCTGCTAGCTACGAAACAACTGCTGTACAACTGAAATCAACACTCAGCGTCCCCGACAAAAGAGAAGTCAATCCAACAGAGAGAGAGAGAGAGAGAGAGAGAGAGAGAGAGAGAGAGAGAGAAAAGAAAACAAACATTCCACAGGGTGCCTTGCGTAGCCCAAAGGGGTTTCTATGTAGTGTCACAGCAATGTTAAATGTGGACTATGGTGTGTAATGACTTAATGTAATAACACATAGACACCTTTCTTTTCATTATTTAACAAGGACAATTCATAACTCCTACAAATATCAAGTGTGGGTCAGTGTCAGCTCACGGGAGAGAAAGTAACCCAGCCAGCCATATAAATGCAGTTTTAAGATCCATTTCTTGTGAGAGGATATTAATGGTGAAGATTTATTTATCGTATCTAATAGGATCTTTACCTTATGGAACGTCATTTCACTGGCTTCGTCTTTCATTTAACGCTGGCAGTGTTGAAGCTTGATGCTTCTAGTGACAGCAGCCATAATGTAATGGTTTATTATTCTATTATACAGCCATCCCTTTTGGCGAGATCTTTCTTAGACAGGAAGGATCTCTGTCAGATTGTGCAGAAAACATTGGTGGTTATATGTCGTGCTGTGCTACAGAGCAGGACCGATGTCACTTATTTTCTTACTTACCTTAAGATACACTGGGGTGAAACATCCAGTAGGCCTCAAAGGAACCAACCGCTGCCAGGGTGCCTTCTGTAGTCATTGCTCGGTTCTAGCCATTGTAAGGTTCTTTCACATTACGTATATCCCAAGTGTTCCTGCTGTCCCTGGAGCAAATGGGTGAGCAGTGTAATTTGTGTGGATAATGAACTTGTTGCATGCATAGAGAATTAAGTAGGGATAACACTGCATGGGAAAAGGCCATGGTGTTCTGATCCGAAATCATCTCTGAAATATTGTGTTCCCTTCTCTGCTTAGAAAATACACAATTCAATGAGACGCCTAGCTGCTCGGCAAGAGCTTTGCATGTAGACTTACATGAGGGCTTTTCTCCTTCCACTCCTCTCCCCAGATAGCATTACCATACCTCAGTGCATCCGCAACATCCACTGACAATACTTGTGTACTTCTAATAATTGGTGCACGGCTTTGCGGGATATTAAGCGGGGCTTAGGCGTGTGAGACGAAGCGATTTGAACCCGCGTTGGTTGTTAGAAGGCGTACGTTCCTAGTAAACCTAATTGATGTGTTTATTTATGACAAGGATGCATAGCAATTCCTTCAAAAACTGAGATTTGCCACCATAATGCGGCTTCGGATCGGAGGGGGGTTTAGGGGAAATATAGAGCCTCTGCCGAGCTCCACCAAACCTTCCAAGAATGTTGATAAGCAGATCCCCGAAAATGAAATCTCCCAGCCTCCTCGGCTGGATCTGCCCCTAATCGTTTTATTTACAGTTGCAATAAAAGATGATTCTCTTTAATGGTTCGGTGTGAAATAATAGGCAGCCGTGGAACAATCGGAACGAGGCCTAAGCGCATTCCAATTTTCGCATTAAGCTAATCGAGGGAAAAGGAAGGAAATAAAGACATCAGTTGGATGAAATGAGCGTAATTGGAGAATAATGTAGTTAGTTTGCTCTAATCTTCTGCATAATATTAAAATGTTCTCAATGCGCCCCAGCTGCAAGCAATCACCCGCTCCAAGGGGGAAGTAGAGTGGGGTGAAGGAACGAGGAAGCTAGAGAGGGACTCCGACACATGGAGCTCCAGACTGCATCCAGCCGCACTGCAGCCTTGCAGCCTCACACCCCGCTGACGAAGGTCTAATTTGTACACTGGGTTATTGATGCCAGCCCTGGTTATGGTGGGGAGACCTAGTAACAGCGGGACCCAGACGTGTCAGTGTGGGGGGCTTCAATGGTTCATTTCACTGCATGGTGTTCAGGCCTGCTTCACTCACTCAGGTTTGGAATGAGGCTAAAGTCAGGATTCTCTCAAGTCAGGATTCTCTATCCCGATGTGTACCCTTCCTGACATAAAGGGGAAGTTGTCTTTGCAGATAATTTTCAAAGATTGCTCTCCACTGTAGGTATATTGGTTGTTTGTGGTGTGTGTTCAGGTGGAGCGGCCTTGAGTTTGTAGATTAAGAGCTAATTTTATAAGGGTATTTTTTCAGCGTTTGTCTTTAACAAATGGCCGTGCCCTCAACTGCCTGCCACACAAAGGAAAATGAAGGCTAAATTAAGTTTTGAGCATCCGTCATCCAATTATCCCGGTTAAAGTTGCAGCCAGAGCAGCCAGAGCAGCCACCAGTAGCCTCATAGTGGAATTAAGACAAGGTTATTTGTTCCCCCCTTGGCTTTGACTCGCCTGTGATTTCAAGGCGAAACTCGCTCTGAGGCAGTTTTTTAGTGATGTTATTGTGCAGGAAATTGACATTAGTCAGTGGAACCAATAATGTAGAACCGTCATGGATTGCCTTTGCTCGGCATCGAAACACAACAATGAATTAATCAAATTAAAATGCCTTGTTATGCGATTTTGTTTTAATTTCCACAACCGAGCCCCTATTTAGTGGTTGACAAAACCAGAAAAAGACAAGTCACAGTTTAGGGGCTCAGTAACAGTGTTATATTAGTGAAGAATTATCAATCCTTTAAGCTAATTTGGATAACTTGGGGACCATAAAGTAAGCTATGAGAATGTAGTGTGTTAAGCTCCCACCCCCTCCACAGTCCTTAACAACCACTTTGTTTCCTGTGTTGATCGCCTGCCATTTAAGACACATTAAATCCAGAAAATTAATATAAATCTACAAAAGCTATTACAGATTTCCGGCCGTGTCAGACATGCTTTAAAATCCAGCTATCAGACCTTCAACTAAGGGCCCAGAACTAACGCCACAGCAGTAGCTGCAGTGTTGCTTCTGCTACTGTTGTTGTGTTGCTTAGTGACGGTTTCTCCGTGTGGCCGGGCCTGTGTATGTTGACTTGACTTGGTGGCGGCGGTGTCAACCGGAAGCTACTGTGCCTTTAACTGGAGAGGCTCCTCTCCCTCCGCAGAGGAGCCAGGCAGTTTTGGCAAGTGCCATATGCCCTGACTAAACCTAGCGGTAGCCCCAGAGCATGGGGAGCTGTTTTGTCATTAGCCCCTCGCGCGGCGGAGGTGGAAACTCATTTAGCCCCATGCTGGACCTTCATTATGATAGACTTGTATCAGATGGCATCTCTGGCTGGGCGCTGGCTCCTGGCTAACGGGGGGAAAGCTGTGGCTCTCTGGACCCTCTTCCAGCCCCAGCGTGTGTACCCCAGCACTGGGCCAGCTACAGCTGCTCTTCGCTCCTTGCTCCACTGGCAGATGCTGCTGCAGCATGCTGGATGAAAAGACCACCATGGTGGCCGGGGTAGGGCTGGGGCTGGAGTTGGGGCTGGGGCTGGGGCTGGAGGTGGAGCTGGAGGTGGAGCTGGGGCTGGAGTTGGGGCTGGGGCTGGAGGTGGAGCTGGGGCTGAGGCCGGGGCTGGAGGTGGAGCTGGGGCTGGAGGTGGGGCTGAGGCCGGGGCTGGAGGTGGAGCTGGGGCTGGGGCTGAGGCTGGGGCTGGAGGTGGAGCTGGGGCTGAGGCCGGGGCCGGGGCTGGAGGTGGAGCTGGGGCTGGAGGTGGGGCTGGGGCTGAGGCCGGGGCTGGAGGTGGAGCTGGGGCTGGAGGTGGGGCTGGGGCTGAGGCCGGGGCTGGAGGTGGAGCTGCATGCTCCTACTGCAGGGTGACTCTGGTAGGCCAGACCTACCACATCGCTCCCACCCTCCTTCCTCTTTTTAATCCACCCCTCCACCACCACCTCTCCTACTGACAACACACACACAGACAGACACACACACACTCCCATATACACACGAACGGAAAACAGAAATGTCCGAGATTCAAATGTTCCAAAGCAAATGGCTGAAACAAATGTCTCCCTGTTTGCTGACAGTCGTTTTACCTCGGGTCTGTAATAAAAACTCAATGAACCAAGGGAGTCAATATATTCCAATAACAAAGGCAGGGGACTTGTCATTTCTCAGCTCTTAGGCTTTTATGAAAACATGCCTTTCTCCTCGAGATTGAGGGGAAGGGGCAAAAAGTTAGTAAAAAAAAGACAAATCCGACAAAATGCACACACTCTCGGGAAAAAAAGTAGAGAAGAGAGTCCGACTGTAACAAACCAAATATGTACTGTAATAGAATTCTCTGTCTCCGAACCAATAAGGAAGAAATAACAACAGCCAAAGCCAACGTAGGGGAGAGTACAGTAGTAATCTAAAAGAACAACACAGCCATCTCTTGATGCTTTCCCCTGCTGTAAGATCCCTGAATCTGATATAAATATGGCCTTAACCGGTGTGATGTATTATTAATCCTTTAAAACACGATATAGAGCCAGGAAACTGTTGAAGGAGAGGAGCGTCCTAGCACCCCAGGAGGCTGCCTCAACACCATTATCAGCTTCTGCTATTGGATTTCTGACTTTTAACTGGGTTAGCCTACTTTAGTGTGAATACAAATTCAATTGCCACCACAGCTGTTTTATTTGCAATGTATGCGTGCCTCTCTCTCTCTCTCTCTCTCTCTCTCTCACTCTCTCAATAGACTACTGCACATAACCACATAGAAACAATTTCCCTCCGTGGAGTACACACAAACCATAAAATTAAAATGAAGTGCCATTACACGTACGCAAAAGGCGATGGGGGGATTTAAATTCTCCCACTGCTGAGAAATAATCCCTGTACTTTCTTTTTCTTTCTCTCCCTTTACTAGCTCCACCGTTTAATGTTGATATTTTTACACGGCCTACTTCCTGTAGAGGGGCCATTTGTAATGGAGATGACCTCACCTTTAGCTCTAGCCTGTCTTTCAGGGCCTGTGTGCCTGGCTCAATGGGGTAATGGCTTTCTTGGACGAGAGGTAGAAGAGCAGAGGAGAGCAGAGGAGAGGGGCTCCTCCTAAACAAAGCCATATGAGGGACTGAGAAAGCCTTTCAGGACTTCATTAGCCCAACTGGGAGAAGGGAAGGTTAAGGGCCCCGGCAAGCTGGTACTGTTTAGCTGCTTAATGTCAACAGGAACGCTCAGGCAGCTGAAGAGCACACACGCACGGATGCATGCACACACGCACGGATGCATGCACACACACTCACACATATCCATCCCACCCAGCCCCACGCCCCTGTCGGTTTCCCCCCTCCATCCTTGGACTGGAGAGGCCACACGGGGACACTCCCACTCTCCATTCAGCCTCATCATAGCACAGCCGTGGGCATCACACACATACCGACTGGGACACCTCACACACACACACACCCCTCCAAATACAGTATGCACGGTTTAAACAGAAGGTATTGTGAGGAGAGGAGAGACAATGCTTTCTCCTGCTGAGTCTCTCTGCCAGACAGGTCTGATCCAGGATTGTCTGTCGTTCACATGAGATCATCCTCATTTGGGTCTGTCCTCTTAGAGCGACAAAGGCTGTGGTGAAATATGGCATGGGATGATATCATTCATGCTGTCGTGGGTTATAACTCACCCAAATGATGTTACCACATATTCATACTTCTCGTTGTGGAGGTGTAGATATGCCATTTCTACAGGATTATTAGTGTTTGGCTACAATACAATCAGGTACACAACTTTGGTTCTAGAAGTGGGGGGGACATAATTATTATTATACATTTTTTTATCCAATAGGATAAACACTCCAAACAGCCTACCCGACCGCTCGGAGGCGTCCGCATTGTCCTAAAGCACACCGTTGCCTTGTTTTGGATCACAATCCAATGATAAAACTGGGGTGGACAAAAATGTCATGACATGCCCCCCATCCCCCCCGTCCCAAGTTAAAGTTGCGCCTCTGAATACAATACAACATTCATCTAATCCAAATGTTGGGGTGCGTGCGTGTATGTCTCTGCATTTACATATCTACTGTATGTCACTGTGTACATGTCTGTGTGTATGTTGATGGTCAGCTCCACTGAAACCCGGATCTTATCCAAAATCCCCCCCCCCACCAAAAAAAATAACATACATTTGCAGTCAAGCACAATAACTTCCTGGAGTAGCTATCATGTCAGATATAGCCGACAGAGAGTCAACTGATACCAAGGAAGCTATTTCATTAGGGGCTGACATTTCAACTATACAGAGACTGGCAGTAGCTACACTCCCACTTGAAATGCCCTATCAAATATCATCTCCATAACATCAGTGTGTGATTCTGTTTTACTCCACTCTGACCCCTTAGGCCTGCTGGTGGTGTGTATTTACCACACACACACGGACGGACGGACGGACACAGACGGACAGACAGACAGACTGACCACATGTCGAAGAAGTGCTGTTGCAGAGCATCACCTGTCTCTTCCACAGAGAACTGATCCTACTCTCTCTCTCTCTCTCCGTTTGTATTGTGTTGCAACCCGACCCCCGTCACCACTCTGGCTCTACTCCCCTGGAACAGAGGAGCATTGGTACAGGCAATACGTGCGGCTGCTCGGCCCTGAAAGAGACACAATAGAAAAGGCGATTGAAATCAGGCTCGGGCCACGTGTATCTGAGATGTTGGGGGGTGTCGGTGGAAGATGGGGGTTAATTTCAAAGCTGATGAATATCAAATGAACAAGAGAAAGGTCGGTAACCTGAAGCCGGCGTCTTTTCTCTCTCCCTCTCCTCTCTCTCTCTTTCTCTATCTCTCTTTTCTCTCCTCTCCCTCCTCTCTTTCTCTTTTCTCTCTTTCTCTTTTCTCTCCTCTCTATCTCTCTTTCTCTCCCTCTCTATCTCTCTTTCCCTCCTCTCCCTCTCGCTCTTTATCTTTTCTGTCCACTTTCTCTCTGTCTCTCCTCTATATTTCTCTCTCTGTCTCTTTTCTCTCCTCGATATTTCTCTCTCTCTGTCTCTTTTCTCTCCTCTATATTTCTCTCTCTGTGTCTCTTTTCTGTCCACTCTTTCTCTCTCTCTCTCTTTCTCTCCTCGATATTTCTCTCTCGTTCTCTCTCTCCCTCTCTCTCCACTCTCTGTCTCTCTTTCTCTGTTTTTGTGGTGTAAGGTTGGGTTTTTTGTTATCCTTTGAGTGTGAATAGAGTGTGATGGGTGATGGTGAGGCATGAGGAGGAGAGGACTGTGTTGAAGCGCCACCTAGTGTCACGGAGCTGAATATCACCTGGAACACCGAGGGAGGAGAGAAAGGTGAAAACAAAGGCCTTGACCAGCTCAGTGTTAAGGCCTTTGTTTTTTACTCTACCTGGAGAGAATATCCATGCTATGAAATATTGCTCTATCACTTCTAAATATAGATTTATAAACAAATACAAACTGTTTATGTTAGTAATTAGAGGTACAATGACGTCTCGTGTCAGAACTAGTTTTAGCAGGAACAGTTGTCATGCTGTAGGAAGTGCGTTTCTATTCGTCTTAAGAATAAGTGTTCCAGTGTTGCTGGAAACATTTTGAAAGTGCACAAATGAAAGTTGTATAAATATCTTCTTGGCTGCCATTATGTGTAGAGTTACAGGTAAAAGAGCTCAGCTTGGTCTGCATTCATGTGATAGTCCCCAGCCACCAGCAGCCACCAGTGACAATAGCCTTGGATAATTACTACACGTCAATGAGTAAAGTTTTCAGAATCGTTCAATGTGCCCTTGAATCCAGCACTGTCAACACGGATTCATCGTTGACATTTGCTCCGAGTTATACCCATCGCCATCAAGCCTCGGCTACCAGGAGACTGACAGTGACATGACGCTGTCACAAAGCATAACGGTAATATCCACTGAGCCCCCCCCTGTCACTCTGACCCCTGGCCTCAGGGCTGCTCCCTAGCCCATTTAGGTTTATCACAACAATGAAAATTAGCATTATACAGACGCCTATGCACATCGCCCCTTCTAGGGTATTTGCCCGGGCTGGAGTGACAGTGTCACCTTCTTATCTAAGATGATGTTGTATAGACAGAGACATTTAGCTAAGAGATAGCATGGGGATTTGGGACTACTGTCTGTGGCGCTTTGTCACTTTAGATGAATTGTGGAAGGGATTATTATCATGATCATTTTTATATTATGTTTCCTTTCATGTGGCCAGCGCCCTGTCGCTTGATGTGTTTGTGGATTACGTTTACCGATAGGCCTCGTGATAGTCAATGATTCAACTGCATTTTTCCTGTTATGAATCAAAACCATTTTGGATAATACTGTCCCTTTTCCCTTTATCCTGTGTGTTATGTGCTTACAAATGTTCTGTGTAACTACATTAATTAAGTCTATAGAGACCCATGAATCTTAGTTGGCAGAACTTAAATATGGAATGTTCATGGATGTGTACATTCCTTAATAATGTGCTTTAATGCAATTGGCCCCAATAAAACTCAGGAATGTGTTCAAATGTGTGCTGCATGTTTCAAGTAGGTAATTGTGACTTGAGTTCATCTCCAAACAATGTTTTGACAATTCCATGTTAGCTCAAGAATCTATGTTAGCTTCTGTTGTTGACTGCACAGTCAAAATGAAAAGTCTCTGTCTGTTTCAAAACAGCCACAGGTAGAATATGGAGGACAGTAAAAACACATATTACATAAAGATCAGTGAAGGTAGCGCTAGGGAGAAAATGGAGGATGGACCTCTGCAGAACTTATCTTCAATTTTAAAACGGATTTAAAACAACATCCTTGTAAATAAAACTGTACTAAATATATTTGTATTTTTTTTGCACAGCCTTTTTAAAAGGGTTCCATATCTCTTCACTGTACTTCCTGTTGTCAAGCTGCCCCATTGGTCGACTAACCCAATCCCAGAATGCTTAGTGGCATGGCTGGCCTGCTGGAGGCAACGAGAAATGTAACCTAACGTGACACCACTAAAAACATGCAATGATGTTTCTGTCTGTCTGAGTGTGTACCAGAGTGTGTATTTGTGCGTGTGTGTGGGTATCCGTTTGTGCGTATGTATGTGTGTACATGTCTATGCATGCAGGCCATCTTTGTGTGTATTTGTGTGTGTCAGTACGTGTGTCTGTCTATGTGGCTGCACATGCATGTGTATGTCTGGGTGTGTTTTGCATTGCACTAGTAAACATTTAGCCTTGCCAGAGGAGTCTTCCAGAAGAGCAGGTTTCAGGAGCAGGGGCTTGTGAAGAGTTCTCGTTGCTGACTGGAGCTGGGACAGATGTTCACCGCTCGCCTGCTCACACACTCAGTGAGCAGCATCGGCCCTAGACACACACGCACGTATGCACACATGCATGTACGCATGCATGCGCACAGTTGAGGAATGCCAAACATGTTCTGAGTGGCAGGAGTGATGCAGGCAATGATAAGTGTGATTCATTGGGAGCGTGGTTCACAGTTTGTGTAAATCTACAGAGAGGCTAACCTCGTTGTGCAACTGTCTTCTATGGGCATCGCATGTCACTACTCAAACTATTTGTCTAGGTTCTGAGAAAACCTCTGATAGCGTTTGACTGAAACCATGCCTTCCGTTTCATAAGTGGGTTTTGTTGGTTTGTCATTGCGGAAAAATAGGCTTTCGGAATTGACTTTGACAGTAGCGCTTTTGAATGCTGTTGTTTTTCCTAATCCCTTGTACTGGTCATGAGGGAAAATTTACTGTTTCATAGGATGCAGACACCCATATCAACAATTAGTCCAAAACTGATTACACATCTGCTTTGTGTTTAGAGCAACATGGAGGAGAGAAACATGGAGGAGAGAAACATGGAGGAGAGAGACATGGAGGAGAGAGACATGGAGGAGAGAGACTTTTAGGAGAGAGACATGGAGGAGAGAAACATGGAGGAGAGAAACATGGAGGAGAGAGACATGGAGGAGAGAAACATGGAGGAGAGAGACATGGAGGAGAGACATGGAGGAGAGAGACATGGAGGAGAGAAACATGGAGGAGAGAGACATGGAGGAGAGAAACATGGAGGAGAGAGACATGGAGGAGAGAGACATGGAGGAGAGAAACATGGAGGAGAGAGACATGGAGGAGAGAGACTTTTAGGAGAGAGACATGGAGGAGAGAAACATGGAGGAGAGAAACATGGAGGAGAGAGACATGGAGGAGAAAAACATGGAGGAGAGAGACATGGAGGAGAGAGACATGGAGGAGAGAAACATGGAGGAGAGAGACATGGAGGAGAGAAACATGGAGGAGAGAAACATGGAGGAGAGAAACATGGAGGAGAGAAACATGGAGGAGAGAGACATGGAGGAGAGAAACATGGAGGAGAGAGACATGGAGGAGAGAAACATGGAGGAGAGAAACATGGAGGAGAGAGACATGGAGGAGAGAAACATGGAGGAGAGAAACATGGAGGAGAGAGACATGGAGGAGAGAGACTTTTAGGAGAGAGACATGGAGGAGAGAAACATGGAGGAGAGAGACTTTTAGGAGAGAGACATGGAGGAGAGAAACATGGAGGAGAGAAACATGGAGGAGAGAAACATGGAGGAGAGAAACATGGAGGAGAGAGACATGGAGGAGAGAGACATGGAGGAGAGAGACATGGAGGAGAGAGACATGGAGGAGAAAAACATGGAGGAGAGAGACATGGAGGAGAGAGACATGGAGGAGAGTGTCAAAACAAAGTATTATCACTTATCTATTTTCTTCCTTTAAAACGTTCAGTTTCAAATTCTCTAGGAAGAAAGAAGTTTTGCTCGAGAAAGAAGGGCACCTCAATTCTCTCAATCCCGATTAATCCCAAATGTGTAAATGTAATGTCCTAATTGGAGAGCAGAAAAAACGTCTCATGAAGGGTTCATTTACTTGAAGTGCTTGGCAGCTTGAAAGAATCCTACTTCAGTTTAAAGAGAATCCCTCTCGGTGGACTGGACTTTCTCTCTCTCTCTCTCTCTCTCTCTCTCTCTCTCTCTCTCTCTCTCTCTCTCTCTCTCTCTCTCTCTCTCTCTCTCTCTCTCTCTCTCTCTCTCTCTCTCTCTCTCTCCACTGATAGTAATTGCTGTCTGTTTCCAATGCACATGTCAATTTAATTTGCTGTGAACGTAACTATAGTAGATTGAAATAAAAAGGGACTGACTTACCCCATAACATTGTATGTACCAATACAATCCATTTTAGTGGTTTCACATTGATTTGGGCATCAACTCAAGGGGTATCCCAGAGAAACAAAATTGGACACATACGTTGTGTGAGTAGTGAACATGTATCCTGTGAGAGTGTGTGTGTGTGTGTGTGTGTGTGTGTGTGTGTGTGTGTGTGTGTGTGTGTGTGTGTGTGTGTGTGTGTGTGTGTGTGTGTGTGTGTGTGTGTGTGTGTGTGTGTGTGTGTGTGTGTGTGTGTGTGTGTGTGTGTGTGTGTGTGTGTGTGTGTGTGTGTGTGCGTGCGTGTGTGTGTGCGTGCCTGAGTGTGTGTGTGCGTGCGTGTACGTGCATGCGTGCTTTTTTACATTAGCATTGAGTCTGTTCCAATGTGGTAACGAGCAAACCATTCTGGCCTCCCAATGCCCCCTGGGAGTCACCGATATCTTGTAATCAAAGAAAGAAATATGGATGGAGAGTCATTGAGTCGGCGGCCACTTTGTTCACCCAGAGGATTCTTTCCTTTTTCTTCTTCTTCTTTCACTTGTTCGTTCTGTTTGTTTCTGTGCGGTGTGGATTTGTTTTTTGTTTTTTTCCCCCCCTCAAAGCTCGAGTCTTTTATTTGACTTGCGGTAAAAACACATCCTGGTGAAATTACATCCGCATGGTTATACACTGGCTGCTCAGAGGAGCTGGCATGGAGCGGCATGTTAGAGTGACACAACAGCAATGTCAACAACAACATCACCTCGGCCTCCAATACAAATCTCTGATGACAAAATAATAGGCATTTTGGAATGTGTTCGAGTAAAATCCCTTATCCGCGGTCATTTCAAATGCGTCAGCAGTAACTATTCCTATCACTGTGGAAGTATTGAAGATAGTGGTTGGAATGATGTTAATCATCCCGATGACTGACACCACACCGTAGCCTACCTACCATTGACATTTCTCTTTTATTCCTGTGAAGACATTTTAGCCTACAGGAAAGAGGCCGCTGTATGTTCACGTCTTCCGAAAGCAAGGATTAGTGAGTTGAAAGGTTAGGCCGTAAGTCAATGTTTGCTTTGCAGCTTACCTCCATGATTGAGGTTTGTAATTATCGAACATTACCTCTAACCTCCCTTTCACTGAATGCTTATCTTTTTTCTAGCCCCTTTTGAGAAGAAAATAAACCTCGACCGGAACTTTCTTTTCATAAGTGGACGGACCGTGTTTTCACTCATAATGAAATATGCCTTGGTTAATTTCATTATGTGGTAAATTTGGTTGTTAAATATTTAACTGTGCTAGAGCATCGTGCGCCCTCAGCCCTTCTGTGTTTATTTGTGTTGGGGTGACGAAATAACTGTCCTTAAAACCACTACGTACAGGTCAGAATGGGATGCAGTACATTAAGAAGAGAAGGAGTGGGGTTGTGGTTCTTTACAGTGGGGCATAATAGAAATGTGAGTGGATTTGCCTTATGACAGTGCAGCAGTGAGTCTAACCCTTCTCTGAGCCCCTCTGAGACCATCATCCTTGAAAAAACAGACACAGTGAAAATTGAATCTATTCTATTGTTATGTTTTGCCATTCAATTGGGCCTTACTTTTCCATAACAGTAATCCACAATAAATTGGGGTATTTTTTCCTAATATTTGCTAAAGTCTCAGACGGAATCCGTCGCCGCCCATCTGGAACCAATAGAAGTGGATGGTTGGAGCCCAGGAGCCCAGACCAGGACACACAGTCAGTGGGTTGATGGAAACCAGTCACAGAACTCTTTTCCCAGAGAGTTTGTTTATTGCACTTTGTTTTCACATGATCAAGGGATACAGCGTATCCTCCATTGGGATTGTTTAAAGATGGCTGACTGTCGTTCTTTTACTTTGTGTCTTCGTATTTCCTCCGTTGTTGCTATATGGTTTATATATTTGTGTCACGAAGATGTGTTCAGATGTTAGAGTATGGTTTTCTGTATATACATTGTCTGGTTAGCGTATGGTATGCTGTATATACATTGTCTGGTTAGCATATGGTATGCTGTATATACATTGTCTGGTTAGCGTATGGTATGCTGTATATACATTGTCTGGTTAGCGTATGGTATGCTGTATATACATTGTCTGGTTAGCATATGGTATGCTGTATATACATTGTCTGGTTAGCATATGGTATGCTTTATATACATTGTCTGGTTAGCGTATGGTATGCTGTATATACATTGTCTGGTTAGCATATGGTATGCTGTATATACATTGTCTGGTTAGCGTATGGTATGCTGTATATACATTGTCTGGTTAGCGTATGGTATGCTGTATATACATTGTCTGGTTAGCGTATGGTATGCTGTATATACATTGACTGGTTAGCGTATGGTATGCTGTATATACATTGACTGGTTAGCGTATGGTATGCTTTATATACATTGTCTGGTTAGCTTATGGTATGCTGTATATACATTGTCTGGTTAGCGTAGGGTATGCTGTATATACATTGACTGGTTAGCGTATGGTATGCTTTATATACATTGTCTGGTTAGCTTATGGTATGCTGTATAGACATTGTCTGGTTAGCGTATGGTATGATATATGTATATTGTCTGGTTAGCGTATGGTATGCTTTATATACATTGTCTGGTTAGCTTATGGTATGCTGTATATACATTGTCTGGTTAGCGTAGGGTATGCTGTATATACATTGACTGGTTAGCGTATGGTATGCTTTATATACATTGTCTGGTTAGCTTATGGTATGCTGTATAGACATTGTCTGGTTAGCGTATGGTATGATATATGTATATTGTCTGGTTAGCGTATGGTATGCTTTATATACATTGTCTGGTTAGCATATGGTATGCTGTATGTACATTGTCTGGTTAGCGTATGGTATGCTGTATGTACATTGTCTGGTTAGCGTATGGTATGCTGTATGTACATTGTCTGGTTAGTGTATGGTTTGCTGTATCTACATTGTCTGGTTAGCATATGGTATGATATATGTATATTGTCTGGTTAGCGTATGGTATGATGAATGTATATTGTCTGGTTAGCGTATGGTATGATGTATGTACATTGTCTGGTTAGCGTATGGTATGCTGTATGTACATTGTCTGGTTAGCGTATGGTATGAAGGATCTACATTGTCTGGTTAGCGTATGGTATGATGTATGTATATTGTCTGGTTAGCGTATGGTATGATGAATGTATATTGCCTGGTTAGCGTATGGTATGATGTATGTACATTGTCTGGTTAGCATATGGTATGATGTATGTATATTGTCTGGTTAGCGTATGGTATGATGTATGTACATTGTCTGGTTAGCGTATGGTATGATGTATATACATTGTCTGGTTAGCGTATGGTATGATATTTGTATATTGTCTGGTTAGCGTATGGTATGATGTATGTACATTGTCTGGTTAGTGTATGGTATGCTGTATATACACTACCATTTAAACGTTTTGGGTCACTTAGAAATGTCCTTGTTTTTGAAAGAAAAGCACATTTTTTGTTCATTAAAATAACATCCAATTGATCAGAAATACAGTGTAGACATTGTTAATGTTGTAAATGACTATTGTAGCTGGAAACGGCAGATTTTTATGGAATATCCACATAGGCGTACAGAGGCCCATTATCAGCAACCATCACTCCTGTGTTCCAATGGCACGTTGTGTTAGCTAATCCCAGTTTGGCATTTTAAAAGGCTAATTGATCATTAGAAAACCTTTTTGCAATTATGTTAGCACAGCTGAAAACTGTTCTGATTAAAGAAGCAATAAAACTGGCCTTCTTTAGACTAGTTGGATATCTGGAGCATCAGCATTTGTGAGTTCGATTACAGGCTCAAAATGGCCAGAAAAAAATAACTTTCTTCTGAAACTCGTCAGTCTTTACTTGTTCTGAGAAATGAAGGCTATTCCATGCGAGAAATTGCAAATAAACTGAAGATCTCGTACAACACTGTGTACTACTCTCTTCACAGAACTGCGCAAACTGGCTCTAACCAGAATATAAAGAGGAGTGGGAGGCCCCGGTGCACAACTGAGCAAGAGGACAAGTACATTAGAGTGTCTAGTTTGAGAAACAGATGCCTCACAAGTCCTCAACTGGCAGCTTCATAAAATAGTACCCACAAAACACAAGTCTTAACGTCAACAGTGAAGAGGCGACTCCGGGATGCTGGCCTCCTAGGCAGAGTTGCAAAGAAAAAGCCTTATCTCAAACTGGCCAATAAAAAGAAAAGATTAAGATAGGCAAAAGAACACAGACACTGGACAGAAGAACTCTGCATAGAAGGCCAGCAGGCCAGAGTCGCCTCTTCACTATTAACGTTGAGACTGGTGTTTACACTGTATTTCTGATAAATTTTATGTCATTTTAATGGACAAAAAATGTGCTTTTCTTTCAAAAACAAGGACATTTCTAAGTGACCCCAAACTTTTGAACGGTAGTGTACATTGTCTGGTTGTGTATGGTATTCTGTATATACATTGTCTGGTTAGCATACGGTATGCTGTATATACATTTCTGGTTAGCGTATGGTATGCTAAATATACATTTTCTCATATGGAAAGCCTTTTTCGTTATAATATCATACTGGCAGACAACGATTGACCAGCAAGTATGCGCTATCCAAGAGTAGCTTTTGTATAATGAATATATTTGCAGGGTTTACAGGTTATAATGTATTCTCAATATATATATATCTGTCGTAGCACAACGCCACAACATAACACTCTCCCAGCATTATGATGTATGACCTTCTTACAAATAACACATGCTCAGTCATTACTCCTAAATCCTAAACCGTTTATGAGTGGATAAAAACACATCTCAATAGGTAATTACAATATAGTACCTACCATTGTTTACATATATAACACATACATTGCCTACCTACTCACATTCATTTGTAATTCATCCTTGAGTCCTCACCTCTGCGTAATGTATGTTTCATTTCCCTTCCATTGAACATACCTCATTAAATCTCACTTTTCCATACCCCTTGTCCCAGTAAATAAAGTTGTTGTTGTGGGAGCCATGCTCTGCTCACTGCAGTTTCAGAGGTAATTGAAAATGTGATAAGTCACAAGTGCAATTTAACTTGCATCCTACCCATGTTAGTGTCTCTGTCTGTAACAGGTCAGAAGGAAATTAATTTTTTAAAAAGGGCACCCATGAAATTGCACTCAAAATAGATGGAGTGTAAAAGCAATATTTAAATGCATTTGTGCTCATATTTCTCACTCACTTGACATGACAAAAAAAAAAAGCATTTCCATTCATTTTGAAAATAAGATTGAGTACGCTGCGGCAATATGGAAGAGTCTATTGCCCATTGGAGTTGCACTGGTGAGGAAAATCAGCAATTCATCATCACTTTCTTTGTTGTTTTGGTTTTGATGTAGGAAATGTATTCAGCTGTTCAAGGGCTAAAATTACATGGTTGTTTATCAGCAATAAAGGGAAAGTAAGCATGCTTTTTAATTATAATTTAAAATGGAGTACTACACTAAATGTTATCAGGTAGGGATATAATTATGCTCCTGCATCTCAAATGCTCATGTAAAGATTCAACCGAATGCTCTTGTGCTTCCTTAGTTCATGAAATAATCCAAGTTCCTTGGCCAACTTTTGGCTGACTTGTGCATATCTATAGCGCCACTATGGGACCGGTGTGTAAAGCTACTGCAGTCTGCAGCAGGCCTAGCTCTCCAACGTCCCCGACCAACTGTCACCCCTGCACCACAGAGAGAGTCCTGCGTTCGCTCTGTGTGGGAAGACGCTCTCCTTTGAGGGGGCAGCTGCCTTCGATTCGGTCCGAGGCCTGTGACCCACTTAACCCACCATTTCAACCTCCATCTCAGATGCTGAGAAGTCCCCCTCTGCCACCCTCTCTGCTGTTCTCAGCCATTCAAGATTGATGGTGTGGCCCTAAACCTGCTGGCAAACTGCTTCTTTGAGGCCCTTCTGACAGAGCATGGAAGGTTGGGAGCCAATCGCCAGAGCTGAAAGTGGGTTTGCTTAAAACCACGGCGGGCCCACTGAGACCATCCGTATGATGTGGACGTGTACTAGATATCGTGTAGCTGGATGTGGGGAGAGGAGAGAGAGGCTTTTGCCTCGTATTTCAGTCTTTCAGAGCTGCTGCTGTTCCTGATGAACTCTCTCTGCCTGGAGGGGATCGGGCACATTCTCCAGGCCCAGAAGTCTTTGAGAAGAAGGGGTTTGGCGAGAGGTTCAAGAGAAGTTGTGTTTCAACACGAACTGTTCTTTGTGCTTATCAGCAAACCTGTCATACAGCATTTGATGTTTTCTATGGATAATGGCCTCGGGCGGCCTGTTTGCTAAGTTAGGATGCTCATAACTTCTTTATTGCCGATGATCATCCATTTAAGAGATTCAGGACAATCCTACACTAAAACGTCATTATTCTAAACTATGGGTAATTCAGAATAGTTCTGAAATCAGACAGAGGGAGAGGTTAACCTCTCAAGTCTGGGAATGAATGGCAGTGTACGAACGCAGTGGAATTCATCACTATAATTACTCCTGGGAAAAGTTTTTGGAGAAAGGAATTTTCCAAATCACTGCTTCCCTGCATAATTGATACAGCCCTCATGATTAAGATGATGAAACTCACCTCTAAGGTCCGAGGACAGCTCCTAATTAGATATATGTAATATCCCTATGGCTTCAATTAGCGTTAGACCAGAAGGTTAGGAATCATCTAGAATTCATGTTGATGGTGAACTTGAAGGTTGTACCGACCGACTGGTCATTTAACCTGTATTGAAAAGTAGTTGTCATCAATTGTCTGTGGTAAGAGCTAACTAAATGGGCCTACACTCGGAATTGCTTTCCCTCTGCTTCAAGCAAGGAGCCAGCTCCCTTTAACAGTATATGTGAGACAACACACTTGATTGTTACAGTAACTCACATAATTCAAACAAGCATTTCAACACGGCAGAATACATTTCCCTGTCAAGGTTTTGATATCAAATGTCAAAAACACTACTACAGTAGGTGTGCTTGTGTACGTTTGAAAACAAACTAAATACCCCATTGCTTTTAGACGGGTAATGTCACATCAGAACTCAACAAGTGTGTGGTGACGTAATGGTGGATCGGAGGATGTCAGTGAGTGAGTGCTGCTGGAGGATGATGTACGTATTTTGGTGATTGATGTTCCTCGAGGCGGCAGACTTAATGATGCTTCCTGGGATGGCAGGCTCTCTTCCGACATGTAAGGACTCCACCATTATGTGATGAAGGCCCTCCGAAGGGATCAAGTGGCAAGGTGTGTTAACAGCACACGGGAGGCATGGAAACCTCCACAATATGATGCTTCCTGGAAGAAAGAAGAGCGGAGCCCGAGGTGTGATGATGAACATGAGCTCTGCAAACACCGCTGTGCCTCCCTGCTCTTAAAAACACCCCCGTAATGACACCTGCATGAGACTAAAATGGTGTGCCTGCATGGCGTGCGCGTGTGTGTGTTTGACAGAGAGAGAGAAAAAAAGACAGAGAGAAGAAAGATATATACTGTATTTATACTGAGATAGAGGTAGATAGAACAAGATACAGGGAGTAAAAGAGAGGCAGAGTAAAAGAGAAAGGTAGAATAAAAACAATCCATAGAAAGACAGAGAGTAGAGGAGAATAACTGAAGCAGCTTTCTGATTCTCAGTCTTCTCTGCCTCCTCATCACTCCTGACCTTTGAGGCGGTGCCGAGTTGGCCCTGTGTCAGTGGTGGATGCCGTGGCTGGGGCCTGGGCTGGGGCCGAGCAGTAGGCCTGGAGCCTGAAGCCCAACCAAGCCCAAGCCCAGCACGACCACTCCTGGCCTGGCCTGATCAGCCTGTTCACTCCCTGTGTCCTCCGTGCTCCTGCAGCAGCTGCGCTCTTTTGGCTCCAGCCGCTAGGTGTACGTCTCTCCCTCCCTCCCTCCCTCCTTCCTTCCATCTCTCCCTCCCTCCCTCTCTCCTAGGCTTCACCAGGCACAGGGGTTGTAATAGTGCCCAGCAATTACTGAGTTGGCATGTGTTGTGTTGTTTACTCACAGTCATATTCCTACTGGACTTTATTAAAACACCATCTGGTGTCAGTTCGGAAATGGTAAAGCAGGAAGGGGAAGAAAAGGAGGAGGAGGAGGAGGAAAGAAGGGTGGGCTGGCTACAGGATGGCAGGAGTGGTAGGCTCGTCTCAAGGCTTCTCTTGGAGAGAGAGAGAGAGAGAGACTGAGAAAGAGAGAGAGAGAGACAGACAGACAGACAGACAGACAGACAGACAGACAGACAGACAGACAGACAGACAGACAGACAGACAGACAGACAGACAGACAGACAGACAGACAGACAGACAGACAGACAGAGAGGGCCATCGTGTGTCTCAGAAAGAAAGAAAGAAAGAAAGAAAGAAAGAAAGAGAGAAAGAGAGAAAGAAAGAAAGAAAGAAAGAAAGAAAGAAAGAGAGAGAGAAAGAAAGAAAGAAAGAAAGAAAGAAAAAGAAAGAAAGAAAGAGAGAGAGAGAGAGAGCGGGCCATCATGTGTGTCTAATGTCGGGAGGACAGCATCTAATGAGATTTCCGTGCTGCACAGTGGCACGATGATCGGCAGCCAGATCACCCGCCAAATATGGATGGCACCCGTTTCAATAATGTGCTCTACTCTATTCCTGGCTCAAGTGGAAGATGATGAGATGAAGGCCTGTCATTAGTTGTTGATGTCGCAGGAGGAAAATGTACAACAGTGTCAATGTGATCTTATTATAATCTCCCTGGTCCATTCCATTAGCTGTGTAAGTACAGTGAACAGTTGGTCGTGGTCAGAGCTTGGGCCTTGACCAGGACCACATGGTGAACCTCTTTCATTACTGTCCACACAGTCCTGCCGCGTGGTCCAGGTGCTGAGTGGCATGCTGGGTAATCAAAGTGCGGGCCGACCCATGTAATGACATTCTGATGGTTATTGCATTAGCCCTAATTTGTTAAGGGAGATGTCATTTAGGATGAAAGTCTGGATTGATTGGGTAGTTGCTGAAGGGGGAGGATTGGACTAGCTGCAAAGTGGATGAATTTAGACAGAGGCTTGGACCAGATTGCTGGCAGTCAGTATGTGTGTATGTGTGTTTTTGTTTGTTTTACTATCCTTGTAGGTACCAGAAGTTCTCATAATGATAGTAAAACAAGGAAAATTCTGACATTTGGGGAAAAAGGCTATTTTAGGGTTAGGTTTATGATTAAGGATGGGTAAGGGCTAGGGAAAAGATTTTGAATGGAAATCAATTTTAGGACCCCACAAGGATAAAATAACTGAATGTGTGTGTGTGTGTGCGTGCGTGTGCGTGTGTGGTGATTGGGTTTAGGTTTTTAATATTCATGCTCTACACCTCTTTTAGTTTATATCGTTGCTTGAAATAGCAGTTATATTCCCTGGAAGCATCCCATTCAGCCAAGCCTTAACTATTTTTCCACTCCTCTGAATGTGCATGGTAGCCTGTACAGGCATATTCATCGGGAAGAAATGTTTACTTATGTATTCTAATTCTCTCTAATGCACATGTGTAATCATCATCACGGCAATACATTACCATAATCACATGGTGATTTGTTAACAGCCTCTACTTATGCTTCATGTTGTCCAGGGGACGTCAATTGGCTTCAATTGGCTTCCAGTGGGTCTATTTTCTTCTGGAAAAAGCAGCCATGGGAACCGGTGAGGCGGAAGACTTCCACAACACGGCTGTGACTGGACGTAGTCGTCTTCCGGTAGGACTGCTTTGCCTTCTAATTGGACTCATATGTTGGGGAAAATAAAGGCCAGAGTGCAGAGCACATGTTCACTGGGTTAAGCTTTTGCGCTGTGGACTGGGGGGGAAGCATGGCGATGGGGGGGGGGTTAGGCTCTCATTTTGCTCACCTAAACATGAAGCTGAAGCCCAACAGATGAAATTCCGAGAGCGGAATTTGAGCCAGTTTGCTACAGCAGGAAAATAATCCTGCAGCAACAGGAAATGTGAATTATTATGTGGATTATAATTACTGAATATTTTTGTATTTTTCGTAAGGGAAAATCAAGTCTGAAATTTCTAAGTGGAATTTCTAAACGAAAGCCATTGTAAACCTCAAGTACACTAGAAGTTTTATATGTCCTGTATTGCAGCAAAGTTCTCCTGCAACAGAGTGATCGTTAAGGTCCTACATCTGTACAGATAAAGAGAGCGAGGAAGGAGACCCTTTAGTTTGGGATGAGGCTGTAGGAATGGGCCAGCCACACACAACTGTACTATAACTATGTCTCCATGCATTAGATCTGTCACTGTTCATCACACCACACCAGGCTCACCTCACCCCTGGATGGGCACGTGGCTGGGCGGGAGGGAGGGAGGGAGGGACGGAGGGAGGGAGGGAGGGAGGGAGGGAGGGGGGGAGGGAGGGAGGGCAACTGGGGTAAATTGGTTCAGAGGAGGTGTGAGGTGAAATGACTAGGAGGAGAGAGAGAGAGAGCTGTACATGGTTGTATAACTGGAGGGTCACTGGCGTGACAGCTTCATTGTGGGGGGGGGAATAGGGAAATGGTTGTTCGTAAAGACAGGAGACCTGAAGGGAAGGATGGGGCTGCCCTCAGCTGGCAATGACGTGAGGGTCAGGGGTCATCTCAGGACTCATTACACTTAGCCATCTTTCAGCGGACCGCTGTCATCAGCTAGCGAGCGTGGAGAAACTGATCAAATGAAGGATAATAGTAATTTAGACACAGGGTTAAATGAATAGGAGTATGCATGTCAAACTAGGCCCTTGACCAGGTCATTACTATTAAAAATGCATGTTTCATTACATTATTGTAATGCCAAACCTACATGGCATTTGGGGACACATGATTAAAGAATTGTATTCACTGGTTTCGCTGAATGAGGAGTTGTCATTCTTTTTAGCACCACAAGGTCTTTTCAAGGGACCACACTAATGTTAACGTAGCCTGGCTTTTTCTTCTTAACTCAGACATGTACTTTTCAGGGTAGGATGGAAGTACGGAAGCATACTCTAACAGTTGGCACGGCAGCTTGGTAGTAGGCTAGTAGTGTGAACTCGACATGAGCACATGGGGCGTTGTTATTTTTAATGAGAGTGAAATTGCCAGTCTTTAACCAATGCACACTGTTTTATAAGTCTCCTTAGTGCGACGTTCAAAGCAAGCATCCGCCTCTACAACAGGATGTGCATTTTGACATTTCCTTTCTGGTTTTATTCTCTTCCTCTATTAATTCATTTATTTACAACGGGTCACCATGGATACGGCACAAGGCTAGAGCAACTTGTAAAAAAGGTAAAAAACTGTTTGACTGTGCTGGGCCACGACAACAAGACAAGGACCAAAGTCACGACAGCTACTTCTACTACAACAGATGTGACGTAGTAATATGTCAGCCATTTTGACGCATTTTAATGAGACCATATTGACCGCAAATCCAATGGATGGTAAGCGAACATAAACACAAACAAAAAACAAATACTATCCTTGTGCTCATTGTGGAACATAATGGTACTCACTCCCTAAAAATCTAAGCTCAGAGAGTGCAAGACGAGAGGGGGGCCTCCTCTTGTGAGAGGAGCAGGTCGGGGTGTCTAGCCCCGTGTCAGTGTGTCTCTATCGCCCCGGTGACGGAGTGGCCAGCTGAGGATGCCGCTTTATCGCCTGTGACATGTTCCCCCACCACAACGGCCCTCCCCTCAGCTCGCCTCCTACAAGCACCTTTTGTGTTGGCTAAATGGAGTTGGATGCACCCCTTTAACCTTGATTTCCATTCCCCATTGTCCGCCCATTGATGGGGAGGCTGACTCCATCTGTGCCTGCCTTGCATGGTGCCACCCTTTCAATAGACATATGCTCCATGTGTAGGCCGTAAACTTTCTGAAGAATGGACGGGGATAATGATATACAAGACTGGGCCCTTCGTCTTAGCAGAGTGGGGGAAAAGAGAGGGGGACAAAATGGACCTACTCCATTCATCATGTTATTGTATGGTCTTACCTACATCTCACGAGCCTGTTTCTGTATATTCCAGAGTGCCGAAGTGTTTAGACAAAAGCTCATGCTGATTGACGGAGGTTTAAATCACAGTCAATCTGCTCCTCTCTTGAACTGCGGTAATGTGCACATGTATTTTACATTACCAACGCACAGCTTGCCCAACACCGTCCACAATAGAGCACAACGACACAATTTATAACTGTTAACTCAACTGCGCCAGGTCCCGTTTTGAAATGGAAATGTGCAATATGCTGTGAAAACAGGCCTTGTGTTCTTTCTTCCTCCAGATCGTATCAGCGCGTGTGATAACAGTAGTAAAGAACACGTACAGTAACAGACATTAAGTCATTTCCTAGGAGAAACACACCCATGGGAAGAGGTTGAATTTCACTATCAATATCCCCAGTATTTTCCTGAGATTTTATCTAAAACCAGAATCAAGATCATTACACAGCTTATCTTAAATCCAACTAAATGAAGTAGGACCACAGTCCAAGAATGAGGGAAAAGGAGTTATGGTTCATTACGGAGTTTGGCTTTCTGGTCGGTTCATTCAGATAGGGATGAACCTGGGGCCAGACTTTTTCTCTTTCTCCCCCTCTCTTAAGCGACGTAAGGAGGCTCTATCGATTACAAGGCCTGGGTACAAAACGACCTAATGAAGGACCAACAATAATGGAGGAGGCGGCCCCTTGACGTTGCGGGGTCCCTTGGCTTAGGGAACCCCCCTGCCGGGCCCCTCCTTGTCCGGCTTAGCCCCTCTCCATTGGAGAGCAGGGGCCATGAAAAATCAACAGAGGCTTACCCCCTCCATCCCCAGTGCCGGCTGCCGAGGGCATGCGGCCCATGTGAGAAGGGTAGTTAGTGGTCTGAAAGGGGGAGCATTAGATCACATGGGAGGGAACAGAAGGAAGTCTCCCGGGAGGAGCAGAAGCCCTGGTCCATTTTATAGACTCCCCTGAAAGAAAGTGATTACAGATCATTATCCAATTGAAGCAGATTGATGGAGCGAGGTCAAAGTAATATAGCTCATAGTAGCTAGGGGAGGGAGGGAGGGTGGTGACGGTGAGAGAGAGAGGGAGAGTGGTGACGGGAGGGGTAAGATGGTACAATGGCTGGATTGTAACCCAGGGAGAAGAATGGAGATGGGAGGGAGGGGGAGGGGGGATTCAAACTGGCCAAATGAAAGCTCCGGCTTTTCTCTTTCAGGAGTAGGTTGAAGTGGTACAACAAGTGCTGATGGAGAGCAGAGATGAGATGGGATTGCCTGCCTGCTTGCTAACTGGTAGATTGACCTGGTGTTGGCTCCGCCTGCAATTACAGAGCAAAGATAAGGGGATCTTTATGTAGGGGGACTTAGGGAGAATTTGTTGGAGTGGAGGAATGATTTGCCTTGTCTGTGGGCAGACAGGCGGGTGGTCGTTTGGAGGAATTGTTAGCGTTGGCGGAATCATGGAGATTTCTCTTGTGAGGGATTGTGGTTGGACAGGTCTACTGGCATCAAAGAGGTGATGTTTTAACATACAAAGGCAAATGAAAATACATCCACTATAGCCCTGACCCATCCCCCCACCACACACACACAAACACACACACCTCACTCACACTCCTTTGCCCCCCATCCATCCCTCCCTCCCTCCCTCCATCCCACACACACACAAACACACACACACACTCCCCCCCCCTACCCCACACACTGGACAGTCCTCTGATATTGCTCTATAAGCCCTCGTCACATTCTCTTTGAATAATACAATAATAATCATTACACATCTTATGAATAATATTGAATAATACAATCCATTACAATGTATGATGCTCTTGACCTTAGCTGTAAACTGCCAGGGTATCTCAGATCGATTCCACTGCAGCACTTTGGGTTCAAATGCCAGGAGCATGACTTGATGGTGGCTTGACAGAATAGAGATTTAGAAAACCTCCTCTGCTAGATGAGTAATTTAATGAGTTATATAATCGAGATGGGGATGTTGAGGGTGGTGTTTACTGTAGTATTTGGTGTCATGAAAACCTGTATGTTGGCTCTGTAGGTCACTATAGGTCAAGGCTGTTGAATTATTCATTGGAGGAGAAAACTAACTATGTATATTGTAGCATTTCAAATTTGACAGTTTCTGCCTCAGTTGATCATCAGTAATCGAATAACTCACATTCCCCATTGACAATATTTCTAACTTCTTCCAGAACAAATCAGAGAATCTCTTGTACTGTACAACGACATGCCATCCATTGTATGTCATGGTGGTTTTGTGTGATATTAATGAAACTGAACCAGTCGTTAATGGAGTGTAAGCAGGATCTGTGGCTGTCTAGCTGGTGCCATTGGACGCCAGTCTTGTGACAGGAAACGCCTCCACTCACAATGAAAGGCCTTATGAGAAACCAGTGCCCACTCATGTCTCCGTGTATTTCCCCAGCGTACAAGTCTTAGACCAATTAGAGAAACCCCTGACAGAGAGCATATTCTAGTTATACTTCCAACGACTCTGTGAGATCTTCTTTTGGTACTGGGGTTCTTTTCACAATACATGAGTTTGGGACAGGTAGCGCGGCCTTGACAAGCAAAGAGCATCAAAAACAGAATCCGAATGGCATGCAGCAATTACAGTTGAAGAGTGCATGCGTCAATCAGCTTCAAAGTTCCCAACTGGAAGAGAGAGTCTGTTTGTCTGTGCCGTCTTTGTGTAATTATTGGATTATGAAGGATGTGCTGTTAATCGAAGACCATGACCCATTTATTTCCGACAGTAAAAGGTTAGAGGAAGCTCTTTACACATCTATATCTCTGGCCTGGTGTCAACACGGCAAAGGAGGAAGTGGGCTTACGTGGCCAGACACACACACACACACACACACACACACACACACACACACACACACACACACACACACACACACACACACACACACACACACACACACACACACACACACACACACCCACACACACACACTGCCCCCCACCCCAACCCCCATCCCCACTCTTGTGATCGCTTCTGCCATCTGTAAGGAATCCCAGTAATGAATGAGATGTCTATTAAACGCTCTGCTCGGACAGTGGAGCTAAACCAGGGTCTTTGAGAACCACTTCCTGGCCCTGTCTGTGGAACTGTGGAACCCAAACCCCATCCCGCCACCCACCCCACCCCGTCCTGGGAACCTGCCACTCTAGGTGGATCTCATTGAAACTTAATTTTGCCTGCTGCATGGGAAAACAAAACCCAACCTATTAGACTGTCATAGGTGCAGTAGGTATGGGAGGACTGGCTTTGAATGTTGGATTCGGTTGGATATTCAGACATCAGGAAAAGGGTGGAGTGGGGAGAGACTTAAGCATCTAATGTTGGCAGGGCCAGCTTGGAGGGAGCAATAATACTGTAACTCATTCCGACGCTATTTACTTCCTTCTACAAGCAGAGCACTGAAGACAACATGCTCCTGTGATGCTAGCACAACACAGAGGCCTGGAGAGTAAACCATCCCAGCCAGGGATTCCTCACTACCGATTCCCTCCGCGTTACACTTAGTTGGATAATTGGAAATGCGAGGGCATTAACTCCGACGGGATTGAGGAGGGAATTAAATATGTTAATCCCCAAAATAGGTAAATAGCCTTGGCGATACAATAACCAATTTCTAGGGTTTCCCCCCAAGGACACGTTTGTCTTTGAGGCAACACGGTCTCGAGTGTTCCACAGTGTTCCACCAAGTTCCCAAGGTCACCCCCGTGGTGCGGAAACCCGGTGGCTGACTCTTAACCTGTTCTCCCAGGTCCTTTGTTCCACACATCATTCCATTCCACTGTTCCACAATGTTCTCCCCCTGAGACTACGTTGTTGCCATGTGTTCATCTGCCTTGTAATCATAGCATGGGCTTGAATGTCACGGATTGGGGACTCTGTGAGAGAGACCTCCCTCTGCGCAGAGGTGGCAACTCCTACAGTGTGTGTATGTGTGTGAGTGATATATGTATCATAGACACACATAGTCACAATATTGGTGTGCATGTGCATGTGTGTGGCTGTGTGTTCAGACTACAGAGACAAAAGATCACTTGAAGGGGCGTACTAGTATAATGAATATACTGGAATGTAATCATACCTGCATACTGTGTCAGCAGACGCATTGAGCCTTTGGCGACACAGTACTAAAAAGCATTTCCCTAAACTACTTGTGAGGGGACATGAAATAAGTTCATAATAGTGTGTATTCAAAACATTGGCGTTAAACACCATCGGACAGAGAGAGAGTGCCAGTGAATCAGTTGAGCACCAGGGCAGAAATCAAGTCAAATTGCCTCATGGAGATCAAAGTTTAAAAAAATGTACGTACAATTAGAGGACTACAATTTCAACTGGAACTGAAGCATTACAATAGACCCCAAGGTCAATTACTAGTCGCCTCTGAGAAACTTCTTTGTTTTGTTTCGTGTCAAAAAGATGTAAAAAAAAAAAAAAAAGTTTTTTAAAAGCACCACAGTCAAATTCAAGAATGTCATTATTCCAGGCTTAGGGTTTTGTAATCGTATTTTTCCTGGATATCCTATACAGCAGATCCTCATCTCTCTCCCCCCAACTGGCAACAGGGCATACAGGATGGCATCGATACTCCCATTCAACATTTTGGAATATGAGCCTCTCGATTTACCAGAAATGTCCACTTCAACATTAGGAGAAAACAAAACATCATCGCTGTCCTCCACATATTACAAGTGACGTTTTCCATCATGCTGATTACACTTAATGATGCTAAACAACTGTTAAATGAAGAACAGCAAGTTAAAGCTCCCTGATGGAGGAGAAAAAAAGCCAAGTTCCTTATCTCTGAGCCAAAGGAGAGGAACCACACACGCAGTGAACGCTGCACTTATCTGTCATTACACATTTAAAGTAAGAGAACTTACCCCAAGAGAACCCCGATTTTAAAAGGAGTTATAATACCAATAAGCCAGGCAAGCCAGGCAGCCAAAGAGACTACACAGGCCTTGCCAACAAACGCTGGGCACATTGCTGTAATGTTGTATTGCCTATGGGGCTGCCAGCGGAGCAAATTGCGGAGCATTACCAACTTTATTTGTTTTGCAAACAAGACCCCGTGCCCATAGATGTGGCGAGGATATTAATTTAGGGAAATGAGGACAGGTTAAAGAAAGACTGGGCTTAGACTGTTGTGGTTCCGACAGGAAGCATGTTGGGGACCAGCGCACATAAGGGGGGGGGGGGGGGGGGGGGTAAAGAGGAGGGGGGGGTGAAAGGAAGAAGCTATTATGACCTCATTTAATAGTCTCTAAAGCTTCTTCCAAAGCAGACCCCAGAATGGCCCGGAAGGGAAGCCCTCATGGGGGAAAAAACCCACAAGTCACCTCCGAACATGGGAACATTTGGGCTAAATGTTTCCTGTTGCAAAAAAATGTATGTCAAGTATGTGGACTGAGTCCCCCCCCCCCTTAACACACACACACATTTGTTTTACTATTCTTGTGGGGACCAAACGATTGATTACCATTCAAAATCGTAACCCTTAACCCTAACCTTAACCCAAAAGCCCTAACCCAATCCCTAAACCCAACCCTAACTCCTAACCCTAAACCGTAACCCCTAACCCTAATTCTAACCCTAACCCCTAAGCCTAAAATAGCCTTTTTGTGGGGACCGGCGAAATTCCCTACTTATCCGAATTTTCCTTGTTTTACTATCCTTATGAGGACTTCTGGTCCCCACAAGGAGAGTAAAACCAAAAACACACACCACCCCATCCCCACCAAACAATGTTTTGGTTTGAATCTTCCGCAGCCAAGGTGAGTTCCATTATGAGACCATAATCTATCTGTGCACAATCACAATGGCGTGATTAAACCAGCCGTAGACGTCCTCCTTTCAGGGGGAAGGGAAGAAGGAGGAACGGAGGAGATATGAAACGCCGGCTCTGCTTGCCGGGATATGATAAGAGTTTGGGAAGTCATCGCGTGGTGATCGCCACAGGCGGGGAACGTGCGAGGCTGGAAGTGCTAATTTTATTCATTTACCTCCCTCTCCGGATAATTGTTTCTGTCAACCAGCGACAGCTCGATAAAGGATTTCACGGCGTTGAAAACAGTTACACGGCTACTTTGGAAAGGCGATCGGCACCGATGATAATATTTATCACCTGCTTTAATATCCCTCTTGTGTGCAAATTGATTCCTCCTCCTGGTTATCTCCTTCACAAGGAGCCTTCTTTCCAAAGCATTCAAATGATTTGACTTCAGAGGTATCAGAGGTTCATTACTGTTCCTGATCAGAGGCAGGGCAATACATTTAGCAACTGTAGCTCAGACATTTCTGATGCACCGTTCACACTGTTCACACCGCTGCGTAAACAAAGAAGACGTCTGAAGCATGAGGGCAGACGAGATACAGGGGAAGGCATTGTAGGAAATACTGTCAGTGACTTCGCATCCAAAAATCTGTGCATGTGATACAGTACTGTACATAAAGTATCTTACTATTGGAAATATTGTTCGTTCTGCATTGATGTTAAAGTATGTATAGTACTATGTAACACACTGTAGATACTGTGAAATGCACATATTGTCTAGTGTGAATATATAATCATATAGTCTCGTGATAGCCTATACAACAAAAAGTTATTGGATATTGATGTAGGCAAGCAATTGTTCTAAGTCATGTAGTTGCCCCCAAAACGTTGTGGGTTGCCCCCTAACTTCAATAGAATAAATGCTTTCAATTCCACTGTTCACCTACAAAATGTGACAGGTTTACCTAATTCAAAAGATTGTCCCGGAAGCCTTTTCCCCGAGTTCAAATGTGTTGAATCACTCCAATGATTCCAGCTTAGGAGCTTACTTATGATCCTTTGTGAATATCCTTTTTCCCTCTCATCAAAAGAAAATGTAAAAGCAAAGTGGCTCCTTTTCCCTTCTTATTATTATAATAATACTTGAGATTTTTTTTCACCTACTTGTCCCCTTCATCTTTTTAATGCACTCATTGAATTTATGTACTTTTTATGCTTAGTGGGCAACAGCACCGTATTGGCCCTGTGTTACAGGCTTCAGTGAACTTAATGTGCTGAAAAGATGTAACTCCACTCAACTCCACTCCACATGCCCTGGCCAATTCTTTCTCTCCCCGTACCTTTCCTGGGTCTCTTAGAGTTTAGTACCCTTGTTCTGACCATGGTCACTTCAGCTGCTGTGAAAGGGATAAATTGAAAAAAGAGAGAGAGATAGAGAGAAAAACTGGCAAAGATTCCTGAAATAGCAGCTTTCAAAGAAGGGACTGGAGAATGGGTGGGGGGGTAGACTTGTTAAAGCCACACAGTAAGGAGGGGGAGCAGTTCCCATCGCTGCTGGAATGAATGGTATGGAGTAGTGACCAGTCATGCATGCTCCCATCTCACTCTTTCTTTCTCTCTCTCTCTCTCTCTCTCTCTCTCTCTCTCTCTCTCTCTCTCTCTCTCTCTCTCTCTCTCTGTCTCTCTCTCTCTCTCTCTGTCTCTCTCTCTCTCGCACTCTCTCGCACTCTCTCTCTCGCACTCTCTCTCTCTCCGCTGTGTGCCTCCCCATTCTGTGTGCTCGGTGAGGAGGAGAGGACACTTAGCCGGGCCAGCGGAGTTGGGGGCAGCGCAGCGTGAAATAAGGGAGAGGAACAGCTGAACCAGAAAGAGCAAAGAACCCGGGCTGCTCATTACAGAGCCCAGGCCCTGACTTATCCCCCCCTTAACACTGACGGGACACCTCAGATCCCAATGCAGCAAGGCAAGGTGGGACAAACCAACAGGGCAGGACGGGGAACAGAGGCGTCTCACACTCACCTGATGAGGGGAGGTAGGGGGGTTGGGGGCACGTGCCATGCACAGGTACAGTACACCCTACACCCCTTCATTTACCTGACTCTGTGACCCCACTGTGACCCAGACTATCAGGAGGGAAGGGGGGGGGTGCTCAGGCAGAACATTTGCATCAACTTAGGTACCTGTACAAATGCCACCATCTTTGTTGAAGGATGCACTTTATGTCCCTAATACAATTTCCTTGTTGTGGTGAAAATATTCTCCTTTAAAGTACCTTCAGTATGACTAGCTACATACTGTGACTGTGACTACAGGATTCACTGCACTGTGTGCATGCTGAAGTTCTAGTCTAGTGAATATGTTTTACTCAGATTTGTGATTCACACACAACCATCTGTCTCGAAGTTAGCCTGGACCCTCTGCTCCCTGTGCAGAGACCACTTTAACTCTTAAAGGCTGGCAACATGGAAAAAAATAAATTATTATTTTTATTGTGTAACCCTCCCTTGCACGACAGCTGAAGAAACATTTGCTGCAATTTGTTTATTTCGTTTTTATGTCCTCTCTTAACATACGAGCAGCTGCCTCTAAAAACACGGTTCACAAACATCCAATTGAAGGGCAGGGATATGTACATGCCAGACGTTATGACATTATAACCACAAATGATTAGATCAAATCAAATATCACAACTAAATCGTTTCTGTAATTAATGTTGTGTATTTTGTCCTGGTGTTAAGAATCTTCTATCTACAAGCAGTTACGGTTGAACTGAAAATCACAATTGAACAAATCCTAATGAATACTGCACTGCAAAGCGTGGTCTGAATCTTACAGATATGATATATTACATATAAAGTATATTATGATACATTACATCTTGTGATATTATTCTTGGAAGTCTAACCCCATTCAGTGAATACATTCATTCATCATGTGTAAATAAACCATCTGCAGTCGTCTGATATTCATGGTTGATCACGTCCTTGTCTCACATGGAAAGAGCAATGAACCAATGTCTTTTACTCATTTCTGATGCATGGATCACACATTAAACCAAATTTCACTGACAAGTGTCCCTCTGTTATAACAAATACATATGCTGTGTTACCTACATTTACAAGTCCATTTGAGCAATCGAACATACACCATAAAAACGGCACTGGCATTCATAGTTCATACATATGTGACATATATATAGATATAATGAAATGTAATGTTTGGAAATAATCTTCCATGATGCTCCTTTACAAGCTCCCATCTTTTGATTTAAATATAAGGAGCTGTAAATCTGCTTCAGTGGTGCATGGGCTCATTCCAACCCCCTCTAGTTCCTGTTTCTGTCACATGTTTTGTGAAATACTGCCATCTATTGGTCGGTGAGAATCCAAACTGAGAGCTGTCAGACATTGTGGCCCTAAGCTGACTGAGGAGGTACATAGAGTGCAGGACTCCACCAACCTTGTCTCTTTTACCATGAGCATGTATTCAGGAAGGCATTCCAACCAATATGAATGTGCTGTTGTAAAACTCAGTAGTGACATGTATGTTAATCTAACCTATGACGTCACACTGGACCTTTAGTGAATTACAACAGATGAGGATATTCCCTCTAGAATAGACTTGGTCTGGAATGTCATCATATAAAGGATCATGTGTAATAGGAGTAGAATCAGCATGTCAAACCATCATATATAGAAAGAAGTACAACAAAAGGAAACGAGACTAAAGCGCACATAGTTTTCTCTCAACGTACATTGTTTTTGTTTGTTGCATGGCTGTCCCAGTTAAGAAGTAGCCAATCAAGGTTGAAAAGTGCAGAGAGGAATGACAACATTTGGCGAATAGGAGAGAGAGTGTATTTCACCAGTCCATGTAACTGTTACAACACTATAATCCCTCACTAGTTCCTTAGAGAGGCTCTACAGAAGGCTGTTGTGTTTCACCAAATGTATTCCCCAGCATCGAGCAGGTTGTTCGTCACAGGCTCTGTTGAGCTTAAACACATACACGCTCGCTGGGAAACCTTGAAGTGTAAAAATAAACATCTGCCACCACTAATCTTTTTTTCTCTCCGGTTCTCTAAACCTCAGAACCCGATCTTGCCATTCGGTACCGCGTTTCATTTGTAACTTTCTTTTCAATTTATTTGTCCATCCATTTGTTATTGTTGCGGAACCCATGCCAAGGACCTCTGGTTAGTGAAAATGCCATATTCTTTGATTTGATTTTATATGATTTCATCGGGGACCACTGGCCATCCAGGACTTGGTCTAAGTGCTAGACTACTGTTTGCATTTAAACATCAATTTGGGATATCCCCTGTGGATTAATTTGTTTCACCGAGGTCCAATTACGACTCCCCCATCCCCCCCCCAAAAAACGCTCATTTTTTTGTGTTGCAATTAAACAGATTTTTCCTGTTTATGTTCGGTGTCCTTAGGAAGAGAGTTCGTCGTAGGGGTCAGTGTTTTAATTAGCCACTATTTAAGACCAATAACAAACTGATTATTTGCCAAATGGCTCTTGCAAACCAAGTTTTGAAGCTATGCATACATATTAAGTCTCACCATTTCCATTCAAATTGTGCCTAAAGTGTTCTGCTAATATGACATAAATTTGCAAAATCCTGGTTTGATTAAGGTTACTATGGATACCAAATATGTCCCCACTGACATGGCAAAGTGTCTTTTCTTTCTGTCTGTGCAATGTCAAAGCCTAGCACTGAATGCCTGTTCTTATGATATTCCCCCTTTTCAATATTTGGCAGAACATCCACAGGAGATCAAAATGTGTGTGTGTCTGTTAAATGTCAGGACTCAAATGGTGGTTTAGAGCAGCAGCGCACCCAAGAACACCTGCTGTACAGGGAGCAGCAGGAGAATTTGCATGTTGGTTTGATCCAAAATGGAAAACACTATTCAAACGATGTTTACACATAAACATGATTCTCTACCTAAATATAATTTTGGCATTTTTGAACCCGTTAGCTCATGGAATACAGTATTATACTTTGTTTCAAAGTGTTTTGAGGGACACGACATGCCAATGTAAGAAATGTATAGCGCATTATTCCATTAAGCATTTTCTTATTACAGTATGATCGTGATCATTTGCATTAAAGCTGAACATTGACACAACACTGATCATCATTCAGTGAGAGGAACAATAAATACATTGCTTACAGTATGATTAACATTTTCAAAACACACTTTGAACATCTCTCACAAGCACCTGAGAGCACCCTCTTGTTTTAATCCACTCGAAGAAGGCCATTTCCTGTGTTTATACGGATTCTACCTCTTTCTTCCCTCCATCCCTCCATCCAATTCATTCCACCTGGGTGAAGTGATCTGGATGAGCGTGACCCCTCATGGGAAGTATCCTGCCCTCTGGAGGGTTCGGCAGGCTGGGATGCCTCTGAGAGCCACTGCAGGCCTTCTCCACTCTCCTCCAGTCTCCACGCCACCGGGCCTTTTGTCTTCTTCCTTGATGTCTCTTTGGACATGGGGGGAGGTGGGGCGGGCCTGCTTCCCTTCCTGTCCCCGGCCGTCCCAGCCTGCTCCATTGGAAGCAGCTGATGCTATCTCACGGCAGCCATTGTAGCAACCCCTGCCGTGACAAATCAGATGCAGCTGTTTCAGGGAAAATACCAGAAATGCCTATCAAGACATTGATGCACCCCCTCCTGCCCACCCACCCCTCTTAGCGCCCATTTCTGAAATTAAATTGAAATGTGCTGCATCAATATTGACTGCCACGCTGAATGGCATCCTCTAGCCTTATGTTAATGTTGGGGGGGTGTGAATGTGGCCCCCCTTTTCACATAAATTACGCTTAATAATAATTGTTTTATTACGTTTAATAATAATTTACATGACAGACATATACCTTGGTCTCAGAGGGCAATGTATAAGGGGAAAGGCATATTATTTGGAGTATTTTGATTGTGACCAAGGCGGCTTTGGGTTTGATTGTGTTTTGTTTGAACAAGTTCGCTAATGAATGCCAATCCTAATGCTTAATGCATATCTGTCGATCTGTTAGTCCCCGCAGATCTTAGCCAAACACTGGCATCGCAAAACAAATCTATCTGTCAGAAAAAGGTTACACCTCTAATTAGGGTCCTGACTCTGTGTCCTTAATTCCAAGTCAACCGTCGGATTCCCCTGATTGGTACAAATCTTTTTGGGCCAAAAAGGTTACAAGAATGGGTCACAAGTTCACCTCTGTGGTGATTTGCTTGTACATTTAAAATACCATTGATTACGTAATTAGGAAAGGAAAATGTAAGGCGTAGAGTTTGAGTGGCTGTATTCTTTGAAGACTGGTGGGAACTGGAGGGTTGAGGACACTCATGAGACAGGGGAATATTTCACATACAGCCCATTCATTTTCCTGGTACCTCAGAACTTGCGTACAGTAATGACCAGGTCAGCCTGTATCCAGTTAGTACCTGTCTTGTTATGTGATCAGCTAGAGTTAGCAACAGATGAACATTGTAACACTTATTTTTGCCTGAGGTCCTATCACCCGGTCGGGTCAAACACGGCCCAAAACTACGGTCAAGTCTGGCAACACGACCCTTTTGTAGGGCAGTTATGGATGGTCTGACCAGTGAATGGTCGATGTGCAGAGGCCACATGCACCAAAGCAAAATAAACTCAAGGGGAAGGAAGTGGTTAACATTAACAAGGGTCCAATAAGAAGATGAAATGTTAAACGCTAGCCTGTAAATTGATGTGTTCCTAAGAAAAATGCCGGCTTGCTGTTAATTTGCGTGCTGTGGACATAATTGCTCCCAGATCTGCAGCATAACTCTATGGGTGATGTTGATTAGTAAACGCCTTTACAGTAAATAGTTGCCACTAATCATGCTACGTAATGGCTATTAGCATAGGAAACCCAAACACAAGCAGAGGCAACAGGAGACCTATGCCTGCATGCTATTTACACTACCTTTGAGGTAACCACAGCTTAGTTTTCCTACAAATATTTTCTCATACTGTATGCAAGTAAGAACACTGCTCAAAGCTACTTTTAAAATGATATGACAGTAAGGTTTCTGAAGAGATTACTCCTTGACATAGAAACATTTTATCCCCACTCTACCCTTGGACACATGCAACATAATAACATCTACTCAGTACAGAATTATTGTAAGAAAAGCTTTAACCCAGTAAATCAAATCAAATAAAAGTTTATTGGTCGCGTACACAGTTTAGCAGATGTTATTACGGGTGAAGCGAAATGCTAATGTTACTAGCTCCTTATACTGCAGTATAATTTCAAACAAGTACACAAATAATCAACAATAAAAAAAAACACAACAAGAAATCAAGAACTGTCGGAACCAATCCATTTAACAACCCAAATAGTACGGTAACAGTAATCCAAAATTCAATCCATATGTATCTACGCCAGATTAATAGACACAAGATATGCTAGGAATGATATGTACAGCAGTAGATTAGAGTGAGCTATGTATGTCAAGAATCCAGTATATAAGAAATATGCGGTGTGTATAAACGTTGCAACTAAAATGCAATATTCTGTAGTAGAACTATTAGAATCAGCTATGTGGAGAATACAGTATTTAAATACACAGTACAAACCCCATAGCAAAATGGATAGAGTTGCAGGAAGTTAGTGTCCGGACCAGAGTCCGGAATATAAATATTTCTATGTCTGTGAAAGGTGTGTAGACTGTATGGACAGTATGTGAATAGAAAAGGTGTGTACAGCAGTAGTTATACTGAGCCACGACTAGAATACAGTATCTACATATAAGGTGGGTAAAACAGTATGTAAACATTATTAAAGTGACCAGTGTTCAATCTCTCTGTACATAGGGCAGCAGTCTCTAAGGTGCAGGGTAGTGTACCGGGTGGTAGCCGGCTAGTGACAGTGTCTGAGGTTCAGGTCAGTACCAGCATTGTCAAAGGCTAATCAGAATCCAAAAGTAAGGCTACCATTCCCTTCACATTTTAACATAAACGAGAGACACCATTTTGCTAGTGTGCTACAATTATGCCAAAACCTTTCCTTGTGCCAAATACATGAGACAGTGTTTTATGTACTGTATATACCTCCCATTGACAGTGATGATTGTCTTCTACATTAAACTATACATCTGGGCTTGTTCTCCTCAAAGCCTCTGTCTACAATTAGCGACCAATGCCATTCCCTGTTAATCAACTATAGTACTAGACAGTGTACTGTGCCAGTGCTTTTAATGTGGCGTTTGTAGCTGTTTTCAATACTGTCCTATAGTGAAGGAAGCCCAAGGCAAAGTTAGAAAGCACAAAAGCTACACCATTATGGGCCATAAATTAACATAATCAAAGAAGCACTCAGATTATCTATTGAGATGCTGTCAAAGGAGGATAATGGCTGACATCGACAGTCCCATCGACTCTGTGCCACCGTCAGATGCATACACCTCTGTGAAGAAGGAGAGATGGGAAATGGGGATAAAAAATGTTTTTTTAAAAGCAGGACCCGAGGGCAAGGCGATTGCATTTAAGCAAACGTTTATTCGAATCAGTATTTCTCTTCATACTGTACATTTGGAATCCCAAGGTTTGTAACACTACATTATGTAATGTAACGGTAGGGAATGGATAGTGTCAGAATTTTCCCATAATTACCTCTATCTGTGGACCGCAATCATTCATTTGAGTCCGTTTTAAATAAGAAATGTACATCTGTTCATTTTCACTTCGGACAGCTCAGTCTCAGTGCAAATTTGATAGGAGTTTACTGATATTTTTGAAGTAAAACTAAGGTAATCTCTCTGACCCTAACCCTTCAACCATGACTGGTGTCCTGCGTTGAGAGAACGTCGCTTCGGGACCAGCAGATTATTGGGAATTGTTCTTTCTCCTGCTCTGACTTTGAGAGGTGAGTCGTAACGTTTCATAATGTTTAAGACACATCCGTAGAACAATGGATAACATCGAATCCGCAGTTCCAAAGTGAGCTATTAACAAAAGTTGAAGCCAAAGAACTGTGTAAATATCAAATAGATTCACTTGTTTATGCTTGTGTGTTTCTTGTGTGAATTCCAAAAGGTATGGATGTACGGAAGCTCTATCAGTTGGATAACCAACCCCAGTACCCAGTGATCCCAGACATTCATCTAATTCCTCTGCTGTTGCAGATCCCATGCAGCTACTGATCAATGGGAGAAACTGGAGACGACGTGTTCATATATAAGCTTGTCCTCAACAATACGCCATACACCCCTTGTCGCCACCCCCTAACATGTTTAACCTTTGGGAGAAGATTGCCCATTCAGTTTGGTTTGCTCTGCTCTCAGACCCTATTTTACACTAGTTCTAATGAGGACAGGAAAATCAATAGATTGACACATGAAGGATTAGCCTATAGACAGAAAGGTAATTAGACCTGTTAGGGCAGATGGAAGAGCCAAGGCAAATGGATGGATCCCACTGCAATGATAAGGATATGCTTCGTTTGACACCTCGAGGACCATAATTGAAATAAAGATTTTATTGACTTTTTTGGTAGCTTTTGATGTTTTCAATGATACGTTTTTATTTATTTGTATGATAAAAAAGATATAAAAACTCCACGCGCTACGTTGAATTAGTCTATCGTAGTTAGCAAAGGACAGTATTACTGTTAACTGTAAATCTGATTTCAAAAAAACTATAATTATACAGGTGCTAATATTGAGCCTTGCGGACCATTTGTTTTAGCAAAGTATTTGGAAATGCTAATTATATATTTATGCTGGTTATACGTATAAGACATGTTTTGCTTCTTTCGCATAACAACCCTGCAATATACTGAATAGATAAGATGGTCTAGAAGATAGAAATGTCCAAATAGCTAAACATTACCGCTACAAATCACATTCCACATGCATCTCGTGTTTGACTGCCCCCTCTACCATTGCAAATGTACAGTATGACTAACCACACTGAGGTTGATATACTGTAACATACTGTAGCTCGGCTAAGCATGAGTAATTGATTAGGAGAATTATGGTTGCTTTAAGTCCTTCGCCTGTTCATCAATCACAGAGGCATTGTAGAGTGGAACAATATGGTGAGTAATGATATTGATGAAGTCTTGCTGTACACAGTTGTCTGGGGAAATGTATAGTTTAGCATAGCGAGATGTCTCATAATGCGGGAATTATGTGATTAGAGGAGTCACCTTTGTTCAACTAATCTAAATGACGACATCCACTCAGCCGTATATGACTGTGTACAGTTGTTCAACTGAGAAAAACACGGGAAAGTCCCCTTTTCATTGTTTCAGCTAATTTCCCATAATCCTCTCTGGTATGACCCCCACTGTCCTACCTACGTGGCACAGAGAAGTGATGCACATTAGTCAATTAATGGTGTGGTAAATGACAACCGTTCCAGTCAATTGACTTACTGTTGGGAATAGTGTCGCCACAATTCAAGGCACAGAGACTCCACTGTGGCCTATTCTTAACATAAGCAACATTACAGTATATGTGCGATATAGTGTAAATGAGTTAACTGTAAGTATTCACACCACTTGACTTTTTCCACATTTTGTTGTGTTTTGTCACTGGCCTACACACAATACCCCATAATGTCAAAGTGGAATTATGTTTTAAAAAATGTAACAAATGAATACAACATTTTAATCTGAAATGTCTTGAGTCAATAAGTATTCAACCCTTTTGTTATGGCAAGCCTAAATAAGTTCAGTAGTAAAACTTTGCTTTACAAGTCACATAATAAGTTAAATAGACTCACTCTGTGTGCAATAATAGTGTTTAATATAATGTTTTAATGACTGACTCGTCTCTGTACCCGACAAACACAATTATCTGTAAGGTCCCTCAGTAGAGCAGTGAATTTCACACACAGATTAGTAACATATACTGTAGGAAGCAGGTCAATATTGAACTTTCTTACATCTTAGGCTGCGTTTACACAGGCGGCCCAATTCTGATATTTTTCCACCAATTGGTCTTTTGACCAATCAGATCAGCTCATTTGTTAATAATTGTGCAAAATAATCAGAATTGGTCTCCCTGTGTAAACCCAGCCTTATTATCAAGTTTCAATTTAAAAGCACCGTTCAGTGGTAGTATGTTATTCTTCTACGAATAGAATCACTTACTATTATGAAGACTTTCTTCATTGACTATGTAGCGTAGCTGCAAAAGGCATGCGTAGTATTAGTGATTGGGACTAAATATGAACATGAAACATTGAAATGATCCACTTTACATTATCCACTTTGTCAAAAATGAGCACCATAGTCTTCCACTCAGTGGGAAGGATGGCGAGCTGAGCCACATATCAAATGGTCCTCTTTAGAGCCTAGCATTCCACTGGGGGTGGGGGAAAATGGCTACCTATTATGCGGCCCTCTACCGAGGTCGTACCTCCTGACAAGGGTATTAAAATGAAAATAAATCAGCCATTAAGAGCTAGGCGCTGGCATTGAAACCCTATTAATGCGCCGCGCGGAGCGAGCCGGCATGATATGACAATCGAGGTCCACGGCACCTTTAATTGCATTCGGTCAGTTTTATTTCTGTGACTGTGTGATGAAGGGTGGGCCTGATGATGAGCCCTAACCTCTCCTCCACCTGCCACATGGCCATTAGTTCATCTCAGTGTAAGTATAGCTGGAACACCCTCTTCGTATCCCTCCCTTCCCTCCCTCTCCAGCCTGGTCCAGCCTCCACTGGAGGCCCCATACCACCGAGTCATTAGTAGCATTGGTCATTCACTCAATCAGTCAGGCATCAATATCAGCGGTCATCCAGCGACAGTCCGGGCACATCAATGTTGCCATAGGTTCTATTCTCATTACAGCCCTGGTTCTACAGACAGCCATGTGATGGATCAGGGCTCTAATGACCGGGTGTAATTTGGGTGATGTATCACCATCGTTTTCCCATGAAGTGTTTATGTGATTATACGTACACAGACAAACACAAAGACAAACACACGCGCGTGCACTCGCGCGCACGCACACACGCACACCAAAGACATCTGTAAAATGAGTCCACTTTCTGATCAGTTTCAATATAAGATCAGAACTTTGTTTTCGGGCAAATCAACCAGATACGTCGGCAACGCCGATGAACGTCAAAAATCAAAACAGATTATGGACTTAAAAATCGAAGACGTGGCGAAAGTAAACTCTCTGTGATTGTCTTTGTCCACCAAGATAATTAAGTCGGTTCAGTCAGAGCTTCCTTTGGCAGGCTGGAACAAAACAAATGGAGCTACCGCAAGAGGTGTTTGGTGCTTGTTTTTTTGAATTTCGTGTGGGGTACTCTTTCAACACTGTCAGTGGTTATTGATATATTCATTAGAGGATAACCTCTCTTATCAGTTTCTTTTGACAGTGGCGTGTTGTCACCATCCGTCAACGAATCAATTTACAATTATGATTCTTGATGGCCCATGACACAAACTTGGAGGGAATGTCATTATAGAAACATTAAAGTGATACACAATGCTGGGAGACAGACTGGGCTTCTGCTCTGTTTCCCCCCCCCCACCGCTATGGTGACATCTTCATCCATACCAAGGGCCTCCTGAATACTGAGGTGTATGCCTTTGCAAAATGGGTCTGGTTTCCTGACTAAATGTATGTACAGTATTTTATACATTATTAGATGTATTATTGTCTGTGTATATGATGTAAACCTATACAATCTTCACACTGAATTTCCACCAGAGAAGATATTTTATTTGTTTCATTCCAAAATCTAAGTCTGTCAGGCGTCCAGTAGCACTATTCCAGTAGACTATATATACGGACTGAAAAATGGACCACATTTGTGAGGAGAGTCCTTGATGTGGTGTGTGGTGTGTGTATTTGGCCTGTTTACTAGGCTAGCTTTGATGGGTGGCCTCTGAGAGATAGCACTGACTACTCCCGTGGCTCCATGCATCCTCTCGTTGGATCACTGAACCTCGTTGCCATGGCAGACTACGTGGCAGTGTGGGAGATTTGATTGCCTGCCTCCCGCTGAAGTGAAGAAGAGGAGACAGGACTAAATGAAACTCCATCCATCTTAATGAAACACAATTATTTTCCACTTATTAATCATTGAAAAATCAATATGTCTCTTCTTGGCGCGTGTCGCTGGGATTTGTCATCCCGCGCCCATCTCTATGTATCATCGGCTGCGAGGACAGTCATAGTTCAGTCACCTGTGTCCTTTAGAGGGGAGGGGAGAGCCAGGGAGAGGGCCAGGGGAACCAGACATCACTTGGCCGTGTAGAGAACCAGTAAGAGAGCCAGGGGAACCAGACAGGACTGCTCTCTCTCTCTCTCTCTCTCTCTCTCCTTCCTCTCTCTCTCTCTCTACCCCTCTCTCTTTCTCTACCCTCTACCTCTCTCCCCCTCTCTCTCTTCTCTCTCCTTCTCTCTCTCTCTACCCCTCTCTCCCTCTCTCTCTCTCTCTCTCTCTACCCCTCTCTCTCTACCCCTCTCTCGCTCTCTACCTCTCACCTCCCTCTCTAACTTCTCTAATCCCCTACCCCTCTCTCTCCCTCTCTACTCTCCCTTCTCTCCTCTCTACTCTCTCTTCTCTCTCTCCCCCTCCTTTCTCCTAACCTCTCCCCTCTCTACTCTACCCCTCTCTCTACCCAACCTCTCTCTCCTCTCCTCCTCCTGTCTCCCCCTCACTCCCTCTCCTCTCTCTCTCTCCTCTCCTCTCTCTCCTCCTCCCCTCTCCTCTCCCTCTCTACCTCCTCTCCTCACCTTTCCTCTCTCTCCTCCCTCTCTCTACCCCTCTCTTCTCTCTCTCCTCTCTCTCTCTCTCTACCTCTCTCTCTCTCTCTACCTCTACCTCTCTCTACCCCTCTCTCTTTCTCTACCTCTACCCTCTCTCTCTACCCCTCTCTCTCTCTCTCTCTACCTCTCTCTCTCTCTCTACCTCTCTCTCTCCTCTACCTCCCCTCTCTCTACCCTCTCTCTTTCTCTACCTCTACCTCTCTCTACTCCTCTCCTCTCTCTACCCCTCCCCCTCTCTCTACCCCTCCTCTTTCTCTACCTCTACTCACCTCTCTCTACCCCTCTCTCTTTCTCTCTCTCTACCTCTCTCTACTCCTCTCCTCTCTCTCTCTCTCTCTCTCTCTCTACTCTCTCTACCTCTCTCTCTCTACTACCTCTCTCTCTACCTCTCTCTACCCCTCTACTCTGGGCTGTTGATGATTGTCTGTTTCCCACAGATCAATTCACTAAACACATTGTATATATGTCATTATTAAAGTCTAAGGCATTGTATTGACTTGGAGGAACAGTCACTAGGAAATGTAAGATATAACTGGAACGCTTTTCACTCTAGTATGATGTCTTGCACTCCTACCAGGCATGTGTATGTGTACTGTATCTGAGATGGTTAATGTACGGTCAGAAAATCGCACATCCATGACGAGGTCTTCATGCTTGAAAGTGTCGACATCGCTCACAAGTGCAAAGAAAGCAACTTTCACAAGTGTAGAGGAATGAAATCCGTCAATCTATTCAGCATTTTTCATTGCTGATCCTCTTCTCGTCCACAGCCCCCCAAAAGGAAAACTTTTGGTGTTTTTTGAAAAATTGTCCAAAATAAATAATGATTCCACTGGCTCAACCCTCTGTTTTCCCTTTCAATAAAGAGAGCAACAAGAGCGGCACATGATGTATGTATGCTGGGCGCCGGCTTGGTACAGCAGCACAGTGCATAAGCAAAGCCATGTTTCACGGCAAAGAGACCATGCCTTACAGCCGCGGCGGTGGCCCTGATGAGAATATAATGTTCTACACAGTAAATGCATCAGGTCAATACTTGATTTGTTCCAGCGTGTTGGCCCACTGAGCAGGGGGTCTGGGGATGCATTAGGAGCCGCTCCGACAGGGCCAGGGAGGGGGCCCCGTGTCAGGGACAGGGCCGGCACTCTCCCCAGTGTCCTTAAACAATTTCAGACATGTGGAGGCTGGGGTGAAAGGTGGCTCTCTGTGATGAAGGGCCAGGTAGAGGAGGGTTCCCATGCTACCCACACACATACGCACACATTCCCCGTTTGAAGATGAGTTGATTAGATCCAGGAAATGCAGCAGGTCCCCAAAAGGGACTCTCTGCGCGCAAACATGCTGCCTGTGTGTCTGGGTGTCTGAAGCGAAGACGCGGAGGAGAGTAATGTTCAGGGATGGCGGCGGGACAATGAGCTCTATAGATAGACCAATGTTCATTTCTCTCCTCCCATCCCCACTCACACACACTGTACATCACAATCTATGTCCTAACACAGGCCCCTCTCCACCAGTGCACCAGTCCCATCACTGAGAGAATGTGCAGAGGCACAGGGGAGGCAGAGATACAGTCCCCTCGCTCACCACTATCTAGTTCTCCATCATGTTCATTTAGATGCAGACTGCATGCCATCCACCCGAGATAGAAATCTATGTCTGTATCGAGGTGCCAAATAATGGATGAGGTTGGGACCTGCTCCTCTGATTGTTAAATATTCATGTGTAGACTGCAGAGTTTGGGTAAACATCCAACTCAACCCTGCCATTCTGGAAAGGAGTATAAAACCTGACACGTTTTGTCACATCTTTGTGGTTTTCTGAGATGCATTTGAACCAAATATTAGATTTTGCTTTGTGATGCTGAGAATTCTAGGTTCTGATAACACTGTGACGTCCACGTTCTTTAATCTCTATTCCATTTTATTGAGGCCACTGGCTTTACTGTAGACACACACCAGCATATGTCCTCATAATACTGTACGCCCTACAGAAGAAATATTCAAAACAAACATTCGGTCTTCACAAATCATCCCTAATCATTAGCCTGGCTGCTAACATCACAGATGTTCAGATGTTCGTTGTTGGCTAAATCAGGCCGCGGGTCAAGGAATCGCCAGCCGCACAAAGAAAGCCGACATAAGCATTACGAGGTCAGATTGTTGGGATGTTTTAATGCAAAATTAATGAGTGGTTCTCCAGAGCTCCAGAGTTTGTCTTCTAACAGGAAACAATTAATTTGGGGCCCGGGCTATAACGGCTTTTAATGCTTGTCACAGAGGCTAGATGAACCGCTTAAAAGGCGCTATATGGGAGCCGTTTTATCATGGCGCTAATCCAGTGACGAGGCTGTGCCCCAGGTTCCCCCGCTGCCCGCCATGGCCAGACGAAAGGGTTCATACAGATGTTTATGGCTTGTGAAAGTTGGCGGGGGAGCTGGTGGGGAGGCTGGCAGAGTGCCGCTACAGACACAAATGAGGCCATAAAGTTTCACACTGTTTACACGTTTAAAAAAAGAAAGGAGAAGCGAGGGGAGGGGAGGGTGTCGAAGTGGAAACGCAGATTGGCTTTTCGGATGCAGTGGTCTATTTACAGATGCTGATGGTGTTTCAGGGAGCGCTAGAGAGGAAGAGAAGATGGTTGTTGATGTTTAGCTTGTAGGCGAGCGCAGTACAGAACAGTACATACAGTATGTAGAGATGGAAAGATGTTTCCCCAGTGTTCAATGATTGAATGATCAGTACAGATATAGGATCTTCATTTGAGCCAGTTCGCTACAGATGGAAAATAATTATTACGTGTGAATTATTATGTGGATTCTAATTAATGGACATTTTTGTAGGGCTTGATACATTTTCCCGAAATTTCAGAAGACTTTCTAAACCTCAAAAACACTACACGTTATACATTCCCTGCATTGCAGGAAAGTTATCCTGCAACAGAGGGATCAAGTTAAGATCCTACATCTGTACATAGGCCTGCAATAGATGTCAAAAGTTGCTGAAGTGCAGGGCGGACAATAACATCAAGTTCTGTACTGCAGTAAATCTGCCAACATAGTCTGCGCTGTTGGCACGGGCTAGAGCTTCTTCCAGTAACCTTGACCTCGGTTGGCAGATGGCACAGTGGCACCTCCTTGGTTTGCACAGTGACCTGTGTGATCCCTAGGAATGAGCTCGCGCTTATGCCAGTCTGTGGTGGATACCATCTGGTGCCCTCTTACAGCACATTCATTTAGGTCTCCACACACATTCTCTAAGAGATACAGGAAGCATAGATGAGGAGGTCATTCTAGGAAAAGTAATATGACTTCAAAGGTACTTACCAGGTCTTTTGTTTGGACAGTAAAGTGGATAATGTGGTGTGCTTTATGTACACTCACAGTGCCCTACACACTCACGCACACTGTCACTCCAACACACACATACATTTATATTGACTCCACACACCCGCACACACACTCATCATATACGCTGCTGCTACTCTGTTTTCATATATCCTGGTGCCTAGTCCCCTTACCCCTTTACATATCTACCTCTATCACTCCAGAATCTCTGCACATTGTAAATATGGTATTGGAACTGACTGACCCTGTATATACACTGGGTGCACAAACACCTTCCTAATATTGAGTTGTACCACCTTTTTGCCCTCAGAACAGCCTCAATTCGTCGGGGCATGGACTCTACAAGGTGTCAAAAGCGTTCCACGGGGATGCTGGCCCATTTGACTCCAATGCTTCCAACAGTTGTGTCAAGTTGGCTGGATGTCCTTTGGGTGATGGACCATTCTTAATATCCATGGGAAACTGTTGAGTGTGTAAAACCCAGCAGCGTTGCAGTTCTTGACACAAACCGGTGCGCCTGGAACCTACTACCATACCCCGTTCAAAGGCACTTAAATCTTCTGTCTCGCACATTCACCATCTGAATTGTACACATACACAATCCATGTCTCAATTGTCTCAAGGCTTAAAAATCCTTATTTAACCCGTCTCCTCCCCTTCATCTACACTGATTGAAGTGGATTTAACAGGTGACATCAATAAGGGATCATAGCTTTTCACCTGGTCAGTCTGTCAAGAGCAGGTGTTCTTAATGTTTTGTAAACTCTGTAGAATGCTTACTTACTTTCTTCTTATTTCTTATTTCTATTTCTCATGTGTTTTTGTTCTACCTTATGTTATTTTTTGTATTACACTGATATTGATTACTGCATTGTTGGGTTTAGAGCTTGCATAAAAGGCATTTCACTGTACTTGTGCACGTGAAATAAAAAACTTGAAACGTATTTACTGGAAAGAAAACAAACACAGTTTGAACCCAGGTCTGATGCCTTCAGATTCCTCTTTTGAGTGTGACCCTTCATAATATTATCTTGGTACAAACACATGCATTGTCTTTCAGGGATTCCCGCAATTAAGATAAAGATACATTCTAAGCTCCCTGGCCAATTAGAAACCTGCACTAAATGAATGGGCTCTGGTGGTGCGAGCCTGTTGGTGATGACCTAATCCGAATTGAGTCAACAAGCCTCTTATTGGGTTAACCACGGCCGCAATGTGTCTTGTCACTTTGCGGAGACAAGGCCAATCCCATCTGTGTGAATGGAATTAGATTGTCATTGATGTGTCAAGGCAGAGTGGGAACAACAGATCGATGGCAAATTACCTCACGAAATGTGGAGATCTGAGGAGAGGAGAGGTGCAGACAGGATCAGAACAGTAGTGTGTTATTGTGGGTAAAGTTGTGGGAGTCCTACACAGTCCACCAAGGCCCTCGCTTAGCTTGGAGCTATCTCACAAAACTGAGGAGAGAGGGAGAAAAAAAACACACAAACCAATTCCAATACAGCACTAATGGGCCACATCATGCCAATACAATAAAAATGGGCCTTTCAGCTCTAGTCAATAGTGAGTTAATGAAAATTTAACCTTTCATTAAATGTGGTCGTTTATTTCCTTCGACTTGTATGCCGGGTCTTTTTTCAGTTTGCCACTTTCTTTCAATTTACTGACAAATTTACTGTGAGGTCTGTATGGAAATGGTATGATAGAGCAATACGTTGAGTTAAGTGGTGTAGACTACTGATGTGCTGTGCTGCTGCTGCTGCTGCTATTGTTGTTGTAGGATACATACATAGAAGGCATTGCCGTGTTAGGGGACAACGAAACAGACTTTTATAATGTATCAAACACAAATTTGAATGCGCAAGTTGCATTGAAACAAAAGGCAAACATTCTCAAATGAAACATTCATGTGAGGTGAAATCGAGTCAAAGAGGGAGGGGTGAAAACACAACACACAATCGAGATCTAAAGGAAATAAGGAATAGTTGTGTGCTGAACCACATTGCTGTACAACAAAGCAAGAAAGCAGCCTACCTGTAGGTAGCTACTACATTGACTCCTGTGCTTTGAACAGTGGAATGGCATTGGAGTGAGGTGATAAATCTATAGGCATCCTGTCTGCACTAGATGAAAAGGCTCAGGGCCCACTTTCCACTGTGGGCAACCTGCCCTTTTAATTAATTAGCACTAGCAGGAAGTGCCTGCCCACAGGGAGAGGCGGCCCGGCCCCTCTGTGTACTGCCAAGGTGATAATGTCCGTAAGGTGAAAGGAGTGCTCGATGCCTCACTAGATATACACTAAATGTATGCAAGCGACTAAGCGAGCCCCTCTGAGCTGATGCAATACCAAGAACAATACCAAGATCAGTCGGTTCCTGTGTGATATCTGGGCTTCGCTCACTGTGCATTGGAAGCTAATGGGGGTCCCTAATAAATACAAATACTGTATCTTCAACATGAAAGCCAACCCTTTTTGTACAAAATGAAGTTAGCTACTATCAAAGGATGGGACAGGCCTAATTTGACTTTTTTTGTTGATTAGAAACGTGTCACGATAACCCATGACCACTATTTACTCTCATAACAGTCATATCTGGGTCTATTTTCTCACGTTGTTGCTTTAGGATTAAACATCCTCCTGATTTGCACTGTAAGTCAAACACTTTGGACATCACCTTTTTATGGGCGCCTTGGTGACCCTCTCTCTTTGCATGTGTGTGCATGTGACAGGGCTCTTTGTGTATGTGTGCATGTGTGCATGTGACCAGGCTCTTTGCGTATGTGCGCATGTGTGGGGCTGAAAATGGCCCTTGTTGTGTGTGCAAACTTCTCTCTCTGTCTCAAGTAATGAGCATGTGCACCTTTCCGCCTGAGGCCTTCATACACAATTTAGCCAGAAAGCCACGGCTGATCATGATTTAGCTTTTGACACCGTTCGCCCCCAGGCGTGGGGAGACTAATACAGATATCTGACTTCCAGTGCGCAGCAGAGGGAAAGGAGAGAAAAAGTGAGAGGCCTTTTATTGACTAAATGATAAAGAGGTTTGTAATGATAAATAACAGTCATTTTATTGTGGAATTCCCAGAAAATACACATTCTACACAATATATAAAAGAGAACTATTAGGGGGTTGCTGGCCTCGCTCTCCCCAAAGAACGGCATCTGGTAGACTCCAATATCCTCGTGCTCGAGTAGAGGTCACAAATTGTGTTAAGACCTTAGCTATTAATACTGCATAAACATGATGCCTAATGGCACTGGTGTCCTCTTTGGCTCAGGGAGGAGGCTGAGCCAGTGAGTGGTGATCATGGTGTCACTGGTGTCCTCTTTGGCTCAGGGAGGAAGCTGAGCCAGTGAGTGGTGATCATGAGCGTTTCCCTGCCTCTCTCTCACAGCTCCACACATTGTTTCACCAACACACAAGGGTGGCTGGGGAGAGAGTATTTGCCTGGTGTGCATACTACTACCTCTGCCACTAGAGATTTTAGCTATCACTTAAGCTATGGGATGGCTGACCCTTTCACGATATTCCCCTTTAAAGGTGCAATATGCAGAAATCGCGCAGCCATTTCCTGGTTGACATTTTTTGTTAATAGTTTGCCTAATTTCAGTTTATGTGATAAAACAAGCAGTCAATGGAGGGAAAATCATTGTACGATCTAAACTTCTGTGAAATATTTTTCAATAACCAAAATATTGTATTTTCAGCTGTTTGGAGCTGGTGTAAAAGAACGAAAGTAAAAGACGCAAAAATGTAACTTAAGAACGGGAAGCATAGAAATAGTGCACATAGAACCGATCTACCGCTTCAAAGACTTGCAGTCAATGAGAATGACAGATCTATAATTCGCATTTCTATGTGAATTTGGTCAGGTTGCCCAAAAAGTGACATGTTGCAGCTTTAATATTTACTGCTCTGCACAAAGATATGAACCAACCAGATGCTACAGTAAGGGTTGTGCTGTGAATAAGTCACGGTGGAGAAGGATAGCGTGCAGGCCATCTAGTTTCAGGTGCTGTGGTACATAAACCATGTGATCTACTATAGTTCAGGTTAGAGGTTCTGAAAGTATGTTGACAGGAGAGAGTGGAAGTATGTGTGCAGTATGTGTCCCTGCAGTGACTGTTAAGAGCCGGTTGTTGAATACTGAATGGAGAATGGCCCAGAAATGAACAGTCAAATCCAATTAAATTACTCAAATTAAATTGTACAATGGTTATGGAACACCTGATCAAATTACTCACATTCAGGGGAATTCGACAGCAACCAATTAGTTCAAAGTATAAAGTTCACACATCAAATTAACACCAAGAGGACGGGGCCTTGATTTGAGCAAAATGATACATCATAATTACATCATGTAAGAAAAATCACAAATTACGGAGCTTTTAATAAGAAAATGGAAATGGCTAATAGGTCTTGATATGACAAATGTACCCCTGTCTACAGTATGCTTGCACACATAGCAATGATTCTTTTAGCAATGGGTGATTGTTATGAGGTACTGGGGCTGTGGCCCATCGTCATTAGATCCAAATTGGTTAACATGTATTTTGCTGCTGGAAAATAGGGATGTTTATACAATACACGTTGGATGCTCTTGTCTGATTGGCTTGTGCTGAAGATGGTACGTTGGTCAGAAAGTTAACACCATTTCATTTTGAAGTCTCTTCAATACATTTACTGAAATAGACAATTTTCTCGATAATGATGTCATTCTTTACCAACTCCTGGATTAATTGTGCGAAGGACTTTCTGACCTTTTTTTACATTTTAAATTTAGCTTCTCAAGGTGCTTTTCCAAGGTGAGATACATGAGTAATGAGATATAAAATAAGCCTTTTAATTGACTTTCCGTAAATTTGACTTCACTAGTCCAACATATACATTTCCTTCTTTAAAAGTGAACCATTTTCACTAATAAAGTTATTAATCTTGGCCATACAGTAATTATCTGTGTAATTAGTGTAATTGCACATAGATCAAGGACAACTCATATAGCGTGCGATAGGTTGGTCTTGATTATCCCCACGTCATGTTAAGACATTACTCCTCCTGTATTATCTTACTTATTCTACAGTGGAGTGTGTCTGCATGGGCCGTATATCCTGCGAATAACCATAAATGCTGTAACATGATAATACTGGTTTAATTACCCTTGGTCAGCCCACTTACAAACCTATTGCTGCTGCAGTCAATATCCCCCAAGATCCATTCATGCTTCAGCTGATGGTTAACTTGGGAGCTTTTGCCGAGTGCTTTACCCTAATTGATATCCTTATTTAGCTAGAGAGAGAGAGCCAGTGGGAGACAAATGGAGTTAAATTGAGCAGTTTACAGTACTGTAAACCAGATCGCATACCACTATGGCTGACTGACTGCGGTTGGACATGATTTATCCTGCTAATTTGCTGTTTTAAAGTATTACGGCTGTTTGGCCTTCTTTCATATTTAGCCAGCAAGAACAGGTTTCGCTGGGTTTCTACGGAAGCTCTTGTTGGGATATTGTTTTACAGTGAATTAAACCTGATTATGGTTTCAGTATTCCCCAGCCGCTCAGTCTGGCCTTGGTCAAAGAGGCGAGGGAGCCTTTACCATGTACCTGAGGGCATGCGGTACGGCCAATACACACTTAACACTTACTACCCTCTCAGAGCGAAGCATGGAACGTACCCCTTAGAGCCTGGTAGTCCTGCCGTATATTTACAATAATATTTTCCCACCACTGTATCGCTGCCATGCAGCATGCTAACCCAAAGCACACTTGTCAGTCTCTCCAAGATTTCGCAGGGATTTTTTGTGATTTTTTTTTTTTGCTGCAGCAATTCTGACATTTGTCTGGAGAAGTGGGTATACTCTAATTTTCCCCAACATTTTCCAAACAGCCCGCCTGACGAAGGAAAGGGGGAGAAAATTCTATGAGAAACAGTGGCATACACTCTGAATGACCTAAAATGATAAGCCCCATATTGTTCCTTAACTGTCAGGCCTAGCCAAGCTGTACTGTGCAAGCATGCTAATAGTAGGCCTACTACTGAAATAGAAAAATGAGGCTGTCAACTGAGTATGACATTTTTAGATGATTTTCATTTTTTTCAGGTTTTCAGTCACACTGGATTGATGCAAATAATCATGATATTATTCTGCCAGGTACTACTACTTTGTAGCTAGTTAACATTTAATTGAGCAGGTTTTTTTGCGAAGCCTTTCCATCTACGGTTAAGCCTATCATTAGCATAGCTATATATTTCCTGTTCCTTAATTGTTTGAAATCTGTACATTTTATTTCATATTATGAGGCATGTTGCTATAAAGTAGCCTAGCCAAAATCCCACCATAGAAACGTGGAGACAATTATTTTATAAACTCTTCCTTATATGCGGTCTCCTGTCTATTGGTTTTCAAATTAACATTCTTTCATTGTCTAGCAGCCAAAAGCATTGTCCTGGTCATATTAGCAACCCATGATAGTTGTTGCATCTTTAGATCTCCCTCATTCACATGTGCATTTTAGAATGGTGTTTTCCACAAATTGCATTTTGGAACATTTGCGCGTAGGCCTACTGCCGTGTGCACATTGATGGGCTTAAAAATTTGAAGGAATAATAGTTTATCAACATTTTAAGCTAAACATTCCAATCTGTTCCATTAGCCTTATTAATTGATATGGTGTATACCTCCACTACACTACTTTGATATGCATCATAGGGATTAAGGTGTGAGTATACACAATGACCACAGAAAATAAAGTAGGTAGGCCTATACGACATATACCTGCGTATACCCTCCACTACACCACTTGGCAATATGCATGATTTTGTCCAATTTGTAGCGAAAATGTGCTGACGAGGGAAAACGTTTGTTGAGGTATGGCTTGATTTAATTTAACCATATTATGTAGTAAATATGTGAAGATTGGTTGATATTGCCAGCTGTCTTTTTGTACTGCGGTGATGGGTCAGTTATATGTGATAATAGTGTGATGATTGGGCTGTTTTATGGGGAAATAGTGCAGTGATTGGTCAAATTTGAAAGCCCTCGCACAGGGATGTAGTGGTGCTGGATCGCAAGGGAGCAGCGCTCCCTCACTTTTTTTCCGTTTGAGAATACACAGAGCTGGTAAATATATTTCTGGGAAATCATTTCTGAAGATGAATCAATGTCCCGCAAGATCACATAATAATGAATGAGTATTTTACATAACAGAACTGAATATCATAACATAGCATAGTAGGCCTATAATGTTACTGTTACACCAAAAACACCTTCATTCTAGTGGGATTTTAGGAGCTGACGCTGAATAGTTGCATTTCAGTCAAAACTCAACAGCGTCACTAGTCAGGATATACGCTTTGATTGAAACAAAATACAAGAAAGAATAATAGTTTAACAGCATCTGCTGTAATTCACTCACCAAACAGTCATTCAAGAAGATATACACGCATATTCTATTCTCATTAAACTGATTGAGATCCATCAAATGACTGGCGTGCAGATGCAGTTTGGACATTTCACCAGTATAACGTGAAGAATTCATTCATGATTGACAGTGATGATGGCCTATTTTGAAATGAGGTATGCCTAACTTGGTGTTTAAGGGTATTAAAATATAGCCTTTTCTTGAGAGAATAATGTGGGGATAGGCAGACATTGCAATTGGAGGATACATTTCATGCATATTCTATAATAATATTCAATAGGCTACATCCGTCGATACAAACTTTGATTGAGAAACGATGATTAGACAATTAGACAAAACATTTGCTCCGGCACCTAAAAAAAAATCACTACACCACTGCCATCGCATAATATGCAGGGCGTTGTTGATTTAGCCAAAAATATGCAATCGAAGAATCGCCGAGTCCTGGGAGGACTGACCTATACCTGCGACTCCAACTCAGAAGCCCTCACAGCTTTAAAGAGAGGAAGCTAGCTGACGTCTTCAAACTGTCCTTGACCTGCAGCACTTGTTGAGAAACCCAAACTGTATCCCACCCAATGGTTCCCAATTAGAACCCATGGTACTGTGACACTTCACAATACACACTACACCATGTCCCCATATTAACGTCTTAATACCAATGTAAGTACATTGTAATATAAAGGTATTACCAAATGAATGACTACAGTATAAGGTCTATGCATTATAAGTGGGATTGAAACAATGGCATAGCCAACAGGTCAGATAAGATGTAGCTATCGAGAACAATTTGAAAATAGGATTATGCTTTAAGTGGGTTTGTAGGTCTTTCTCTCTTGTCTAGTTCCCCAGATATGTTTCCCTTAACAGCTCAAAGTAATTAGCGAAGACTACATGCCAAAAGTAAAGTAGCTACAGAGTAGGCAGCTCTCATCTTTAATTTGAAGAGATGAGACACTCTGTGGGGGCTTGCTGAGAGCTTCAAGCGACTACGTTGGGTCCTTCCACCAAGGTCGCCTTGGCAAGATGAACAAGTCTGAGTAAACTCTGCCATATATACTGTATGTGAACCAGACTAACAAAATAACTGTTTAGGCAGTGTTGAAATAGTTTGTGTTTCAAATAACCCTGTTACAATATCCAGAACCCAATATTGCAAGTGAAAAATCTTCATTTTGGTAATTATTTTAAACACATATCTCTGTTCCAGTTTTTATGATATGATCCAACAGAGTCGTAGTGATTTTTTACCTCTATCCAGAAAAGTTTCTTTTTGAGTGATACCTCAGAAAGTCCTCTAGGGTTTGCCATTAGTCACATGCTTGAGCACGGAGTCAGCCACAAATGGCCTCCAATTTCCAAAAGGCACGGTCAGCTCATTCTTTACTGTCAAGATGAAGAAGAGCATAAAAGTTGAGTCAATAAAGTAATATGAAATGGTTGGTATCGAAATGTGCCGCAGTGACTGATTAAGTGCTCAGGTCCCTGTTGTGATGTTCACTGGATTCTGGAGGGGGAAGGAGGGAGGGATGGAGGGAGGGAGGGAGGGAGGGAGGGAGGGAGGGAGGGAGGGAGGGGGGGAGGGAGGGAGGGAGGGGAAGTAGGGAGAGGGGGATGAAGTAGGGAGAGGGGGAGGAGGAGGGAGAGGGAGGAAGGAAAGAGGGGGGGGGTGGAAGGAGGGAGGGAGGGAGACAGAGGGAGAGAGGGGGAGGAAGGAGGGAGAGGGGGATGGAAGGAGGGAGGGAGAGGGGAGAGAGGGGGAGAAAGGAGGAAGAAGGGAGGAAGGAGGGAGGGAGAGGGTGATGGAAGGAGGCAGAGGGGAGGAAGGGAGAGGATGGAAGAGGGGAGAAGGGGAGAGGAGGAAGGGAGAGAGGATGGAAGGAGGGAGAGGAAGGAGGGAGAGGGGATGGAAGGAGGGAGGGAGAGGGGGATGGAAGAAGGGAGGAGACGAAGGAGGGAAAGGGAGATGGAAGGAGGGCGAGGGAGGGAGGAGGGAGGGAGGGAGGATGGAAGGAGGGAGAGGGGAGGAAAGGGAAGGAGGGAGGAAGGAGGAGAGGATGGAAGGAGGGAGAGGGGAGGAAGGAGGGAGTGGGGAGGAAGGGGAGAGGGGGATAGGAGGAGGGGGGAGATGGGGAGGGAGGAGGGAGAGGGGGATGGAGGGAGGGCGAGGGGATGGAAGGAGGGAGAGGGGAGGAACGAGGGAAAGGGGGATGGAAGGAGGGAGGGAGGGAGGGAGGGAGGGAGGGAGGGGAGGGGGATGAGGGGAGGGGAATGGAAGGAGGGAGAGGGGAGGAAGGAGGGAGGGAGAGGGGGATAGAAGGAGGGGGAGAGAGGGGAGGAAGGAGAGAGAGTGGATGGAATGAGGGAGAGGGGAGGAAGGAGGGAGAGGGGGATGGAAGGAGGGAGGGAGGGAGGGAGAGGGAGGAAGGAGGAGGGAGGGAAGGGAGGGGGGGGGGAGGGAGGAGGAGAGGAGGAAGGGGGAGGGGGGGAGGGAGGGAGGGAGGGAGGGGGAGGAGGGAGGGAGGTGGAAGGAGGAGCGATGAGGGTAGAGAGCATGCCCCTGGTGTTTCGCTTGTGTTGTTTATGTTTCTCAGTCTGAAAGGTAACATGTTTAGATTATTATTTCAAGGGGGAAGAAGCCACAGGTCATAACTTCACAGACTACAGGATGCGTTACAATTATGATACAGTATATCTAACACAAACTATTCAATTTAACTGGACTATAAAATAAAATACTTTGAGAATCTGGGTGGCTCTAAACCTTTAAAAGAAGCATCAAAGTGCATACAACAGTTCTACCTTCCTTCGCAGTCTGTCAGACAATGAATGTCCCTCCTGCATACAAAAGTCTACCAGCCAAGTCAATATCGACTCTTCACACAGGTGAAGAAATAAGAGAAAGGGAATAACACAGATAAAGAAGTACTTTTCTAGCTCTCACTCTCTCTTTCTCCATCTCTTCAGAAAGTGGATCCCCTGCAGCAGAGTGCAGGTCTTCCCTCACTGTTCTCCTAATTCAAAGTGGTGATAAGGATGGTCACCTCTGTCTCTTGATTATGACTCAAATAATACATAAGCAGAGCATTAAGCTGGGAACATGCTTCCTGGGCCCTGGGGGAGGGGCCAACGGGGTCAAGGTGTACTAATGAGCGTAACAGGTTTGGTGACCAGTCAGGAGACAGGGAGAGTGGGTTTAAAGTATGGAGCTCTACGCAAAACTCACACTCCGCCAAAACACAGAACATAGACACACACTACCTGTCCTGGGGGTGCAAAAATGTAAATGTTTCTTATTCATTTGGACTTTTGTTTATTGTTGAAACTTTGGGTGGTGTATAGTAATATAGTGACATTGTTATATATAGATCATACTGTAGGCTACAAGACATTTTGTAAACGCAGAAAGTGTAACTTTATCTGTAGAGTGAGCGTTGCACGTGGTATATTTTAGATTTAAAGAGTAGAGTTTCATTAGAATTTGTGCAGAAAAGTGCAACTATATCTATTACACAGTCTATAAATATGAAGCAGATAACCCACATGATTGTATAAATTCCATATAACTAACCCATGCAGCAGTATTAGAGTTGCAGTGCCAGAGGTCCCTTTCTGTATATCACATTCCTACAGTAGGGAAGATTAAATACATTTAGTAATTTCTGCATACTTAGTAAACACTATCTGTCAACCTGCAACTCCCACTTGCCACTCAACCCCCATCTCAGTTAACCACCAGCAAACTTCAGAGACATGTACGGGTGGAAACCGATGTGGTTTGCACCGTGTTAAGATCATGGCTCTGGGCTACGCACGGAGCAGGTTGCTATGCGCTGCAATGCTAATAGGTTCCACTTCTCAGCGCGGTCCGTTAGCCTGTGCTGACACGTCTTGACAGTTCATACACCATCTTCCACCCTTTTTAATCATTTCTGATAGGCTCTCTCCGGGACGCCATCTATTTAATTTGAAAGGGTGAGCCACTAAACATTTTTGTGTCTCTAAATAGATGTCTGTCTCAACACGTTTGAGTACTTCAGCTCTGTTGTGAACCATTGATGGAAGCTCAGTAAATCATAATTTGGGCTGAAGACGTGAAGAAGTGATCATGAGTCTAAGATGGCAGTACATCCTGGAAGAGACATCAATCAGGCTGGCAAAGAATATACTGTAAATGACTAGATCAAAGAGATTGAGAAATTAAGAAAAACAAATACAGACAAATACAAGTCCGCTCTTCACATGTAAGCTAAGAGAGGTTGATTACATTTTAAGGGCAATAGTTTTGTTCAGAGACATAGACATCTCTTGGTACCAGTTCAGAGTTCACATGTGGGTTTTTTTTCAATACAAAAATAAAATTAAACTAAAGGTAAAGCATGAAACTATATTCATATTTATCTCAAGGTCATAGCTCTTAGTTCTCTTAATCTTTCTTTTACATTTGTGTTCAACTTTTATCTGTGATTTATCTTCTGCTTTTGCAATTTAACCAGTAGGCCTACTCAGCAGCGTGATCTGATATTTGATATGATTTACAATTCTTACAATTCACCACGTCACATTTGATCTATCTCAACTGAAAATATAAACACCACTTTCGATCTCAAGCAAATGAAAGTCACTGTCCTCTATGTTTCCCGCAATGTTCAACGTCTCGGACGTCTGATACAGTTTATGGAATAAATGTAGTCAGTAGAGATACTGTGGGCCTGTGTGATTCATAGTGGAGGACAAAGGCCTTTCTATTGGAGTCAGAAAGATTTATTCTCTAACACTGGGATGTAAGGACAATGTCACCAGGGATTATCACATGCAATTTCTGTATAGTTCTACAAACATCCCTCAATATAAATGGGACAATTCAATGAAATATTCATATACAAACCATGACATCATTGTTTGGTAACTGTCATGAGATCCTATCAACTACAATCTATTTGGAAGCGAAAGACCAAAAAGGCCAAAAAGCAGGAGCTTTCTGTGTGGTATATGGCTGGATCTTTTCAGATCGGGATATCATACATTATTGGTTTAGACTGAAAAGAACTGTTTGTATAAAATATGTTGGGCTTCAGCAGGGCAGGCATAGATAGCTGCGAGCTTCTTGTTGTCCTTCACTGAGATCCTTTGGGAATTCGCCCTGAGAGAAGGAAGACTGTTTTGTCTTTAGCACGGAGAGAGTATTGCCATCGTATCCATCCATGTTCTATAGCATGCCATTTAACATGCGCATTTTGAACATAATGTCTTATGTGGTTGCTTGGATTAACTTCATTTAGTCTTGATTTGTAGCGCTGTTTTGGTCATGGTTGACCAGTTTTTATATTAGAAATCGTGGGCAAAGGTAATGACATAAAACCAGCGTGTAACCAAAACTGAAAAGGGGATTGACATAACTATTAATCACTCAATATTACTGAATGGAACAAGTTTGTCTTTAGTTTCCTCCCTCCAGCTTGAACTGGAAACAGGCAAATCGGGCTAAGCTAAACAACAACAGACATAAATGTGGTTCACTATGGACTTTAGATGCTGATCATAGTCATGGATCTTAGCAGAACAAGCAGGACATTTTTTTGCATTTAGTTGTTTGCTGTTATTCACTGTCTGTAAGTGGTATTATATTAAAGCCAGGCAGTCTTGACAGATCCTAAGACATTTTATCATCCAAATGGCAATGATGGCCTGAAAACATATGAATTTTACTCGTATTTTCTTTAAGCCTAAAATGGGGACAAAGTATCTCGCAACTTTTAGAATATACAAAGTAACTTCCCTTTAACACTGTTGAGACGTGAATACTGCATGTGTTATGCCACACGTAGTTAACTTTAAGAAGTAATGGCAGTGTATTTGATCAGTCAGCTCATCAGACAAACTAAAACATAAAGCAGCCAATCCTTCATTAAAACGAATAACGTTTCTCGCTTAAACGGTACCACTCTCCTAGGACTTCACAGCAGACTGTTGTCAAAAGCAAATACGTAATGTACTGAACACTTGTTAGATGAGAATGAAGTTTGGATCCGCTGTAATGCAATGTCGCTCTAGCAGCCAGTATATTAGTGTGTAGGTGGCTGTAGGCTGACGACTGACCCACCGTCTAATGCGTTTCACTGTAAAATGTCAGTATTACTGCTCTTACCCTGCCATCTGCTGGTCCACCTTGTTCACAGGGCCTGCCTCTCATTTCCTCCCTCCTCTAACTAGCTCTCCCATCCCTCCATCTGTCTTTCTGAGGGAGCATCATCTGCCCTGCACGTCCCAAAATGTCATCATCTCTCCTCTGAGAGAGAGGGAAAGAAAGAGAGAAATAGAGAGAGAGAGGGAGACAGCGAGAGAGGAATACAGGGAGGTCGATTGTTATCGAAAATAAGCCTGGTGTTTGAAAGGGATTTTAATTGAGGCATTCGTTATATTTGAAAAGGTGAAGTCCTCGGGGCGGTCGCGGGAAACTAACTCAACCCATTTCATATCCTCAGACATTAATAAAGAATGGCATCTTTGACTTTCCCTTTTAAACCACAACCTAATGGTCTAAATATAGTGAAAGTCAGACACGATAATTCCCTGTACCTCTGGGGGATACACCGCAGTCGCAGTACGGGACAGACAGAGGAGCAGCGGATAGGCCTCCAATTAACAGCCCAGGAGGGCCCAGTTCCCGAAATAAGGGTCCAACGTCCCCTCCGCCCTCCACCCCAAAGGGGATGTTTCCCTCTCTTTCTCCCTTTCTCTCTCCTTAGTAATCAGGCCATTAATAATACTAGGGCCTCTGATCGTCAACCTAATACGAGTCATCCGGTCTGCGTTTTCAGAGGCTTATACCAAAGAGGAAGTGGACATTGTTTTTCTCGTCGTGGCATGAGAGCAGCTTAGAAGGACAGATTTCATTAACTAAAGGATGCTGTTTAACTATTTAATAGCTCCTTTGCTATTGTTTTCAGCCTTTTTCCATTAGAGTGATTGACATGAGGATTAGATTGGTAACTGCAGTCAGCTTGGTAGTGCTCGCAGAAATGTGTGTGACGTCCATCTTGTGATTGAGCAATATAGTCAATACAGTAGGTCTAGATGACTTCTTCCTGAAGTTAGGGGAATCCCTACTGATGACGCCTTGCTGTTAGAGTCTCGGGTGATATACAATAAGTGTATGTTCACGTACTGTACATAAGCAGTGGGTTGAATACATAGAACATGTGTAAATGCATATGTCTCTGCAGCCTCACATTACATGACACCTGCCCTATTATCTGTAGTTCTCTCTATGAAATAATACAGTGAAACAAATTCGACATATTTTAAAGCGGAGACAGGCACTTATTGTTAATATTTGTGGTTGTTTTGTCCAGTCTTGTTCTGTAAATGAATATAATCCTACAGGGTGATGGGTGATTCCAGAGACATGAAAGTGCTTGATTGCTTGATAATTGTTGGGCCCAAGTTTCGGTTTTCCGCTCTCTTCTCCCTGATTGACTGAATGTACACGTTCCCAACTCAATTCATGTGCACGGTAATCTTGAACAACATAGTTTTCTTAAAAAATTCTACTTGAAATACCATCCCGGATAAGATGTGGCATGTTCCGCTCAGCATGTTGAAATGGAAACGTTTTGATGGCTGGAAGTTGGTTGGGAAGGTAATGTCAGACTAAGGTTAAATGGTATAAGGAGCACTTCCATCTTAAAGGTGCTCATCTAAGAGGTTCAGTCAGAGGATTCAAACGGCGATGACAAAATTACTTCATTAATGAATTGGGAAAACACTGGTAAAACAAAACCAACATGTAAAAGTACACACACAATTTATCATTGTAACATAATCCACAATAAATCCTTCAGTTCCGTTAAACCTTTAAATTCATATCGTGTGTGATAAAATCCCATAGGGCTTGTAAGTAAGCATTTCACGGTAAGGTCTACACCTGTTGTATTCGGCGCATGTGACAAATACAATTTGATTTGATCCGTTTCAACGGTGGGCAAATTCAAACATTCACTGGCCTTCTGTGGTTAGTTTTCCCATTGCTCAAACTCAATTCTGTGAGATGAAGTCTTTGACAGGGTGGAACATGGCAAACTTGAACACTGTGCAACCACATCAGAGATCATTTGTTTTTCTCGTTATTCAAATAGACAAAATAATGCCAGTTACAGCTAGAAAACCTTCACAAAGCCCGTCTTTCTACTCATGTAAAGGACTATTTGCATTGTGAAACCAACCTGTGTGGCATGTTTAGATGTCACTTTGTATGAGTAAGTGCTATTTCCAGTCATGTGTGTGTAAATATTTCACACTATGGTCATCCTATACTAGAGATGACAAATAAAAGTGAAAATAAAAGTTTGTAAAATATATGCACGCAAAGAAGTGCCATTCTTTTGGTATGTGGCACACAATGTGCAATATGGGAGGAGCGTATTATCCCCTAGCGTTGTGAATAAGGCACCAGGCTCAGTGTGATCTGTTACTTTAACAGGTTCACTGCACTTCCTCATGGATTTAAATATTTGTAGCACTGAAATCTTCCAATTACTGAACATACCTAACATACGTCACCGAGACGGGTTGGGTAGGTAACATACGAGAGAAGGCTTGCTCGCTCTCTGAAGAATCTCAAACATCACCACCACCACTTATTCATTCCTCTCTAACTCTTCGTTGAGTTCCTTGTGTTCCGTGATGGCTATAATTTTGTTGTTGTTGTTGTCGGGAAGTGCAGTAGGCCTAGTAGAGTGTTTTGTAGGAACTTTTCTCTCCACAGTGTCATTCTATTGGAATGTCATCAAAATATTTCAATGGCACTGTCGATATCATATGAAGAATTCCCAGAAACAAATGGTGTAAATCTATGATATAGTAAGTGGACAGCAAATCATAGAAAAAATCGTATAAATAAATCAAAACGTTATTATTTTATCTTCCTGAAACCAAAAAGCAACAAACATCCAGTGAATAAATCTTTAGAAAAGGATGCTTTGTCGTAGCTGCGTTATTGTACACTGTCATCGCAAGAGGCTGCATCTCTGCATCTTCTGTAGGTTGAATAGAAGAAGGATATCACTGGGAGGTATATTTGCCACCCCTGTGGCGCTTCAGCAGTACACTCGGTTACTCCTGCTCACTTGTTGGAGTCTTTTAACGCTAATGCAGAAAGCATAAATATATGATAATCTCATCGGGTGTCGATTTATACAGGTGTCATCCCTGACTTGATTTCCAAGAGAGCAGGTTTTTCTTTGCGGCGATTGAAGTCGCAAAGTTATTATCAGGCAAAATGTATTCATGATACCAGAAGTCCAAGTTGCCTTCTGGGCTTTGTAATATAATACTGCCCTCTTTATCAAATTTAACAGTTTATTGGAAACAGCTTGTACACATGATTTAACCATGGGGCAGGGAGGCAGGGCCCGAGGACCCCACCACCACCACCACCCAGCCAACATATATACACACACACCTCCTCCCTCTAACTCCACCCCCCTCTCCTGTTTCTTTCTCTTCATCCCCCTCTCTCTCTCTCTCTCTCTCTCTCTCTCCGATCCACACCTGCGTCACATCTGATGCGAGCCGCTGGTTGGATGAGGCTGAACTTTTGTGCCGGGGCCTTTTGCACTTTGTTGTTTGTTGCTCTGAAGAGTGCACGATAACAAAAGCGTGACGTGACAAATGGACTTTGTGCCCCCAGCCAGATTTAAGTGATATGTTACTGAATGGTAGCAAGTGCAACCCCCTACACACACATACATACACTAGCGTTCAAAAGTTTGGGGTCATTTAGAAATCCTTGTTTTTGAAAGAAAATCAAATGTTCTGTCCATTAAAATAACATCAAATTGATCAGAAAAACAGTGTAGACATTGTTAATGTTGTAAATGGCTATTGTAGCTGGAAACGGCTGATTTTGAATGGAATATCTTCAAAGGCGTACAGAGGCCCATAATCAGCAACCATCACTCCTGTGTTCCAATGGCACGTTGTGTTAGTTAATCCAAGTTTATAATTTTAAAAGGCTAACTGATAATTAGTAAACCCTTTTGCAATTATATTAGCACAGCTTAAAACTGCTGATTTAAGAAGGAATAAAACTGGCCTTCTTTAGACTAGTTGAATATCTGGAGCATCAGCATTTGTGGGTTTGATTACAGGCTCAAAATGGCCAGAAACAAAGAACTTTCTTTTACCCATCTTAATCTTTTGTTTTTATTGGCCAGTCTGAGATATGGCTTTTTCTTTGCAACTCTGCCTAGAAGGCCAGCATCCCGGAGTTGCCTCTTCACTGTTGACGTTGAGTCTGGTGTTTTGTTGACGTTGAGTCTGGAGATCTTCCGTTTATTGGCAATTTCGCACATGGAATAGCCTTCATTTCTCAGAACAAGAATAGTGACGAGTTTCAGAAGAAAGTTCTTTGTTTCTGGACATTTTGATCCTGTAGTCGAACCCACAAATGCTGATGCTCCAGATACTCAACTAGTCTAAAGAAGGCTAGTTTTATTGCTTCTTTAGTCAGAACAACAGTTTTCAGCTGTGCTAACATAATTGCAAAAGGATTTTCTAATGATCAATTAGCCTTTTAAAATGATAAACTTGGATTAGCTAACACAACGTGCCATTGGAACACAGGAGTGATGGTTGCTGATAATGGGCCTCTGTACGCCTATGTAGATAATCCATAAAAAATCTGCCGTTTCCAGCTAGTTATTTACTACATTAACAATGTCTATACTGTATTCCTGATCAATTTTATGTTATTTTGATGGACAAAAAATGTGCTTTTCTTTCAAAAAGAAGGACATTTCTAAGTGACCCCAAACTTTTGAACGGTAGTGTACATACACACACACAACACAAACACATCCCCAAGTTGTGTTGTTTGCATTTTTCCAATAACGACTTTAGCAACCTAGCTTTACCTTTCTGTTGTTGTTTGTATGTAGTGTGCGCATACAATGTACAGTACCTCAACATTATTTGTAATTCCTGCTCCCTGTCATCCATTCTGTCATCTATTATGTCAACCATTCTGTCATCCATTATGTCAACCATTCTGTCATCCATTATGTCATCCATTATGTCATCCATTATGTCATTAATTATGTCATCCATTCTGTCATCCATTATGTCAACCCTTCTGTCAAGCATTCTGTTAACCATTCTGTCAACCATTATGTCAACCATTCTGTCAACCATTCTGTCATTAATTATGTCAACCATTCTGTCATCCATTATGTCAACCCTTCTGTCAACCATTCTGTCAACCATTCTGTCATCCATTATGTCAACTATTCTGTCAACCATTCTGTCATCCATTATGTCATCCATTTTGTCATCCATTATGTCAACCCTTCTGTCAACCATTCTGTCAACCATTCTGTCAACCCTTCTGTCAACCATTCTGTCATCCATTATGTCAGCATTTATGTCATCCATTCTGTCAACCATTCTGTCACCCATTATATCATCCTTAAAATAAGTGTTTTCTCCATCACCTGCAAATGATAAAGGCAAATTTAGATGTTACTCCTGTGGATCTCAGCTGACACTGATATCCCCCAGACCTAAAGAGTCTGCAGGGAAACCCTGAGTGTTGGGTTACACACTGGGACCAGTGATAGTGTCAACTACTGTGGAATGCTACAGTGACAGGAAGTGGGATTAAAAATAGAGGCCTTAAAAATACAATTTGTTATGTTGCACCGCCATAAGTAAGAAATAAGTTAATAACAATAATAGAGAAGGTGATAGTAAATCTGGTCACACAGGTCAGCCAAGTGATGGAGAGAGACCAAATCTCTGTGCAGCTGCCTATGACACATGACTGTTAAAATCTAAAATATCAATAACTAACTTTTAGACATTACATCCACAGTCAATAACATTCAGTAAAATCCAACTCGTAGATTGCCAGACCAACAGACAGTGATTTTCCCCAGCAGTGATATCGTAGAAGGCAGAGGCTTTCAAAACTCCTGTGGGGACGGTAAATAGAAACCAGCAGTTGCTCTACAACCAGTGCCCCTAATGATTTAAAGGGATGGTCAGAGGTCACAGCCGAGCTATTAATGATACCTTTTAACAAAAGGCATGCACAGAACCCCTCCTATCTGTGAGACGAGACGTCACCCAAGGCCTACGAGGGGGATTCAGCATGATTATGGGAGGTTAATGTAGAAGAGCAGGGTCTGGATGCTATAGGCTCAGCCAACAGGTCTCAACTCAGAGCAGGTCACTAGTTGGCCTGTCAAGGTATCTGTCAAAAATCTTGGAGATGTGCTCCACAAGGATGTATCCTGTTACCGCTATAGTTATTCCCAAAGTTCTGATGTTACCTATGTGGTTATGACTACCTATGGAAAGATCTGTTCGTGTGAGTTGTGGTAAATGAACGATATCTATATTTTACTTTTACCAGTGTCTTCTGTCGTCTTTGACATAAAACAATCATTCTCCTTAAAAGTTAATTATGGGAGCCCGGCCGTTTCGAGGTTGAGGAGATCTGTGCCTGAATCTGCATTGGAATAGGGAAATCTGGGTATAGGCAGAGCGGTGTCTTCCCGTGATAAAATTGGACGGAAGTGCTGCTAGGCATATCGTTTATCAGGCAGGTTTAGCATGCGCATGTTAAAATGAATGGCTCTGTTATCTGCATAGGTTGTGTGAGCTTAGTTTAGTGTAATGCCATTTATTGTGTAGAAATGGCATGCTGTCGGCCTGGTGGGGCATGATTAATCGGGCATTGCCTCTTTCTGGAACAGCTATAGGCAAAACATTCAAAACATTCAAACCAATATTTGGCGTCCATGCTCTTTAGTTTATTCTTCAAAAGGACAACTGCAAGAAAGCTTTTGTTTTGGGCTTTTGTCCGAGCATGGTATCTTTCAAGTTAGCCATTTGACAACAAAGTGATCAACATCCTCTAGTTCTATGAACAAATCCCAAATACTTATAGGTATCAAGCAATTTAAACAATCCAATAATGAAATATCAGTTTTAATGTATTACGTTTGTATAATGTAAATCTTTATGACAATAATGTAAACAAAGTGAAATAGTATCATAGGGTAAAACATTTATGGTAATTAAATCTGAAACAATTACCAAGACAGTGAAGAGCATGATCCAGCATGTTTAGTCTGTCCTATAGCAGTCGCCAAAACAAATGTCAGTTCTCAGTTGACTCTGTTCCCAATCCACTGTAATGAGTAGGTTTCATCTGTCTGCCAGAGAAAAAAGGAGAGCAGTGATGACTGTCAATCTCTCATGTGTGGATAGGTGGAGAGAGGAGGAAGAGAGAGACAGACAGAGAGGGAGCGCTATTGGGAGGTGGAGAGAGGCCAGGCACAGATTACACCACCAGTCACCAGAGCTTTAGGCACTTTCACTGATTCAAAGAGAGAGAGAGAGAGAGAGAGAGAGAGCGAGAGAGGGGAGAGAGAGAGAGAGAGAGGACAGAGAGAGAGTCAGAGAAAGAGAGCGGAGAAAGAAAGAGAAACAGGACTCATATGCTCTTCCCCCCCACTGTGTGAGGATCTCTGCTTTATTTATATGTTCATGTTGAGAACACTGCTGAGAACACTACAGTCTCCCCATAGAAGAAGTATAGGAAAACTAGTATGTGTAGATCTGCTTATAGACTGTATATAAACATTATTACATAATATTATAGTAATATAATATATGCCATTTAGCAGACATTTTAAAGTGTCTTACAGTCATACGTGCATCATTTAAAACAAAATACGTATGGGTGGCCCCAGCAGGACTCAAACACACAACACTTGGCATTGTAACGGCAACACAAGGCCATTCATAATTTGTATACACGAGTCCAGGTTTTGTAATAAATGTTGATGCAGTACATATACTAATTACTAACTGAACAATCAGAAGAGAACAGATAGAACAGAATCAATATCATTGTTCAATAAACAAACATGACAGTAATATTTGGGTTGAATTGGATAGAAGGTCTGGTACATGAATATGCCATCTAATCAGGTGTGGATAATGAATGCCCTTCATTACTGTGGAGGGCAAGGTAGACACCAGTGTCCAGTCATGTCTTCAGAGGGAAATATGGAAAATAACTTAAGTGTTTGATGATCCGTTAAATGCACAGAGGAATACATTAATATGATAGTCAGTAGAGCAGAAAACCCCTGCAGTAAGGTTTCCTCATTAGTCGGTTTTTTCCCCCTTTTTCTTTTTGAAACTATTTAAACTAAAAAAGCCACTGTGACAGATGTATTGGTTGTGTCAAGAAATAATTATATGAATTTTGAATCATTCCACTCATTCCATCAACAATTATATTCTCAAAAGATATATCCTCAGAGGTCCTAAAATAGAACATTTCCCCTACAAGAATGTGGTGTATCAACACTTTTACCATGTATTCACTTTCACATTTTTTAAGTGTACCATACGTGCTGTAACCTATATATCACAGATTTGGTCAAACTACCCCTTTAATTGCATATCATGTATTCTGAACTACTTTAATTGAATTATTGTATATTTGACATCACTGCTTCTACACAATAAGGGAGATGCTAATAATAACATGAAGAGGTTTGTGTTGGAACCGCGAACAGCCACACCCATAGGGCTCCTTTGACTTCAAAGACATACCATTTAGAAAGTGCAAAACCTCATACATACTTGCCTCTTGTAGGAGTCATTCTTCATTTTCTTTCATTTCTTGCGGTAGTCTATTATCTTTCTTTTTTATTGTCACAACTGGTTCCTTTGGCTTTCATCATTATTCTCTCAGGTTGGTCGAACACCTGATTCTCACGCTAGACTTTTGTTCTCTTGATTTAGCCACCTCAGCCATACAAACAGTACAGCCAAATACATGGAGACACAGGGCCGCAGAGTCATGTCCCAGACATGAGTGCTACAGTACGGGCCTCCGTGAAAGATTATTAGGGGGAAATGAGCCCGTCCTCCTATAGCACCTCTCACCAGCCTCCTCTGGTAGTGAAGGTATTCATGTATTCATGTATGTGCTATCCTCCATTTCACTTCAGATCATATATCCACCCCTTTGTCTTCAATTGCAAAAAGCTCCTGAACAATCATATAGTTGATATCTATCTCAATTTACGTGATTATGGATGTCTTCTACAAGGCTACTTGTCCATGTCTTGCAAATAGATCTGAGGTCCAAGGTCTGGTCTTGGGAGGCAATTGATAACAAGTCTTTGCATTGGAAAGTGACTCAGTTACTACAGTAAGTTTGCACTTGCTTCATTCCCCACATTTTCAGTACACTAAGCCTATTCACCGTATACTGATTATGTGCATACCAGTACTCTAAGGTTAAGAGTTAGGGTTAGTCAGTGTCTGACTAACCTCACCGTGCTATTAATCACGACTAAATGCAGACCTTCTTTTAGTAATGATGATTAATGAAAACACCTCTCATTTCATCCTTTATTTTCCCTATTAAGGTTGGCCACAACGGTCAAGGCGTTTCCCCAGACGATCAGGTAATTACACATATTGTACATCGCACAATAACTTAATACTGAAAGTCCTGTGGGTTCACTCCATTTCGTGGATGTGTTCATCTTCGTCAGCTGAATGCCAGCAGCGTGGATAGAGATGTGATGTGGCAACTGTGTGAGGAACTGCCTACATCAAAATGCAGGTCAAGAGGACACACTGAACACCTTGTGGGTGAAGAACTATAGTACCTTCAGAAAGTATTCACACCCCTTGACTTTTTCCACATTTGTTGTGTGACAGCCTGAACATAAAATTGATTCAATTGAGATCTGTGTCACTAATCTACACATAATACCCCATAATGTCAAAGTGGAATTATGTTTTTGGACATTTTTATAAATTAATTTTAAAAATGAATAGCTGAAATGTCTTGAGTCAATAAGTATTCAACCCCTTTGTTATGGCAAGCCTAAATAAGTTCAGGAGTAAACATGTGCTTAAAAAATCACATAGTAAGTTGCATGGACTCACTAGGTGTGCAATAGTGGTTAACATGATTCTTGAATGACTACCCCCTCTTTGTACCCCCACATACTAATATAAATAGAATATTAATAGATAATTGTAAGGTCCTTTATCAAGTAGTGAATTTCAAGCACAGATTCAACCACAAAGACGGGCAGTGATATGAGAAAGCTGAGGATGGATCAACAACATTTTAGCTACTCCAAAAAATGTACCTAAATGACAGAATGAAAAGAAGGAAACCTGTACAGAATGAAAAAAAATCAAAATATGCTTCCTGTTTGCAACAAGGCACTAAAGTAATACTGCAAAAAATGTGTCAAAGAAATGTATATTAATATTTGACCCAAATATCTTATATTTGGGTCAAATCCAACAACACATCATTGGGTACCACTCTCTATATTTTCAAGCATGGTGGTGGCTGCATCAAGTTATGGGTATGCTTGTCATTGGCAAGGACATGGGAGTTTTTCAGGATAAAAAGAAACGGAATGTCGCTTAGCACAGGCAAAATCCTAGAGGAAAACCTGGATCAGTCTGCGTTCCAACAGACACTGAGAGACGAAGTCACCTTTCAACAGGACAATAACCCTAAAATACTTTCTGAAGGCACTGTATGTGTTGAGATAGTTGTGTAGCAGTGATCGTGAAGTAGTCAATTAATTATTGAACTTGGCAAGAGATCAATCGTTCCAGTGAGGTGATCCAATTTCAACACTGGCACCATATTGAGACACCTATGACAATATTAATCATTAGCACAACAGGAGGAATTATTCCCATATGTAATTAGCACACATTTTAATTTATTGAAAACTAGCACTTTCTAAACTTGCTTAATTATGTACTTACACTTAATTATTCTCTGTTTGTTTTTAGAGTCGTAGATGGAAAAAATATTTATTTTAGGAGATAAAAGTCCACCTGGAGAAGAGAGGTCTCTGCTGAGTTGTGTACCGTCTGGTTGGAATTTACTGGATTAGTTCAGTCACAAAATGTGAGATGAACCACATTGTCAATCACCCTGGGGGCAGAGGGAGAGAGGTAGACCTGTCAATCAAACTGGGTCTTCAATCGTCCCATTCACATAGCTCCTGGAATTCGCTTCTAATGGTGATGTCTCTGACATTTTAGCACAGGGGCCCCGAGAATTGAAAGAGAAAACAGGTCCTCTTTCTATTCTCTGTCTCCAATTTATGTGCAATACCATGTCTTTGAAATAACTACACTGTTATCATTAAAGTATGCAAATAGGTGTTATGTTGTATGTTTTAAAATAAAGAAATATAATATTAAATGTAGATAATAAAGAGGTAGTAGGAGATATATTAGAGGCAGTTATAGTATTTCTTTTTTTAAATGGCTGATTATTATGGTTTAAAAGGAATAGTTACATATCGTTATATAAAAAAATTGAGTTTTGTGTCTAGGTTGAGAGTCATTTATGTTTTCCTGGGCCTAATTTAAAATCAGTCACTCCTTGCATACATTTTCAAAATTAACCCCCAAGGATCAATAAAAGTATGTTGCTTCATAAGAGCTACTCCCACAATGAATAAACTCCATCTAATGAGGTCCACAAAGAACATCTCCAAATTGTTAATCTGTTAAATTGAAAATGTGCTCCCTCGAAAGATGCTAGGGGATGAATAATAATCCTGCAGTTGTTTTATGTTTCTGTTTCCCTTCTTTTTTCTCCTTTTGTTGGTATTCTGGGCAGCAGCACAGTTTGGAATAAGGTACACAGAGTCATTGGTCTTTTGGATGGCTCGCTGACACCTCCTGCCCTACAGTGTAGTCTATTTAGCTCCCACCCTGATCAGCATCTTTATAGTTTATCAGCCTTGGGGTTCAATTTTGGCTTGGATGCTTTTACAAATGAACGCAATCACTGGTGAGCTTTCGCATCCTGATTGCATTGAGGAACCAGAGCTGGGAAACTTTAGTGGATTACCATGCCACTTGAGGATGAAGCACAAACACACGAGCTAACCACAAAGGGCTGCCTGGGCTATTGGCACTCGGCGCTTGTACTCTGTCTTATTTCACTAAAATAATATAATTGTCTCACATCTTATTGCTTGTAAAGCCATCTTCTTTCTGGAGGCTATGTAGGTGATCAATGTACTATCTAACAGAATCAATCCTTTCAGGGGATACTGTTTGTTTCTGAAATGATCCTAGGCAGCAGGCCCGGGATATGATTTGGTGGTGCTTGTATTAGTTTAGCGAGTTGGGTCCTCGTGTTCACACTGAATAATATGGCACTTGTCCCATTTTTCATGTTTGGAGAAGCACTATAGTGTTCCAAGGGAATATACATTTATATACCCGCTTATGTACAGCATCACTCTCATTCCACTGGTGCATTATGGATACTATGTGTTTCTGGTTACACTTTTTTGCCTTTTTGACATGAAATTTGACAATAACCATAGGCGGGGTTGTTGGGTTTAAATGTATTTATTTGGTTAAAATGTATCGATTTTAAGTAACATTTATAAAGGTTTAGTACAGAAAAATATACATATTTTACACCATCTAAATGGGATGTTATTGAACTATCAAGCAAATATAGGCAAAACTGCAAAATGAATAATTTATGAAGCATATGAGCTCATATTTAAATGGCAATATTTATCTGTGATCTATGGGGTGGGGGGTGTCTTATTATCAAACTAGAATAAATTAATTAATGTCACGTTGCCAATCCCAATCCCACAGTGCCATCCCATAATTCCACATCATCTAAACAATGATATCAAAAGTGAATTAGAGAGACCTCTTGGGTGGAATAGAGCAACTTATATGTGCCAAAAAACTATTAGAGCCCGCGACCATGGGAACAGGCTCTCAGGAGGCTGGGGGAGAATTGAAGGAGGAAGGAGATCAAGCCGAAGGGAGCTGGGTTTGGCAGGTCAGGTTTTTACCAATTTACTCTGGAGAGCTCGGTGGCAAGCGCCCTGGTTAGCCCGTTGCTTCCCCATGTTCTGAGGGGAGGGAGAGCTCTGGTGCCCAGACCAGAGAGACTGACAATGGTCTTGAAGCAGTGTTCCTCTTGTGAAACTCTAAAAGCAAAGCAATGCCAAAAGTATGTCCCAAACGAAAAGAGGATGATTGACTTAGGGGCCATTTTGTTGTAATATGCCGTAACCTATAGTATACTAGCTTGGCAGGCCCTTAGCGATAGTAGTTCCTACCCTAATAAGTGTGGAGAATTTGTAAGGAAGTACCATAGCATATTGAGTTACATCTCTGTACTGAAAAAAATTCTACCCTTTATGCTAATCTAGATATTCCATGTATTCTACCTTTACTTGTTTTGTGCTATGGGCTTTATTGAATTAGGAGGAAACAGAAATGCCAAATTGTGCCTTGATATGATCATAAATTGATTTATCTATGCATTTCCATATTTCAGACTTTGCTTCAGTCTGTTGTTCCTCAGTTGTAGAGGTCTAGCCTCGCCCTATAGCTGAGAAGGAGGGGTTCCAACAGAAAGCGAGCCCAAATCAAAAACTTCTCCGTTTAGCTCAAGGGCACATGCTATATGCTTTATTCGGGGGTCAGAGATGCATGCGGCTTTTTGCAATTAAACTGTCAAACTTATGACATCTGTAAATATCTCTCTCTCTTGCTCCCTCTCAAGCCTTCTTTTTTTGTGTCTTTCGCCTATGCAATCCCGGGCCTGACCACTATTTGGGTAGCACAGGAAGTGAAACTGTAACACAGAGTTCACTTGTAATTGGTTACGGTCACGATAACCAAACAGGAAGGAATCTGCAACTGATTAGAATTCTTCCTCCTGCAATAATAGTCCCAAAATTAATTACGTTAGGGGCTCTATTCCCACTATTGGTTTTCCTGTTTTGAAGCTGTTTTATAGAGGACAAATCCCCAGACAACAAAGCCCAGTTTTCAATTACAAGGGAGTCATACTGGGCCGTGTTGAGCACGCAGACACACATCCATCTCCGTCCAGACAGGGAGAGACACTGCTCTCAGTCTCAGTCACACAGCAGACACAGACTGCTGAATAATCCTGCCGTGACTCACCAGCTAGCTGCCCTGCCTGCACGCCCCATTTTTATTTGTCTGTGGCATGCTAGTTAAAGCATTGTAGTCTATGTTTATCTACTGGACAGTGGGCTGCTGTGTGTGTGTGCCTGTGTGTGTGTGTGTGTGTAAGTGTTTAAATATACTTGTTAGGACCAGAAGTCCCCACAAGAATAGTAAACAAACAAAAATGTGACCAACTGGGGATATTTTGTTAGTTCCCCCCAAAAATCTAATGCTATTTCTAGAGGGTTTAGGGTTAAGGTTAGAATTAATGTTAGGGTTAGAATTAGGTTTAGGGTTAGTTTTAGGGTTAGGAGCTAGCGTTATGTTTAGGTTTCGGGGTTAAGGTTAGGGAAAATAGGATTTTGAATGGGACTGAATTGTGTGTCCCCACAAGGTTAGTTTTACAAGACTGTGTGTGTGTGTGTGTGTGTGTTGTGTGTGTGTGGTGTGTGGTGTGTGTGTGTGTGTGTGTGTGTGTGTGTGTGTGGTGTGTGTTGTGTGTGGTGTGGTGTGTGTGTGTGTGTGCGTGCGTGCGTGTGTGCGTGTGCGTGTCTGACTGACTTAAGGTAATGTATGCGTAAAGGTAATGAGAAAAAAGTTTAATGTTTGCAACTTGACAGAAGTCATTGCTTTAATATGTTAACTGTATAATTGTGGTGGAAGCACAGCTATTGAATAGGGGATAACATTTAATTTAACATTTCATTTGTGAGTGTGTTTAAACATAAATTAGAATGACAGCAGTACAAATGTTGAAATATTGCGTCGTACAGCACGTTTCAAATAAAAAAAGCCTTGAAGCTCAAAACAGAGATTTCACATCATCTTCACAGAGCTGTGCATGTTCATGTTTTGATGTCCTATATTAAAATTTGTATGGTTACTTACATTACACCTACTTCCCTGGTCTTGGAACTAATCCGATTGATATGGAAATGGGAACTAGATTTATGACAGAGTTGAGAGAGAGAATTTCCAGGTTCTTCTGAAAATGTGCTGAAACCCCAATTTTGGGAATCCTTTGGTTTGATGGTATTGGTTCTGGGATTATACAAACCCCTTTAAATTCCGACAATGAGTCCCTTTTTCAGTGAACAAAAGGTTCTACATGCTGGACACATTCTCCACAGTCCATGCTAATCAAGAACAAATTCAGAAAATATTCAGAAGATGTGAGACAACACAAACAAGAAAGCCTACAAAGAGAAAAGTATTATTGTTACCATGTGGGGTTTTTTTGGGGGGGGGGGTTGATTTATGAGTTGGTTTTGATAAGACCACTTTTAGCTCAAATCAAGAATAAGACAAATAGTTATACTGAAACTGCCCTGCAATATTTGACTTCACACAGAGAGAGCTAAGGTCAGTCTGCAGGGAATAGTTGATCAACTCTCCGTTTATGGTAATGACATCCAAGACATACACTAAATGAGTGCTAATAAGTATAAAAAGTTAGCAAAAATTACTTTTATTTTAGATAGTGCAGCCCGAAAACTATTTGGGCAAGTCAAAAAAGCATTAATTGACTGACAGGGTAATACAAAATGAGACATTGTTAATTCACAAAATAATTCCATATTGACTTTGTGTAAAAATATAAAAATGTATGAACATACTAATAAACAAATTAGTGAACAGTTCAGATGTAAACATTAACTGTGAATTAATACAGAAGTTAAATGATGATAAGGTTAGAGCGTTCTTATTGCTATTGTGCTGTTATTTACAGTATATTATGGTACATGTGTACTGTAATAAATAACGACACAAAATCTATAGTGTTGTACATAGTAAATGAGGGTTTGTAGTGACATTCAGACAGCATGCCTAACATCAGCATAATGTTATTTCATCATCTAAAACAAAACAAAATACTTTTTTTAATCAATGTACAACACAGAACTAAATGTGTTTTCCGTATACTAAACAATATATTTGAAGCCCGTTTCAGAATGACATTAGATAGCTTTGCATCATATTCCTCTTCATAACGTTTATTAAAGAGGTATTACTGTGAGTGGCGATCAGAGTTTCCAGAGTAAGATACAACATACATTTAAGCAACATCAAAACAGATGAAATGAGCCACACAAGCTTCCTGCTCTTTACAAAGGCAAACCCTTATCTACCACAAATCGTCCATTTTATCTGAGACAGCATTTTAAATCATCACTTACCAATTCCTTACTTTACCTAAACAGCCATTTCAGCATGTGTTGTCTCTCATTGGAGTTGAAAATTGAGGAATGGCCTGGAAATTGGAAACATCTAGAATGTAGTCCTGGAGAAAGGAAATCAAAGTTAAATGAGATCATGCATGCCAAGAAAATGTTTCACCGAAGGACAAAAGGAAGGTGGAGATAACAGAGAGGAGAAACAACTTAATGTTGTGTTACTGGAATCTGTTATGAGTGTGTATATGTACGTGTGTGGTGTAACCTGTAATAATAATAATAATAATAATAATTTCTGAAAAACAATTTCAATAATGACACTGCTTTGTCAATAGTTTTTTGCATTAAGCCAGACTGTGTTTGTTTGTGGAATTGTAGTGTGTGTATCTGAGGACAGGTGACGAAGGTCATTAAAGAAGTTAAATCGGTAATGAAGTGTCTTTGAAGTGGTGCACCGCAAACAATTCATCACAGGGCTCTGACTGTATTGAGTTCCAATGACGCAGATCTATCAAAACCAAGTTCACTTGAAAAGGTTGAACCGTACCCACCCAGCCATGGTATGATGATAGACAGGTAGAACGCTGTTCCAGTATGACAAACCAAACACAAAATCTAATGCCAAGGGAATCTCCTCTCTGGTTTTCATGGCTATTGTACATTCTAGGCTTTACAGTATGTATGAATACATTTTCAGCAGAGGCCAGAGATTTTGCTGACATTTCATCTTATATGAACAGTTCAATGGCTTCCTTCTAGCTAGACATTATGAGGTTCCAAAATGACAGACAGGGGTGTCTGGCTTGTGTTGATTCAGCTTAACCCCGCGTTTACCCGAGCAGGTATTCTCGCCGGCGTACGTCTATTTGAAAGTCAAAAGAGAGTGATCAAGAGAATCATGACAGGCCAAAGTTTCCAGGATATAGGTGAGGAGAGAGTACATGTGAAGAAATGCTGCAGCCGGCACACGTCAAGGCAGAAACATTCGCCCCCCGGGTCGAGAGAGAGAAGACAGGCAGCAGGGAAACCAGGTTTCTCACATATTCAGACCATGATCCCTTGTCCCCCACTGTACTCCATCAGATAGGACTTGAAGAGAGGGAAGAAATGGATCAGCAAAAGGTTATTCTGATACCTATCTCTTAATCTGAAACCAAAATATTTTAGACCCGAGATGTCGTTATTTTTGTTATAAATATAGCTGTTTAGGAGAAATGATTCATTTTTTAACATGTTTTCTTTTGTGTTACAGAGAATTGGCCATTTTAGATGATGTCATGGGAGCAGAATAGGTGTGCCATCTTCCCAATTAATCATTTACAATTTCTTATCGCCATGAAACACTTCAGAAAGAATACCATTCCAGCAGCGATATTTCCTGCAAGCAAAAACTTGTTCAAAGACATTTTTCTTGGGTCTTTTTCCTCCTCATCAACTCACTGTCCTGGCATCAATTCAATTTGCAATGACTTTTACTATGTCTTTTACTGGCTTTGTTGCAACCAAAATGTCCTGAGGCCAGTTGGGCAAATAATTATGTATAAAAAATTAAAGCACGTTTAAAGTGAAACTGTGGTTTAATTAAGTTGTACTGTAGCTATGCGGGCATTAAAATCACAAAAGTTAAATGCAAGAGCTTACAGCGTAGATACATTTTGACTTGGTTGAGGGAAATTGATTTATGTTTGTGAAGATGCAGAGGATTTCCTCTCGTTTTTATTGTCTTTAGCTGGATAAAATGAGTATAGCACCAAGTCCCTATCAACTAACAATTCAAACATGGCACCCTAACTAACCAAGTCCCCTCCCCTCCCTCTACTTCTGTCAACTACAGCCTGTTACATCAGAGTTAATAATTAGACTGCCAAAAAAATACAGGAAATATAATTGAATGTGTGAAGTGTCATCGGAGTAACCAAAACAACTTATCATTGTAGCCTGTGTTTTACAGTCAATTTGAAGTGAATTGAGAAAAAAGGCCTTTGTCACTTTGACTAAATCACAGTATTCCTGTCCATGTGTAGGGTTGACATCCCATTTCCTGTATGAAGTCATTTCCCTTCCTGGGGAGAGTTTCTGCATGAGCAGGGGCGCTCGCCCAACAAAGTGATATAACATCATTTTGACTTAACTTTGAGTTTTCATTATTGCTATAATTTAAGCCGTTTTCACATAGTCCTCTTTAAAAGAACCGATCTCAGTCCTCTTTAAAGTGAACTCCGGGGTAAAAAAGGCAAAGGACTCTGTTCTCTTTGTGTTCACACTGACCTTGCCTTTGAATGAGGACTCAACTCTTGCCAGTTCACTTTACCTATTTTGTGGACCGAGTCATCTTTGCATTCACATTGCTATGTTTAGAAAGGAACCAAGATCTTTTCCCAACATGCACTCTGGGTTTTTACAAAAGTGCAGGACAAGCCATTCAAATCAGAATGTGTTATCGGACAGCTAGATATGCCTACTTATATTTTCAAGCTAATAAATTGCATTTAGTTAAAGTATGAGACATAATAATTGTAATCAGAAGATACTATTAACATGTACATTTGATTA